>NC_079189.1:374649480-375249480 GCF_029499605.1 Hyla sarda | reverse complement strand
TGGTGGCCTTCCGAAGGCCCCAATGGCTGCTATGACAGAACTCCTGTTACACTCTGCCATAGCCTGGTTAACAGGCAGACTGGCAGCTGAAGCAGTGTAACCCACAATGTTTGTGTTCCTAGGGTATCTGGTGCTTGTCCACTTTACTCTAGCACTTGCAAATGCCATGTCTTTCTGCCTGGAATAGGTGGTAAATAGATCCTGATGAAAATTAGAGGTTGCAGCTCATATATGCTTGTCTCCCTGGTAATCTGTCAATTACTTTACTACTCACCAATCCTCTCTTGAAACAGGACCAGTAGGCGGAAAGCCTTGGATAGGAATTCTTAACAGAAATACCAGAACCCCCAAATTATCTAAGGATTCCTGGCAGGAACTGTAGGTGTCCCAGTGCTATTTTCCACTGACATTATTCCCTACTTCTCTCCCTTTTCTCATGGAAAGACTAGATTGCACACTTCTCAACAGAGAGGATGCACTAGACTCCCTCTCACTAGCTGAGTCGTCACTAAACTCCCTGAATGAGCAAACTTCACCTTTTTAGGAAGGCTGGGCAACCTTCTCGCTTCCATCTGTAAGGTTTTTAGCTATGTTTACACATGTAGAGTGTGTGTGTGTGTGTGTGTGTGTCTGTGTGTGATAACCCCTTACTGCTGTGAGTCATGCATGGTACAATGCAATTTAAAAAACAAAAAAACAGTATTCAAATAAGTATAAAACAACCTTGTAACAAAAACATTTATGAAATAAGGCATTTTTCAGACTACACCCATCCTTGTGTAGATCCAGGAGGGAAATTACTCTAATTCATTAATTGTTGGAGTGCCAACCAGAACAACAATAATATAATATCAATAACTTAAAGACATCTGAGTCTAATTTCCGATATTTACTTTATTGTTGACCGACTTATCTACTTTTTTAATAGGCTTTTAGTGAAAATTTCAGGGCTCACACCCTTATAATATTATAGTATTTCCTCTCAGACAACAAAACAGGTTTATTTTAAATGTTATTGCTCAAATAACTCTCTTTAGTGACCATCACTTCACAATGGTCCCACAATACAAATTGTTATAAGAAATTGTTATAATAAAGAGTTATAATACACTGTTAAATGACTTCAATAGATAATATTAAAGGTAGTATTAGCCTCATGTCCTATACTATGTTGTATGTTTGGAAAAAGAGACTACACATCCATAGTTGAATCAAAGAACCATTTGACATTTTTTAGATATTTTAGGTTTATATCTGTAGATAAGTGGGAAAAAAAATGCCATTTGAGTCATAAATATTGAGATGTATGTTTTCATTTAGGAATGAAAATATGTTTCTACATTTTAGTACTCTGAAATCAGATTTAATAGTAAAGGTTCATTGAAACAGAATATAGTGTGCCTCATTGATGTACTCTATGTATTCTTGGGATACAATACTGAGCCTTTCTAATTTCAAAATTCCTGTTTTTTTGCACAGGGCATCCCAGAATTGAAAATACCTTACTATGGGAAGGGGATCTCAACCAGTATTATATTACTAAAATAGACATTTTCTCACTCTGTTT
The DNA here is from genome assembly GCF_029499605.1 of Hyla sarda. NCBI lineage: Eukaryota > Metazoa > Chordata > Amphibia > Anura > Hylidae > Hyla > Hyla sarda. The sequence goes on along the minus strand of NC_079189.1, from coordinate 375,247,913 downwards.
TAAAATCAGGCAATATAATTATAAAAAATTTCATTTGTGTATAACTCTATCAGCAAAATAAATATGTTTTATTAATGCTAATCCTGATCTATTGAGGACAACATTTGAGGATACATTTTCAGTCCCAAAATAGGTTGCTTGCTATAGAACAACTATGCTCCACTCCTCTATACAATATTCCCATCTATAGGGCCCCAAGCTATAATAATGCACCCCTTGGTGTCCTGCACAGGAAAAGTGAGTAGGATAGTAGGCCCCTCATTAAGTAGGTTTATCCCTCCACAGTAGGCAGACAGTTTCAATATTAGGTAGGTATGTCCCACAACTGTTAACTCCCTCATAAGATATTCCCCAATAGCCCCCTAATACATTCTTAGGTAGGTAGATCAAGCTCTTCCCCCCTAAGTAGGTAAATATTTAATGGTATGTAGGTAGCTAGCTAGCATAGTAAGTAGCCAGGTGGTAGATAACTAGGTAGCCAGGCAGGTAGCTAGCCTTGTAAGTAGGTAGGTACAGGGGTGTGGAAATGTGATAAAAAAAATGACTTGTCCACGGGACTAAAATGGAGCAAGATCCACTTGTCCTGGCCTATATCCACTTTTACATTCTAATTTTTTCGCCCTTGCCTTATAATAGCCATAACTACGGTAACTAACATAATGATACCTTTTAATTTTATTGAAAGACTGGAGAATCACATTATGCATTTCTTTCTTTACTGAAAATATCCAGCAGCAAAACAGTTAATAAACAGAGAAAAGGTGAAAAAACTTTGTAGGTGAAATACAAACATGCTGAGCATAAGGCTCAGCCAATCAGTAATATGCTAAGTTATATAAGTCTCTGCAGTCTTCAAATATCCCTCTTTCTTTGCTGCTTTGGAAGATAAGTCACAGTATTACTTTTCCAGTTTCCCAGTTATTGTGTTTCACAGATATTCATTTTTCTCTGATATTCATTTTTCTTTCATATTTTTTATATTTCTATTTTCATATTTTTTATATTTTCTTTCTTAATGGCTACAGCTGAGAGACACTTGTGGAATGAATGCAGCAACGTGGTATACTTGTGTTAAAACATATAAAAAAAAAAATTTAAAAATGTGAATTGTGCTCTACTAACAAGTCAACTAACTACTGATGCAGTTTTGTCTGCAACCAAGTTCTCTAAGTTTTGGATGTCTTTGGAACCAGTATTATGATGCCCTGCTTGTTGCACATGTACTAATACTGTCTACTGGTGATACTAACCTGAATTAGTGTATGTGGACATTTTAAGGACTGGATTACCTGCAAGTGGAACAGTAGTCCAATTTAAATGTGGACAAGTAAAATACAAGGTGCGGTTTTAGAAAACAGTAGTCTAGCGGTGGCCGTTTATAATAGTGTGTTTGGTATATCGCATCTATTTTATAGTATTTTGCTCACCAATAAAAGTTAAGTTTTGAAGGTCCCTGTAGCAACTCATTTAGGTATATATACATTTACTGTGCTGTAACCACTGCCCTGACTATGTGTGTGTGTGTGTGTGTGTGTGTATGTGTGTGTGTGCGTGTGTATATAATATATAGTATGAGCCAGCCAGGGCAGTGGGCATAGCACAGTCGTTGGTATACAGTAGTGTTTCTCAACCAAGATGCCTCCAGCTGTTGCAAAACTACAACTCCCAGCATGATTGCAACAGCTGGAGGCACCCTGGTTGGGAAACACTGGTATACGGTAACAAAATACCCTGCATTACTATGTCACTATATACCAACGACTGTGCTAGGCCCACTGCCCTGGCTGGCTCATACTATATTTATAAAATATGTAGTATGGGCCGGCCTGGGCAGTGGCATCAGCACAGTAGTTGGGTATGCAGCACAGTGAAAATATCTTCTTACAGCTGGCCGGTCCCCTAATTCTTACTGGCCGGCATCCGCTGCCTGCATGGACTGCATCATACCTGAAAACAACAAGCAGCCACCGAGCTACTTGGGGAACTGACACCCACTGCTGCAGACCGGGGAGAGAGGGGAGGGAAGAGAGGCCGCTGAGGCAGTCAGGCAGCAAATCTCTTTTCTTCATGAACTCTGGTGAGCAGACAGGGGCGGGATCGGGCAGGCAGGAAATGCTAGAACCGCCTCTGCAGGTAGGTATGAGATCCCGCCTCTGCAGGTAGGTCAGTAGGCTCCCTTACACAGGTTTGACTAATACAGATGACATGTTCAGCTGACGTTAAGCTACTGTAAATGTCCATCTTACAAAATGGTAATTCCCTTTTTGGGCTTGTGCCCCTAAGGGACTAATACCCCAAAACTAGGGACCCCCCTATAAAATAATTCCTTTATCAACTCTCATTTAAAAGATTATTCAAATGTGAACCTTGTGGGAAAATAACACAAATTAATGATTTAAAAGCACAACCTAAAGTTTATTACTCTCAATATCCAATTGGTAGATTCCCTCTGGGGTTTATAGAGTCAATCACTTATTTCCTTAGCTTCTCTTCTCCTTATTGGGTTTGTGTACCCGAGGGTACCGAGGTTAAGAAGTCTAGCAGTGATTCTCTACTGTATAACAACACCCTCATTAATGCACTAAACTATTAGATTGCCATCTAAAACACAGCGTCCCGCTTGTCAGGGGCAGTTTAGGGGCAGTAAGGGGCAGTAAGAGGTTAATCTCTTAGACTAGGATATAGCTACTTAGAAGGAGTTAATCTGAAAGATTAAGACACAACTGCTTGTAAAGGGTTCATCTGCTATGGTAGGACACAATTTTTTGTAAAATGCTAATCTGAGTCTAAATCTTTCTCACACACACATTTTACACATACATACAGACAGCCTGCAACAGGCACAGCACACTGTGGAGAAAGATTATACTGCACTGAATAAAGGGAGGGATTTATCAAAACCTGTGCTGAGGAAATGTTACCCATAGCAACCAGATTGCTTCTTTCTTTTTTAACAAGGCTTCTGCAAAATGATAGAAGCAATTTGATAGGTTGCCATGGCCAACTTGGCAATTCATCAACAACCACAATGACAAACCCTCCCTGCAAAGTGCAGGAGCAGCGTTGTCAAAATAATAAACTACAAAACAGTTGGAGTCATGGAATAGCTGGAAGCACACAAACAAACAGAAAAGACAAACACACAGTTGTATAAGTCTAGCCAAGGTCATTAACAAGAGATAGTGAAGTAACAATGCAAATACCAGAAGAAAAGTCAAGAACCAAGCCAAAAGATGAGACTTCCAAAATAGACAATAGACATATAGGAGTGCTAGCTTCAGTCAACTAGTTACTTTCACAAGCAAAGCACAAGAGAAAGGGACTTCCTTATAAGTGATTGTCACGATTCGGCTTACAGGTTGTGGATCCACTGTGTCAGCGAGGGATTGGCGTGGACCGTGCAGGTGGACCGGTTCTAAGAGGCTACTGGTGTTCACCAGAGCCCGCCGCAAAGCGGGATGGTCTTGCTGCGGCAGTAGCAACCAGGTCGTATCCACTAGCAACGGCTCAACCTCGCTGACTGCTGAGAAGGCGTGGGACAGAAGGACTAGGCAGAGGCAAGGTCAGACGTAGCAGAAGGTCGGGGCAGGCGGCAAGGTTCGTAGTCAAGGTGGATAGCAGGAGTTCAGGAAACACAGGCTTTGGACAACACTAAACGCTTTCACTGGCACAAGGCAACAAGATCCGGCAAGGGAGTGCAGGGGCAGTGAGCAGATATAGCCAAGGAGCAGGTGGAAGCCAATTAAGCTAATTGGGCCAGGCACCAATCATTGGTGCACTGGCCCTTTAAGTCTCAGAGAGCTGGCGCGCGCGCGCCCTAGAGAGCGGAGCCGCGCGCGCCAGCACATGACAGCAGGGGACCGGGACGGGTAAGTGACTTGGGATGCGATTCGCGAGCGGGCGCGTCCCGCTGTGCGAATCGCATCCCCAACGGCCATGTCAGTGCAGCGCTCCCGGTCAGCGGGACCGACCGGGGCGCTGCAGGGAGAGAGACGCCGTGAGCGCTCCGGGGAGTGGCAGGGACCCGGAGCGCTCGGCGTAACAGTGATAGTGTAGGTGAAAGGAGAATCCTGATTGATAGAAGAAACCAGAGTACAGATAGGCTTGGAAGAAATTCCAACCACACCCAAACAGCTCAGGGTGTCGTCCCAGAAACCAACGTAAAAAACAGAGCTATGCAGAATTAACCCTAAGGGTGCAGACAAAACCAGTCATTACAGAATGTCAATACATTCTCATATCAAATAATGCAATGGCAGCACTTTACTGGCAAAATAAAAAGAATACATAGTAAGAATAAAATAACAAACAGATGACCAAAATGATAGTTCTGCAAACAAAAAATAGAAAAAATACCTGAAATTAGTTGGACATGATCAATATTAGCATTCACTAAGTAGTTGTAAATCCTAATGGATTTATTCAGTATGTCAAATAAAATAAAAAAAGGTCATATCTTTGCCTATTTAACCCATTTTTTGTCAGCCTTTTTAAGCCTGTAATTAAAATGATAACTAGAGAAAGAATATACTCACGTATACTGCGTTTTATAACAGGCATCAGCTCGGGGATTCATACTAGCATTATTACTGAAGTGAAAATATTTCAATGAGCTGTCAAAAAATCCCTGAGTATATTCTTCTGATCCAACAGCAACAAATCCTATGCAAACAAATCAAGTGGAGCAGAAATCCCTTGCACAAGATGATAGGCGAGTCTTCCATGCTAAAACTGTATGCAAGCCAAGTTTCATGTACTTTGATGGCTGACCTCCAACTCCTGACATATTCATTATATTCCAGCATGTTAGGTGCAGATTGCAGTGAAGTGATGACAGCTACAAGACAGCCAACGAGGAATATGGGCATTCTGGCAACAGGTGGCCTTTCACTTGTACAGGGGTAGTTAATCTAGTTTATCATCAAAGACTATTATGTTAGAGAAGTGTCATTTTTGTGAAAGTTCCGGTGACAGATCAAATGGAAAAATTATTTTTCCAAAGAGCTTGACATTCTAGAGTGGCCCTTTCAATCTTCTTCATTGCTTACGCTTGCTTATGGACACTAAAGATTGACTTCATTGTCCTTTGGCTTACATTGCAAGTTTCAAATTCAGGTCCATTAGCAGTCAGATGTTTGCACAGTAGCATGTGTATTCAACTTGTCATTACAGCTGGCCAAAGGATCACAGAGGCAATAGAGGAAATATGTAAACAAATGTATCCATGATGTGGAAAGAGCAAGACTACGTAGTGACATACATTTTTTTAAATGATGTTTTTCGAACTGGAAACTTATAAAGTTTTTACTAAATGTTTGTTTTAACTATTTGCACTGCAAAAATGGTTTTGAAAGGGATAGACTGAGGAAAGAAAGAGTTAAAGTTTCAAGAGAAGTAGAAGGGGAGCTAAGAGGGGATTGGCTAGATGAAATGTAAAGGACAAAAGCGTACAGATTCCTGGTAGGTAGAGGGAGAGGTACGTCTCAATCCTGCTAGCAACTTAATGCAACAAGAAGGTCACTTGTCTGCTTCTTTATTATCAATTGATCTAACCATGACTATGAGCTTCCCTAGGGGTATTCCAGTGCCCAATAACTTATCCCACAACATAATAGAGAATAAATGGAGCAGCAGTAGGCAGGCTTGCTTCACAATTCTATTCAACCTGGAGAGTCAGGTCCCCGTTTGGGAAATCACATGGTGCCTCTGCAGTTGGACCGCTCTATGATCAAACACTTATCCATTATCTTGCATGTAGGGCATTAGGGGATCATGTTATTGGGTGCTCGAATACCCATTACCAGAGAAGAGGATTTCTTAGTAGGCAGTGAAGATGATCTTAATAATTATTTAAGCATACATTTATTAAACTTCATTATATATTTACAATAGTTTATAAAAAAAAACTGTACTTTAAGTATTACAATGCATTCAGAAAGTCTTCAGACCCTTTCATGTTTACATTTTATGTTGGAACCTTGTGCTAAAATAAAAAGTTTTTCCCCATTATTTTGCACTAATTAATTAATGGGAAAACACAATTTTAGAAATGTTTGCATGGACATGAGTATTCAAACTCTTTGCTATGAATTTAGCTCTGGGAGACTTCCATTTTTCTTGATCATATTTGAGATGTTTTTACACCTTGGGAGTCCACCTGTGGTATATTTCATTCATATAAGATCCATATAAGGTCTGCATATCAAAGCAAAAACCAAGCTATAAGGGAAAAAGAATTTGCTGCACTAAAAGTTTCCTAAAGTACATTGGCCTCCATAATTCTTAGATAGAAAACGTTTGGAATAACCAGGCCTCTTCTTAGAGCTGGCTGCCCAACCAAACTAAGTAATCGTGGAGAAGGTCTGTAATGACTCAACTGTGTCTGACCGAAAGGGTTAAACTTTCTTGAGGTTTGGTTTGATTTGGTTGCTGCATGTGCCCTAGCAACCAATCAGATTTCTTCTTTTTATTTTACAGAGGACTTGTTAAAAATGAAAAACTTTTCCTCTAGAAAGGTTTTGATAAAACTCCCCCATAGTGTTTCTGACTTCAGGTTTTGATCTTTGGCTCGGCTTTTTGACTACTCTCCTGCTTAGTGTTCTGGTACTCTGTTTACTCCTGTTATTGACCCCGGATAGTCTGACCTCTATTTACTGTGTGTTTGTCTAGATTTATTTCTGTTAGTTTTGTGTTCCTCCAGCTGTTCCCCGACTCCGACTGTTTTTTTTTTTTGTTTTGTTTTGACTCTGTCTGTCCCTGCATGTACATAAAAAGGGACAGTCCTCCTGGTTGTGGACCTGTTGTTTAAAATGGTTACGCAAGTAGGCAGGGACAGATGGTGTGGGCAAGATTAGAGCTTTACTCTATCCCTGCCCAACGTGACAAGGTCCTTGGTGAGAGAGGTGACCAAGAACCTAATGGTCTTTTCTGGATGAGCTCCAAAGATTCTGTGTGCAGATGGGAGAAACTTCCAGAAGACCAACCATCACTGTAGCACTCCATCAACTTGTGCTTTATAGCAGAGTGGCCAGAAAAGAGCTTTTCCTCTGTAAAAAGAGTTAGAGAAACCATAGCACTATATTCAATCATGCAACATTAATAGTCAGTCTTTATTAGTGGGATATGTTATGACACCAACAGGTAGATTAGTTGAATTAGTACCACAAGAGATCTAAAATGCCAACTTTTGCACACTGTCAATTTTTTTAATTTGGTTAAAATTAGGGAAAATAAAAAGTAACCTTCTCTTAACTTTTCCTCAGTAAAAGACACATGAAAGGCCAAATAGAGTTTGCAAAAAAAGTACCTAAAGGACTCTCATACTGTGAAAAATAAAATTATCTGGTCTGATAACATCAAGATTGAACGTTTTGCCTTAATTTTAAGTATCATGTTTGGAAGAAACCAGGAACTGCTCACACCATTCCCAATACCATCCCTACAGTGAAGCGTGGTAGTGGAGGCAGCATCATGCTGTGGGGGTATTTTTCAAGTGACTGGGTCAGGAAGGCTTGTCCGGGTTGAGAAAAAGATGAATGGAGCAAAGTACAGAGATTTTATGCCCTTGACCTCAGACTTGGCCAAAGGTTCATATTCCAGCAGGACAACAATCTTAGCAAACAGTCAAGACAACATAGGAGTGGCTAAGGGATTACCATGTGAATATCATTGAGTGGCTCAGCCAGAGCCCTGACTCAAACCCAGTTGAGCATCTCTAGAAAGACCAGAAAATGGCGGTCCACCAGTGGTCCCCATCCAATTTGAGAGAGCTTGAGAGGTTCTGCACAGAAGAATGACAGAATATCCCCAGATTGCCATGCACACAAATACACTTGCAGAAAATCTGCAGCACATCTTACCTGTGTGAATGCACATAACATGTTATGTTTATAATTTTTGTACCCTTTTTATCTTATATAAGGACAAAAACATCTGAAAGAAAGTGTGAATGTCATGGAAAGCTTCTTTGCACTTCAAAGTTCTAAAATATTTCCACAGTGTGAGAAAATAAAGACAGCAAATATTTTGCAAGATTAAAGGATCAATTACATATGACTGAACCACTGTTCAAACTGAGGAGGCAGAAATTGCTTCAACAGTTTACAGTTTACAGATAAACTTTAGCATTTTAGTGCCTTCTCATTATTTATGTGACATTTTACCAAATATTCATGTTCTTATTTGCGTTGATTTTCTAGGCAATAATAGTGTTTATATCTGTTTTTTTTTTTAGCTTGATGCACATAAAACTACTTTCTATGCGCTTTCATATGGTCTCTCCATGAGCAGCTATTTTGTTTACCTCTTTAACAGGATTCTTTATGTATTTATTATAATTATTGTCATTATTATTATTTTCTTTTTTATACAAAGTCACTTACTTAAAATTTAGATGGCAAATTAGTATAGTATGGATCAGATTATTATCGCTGTATTACCGCTCCCCACAACATGGATCTGTAGTGCCCCCGTGAGCATTAGCCCTAAAATCAAGAGCACTCAGTTGAGGGATTGGTGTCTGAACCCAGACCAGCACATAAGGTTCTGACACATGCCAGCATTAGGAATTAGAGTAGAGATGCTGTTGGATAAATTTAACACATTCTTAGACTGTCTAGCCTCCGTGTAGACAAACTACAACAGAATTCTGGCACAGAATTCTGCTGCAGTTTTTGAGGAACAGTGTTGCAAATTAAACCACACCCCTTTGCCAAAACTATGCCTTTTTTGTCAAGGCCACACCAATTTTTGTCATGGGGTAAAAAGTGCCTAAAAAGTGTTTAAAATGTAAAATAAATGCAACACAAGTAATATATGACAGTTTTTTTGTGCAAAGTATGCCAAAATAATGGTGCATGTGCAATAGTGTCTACCCCACTGTGTGCCATGGCACTTATAAGGTCCTGACACTAGCCAGCGTTATAACATTTTCTGCAAAGATGCCTGGAGATGAAGATGCCCTGCCAGTGGTAAGTATATATTTAGATTTTTTATTGACTCTTATTAAGTTAAAGGGGTACTCCAGTGGCAAACTTTTTTTTTTAAATCAACTGGTGCCAGAAAGTTAAACAGATTTGTAAATTACTTCTATTAAAAAATCTTAATCCCTCCAGTACTTAGCTGCTGAATACTACAGAGGAAATGGTTTTCTTTTTGGAACACAGTGCTCTCTGCTGACATCATGACCACAGTGCTCTCTGCTGACATCTCTGTCCATTTTAAGAACTGTCCCTATAACAAATATATGCTGCTCTGGACAGTTCCTAAAATGGACAGAAATGTCAGTAGAGAGCACTGTGGTCATGATGTCAGCAGAGAGCTTTGTGTTTCAAAAAGAAAACCATTTCCTCTGTAGTATACAGACTCTAATAAGTACTGGAAATATAAAGATTTTTTTAATAGAAGTAATTTACAAATCTGTTTAACTTTCTGGCACCAGTTGATTTAAAAAAAAAAATAAAAAAAAGTATTCCACGGGAGTACCCCTTTAAACTGTAAATGTCACTTCAAAAAACATTAAAAAAAAGTATTCCTTGTGGTGGCTTATGGATATTAAGTCCTCCTAAGGCTACTTTCACACTGCCATGATGACATAGGGGAGAATAGTGGGAGGAAAATTACTGCAAGAGCCGTATTTTTCTCCCGCTATTCCTGTCACAAAATAACGGTTCCCGGCGGCCTTCATAATAGTAAATGGGAGCCTCTAGGACCCATTGTTGCCTGTCTATTACTGTGTGTCAAAAAGCTCAAACTAAGAAAACCGCACAGTGTATGGTGCAAATGTAAAAAAATACCAGATGCCAGAAATGTGATATTTAGTCACTTCATATATAAAGTGATAAAAGTGATTAAAAAAATAAACATCTAAACATAGTGTTAATAAAAACTACAGATCATGGTACAAAAATGTTTTATTACAGGGGACAGAATAGGGCAATTTTAATGTTGTGATAAAATGTGCAATTGGCCCTGCATAAACAAACCCTCATATGGACCGGTAGATGGAACAAAACAGAGTTATTATGGCAAGGTTATTATTATTAGAAGGCGAGGAGGAAAAAACTAAAGTGCAAACATTTTAATTCGCCACTAACTAATAATGCAAAAAAAGGTGAAACAACAGCTACACTAAACAGCTACACTAAACTATTTTGTCTGCATTGTTGCTCTATAATAGACATCATAAAGAAAGACAATGTGAAGAGTGATCTTTAGTCCATACGAAATTAATATTAGATGATTTCAACAAATATTAGTTATTGGTCTAAGTAATTTGCTAAGTACAGTATTTGCCGAGAAAACAACTGCCATTAAACAGAGGTCCGGCAGAGCATTTATAGCTAAAGAACTAGTTGCCTGTGGCTAGTAAATGATATAAGAAACTACCCAACAAAACTTGTATCTTCAATGCAACTTGAGCAGTAGCAACATTGACTGATGGCACAAATGCAGGGGTCTGGTTCATTTTATTGATCTGGTTTAGGGTCGGTTCAGAGGTCTGATCAACCCTGTTTATAAGTTTATATATAAGTAATATATTTCCTATATACCTTTTACTCACCACAGGTTCTTATTAAAAGAGGTATTCTGGGATTTTTTGTATTTGACTATACTACAGGGGCTGTGAAGTTAGTGTAGTTCGTAGTATAGTGTCTTTACCTGTGTTTATGGTGGTCTTGCAAATCTTCTGTGACTTTTGCCCCAATATTTATTTTTAACAGCATACAAAATGACTGTTGTCTCGACATTACATCGCTAGTCAGGTGTTCAGAGGGAGACTGTCTTTGCTTCAATGGGTGGAGCGATCGCTGGGTGGGAGATTTTGTAACAATTTGTAACAAGAATTTGCAACAGCTGTAGGCACATTGGTCAGAAAACACTGGTTTATTGTATAGAAAGAATTACAGGTGTATTTCAATTAGTGGGGTGGCTGATGTGTGGGAGGGAGAAAAGTCACCTTACACTTACAAACCAGGAATTATGGAACTTTTAGTTTAAGAGAACGGTCTCCAACAGGATATAGCCAGTTCTCTAAAAAAATAGCCACAGCGTTATGGTAATCTAGCAACATAGCCATTTAGCTTCAAGACAAGCGCAGATCCTTCCTGTCCATTACTGTCTGGCAGGGATATACTAAAGTCACCTTATGGTGGATAACTACTTTAAGACATGTCATTCAGGAGAGAAATGTATAGGATAAGTGATACACTTTCTCTCATCTTTGTCATACACAACAGAATATGTTGAAACTAATGTTGCCCATGTGTGATAGACACAGTATGGTTCTTTAAAGTGCCATCTGGTGTCCTCTAAAATGACTGGACTTTTTCCTTGTAACATAAGCAAAAAGAAATAGTGCCAGCCATGCAACTTGTGCACTGTTATATCAGTTGTTATGACTGATCTTGTTCCATCTGTACAATTGTCTATACAGAAAATATATATATATATATATATATATATATATATATATATATATAGTGACTGTTTACACATCTCAAATGGTTCATCTAAAATAAAATGTATTATCTATGCCTTGCTCATTTATTTGTTCTTTGTTCTATACTTTCATGTCATGGTTTAGTTACTCATCCTGTGCCAACCTCAATAAATCTGTCTCCAGGCTCATAACATTGCAGAAGAGCTAAATAAAACTGCTTGGTGACATCACAAATGGTCTTCTGGGCTGGAAGCAAAATGATGATTGGGGTGAGATTGTGGCCAATATAGTGACGGAATGCCTGACTATGCTCAGTTATATTGGTTGTGTTTGTAGCCATCACTCAGGTCTATTGTTGGAAGTGTATAGATGAATTGCTTTCTGAATTTACAATCCAGGCTATCATGCTCTCATATCACGAGCAGTTTCTGTTCAGTTTGTGACTAGGCCTGGGCTATACACAGACTTTTGTACCTCAACAGAACAGATTAAAGGGGTACTACAGTGGAAAACTTTTTTTTTTCTTTTTAATCAACTGGTGCCAGAAAGTTAAACAGATTTGTACTGTAAATTACTTCTATTAAAAATTCTTAATCCTTCCAGTAGTTATTAGCGGCTGTATACTATAGAGGAAATTCTTTTCTTTTGGGATTTCTTCTCTGTCACAACCACAGTGCTCTCTGCTGACACCTCTGTCCATTTTACTGTGGTCAGGCAGAAAGCATATTCAAAAAGGAAAATAACTTCCTGTGGATCATACAGCAGCTGATAAGTACTGGAAGGATTAAGATTTTTAATAGAAGTAATTTACAAATCTGTTTAACTTTCTGGCACCAGTTGATTTACAAAAAATGTTTTCCATTTTTGCACTTTCGTTTTTTCCTCCTCCCCTTCTAAAAATCATAAAGCTTTAAAACTTGCACCTACAGACCCATATGAGGGATTGTTGTTTGCATCATCAATTGTACTTTGTAATGACATAACTTACTGTGGTGGTGAGTGAAAAAAATACTTATTTGTGTGGTGAAGTAAAAAAAACGCAATTTTGTAACTTTTGGGAGCTTCCGATTCTATGCAGTGCACTTTTTGGTAAAAATGACAACTTATCTTTATTCTGTCGGTCCACATGGTTACAAGGATACCAAATTTATTTAGGGTTTTATTTTATTTTACTACATAAAAAAATGTAAACTACATGCACCAAAATTAGGATGTTTAAAATTGTCATCTTCTGACCCTATAACGTTTTTTTTTTCTGCATACGGGGCTATATGAGGGCAAATTTTTTGTGGCATGGTCTGCAGTTTTCATTGGTACCATATTTGTTTTGATGGGACTTTTTGATCACTTTTTATACTTTTTTTATGGTTTATGAAGTGGCCAAAAATGGTTATATATTTTAATAATTCGGAAATTTTTTAATAATTCGGACATTTACGCATGCAGCGAAACCATATATGTTGATGTTTATTATTGATAACATTATTTTATTTAAAATATGGGAAAAGGGGGGGCGATTGAAACTTTTATTATGGGAGGGGCTTATTCACATTTATTATTTACAGCTTTTTTTTTTACACAATCTTGCGATTGCATGAACTGTTCAATGCTGATCCAGCCTGCAGAGGCTGGAGGCAGCAGGGGATCACCAATCGGATGGCAAGGAGGCAAGTAAGGGCTCTTCCGCCATTCTCTCAGGTGATCAGAACATCGCAATTTCAATGCGATGATCCCGATCAGCTCCGCTGAGCTGCCGCAGTCAACTTTGATTGTATTGTCTAAAGGGTTAATGCCGGGCATCCCTGGGTCCTGGCTGCTGAAACAGTCGGGATCCACCAGGTTGAAAGCTTGCTCAGCTCATGAGCATGCTTCAAACACTGGTAACGGGACCAGGGCGTTACTAGTGTTTTAAGTACCAGGACATAAGGGTGTACTCATACACCCTGCGTTCTGAACGGGTTAAAATGAATGGCCAATCCTTAGACTGTATTTTTTTCTGAAAAAGGGAAGTTTTTATGGAAAAAGGATATTTTTTGGGGGAAAATATACTATTACAGGTTAAGGATACTATATTTATGGGGATAGAGTGTTGATCCAGGGAAAAATTCTGATTGTCATATTGAAGTCTGGAAGGAATTTTACCTTTGGAATGAAGCATGCTTAGCTCCAGAGCACGCTTCATAAAAGGAGCGGGTGCAGGACATCAACTGGTACCAGAAAGTTAAACAGATTTGTAAATTACCTCTATTTAAAAATCTTAATCCTTACAGTACTTATCAGCTGCTGTATGCTCGACATGAAGTTCTTTTTTTTTATTTCCTTTCTGACTGACCCTAGTGCTCTATGCTGACAGCTCTGTCCATTTTGGGACATGTCCAGAGTAGGAGAAAATGCCCATAGCAAACCTCCCTTGCTCTGGACAGTTCCTGACAAGGACAGAGGTGTCAGCAGAGAGCACTTGTGGTCAGACAGAAAGGAAATTCAAAAAGAAAAGAACTTCCTGTGAAGCATTCAGCAGCTGATAAGTACTGGAAGGATTAAGATTTTTTAATAGAAGTAATTTACAAATCTGTATAACTTTCTGGCATCAGTTGATTTAAAAGAAAATGTTTTCCATTAACAGTTGCTGGCATATACAGTTGCTGATTATTCATAGAGAATGGTGCTGGAGCAAGTTGAGTACAAGTGTGGTATGTATGGGTGATGATGACTACTTAGCTGGAAAAATTTCTGTTTTGTGATGCCAGAAGTAGTGTTGCAGCATTTCTGGCCTGCCTTGTTTTACATCCCACTTTAGGATGAGACTTGAGACTAAGGATGTCAGACTTGATTTGACTTGTGACAGAGCTGTGGTAGAGGGTGTTGGAAGGGCAGATGTTGCTAATCCTTAGGGCAGATGGCATTAACCCTTAGTGTACGTGATTCCAGGGCATGATTATCCTCTACACCACTTGAGGTATGGCCGCGGGTTCCTGGGCCAGGCATGGGGCAAATAATCACTCCCATGCAAGGTTACAGAATAACGGCACCTTTACTGAGGCAGACAGATGTTAAAGTCTTTCCAGCTCAGTTTAGGTTCAAGGACATGACCAGTGAACTTAAGGATGCTTGTTGGCTCACTGGGACTTGTAGTGGTCTTGGACTCAATTAAGCAACCCACGCTGACTTTAGACTTGACAGACTTGACTATGCTGACTAGACTTCTCCCCTGTATTTGTGCTTACCAGGCTTTAACTTTCACCTGCAGGGGGTTTCATGGATAGTGGCTGCGTGGCTGTGTGGTTAGGCTTTGGTCTCCCTCAGGAACATCAGACATGCTCAGGTCTTCACTTGACTGTACCTACCGCTCAACTGAACTATGCTAGCTCCTCCCAGTTATATAAGGGAGAAATTTGGAGGGGTCCCATAGGTCACCAACAAGTCACCTGGTCACTTACACCTTCCTCGGTAACATTGGGCTTAACAACAGGATTTAAAGATACAAACTCTTATTAACACATTAGTGCAATACATTAACTCTACAGGATGGGCCATTTATATGGATACACCTTAATAAAATGGGAATGGTTGGTGATATTAACTTCCTGTTTGTGGAACATTAGTATATGTGAGGGAGGAAACTTTTCAATATGGGTGGTGACTAGAGATGAGCGAACTTACAGTAAATTTGATTCGTCACGAACTTCTCGGCTCGGCAGTTGATGACTTTTCCTACATAAATTAGTTCAGCTTTCAGGTGCTCGCGTGGGCTGGAAAAGGTGGATACAGTCCTAGGAGACTCTTTCCTAGGAATGTATCCACCTTTTCCAGCCCACCGGAGCACCTGAAGGCTGAACTAATTTACGCAGGAAAAAACATCAACTGCCGAGCCGAGAAGTTCGTAAAGAATCGAATTTACTGTAAGTTCGCTCATTTCTAGTGGTGACCATGGCGGCCATTTTGAAGTCGGCCATTTTGAATTCAACTTTTGTTTTTTCAATAGGAAGAGGGTCATGTGACACATCAAACTTATTGGGAATTTCACAAGAAAAACAATGATGTGCTTGGTTTTAACGTAACTTTATTCTTTCATGAGTTATTTACAAGTTTCCGACCACTTATAAAATGTGTTCAATGTGCTGCCCATTGTGTTGGATTGTCAATGCAACCCTCTTCTCCCACTCTTCACACACTGATAGCAACACCGCAGGAGAAATGCTAGCACAGGCTTCCAGTATCTGTAGTTTCAGGTGCTGCAGACTGGGCAAAACAAAAATTGGAACAGGACCCTCAGTTTACGCAGAAGATTTTGTTCAGTGATGAGGAATTCATGAGGAATAATTTTGGTCAGGAAATTGTTTCCTTCTCCATCAAGCGGAATTTTAAGCGGAATTCGAGCAGAATTCAAGTGGAATTTCCATGCGGAAATGAAGAGGAATGAAGGAAGAGGCTATTTAATCTACTTTTCTGACTTCCGCTTGAATTCCGCTCGAAAACGATGTCGGGCAGAATTTTCTTTTTTTACCATTGACTTCTATTGGATTCTGCTTGCGGATTCCGCTAGAAGAATGAACATGTTCTTTCTTCAAGCGGAAAGGATTTCAGCATCGGAATTCTGCTTGCAGAATTTCCGCAATATGAACAGGACAGCAGAAATATTATTAAAGTCAATTGGCAGAGGAGATGTGCATTAATTTGGAGAGGATAATTCAAGAGGAATTACTGTCTGTTGCTTGACTAGTCCAGATCCTGAGGAATAGTGGCACCTAGTCTTTCATTTGCAATATAGCCCATCGGTTCTGCTTTTGTCTCTAATGCTACTGCTTGTAGTTCTAGCTAATGCGAGACAGGTTGCCGCTTTGGTGCCTTGTGCCAAAACTCCCTCTGAAGGTGAGAGAGCTACAGATGTGACGCCTCGTGACCAGAGGCCAGACGAGACTGAACATGTGCTTTAGGATCCTCCCTCTATTCCTGGGAATTGGGGTGGAGACAGAACAGCACTTAGCCCTAATTGTCTGGGATGTGAACATGTGACATATTACCAGATCTTGTACATTGAAGATAAGGCCTTTGGGTAAAAATGTTTAACCTTTTACACTTATACCACACTTAGTGCATGCAGACAATATTTAAAGACACAGAGTAACATATTTACATTGTAATATACTTAGTTAGACCTGAGACAGAGCTGAAACCTTTGAGACCACAGCCACCCAGTGTTAAGAGTAGCAAATGGTGACTCAAACAATACAATACAAAGTTTATGAACAGATGTTGCACTGTCTCTGGATAAAACAAAACGCTAGATCCTTAATTTTTTTTTAGTCCTGGAGAACCCATTGAAATTCTTTTAATGTAAAGAAAAATGTAAAATAGTAGTCAGAACTGTGGAATTCAGCAAATTATGTTTTCACTGGTTCTGGTTATAAAGGGTTAAGCTAAATAAAATGTTAGTTCTGGATGAAATTGTCATCAGAGATGAGCGAACTTTTGAAAAATTCAATGACAGATTGGATGAGGCTGAAGCATGAGGAGACCACATAGTGGCTGAATGACACAGCGTGGAGGTGTTGGCAGCAAGAGGAGACCATATAGTGGCTAAATGACAAAGCGTGGAGGTGTTGGCAGCATGAGGAGACCATATAGTGGCTGAAAGACACAGCCTGGAGTTGGCTGAAGCATGAGGAGACCATACAGTGGCAGAATGGTACAGCCAGGAGATGGCAGCAGCATGTGTAGACACTAGGCCTTCACAATCCCTAAGATTATAAAATGAATTCTGAAATTTAAACCAAAGATTTTGGGTAGCTAGTGCTACCATAACAACATTTTTACTTCCAGACCCAGGCCCAGCAGCATCAGTATACCATATATTGCCTGAATGACACAGCCTGGAGTTGGCTGAAGCATGAAGAGACCCCAGGGCTTCACAATCCCTAAGAAAAACTAAAGATTTTGGGTAGCTAGTGCTACCATATCAAAAGTTTTAATTTCCAGACCCAGGCCCAGCAGCATCAGCAAACCATACAGTGCCAGAAGGACACAGCCTGAAGTTGGGAAAAGCATGAGGAGACCATTGAAATATAAGAATTTTAAATAGAAATCTAAGATTTTGAAATTTAAATTGAAGATTTTGAAATGGAATTTTTAACTCCCAAGTTTTAGTGTCCCAGGCCCAGGCGTGTGGGTACAAAGTACCTAATCTAACAAGGAGTCACATGTCACATGGCAGCACAATGACATAGCTTGGAGGTGAAATAAAAAAAAGCACAAACGGATGCGCTCCGTAGTGTAACACCAAAGGTGAGTTGGTAACGCTAAGTGTGAATTGCGCTTACCACATGAAGTTGTACTCCAACCAAGTACAACAATGGAACAGGGTGTATCATCAAAGGGTCTCTGCAGCTTCGTCCCGCTGAAATAGAATCACGATAAAAACAAGCAATCTCCAAGTAGCAGAGCGGGATCAATGGAAGCGCTGAGACCAGATAAGAAGTTAAAAGGATTTATTTCCCATAATGCAACGCGTTTCACGGTCACCCGCTTCCTCACACATGCCTGAGGAAGCGGGTGACCGTGAAACGCGTTGCATTATGGGAAATAAATCCTTTTAACTTCTTATCTGGTCTCAGCGCTTCCATTGATCCCGCTCTGCTACCTGGAGATTGCTTGTTTTTATCGTGATAGCTTGGAGGTGACATCAGTAGGAGGAGACTATATAGTGTCTGAATGGAAAAGCCTGGAGATGGCTGAAGCATGAGGAGACCCCAGGGCTTCACAATCCCTAAGAAAAAAAAGCCGAAGTTTGAAATTTAAACTGAAGATTTTGGGTAGTTTGTGCTTCCATAACAAAAGTTTTTATTCCCAGACCCAGGCTCAGCATCATCAGTAAACCATATATTGCCTGAATGACACAGCCTGGAGTTTACAAGAGGGCTTCACAACCCCTAACATTAAAACGTTAATAGCAAAAAGAAAGGCACAGTGGTCGACACCCAGCCCCAAGATGGAATAGACTACACACCTGCGGAAGAATTCGCAGCGCACAAAGGTGCATACAGTTCCTTTAGAAAGCGCCGGTATAATACTGTAAGTAAAGGGTGCTGAACCAATCAGAGAATACAGTCCATGCAGAATTCCGTAGAAGAAGAAGATGGCAGCATTCACCGATACAGTAGAGAAAATATCTTCTTTATTTCAAAGTGCATAAGTAAGCATTATGTGCAGCCGGACACGGACGCCAAACATTGATCAGCAGAATTGGTAATAGCTGTTGCGAGTGCGCAAAACACTCTTCATCAGACCCTCCCTCCTTCGTGCATGATGCGCACCTATAAACTCTTCAGGCATGACATCAGCGAAGGTGAACTTACAGATTAAAAAGACAGTGTAAGAAACACATTTAAAAACAATCATCTGTAATACACAGTGGCGTAGCTATAGAGGTCGCAAAGGCCGCCATCGCGACCGGCCCCCCCTGCCACTATACTATTGCCGCATTTTGGGCCCTCAGGCAAAGCCCGAGATCCTGGGCCTGAAGGGGAGGCTTGTCGCCGTGAACGCTGCAGAAGCGGCGTTGCCAGGACCAGGCCCGGCGCTAGCCTCAAACCCCCTGCCCCTCCCCTGCCGAGGTCCTGGGGATGAAGGGGAGGCTTGTGGCAGTGGCCTCAACCCCCCCCCCTTCCCCCTTCTACCACAACCCCTCAGCACACCTAATGTTGCCGAGACGTACACCCCCTCCTCCCCTCACCGTATGCTGACACGCTCCTAATGCCTGCAGCAACGGCCTACGAGTGAGCACAGAGGAGGGACCGGATCACTAGCAGGTCTTCTCACAGAGAAGGCGGCCGCAGGTGAGTGAGGAGGGGTTAATTTAATTTTGGGTCTGGAGGACGCGGTGGGAGGCTTAATTTGGGGTCCGGTATATATGTAAGAATCAATGTATATATATATATATATATATATATATATATATGTGTAGAAAGGAGAAGACTGTAGCACTCCAATAAGATGAAAAGTGAATGTGGCTTTATTCCAATTCAGACATCAAGGCAACGTTTCAGCTGCACGCAGGCAGCCTTTGTCAAGCAGTTACATAGTGCACATGGTGCGGTATATATATGGTGGAAGGACATGACATCACAATTACATCACATCATTAGCATATCAAAACAAACAGTCAATATACGGCATATTACATCATAAACATTATATATCAGACAGTGGTAAACCACAAGTGCATATTCAAGTGTACAGTGGTAATATACGTGAAGAAAAGTAAAAAAACTCACAAAGTCAACCTACAGAGGCGGAATCACTGGGCGGGTCCTGCGTGATGTAACAAGAGTACATCGAGCACACCGTCACATGGCGGTGTGGCACGCGATGTTCAATACAGCAAGGAAGTACTTGGACCGCAATGGGAAGATGAGGTTGGAACGCAACCGGAAATGGTGCGGTCGCACCAAGTCACATGAGTGAGGGAAAACAGAAGAAACTCCAGTTCGGACATGGGGGGACGCCGCGCACGCGCGGTAGATAGATATCACACGCGCATGCGCAGAGAACCTGCTGTCTGTCAGAGAACTAGGAAGGGCAAAGAAAACATGTCTGGCCATTGTTGGTGAGGGCAACTCAAAGGGCAAAATAAGAAAATGGCAGAGCAGCGGGGTCATATATGAAGGTGCACATTAAGATAGTTATACTGTGTAAGGGCGAAAAAAATCTTTTATATATCGCCTTGCACAGGCAGCAATAAGTAAACGGGGCCACACAAGCAGAACCATGCATACTGGACACTGCACTCTGGACCCTCTCTAGGGAGTTGGTGGACCTACCGAAAGGATCCCCAACATGCAAATGGAGGAAAGGGACTACCCCTATGTGGATAGGGGAGTCCTGCCCACCAAAACCTAGTCACTGAGGGTGGCCTTTATTTGATGCCCACACCAGAAGTGTCCATCAAGTACTCGCACACGTCTCTGGCCCACCTGTAATGGAGGTAAGTAAGGGGTGCACAAAAATGGAGTATAAAGAATATGCCCCACTACTGCGATCAAGAAAATGCAACAAGAGAAAACGGCAGACATGAAAAAATGAAACTAATAAGGCAGACCGTATAAACATGAAAGAAATAAATAAAAGGAATAAAAAAAATGATAAAGATAAAAATAAAATTGTTCCGGTTGCTGTTCAAGGTGAGAGGAGCAGATGTATATAGGTCACGCAGGATCCGTTCCGCCGCCTCTGCAAGAAAAAGATAAAAGGAGGCGATTAATCATCTCAAATGGCAATATGTATACATACATACTCAGGGGGGCAATCTACAAGACAACAGAGTGTCTGGGGTAACTTAAAGGTTAGAGATAGGGAAATCGATATTCAAGCCATTGGGTTTAAGACATTTCAATTCAAAGATCCACCATAGTTCTCGTTTATGTAATAAGGCCATACGGTTACCTCCTCTTTTGAGTGGAGGAATATGGTCAAAGAGTGCAAAACGTAAATCACGTTCAGAGTGGCCGGACTCAATAAAATGTTTCGGAACTGGGAGATCCAATCTCCCCTTGCGGATTGTGTACCGGTGTTGATTAAATCTGGTACGGAACTCACCGGTTGTTTCCCCCACATACAAAAGATTGCAGGGACAGAGTAAAACATAAATGACAAAACTGGAGGTACATGTGAGATAATGTCTCAACGTATAACTTTTGCCAGAGTTGGGGTGTAAAAAAGTGGGACCTTTTATCATTTTTGGACAGTTAATGCAGTGACAACAGGGATAGCAGCCTCTGCTTCTCACTGTCATGTAACGTTGTCCAGGGCGAGATTTATCTGCCACATCTGCCTTGACAAGCCTGTCACGTAAATTGGGTGGTCTTCTATATGACATCAGAGGTGGCACCTGGAACTCTTGAATATGTGGGAAAGCCTGTTTAAGTAGGGGCCAGTGCTGTCGGATAATGGATGAAATTTGACTGGATTTGTCACAATACTGTGTGACAAATGCAATGCGGTTAGAGGAGGACTTGGTTTTCGGTTCATGAATCAAGGACTGTCGGTCCATCGCTAGGACTTCCTGTTTACATTGTGTGGTAAGTTTTTTGGGATAGCCCCGTTTAGAAAAAATTGGAGGCCATCTTGTCCAGTGTGTCAGAGATTAAATGTTGATCACTAACAATCCTGCGGGCCCTAACCATCTGGCTACGGGGGAGAGACTTAATCATGGGATGTGGGTGATGACTAGAGAAGTGGAGAATCGAGTTACAATCAGTTGGTTTGGTAAAAAGGCTGGTGGTTAATGTGCCTTCGCTAACGGAGACCAAGGTGTCTAGAAACTGGACAGAGGAATGAGAGGAATTGAGAGTGAACTGAATGTGTGGACAAACCCAATGGCTTGAATATCGATTTCCCTATCTCTAACCTTTAAGTTACCCCAGACACTCTGTTGTCTTGTAGATTGCCCCCCTGAGTATGTATGTATACATATTGCCATTTGAGATGATTAATCTCCTCCTTTTATCTTTTTCTTGCAGAGGCGGCGGAACGGATCCTGCGTGACCTATATACATCTGCTCCTCTCACCTTGAACAGCAACCGGAACAATTTTATTTTTATCTTTATCATTTTTTTTATTCCTTTTATTTATTTCTTTCATGTTTATACGGTCTGCCTTATTAGTTTCATTTTTTCATGTCTGCCGTTTTCTCTTGTTGCATTTTCTTGATCGCAGTAGTGGGGCATATTCTTTATACTCCATTTTTGTGCACCCCTTACTTACCTCCATTACAGGTGGGCCAGAGACGTGTGCGAGTACTTGATGGACACTTCTGGCGTGGGCATCAAATAAAGGCCACCCTCAGTGACTAGGTTTTGGTGGGCAGGACTCCCCTATCCACATAGGGGTAGTCCCTTTCCTCCATTTGCATGTTGGGAATCCTTTCGGTAGGTCCACCAACTCCCTAGAGAGGGTCCAGAGTGCAGTGTCCAGTATGCATGGTTCTGCTTGTGTGGCCCCGTTTACTTATTGCTGCCTGTGCAAGGCGATATATAAAAGATTTTTTTCGCCCTTACACAGTATAACTATCTTAATGTGCACCTTCATATATGACCCCGCTGCTCTGCCATTTTCTTATTTTGCCCTTTGAGTTGCCCTCACCAACAATGGCCAGACATGTTTTCTTTGCCCTTCCTAGTTCTCTGACAGACAGCAGGTTCTCTGCGCATGCGCGTGTGATATCTATCTACCGCGCGTGCGCGGCGTCCCCCCATGTCCGAACTGGAGTTTCTTCTGTTTTCCCTCACTCATGTGACTTGGTGCGACCGCACCATTTCCGGTTGCGTTCCAACCTCATCTTCCGGTTGCGGTCCAAGTACTTCCTTGCTGTATTGAACATCGCGTGCCACACCGCCATGTGACGGTGTGCTCGATGTACTCTTGTTACATCACGCAGGACCCGCCCAGTGATTCCGCCTCTGTAGGTTGACTTTGTGAGTTTTTTTACTTTTCTTCACGTATATTACCACTGTACACTTGAATATGCACTTGTGGTTTACCACTGTCTGATATATAATGTTTATGATGTAATATGCCGTATATTGACTGTTTTGATATGCTAATGATGTGATGTAATTGTGACGTCATGTCCTTCCACCATATATATACCGCACCATGTGCACTATGTAACTGCTTGACAAAGGCTGCCTGCGTGCAGTTGAAACGTTGCCTTGATGTCTGAATTGGAATAAAGCCACATTCACTTTTCATCTTATTGGAGTGCTACAGTCTTCTCCTTTCTACATTGTGAAGTGTCTCCCGTGACCTGGGATTCCGGCCGTGTGCACCCACCTTCGACCTATATCTTACAGAGTGCTGCTCCTTATCCCTTGTTTTTTTATATATATATATGTATATATACATTAATTGTGTTGTGTCCTTTTTTACTAATATCTATCGGACTATTTTTCTTAGGTAGCTTTACATATATATATACATTGATTCTTTCATATATATATATATATATATATATATATATATATATATTATATTATATATCATATATTTTTTACATACACATTTTTTATTGGTTCATATATATATATATATATATATATATATATATACATATTATATATATATATATATATATATATATATATATATATATATATATCATATATTTTTTACATACACATTTTTTATTGGTTCATATATATATATATATATATATATATATATATATATATATATACATTTTTATATTCTACCTATACGGACTCCACCCCCTCCCTTTGCTCATCCTGCTTTTTTTAATATATGTAACTTTGAGATGAATTTTTATTTTTTTACATTGACTGTATATTATTAATTTTTTCCGTCCTATATGCATATTTTTAATTCATGTCTTTGTATTAAATAAAATTATATATATTTTTACATACTGATTATTTGTACCTCATTTTCATTGGGGCTCAAGGGTTACCCCTTTGTGGTGTACTGTAGGTTAATATTTGGTCTCTCTCTCTAGCAGACCCCTTTTATTTTATTTTTTAATTGAGCCATTTTTTGGACTCTTTTTTTTTAGGTTGTTATGTATGTATTATGCACGTGTGTGTGTTGGAGGGGCGGGGGGGTGGCGGATGGTCTAGGGAGGGGGGAAGAGGAGCATGTAGGAGGACTTATGGGTCTGGGAGGAAAGGGGGGTGGGAACAGAGCAGCTAGGAGGAGGACAGAGGGGTCTGGAGGAGGACAGGTGTGATTCAGCTAAACTGAGAAGAAACAGTATGTAACAGTTTTAGTATTATTATTATAGAGGTATTATTATATTTGGAAGGTAGTGTGTGGCAGGGTTATATGGTACACACAGTGTGTGGAAGTATTATATTCATGGGTTCAGTGAGTGGCAGTATTACGTTCATGGGCACCGTGTGGCAATGTTATATTAAGAGGGTACGGTGTGTGGTAGTATTATATTCAGAGAGTACATTGTGTACTTGAGTGTTTTTGAGTGTTGCTGTGTAAGAGGGGGCGTGAAAGAGGAGTTTCAAAAACTGTGATTATCTGTTGTGCGGAGTGAATCTGTGGAGTGGGTGCGACTGCCTATAGCCCACATTCTTATTTTGGGTAAGTTTTTCTCTTTTGCACATAGTGGGATAACTGTTAGAGTTTAAACACCCTTTTTCATTTTTTTTTTTTTTTTTCTCTGTTCCACCTCTAGGGGGAGGAGGAGTAGATTGGGCACAGGTGTATAAATCTTAGCTTGGGACTCTTATTGAGAGCTTGCTCTTTTTGAGTGTTGCTGTGTAAGAGGGGGCGTGAAAGAGGAGTTTCAAAAACTGGAGTTTGAAAGCAGGAGGTTGAGATCGCTGTGAGTTTTAATTTTTGAACCCACAAGGTCTACAAAAAATTTTAAGTGTCATTTTGACTGTCTGTTTTTTCCTATACATTTGTGAAATCCCCATAATTAGATGGCCTCCATGTTGGAAAATGCAGTCCAATGTACATCCTGTTCAATGTATGCAATCCTTGAACAACAGTTTGAGGGTGCATATTGTTGTGCGAGATGTGTGCTAGTTGTCCGTTTGGAAGCCCAGATCCTGCATCTAGAGGGGCGACTGGCAACAATGAGAAGCATTAACAACATGGAGAGGAGTCTCCTGCTCACTGAGCAGGCACTCTCGGGAATAGAGGTGGGGGAGGACAGTGGGACGGAGTTGCAGGACAGTCAGGCAGTTAGCTGGGTTACAGTTAGAAAGAGGGGTAGGGGAAAAAGTGTCAGGGAGGCTAGTCCTGAACTGGCACACCCCAACAAGTTTGCCCGCTTGGCAGATGAGGGGGATGCCATTACAGAGCTAGCAGAACTGCAGCAGGATACCGCCTCTGACCGCCAGGGGGGTGTCTGCTCCAGTAAGGAGGGAGGGAGGAGTACAGGGCAGGCCAGACAGGTACTAGTGGTGGGGGACTCAATTATTAGGGGGACAGACAGGGCAATCTGTCACAAAGACCGGGATCGCCGAACAGTGTGCTGTCTGCCTGGCGCACGAGTTCGGCACATCGCGGATCGGGTTGACAGGTTGTTGGGCGGGGCTGGAGAGGACCCAGCAGTCATGGTACATATTGGCACCAATGACAAAGTAAGAGGTAGGTGGAGTGTCCTTAAAAATTATTTCAGGGACTTAGGCCGCAAGCTTAAGGCAAGGACCTCCAAGGTAGTCTTTTCTGAAATACTACCAGTACCACGAGCCGCACCAGAGAGGCAGCGGGAGATCAGGGAGGTAAACAAGTGGCTCAGAAGCTGGTGTAGGAAGGAAGGGTTTGGGTTCATGGAGAACTGGGCTGACTTCGCTGTCGGTTACCGGCTCTACCGTAGGGACGGGCTGCACCTCAATGGGGAGGGTGCAGCTTTGCTTGGGGAGAAGATGGCTAGAAGGGTGGAGGAGTGTTTAAACTAGGGACTTGGGGGGAGGGAACCTACAGCAAAGAGGGGGAAGATAGTGTAGATAGAGAGGTGGGAATTATAAATGTACCTGGGGGTGGAGCGGAGGGAGGGGTTAGAATAGTTAATAGGAATAGGCTTCATAGGAAAATAAAACTTACACCCTTGAATCCCATTAACCCCAATAACATAAAGGATGGAAATGTAAAGTGTATGTTCACAAATGCCAGAAGCCTAGCAAATAAAATGGGGGAGCTTGAGGCCTTGATACTGGAGGAACATATTGATATAGTTGGGGTCACTGAGACATGGCTGGACTCCTCGCATGACTGGGCTGTCAATCTGCAGGGGTTTACATTGTTTCGCAAGGATAGAATGAACAGAAAAGGTGGTGGAGTCTGTCTGTATGTAAGAAGTGGTATGAAAGTCAGTGTGAACGATGCCATAGTGTGTGATGATTCTGAGGATGTGGAATCATTGTGGGTAGAATTACAAAAGGAGGGAAATACTGAAAAAATAATATTTGGGGTAATCTACAGACCCCCTAATATCACTGAAGAGATAGAAGTTCGGCTTCATAAACAAATAGAGAGGGCCGCCCGGGCAGGTACAGTGGTAATAATGGGAGATTTTAACTATCCAGATATAGATTGGGGTCCGGGGTTGGCTAAAACTACAAAGGGGCGACAATTCCTAAATTTATTGCAGGATAATTTTATGGGCCAGTTTGTGGAGGACCCAACAAGAAGTGATGCCTTGTTGGATCTGATCATTTCCAACAACGCAGAGCTGGTTGGTAATGTAACTGTGCGGGAAAACCTTGGTAATAGCGACCACAATATAGTTACTTTTGACTTAAAATGTAGAAAACAAAGACAGGCGGGGAAGGCAAAAACATATAACTTTAAAAAGGCAAATTTCCCTGGGCTGAGGGCTGCACTACAGGACATAGACTGGGGGGAGGTGTTCTCAAATACTGATACAGAAGGTAAATGGGACATCTTTAAATCAACTCTAAATAACTATACAGCTAAATATATACCAAAGGGGAACAAATATAAACGATTGAAACTAAATCCTACATGGCTGACACATGATGTTAAAAGAGCAATAAACAGCAAAAAAATAGCCTTCAAAAAATACAAATCTGATGGGTCAGCTATAACATTTAAACAGTACAAAGAGCTTAATAAAATCTGTAAAAATGTAATAAAAACAGCAAAAATTCAAAATGAGAGACAGGTGGCCAAAGAAAGCAAAACTAATCCTAAATATTTTTTTAGATATATAAATGCAAAAAAACCAAGGACAGAGCATGTAGGACCCCTTAATAATGATAATGGGGAGGTTGTCACAGGCGATCAAGAGAAGGCGGAGCTACTGAATGGGTTCTTTAGTTCTGTATACACTATGGAAGAAGGAGCTGACATTGGCCAGGTCAGTGCTGGTAACACATCATGTAATGTACTGAACTGGCTTAATGTAGAGTTGGTACAAGGTAAGTTAAGTGATATAAATGTAAGCAAATCCCCAGGACCGGATGGACTACACCCAAGAGTTCTTAGAGAGGTAAGTTCAGTAATATCTGTACCCCTGTTCATGATATTTAGAGATTCTCTGGTGTCTGGTATTGTGCCAAGGGACTGGCGCAAGGCGAATGTGGTGCCAATCTTCAAAAAGGGCTCTAGGTCTTCCCCAGGAAACTATAGACCGGTAAGTTTAACGTGCATTGTGGGTAAATTGTTTGAAGGACTTATAAGGGATTACATACAGGAATACATAGGGGATAATTGTATTATAAGTGATAGCCAGCATGGGTTTACTAAGGATAGAAGTTGTCAAACCAATCTAATTTGCTTTTATGAAGAGGTGAGTAGAAGCCTTGACAGAGGAATGGCTGTGGATATAGTGTTTCTGGATTTTGCTAAAGCATTTGATACTGTCCCTCATAGACGTCTGACAGGTAAGTTAAGGTCTTTGGGTTTG
Organism: Hyla sarda; assembly: GCF_029499605.1. NCBI lineage: Eukaryota > Metazoa > Chordata > Amphibia > Anura > Hylidae > Hyla > Hyla sarda. The sequence goes on along the minus strand of NC_079189.1, from coordinate 375,220,073 downwards.
GAAATTTTAGTTTGTAACTGGATTGAACACTGGCTCATGGATCGTACCCAGAGAGTGGTGGTCAATGATTCGTACTCTGATTGGTCCCCGGTTATTAGTGGTGTACCCCAAGGTTCAGTACTGGGACCGCTGTTGTTTAATTTATTTATCAATGATATAGAGGATGGTATTAACAGCTCTGTTTCTATCTTTGCAGATGACACCAAGCTTTGTAGCACGGTACAGTCTATAGAGGATGTGCATAAGTTACAAGATGACTTGGATAGACTAAGTGTCTGGGCATCCACTTGGCAAATGAGGTTCAATGTGGATAAATGTAAAGTTATGCATCTGGGTACTAATAACCTGCATGCGTCGTATGTCTTAGGGGGGATTAAACTGGCAGAGTCACTGGTAGAGAAGGATCTGGGTGTACTTGTAGATCACAGACTACAGAATAGCATGCAATGTCAGGCTGCTGCTTCCAAAGCCGGCAGGATATTGTCATGTATCAAAAGAGGCATGGACTCAAGGGACAGGGACATAATACTCCCCCTTTATAAAGCATTGGTACGGCCTCACCTGGAATATGCTGTTCAGTTTTGGTCACCTGTCCATAAAAGGGACACTGCGGAGTTGGAAAGGGTGCAGAGACGCGCGACTAAACTAATATGGGGCATGGAACATCTTAGCTATGAGGAGCGATTAAAGGAGTTACAATTGTTTAGTCTTGAGAAGAGACGTTTAAGGGGGGATATGATAAACGTATATAAGTATATTAATGGCCCATACAAAAAATATGGAGAAAAACTGTTCCAGGTTAAACCCCCCCAAAGGACGAGGGGGCACTCCCTCCGTCTGGAGAAAAAAAAGTTTAGTCTCAAGGGGCGACACGCCTTCTTTACCGTGAGGACTGTGAATTTATGGAACGGTCTACCTCAGGAACTGGTCACAGCAGGAACAATTAACAGCTTTAAAACAGGATTAGATACATTCCTGGAACAAAATAAGATTAATGCTTATGAAGAAATATAAAATCTCATCCCTTCCCCAATATCGCGCCACACCCCTACCCCTTAATTCCCTGGTTGAACTTGATGGACATATGTCTTTTTTCGACCGTACTAACTATGTAACTATGTAACTATGTAACTATGTGTGGCAGGATTATATTCAGGGGTACAGTGTGTGGCAGAATTGTATTCTAAGGGAACAGTATGTGGCAGTATTATATTCAGAGAGCACAGTAGGTGGCAGGATTATATTCAGGGGTAACAGCAGGTGGCAATATTTTATTCAGGGGGAACAGGAGGTGGCAGTATTATATTAAGGGGTACAGTGGGTGGCAGTATTATATGCAGGAGGTACAGGATATGGTAGTTTTATATTCAGGGGATACAGTGTGTGGCAATATTATATTCAGGGGAACAGTGTGTGGCAGTATTATATTCAGGGGAACAGTGTGTGGCAGTATTATATTCAGGGAAACAGTGTGTGGCAGTATTATATTCAGGGGTACAGTGGGTGGCAGTATTATATTCAGGGGTACAGTGTGTGGCAGTATTATATGCAGGAGGTACAGTGTGTGGCAGTATTATATTCAGGGGAACAGTGTGTGGCAGTATTATATTCAGGGGGAACAGTAGATGACAGTATTATATTCAGGGGGTGCAGTGGGTGGCAGTATTATATTCAGGGGGGGACAGTATTTAGCAGAATAATAATGATTCATATCTTCATACAGAGGATGAGGATCTACTGACAAAGTGAGGAGTTAATGATGTCCGGGTGTCAGACTCTGCAGAGAAGATGGAGCTGGAAGAAGTCCTGATGTCTGGACCAGATGAAGAAGAAAAGAAAAGACAACAGAGAAGACGTCACTCAGGTCACTGATGTCATTGTGTATTCTCCTGACTGTCCCATCAGAGCTGTAGTCACTTATTAGTTCTGCAGTGATGATAGGTGACGATGTAGCCTAATCTGTGGCTCTCCAGCTATTGCAACGCTACAACTTTTATAATGCCTTAGGCTCTCCAGACATGATGGGAGTTATAGCTTTACAACAGCTGGAGAGCAACTGGAACCAAGGTGATAGGTGAGGGTCCCAACAGTTGGACCCCCACTAGAAAAATGGGCTGCTTATTCTTAAATGCCTGGGCATATGTTTTGTCTGTCTGGCCCTGCCTGTTAGTCACTTATATAGTTGTGTATTCTTCTGACTGTGTCTCATCAGTGCTGTAGTCACTGATATCTTTGAGTAAGGGGTCACCCGGGATTGGGGAAGCTGGTCGTCAGGTGATAGGGGGGCCCTGGGCAAATTTTTGCACAGCCTGGAGTTGGCAGCAGCATGACGAGAGCATTGAAATTTATGATTTTTAAATTTAAGATTTTTAAATTGAAATTATGCATTTTGGAATTTAAATTTCATTACTCTGCCTAACATACTTATTGCGTATATGAGGGGAGTACAATACGCTTCACTTCACTTAAAACAGTATTTGTCCAGAACAGCAGCAGATGTGTACTATTGGCTGTCCTTTCACAGTATATAGACCCTTAACAGACTAACAGGTACAAAATAGTACACTACTTTGATGTAGGTATGTGGTATGCATGCTTTGTAACAGTAAAATGTGCTACAGCATGCTTAAAAATACTTATTTTTACCTGTGTCCCAGATTCCAAAATTCCTTTATAATCAGAAATTGTCAGAATATCACCTGACATTCAAAATAATAAAATGATAGATATGTTCTCTGTAGAAAAGGATCATTCATTAGATGACAATATGAGTATTGTGTGTTCCAGTGACATTAGCTCATCAGAGGAACAGGAAAACATGATACAAATTTATTCTGCAACTGAAGAACCGCAACAAAGAATGAATGACTTAAAGCCTACTGGAACTGAGGAACTTCAAAATGGTAAATCTACCACCCGGGATAGTCAGTCCATTCCAACAGACGGTGGTAAGTATCCACAGTTCCCTGTTTCTGCTAGTCCATGGCAATATTCCTTTTATTACTGGTCTGGTATCGACATGGCAATAATACTGGGAGAGTAACTCAAGGATAGCCACATGTTTCCTACAATACACAGTCAATATATGGAGACCATATAGTGGCTGAATGACACAGCCTGGAGGTGGCTGAAGCATGAGGAGACCATATAGTGTCTGAATGGCACAGATTGGAGTTGGCAAAAGCATGAGGAGACCATTGAAATTTAAGAATTTCAAATAGAAATTTAAGATTTTTAAATCGAAATTGAGAATTTTGAAATTGAACTTTTAACTCCCAAGTTTTAGTGTCCCGGGTCCCGGGCCCTGACTCTAACATGGAGTCACATGTCACATGGCAGCACAATGACAGAGTCTGGAGGTGGCATCAGTATGAGGAGACCATATAGTGGCTGAATAACTGCCTGGAGTTTGTGGCAGCATAGGGAGACGATATAGTGTCTGAATTACATATCCTGGAGGTGGCTGAAGAATGAGGATACCATATAGTGGCTGAATGGCACAGCCTGGAGGTGGCATCAGGAGTCCTGAAAGTGACCCTAATTCAAGGATTTTCGGAAACTGGGGACCAGCACCTTAATTATGTTCTGTGGTATCCATGGCAGCACAATGAGAGAGCCTGGAGGTGGTAGAATCAGCATGAGGAGACCAGAGAGCAGCACAATTGGAGAGCCTGGAGGTGGCAGCATCAGCATGAGGAGACCATAGAGCAGCACAATTAGAGAGCCTGGAGGTGGCAGCATCAGCATGAGGAGACCATATGGTGGCACAATGACAGAGCATGGAGGTGGTAGCATTAGCATGAGGAGACCATAGAGCATCAGAATGAGAGAGCCTGGAGGTGGCAGCATCAGCATGAGGAGGCCATACGGCAGCACAATTACAGAGCCTAGAGGTGGTAGCATTAGCATGAGGAGACCATATGGTGGCACAATCACAGAGTGTGAAAGCAGCAGCAGCAGCATCAGCATGAGGAGACCATAGAACAGCACAATGAGAGAGCCTGGAGGTGGCAGCATCAGCATGAGGAGACCATAGAGCAGCACAATTAGAGAACCTGGAGGTGGCAGCATCAGCAAGGAGACAATATGGCGGCACAATGACAGAGCCTGGAGGTGGTAGAATTAGCATGAGGAGACCATATGGTGGCACAATGACAGAGTGTGGAGGTGGTAGCATTAGCATGAGGAGACCATATGGTGGCACAATGACAGAGCATGGAGGTGGTAGCATTATCATGAGGAGACCATAGAGCATCAGAATGAGAGAGCCTGGAGGTGGCAGCATCAGCATGAGGAGGCCATACGGCAGCACAATTACAGAGCCTAGAGGTGGTAGCATTAGCATGAGGAGACCATATGGTGGCACAATCACAGAGTGTGAAAGCAGCAGCAGCAGCATCAGCATGAGGAGACCATAGAACAGCACAATGAGAGAGCCTGGAGGTGGCAGCATCAGCATGAGGAGACCATAGAGCAGCACAATTAGAGAACCTGGAGGTGGCAGCATCAGCAAGGAGACAATATGGCGGCACAATGACAGAGCCTGGAGGTGGTAGAATTAGCATGAGGAGACCATATGGTGGCACAATGACAGAGTGTGGAGGTGGTAGCATTAGCATGAGGAGACCATATGGTGGCACAAAGACAGAGCATGGAGGTGGTAGCATTAGCATGATGAGACCATAGAGCACCAGAATGAGAGAGCCTGGAAGTGGCAGCATCAGCATGAGGAGACTAAAGAGCAGCACAATTAGAGAGCCTGGAGGTGGCAGCATCAGCATGAGGAGACCATATGGCAGCACAATGACAGAGCCTGGAGGTGGTAGCATTAGTATGAGGAGACCATATGGTGGCACAATGACAGAGCATGGAGGTGGTAGCATTAGCATGATGAGACGATAGAGCACCAGAATGAGAGAGCCTGGAAGTGGCAGCATCAGCATGAGAAGACCACATGGTGGCACAATGACAGAGCCTGGAGGTGGTAGCATTAGCATGAGGAGACCATAGAGAGGCACAATGACATAGCCTGGAAGTGGCAGCAGCAGCACGAGGGCCATGCAGACTGAGGGTTGAGTCTGAGGAACCCACCGACTGGGGGTGTTGGATGTCACTTGGGATGAAGTGGATGACCGAATGAACCTCACTTGTGATGAAGTGGATGACCGAGTGTACCGATCAATCATGGCTTCTGGGTTGCTGGTTAGTGTTGCTCACGAATATTCGCAATTCGAATATTATTCGCGAATATCGCATATTCGCGAATTCGCGAATTTCGCGAATATAGCGCTATATATTCGTAATTACGAATATTCGTTATTTTTTTTTTTTTTTTTCACAGTACACCTCACAGTGATCATCCCTCTCTGCTTCCAGCTTGTGTGGTGTAAAGAAGGCTGTAATACTACTGTGTAAGACTGCCGCGCGAAAATTCGCATATGCGAAAATTAGCATACATATGCGAAAATTAGCATATGCTAATGTTCGCATATGCGAATATTCACATATGTTAATTTTCGTATGCGCGAATATTCGCAAATGCGAAAATAAAACAAGAATATAACGAATATGCGAATATTCGCGAATATATGACGAATATTCGTCCATATATTCGCGAATATTCGCGAATTCGAATATGGCCTATGCCGCTCAACACTATTGCTGGTTGCGACACGACTGCTAGCTTACACCGTGACCAGGCTGCCACACACTGCTACTCTGCTGCAACCTCTGCCTGATGAATTTAGGCCTCTGCCACTCCTCTGTGCATGTCTTGGCACTAGTCTGTCTGACATACTTATTGTGTATATGAGGGGAGTACAATATGCTTCACTACGCTTACAACAGTATTTGTCTAGAACAGCAGTAGGTGTGTTCTATTGGCTGTCCTTTCACAGTATCTAGGCCCTTGAGAGATTAACAAGTACAAAATAGTACACTACTTAGATGCAGGTATGTGGCATGCACTTATGAGGGCACAAAAATGCCCTACAACACACCTAAAACCTCTGTATTTTTGCAAAACACCAGCCACTGATTACTTTTGTCTGTCCTTTCACATTATGTAGGCTCCTGACAGATTAACAGGTACAAAATAGTACACTACTTAGATTTACGTATGCAGTATGCACTGATGAAGGCAGAAAAATGCGCTACGCTACGCCTAAAAACTCTGTATTTTTTAAAAACACCAGCTGGTGATTACTTTTGTCTGTCCTTTCATAGTATGTAGGCCCTTGACAAATTAACAGGTACAAAATAGTACACTACGTAGATGTATGTGTTACGCCTAGCGCTCCGGGTCCCCGCTCCTCCCCGGAGCGCTCACGGCGTCTTTCTCCCTGCAGCTCCCCGGTCAGTCCCGCTGACCGGGAGCGCTGCACTGTCATGGCCGTCGGGGATGCGATTCGCACAGCGGGACGCGCCCGCTCGCGAATCGCATCCCAGGTCACTTACCCGTCCCGGTCCCCTGCTGTCATGTGCTGGCGCGCGCGGCTCCGCTCTCTAGGGCGCGCGCGCGCCAGCTCTCTGAGACTTAAAGGGCCAGTGCACCAATGATTGGTGCCTGGCCCAATTAGCTTAATTGGCTTCCACCTGCTCCCTGGCTATATCTGATCTCCTCCCATGCACTCCCTTGCCGGATCTTGTTGCCTTGTGCCAGTGAAAGCGTTTAGTGTGTCCAAAGCCTGTGTACCTGAACTTCTGCTATCCATCCTGACTACGAACCTTGCCGCCTTCCCCCGACCTTCTGCTACGTCTGACCTTGCCTCTGCCTTGTCCTTCTGTCCCACGCCTTCTCAGCAGTCAGCGAGGTAGAGCCGTTGCTAGTGGATACGACCTGGTTGCTACTGCCGCAGCAAGACCATCCCGCTTTGTGGCGGGCTCTGGTGAAAACCAGTAGCCTCTTAGAACCGGTCCACTAGCACGGTCCACGCCAATCCCTCGCTGACACAGCAGATCCACAACCCGTAAGCCGAATCGTGACAGTAGATCCGGCCATGGATCCCGCTGAGGTGCCGCTGCCAAGTCTCGCTGATCTTCCCACGGTGGTCGCTCAGCAATCGCAGCAGATTGCCCAACAAGGACAGCAGCTGTCGCAGTTGACCGCCATGTTACAGCAACTTCTGCCTCTGCTACAGCAGCAACCATCTCCTCCGCCAGCTCCTGCACCTCCTCCGCAGCGAGTGGCCGCTCCTAACCTCCGCTTGTCCCTGCCGGACAAATTTGATGGGGACTCTAAACTCTGCCGTGGATTTTTGTCTCAGTGTTCCCTGCATATGGAGATGTTGTCGGACTTGTTTCCTTCAGAACGGTCTAAGGTGGCGTTCGTAGTGAGCCTTCTTTCAGGAAAGGCCTTGTCTTGGGCCACACCGCTCTGGGACCGCAATGATCCTGCCACAGCCACAGTCCAGGCCTTCTTCGCTGAACTCCGGAGTGTCTTCGAGGAGCCAGCCGAGCTTCTTCTGCCGAGACTGCCCTGTTGAACCTGGTCCAGGGTAATTCTTCAGTGGGCGAGTACGCCATCCAATTTCGTACTCTTGCTTCCGAGTTATCATGGAATAACGAGGCTCTCTGCGCGACCTTTAAAAAAGGCCTATCCAGTCGCATCAAGGATGTGCTGGCCGCACGAGAGATTCCTGCCAACCTCCAAGAACTCATTCATTTGGCTACCCGCATTGACATGCGTTTTTCTGAGCGACACCAAGAGCTCCGCCAGGAAAAAGACTTAGATCTCTGGGCACCTCTCCCACAGCATCCTTTGCAGTCTACGCCTGGGCCTCCCGCCGAGGAGGCCATGCAAGTGGATCGGTCTCGCCTGACCCAGGAAGAAAGGAATCGCCGTAGAGAAGAAAATCTCTGTCTTTACTGTGCCAGTACCGAGCATTTCTTGGTGGATTGCCCTATCCGTCCTCCACGCCTGGGAAACGCACGCACGCACCCAGCTCACGTGGGTGTGGCGTCTCTTGGCTCTAAGTCTGCTTCTTCACGTCTCACGGTGCCCGTGCGGATCTCTTCTTCAGCCAACTCCTCCCTCTCAGCCGTGGCCTGCTTGGACTCTGGTGCCTCTGGAAATTTTATATTGGAGTCCTTTGTGAATAAATTCAGCATCCCGGTGACCCGTCTCGTCAAGCCGCTCTACATTTCCGCGGTCAACGGAGCCAGATTGGACTGCACCGTGCGTTACCGCACAGAACCCCTCCTCATGTCTATTGGACCCCACCTCGAGAGGATTGAGCTATTCGTTCTCCCCGGCTGTACCTCTGAGGTCCTCCTCGGTCTGCCATGGCTCCGGCTTCATTCGCCCACCCTTGATTGGACCACCGGGGAGATCAAGTACTGGGACTCTGCCTGCCACAGGAAGTGCCTCTCCCCCCCTCCCAGTCCCGTCTGGCAAGCCTCTGTGCCTCCTCATGGCTCCCGTCCTTGTGTCTCCCTGCCCCGTGCCAAGCTTCACCCTCTGCCCCCCCTCCCCATTCCTACTCCTGCTGTACTGCCTGCCATTGAGGAAACCATCCATTCTTTCCCGGTGTCCTCATCCCAGGGGAGGCAGTCACCGGACAAAAAAAAGGGGAGACCTAAGGGGGGGGGTACTGTTACGCCTAGCGCTCCGGGTCCCCGCTCCTCCCCGGAGCGCTCACGGCGTCTTTCTCCCTGCAGCTCCCCGGTCAGTCCCGCTGACCGGGAGCGCTGCACTGTCATGGCCGTCGGGGATGCGATTCGCACAGCGGGACGCGCCCGCTCGCGAATCGCATCCCAGGTCACTTACCCGTCCCGGTCCCCTGCTGTCATGTGCTGGCGCGCGCGGCTCCGCTCTCTAGGGCGCGCGCGCGCCAGCTCTCTGAGACTTAAAGGGCCAGTGCACCAATGATTGGTGCCTGGCCCAATTAGCTTAATTGGCTTCCACCTGCTCCCTGGCTATATCTGATCTCCTCCCATGCACTCCCTTGCCGGATCTTGTTGCCTTGTGCCAGTGAAAGCGTTTAGTGTGTCCAAAGCCTGTGTACCTGAACTTCTGCTATCCATCCTGACTACGAACCTTGCCGCCTGCCCCCGACCTTCTGCTACGTCTGACCTTGCCTCTGCCTTGTCCTTCTGTCCCACGCCTTCTCAGCAGTCAGCGAGGTAGAGCCGTTGCTAGTGGATACGACCTGGTTGCTACTGCCGCAGCAAGACCATCCCGCTTTGCGGCGGGCTCTGGTGAAAACCAGTAGCCTCTTAGAACCGGTCCACTAGCACGGTCCACGCCAATCCCTCGCTGACACAGCGGATCCACAACCCGTAAGCCGAATCGTGACAGTATGTATGTGTTATGCACTTATGAGGGCAGAAAAATGCTCTACAGTACACTTAAAAAAGTATCTGAGTACAACACCAGCTGATGAGTACTTTTGCCTGGACTTTCACAGTATGTAGGCCCTTGACAGATTAACAGGTACAAAATAGTACACTACTTAGATGTACGTATGCGGTGTGCACTTATGAGGGCAGAAAAATGCGCTACAATGAGCCTAAAAACTCAGTATTTTTGTAAAACACCAGCAGGTGATTACTTTTGGCTGTCCCTTCACAGTATGTAGGCTCTTGACAGATTAACAGGTACAAAATATAAAACTACTTGTACGTATACGGTATGCACTGATGAGGGAAGAAAAATGTGCTACAGTACCCTTAAAAAAACATATTTTTGTAAAACACCAGCAGTACACAACAGTGCTGCAGCCAAAAAAAGTTGTGTACTAAACACAAAATTGCACTCTGTCACAGGCTATTAGGAATGGACTGCTGAGTATTATACCGTCTACAGACTAGTTTAACCAGTAGATGATTTTTTTGTGGAACAAAGACACTGAATTGTGCTGAAAAATTATTCCTGCCTCCTCTGCTAAGGTTTATGAAGTTGAGGCAGCTTGTTGAAATGTATGAGGCAACACACAACTATCTGCCCCTCTTTGTAATACTATGCCAAAGAAAGTGACTGGGAGGTTAATGCCTGCAGCTGCAGCAAAAATCCTTTTCAGAGAAAAAAACAATGCTCTCCGTCCACGAGAACGCTGATGTGACTAGGAGGTTGTTAAACACTGCTGGACTGCGCTTTAGTCCTGCTGTAACACACACACACACACAGGCTCTCCGTCCTTTCTCTCTGCAGTGTTATGAATGAAGTGGCTGGCCACAATATGGCTGCCGGTTATATAGGGCTGTGACATCACAGGGGTGACTTGCTGCTGATAGGCTGCATCCTGCATGCGATTCAGGGTCATCCCGCCTTCTCCCCTTCCCGCCTTGCCTTCCCAGCATCCCTTGCCCCATGTACTGACATGTGGATCCGCCATTTTAGATGGCATGGAGACTGGAATGCTGTAAAATGGAGTTTAATGAAGCGATTCGCTCTATAGAATCGTGGCAATATTTGCATTTGTTGGGAATCGAATATTTACTGAAATTCGGATTGAATACGAGTTCGTCAGCTTCGATTCGCTCATCTCTAATTGTCATGATTGAATTACAACCTGCTAGCAGTCCTTACCCTACTGGTCAGATGTAGGCAGCACACAGCATTAGTGACTAATCAGTGTAGTTTAGATTTTTTGCCTTGCTTTCTAGCAGATATCACATTGCGTATGGATTAATAATTGTCAGTCAAGAATACAATAAGCATGTTCCCATGATTTACAGCTCATTTAAGCAGGACATTTGTATTCACTCTCCCGGCTTTTGTCTTTATAAACTGTTTAAAGATGAAAACCATTAGAAACAAATTATTGTCCTCATCTGTTTTAAATATAAATAAGGCCAATAATTTTTTGGGACAATATAGGATAGGAAGCTTCCGATTTTAACCAGAAATGGTACTGCTACATTTCTTGTCTGTTTCTCTCTTGCATCTTGACTTTTTCTTTTTAGCAGTATGTCTGCCTTTACTCTTTGGTAGAAATAATATTCTGTACTTTTAGCTGGTGAAGCTCCCTCTAGTGCCTGCTCTATTAAATCTTTTCACAGATTCCATTTATATGTTAGCTTTAACGTTTCATTTCACATTTCAGCAGGATTTTAAGGTTCTGTCCGCACTGCTGCTATTCTGCACTTTATCTCTTACTCGTTGCTTCTGACAGCAGAAATGATGCACCCTGCAGCCTTATTCTTGCCTTAAACAGGAAAACTGATAGAAGACATATAGGGCCATTATAAATTAGCGGGACTCATCAGGATTCATTAGGATCCATTTTTGTCAAAGCTGTCTGGGTAATGTAACTAGAGCTTAGTGCAACTGAGCATATTCATATCCTAATATTTGCAAGAAAGCTGCTTTGTTACCTAATAATAGAAATGTCAATCTGTCAATCATTAGAGGGGTCAGCCCTCGGCACTCCATACGCACCTTCTCCTGGTCCGGAACGTTTAACAGCAACATCATGCAGCCATTGGTCATCACATAGGGCATGCTTCTGCTTGTATGTATGATTGCAAAGTAGTACCTACCTCCCTGTCTTGGAAGTTATACTCCCAAGATGAGAGGGCAATGTAAGGGCCATGACTGAGGAAGTATTATTTTTACTCCTCCCAGATTACTCCTTTAACTCCCTTAAAGGGGTACTCTGCCCCTAGGACTCTTAACCCCCTATCCAAAGGATAGAGGATAAGAAGTCTGATCGTGGGGGTCCCGCTGCTGGGAACCCCCTCGATCTCTCCTGCTGCACCCCATGTCTTCCTGAAGTGTGCCACACCCCCTCCCATAGACTTGCATGGAGAGGGCAGGGTGTGATGTCGCACAGGGGGGCGGAGTTGTGACATCACGCTCTTCCATTCCTGTGGTGAGGAGCCAGAACCTCCAGCGCTGCCGGAAGCAGATACAGGTGGGTGCTGCATGCTATATTGCGGGGGTCCCCAGCGATGGTCAGACATCTTATCCCCTTTCCTTTGGGTAGGGGATAAGATGTCTAGGGGTGGAGTACCCCTTTAAGGATGGAGCGTTTTTCTGTTTTTGCACTTTCGTTTTTTCTTCCTTACCTTTTAAAAATCATAACCCTTTCAATTTTGCGCCTAAAAATCAATATGATGGCTTATTTTTTGCACCACTAATTCTACTTTGTAAGTCATTTTACCCAAAAAATCTACAGCGAAGCAGAAAAAAATCATTGTGTGACAAAATGGAAGAGAAAATGCCATTTTGTCACTTTTGGGGGCTTCCGTTACTACGCAGTACATTTTTCTAGTACTATTTTTATAGTTCAGACATTTATGCATGCGGTGATATCACAAATGTTTATTTTTATTTTCACAGGTTTTTTTATGGGAAAGGCTGTGATTCAAACGTTTATAAGGGAATGGGTTAAATGATCTTTATTAACTTTTTAAAACCTTTTTTTGCAATGTTATAGCTCCCATAGGGGACTATAACATGCAGTACATTGATTCAATACACCAATCATTGCCATTGCATTCAATGGCAGGGATCAGTGTTATCGGCGGTTGATTGCTCAAGCCTGGATTTCAGGCCATCGGACGCGCAGGAGACAGGTGTGGGGACCTCCTGCTGCATCCTAGCTGATCGGGACATCGCGATTTTATCGTGATGGTCCCGATCAGCCCAACTGAGGAGCCGGGATGCTTTTACTTTCACCTTTAGTCAACTTTGATCGCCGCGTCTAAAGAGTTAATGCCGGACATCAGCCCGATTGGCGATGTCCGGCATTAGCGTGGGTCCCGGTTGCTTATAGCAAAAAATGAGCCCTAATACAGCCCCATATACAGAAAAATAAATAGAAGTTATAGGGGTCAGAATAGGACAATTTTAAGCATACTAATTTTCATACCGAAAAGTTATAATTGCTAAAAAAAAAAAAGTAAAAAAATGTATAAAATAAAAAGCCTATAAAAACTGTATAGTGTTGTAATTGTATTGACCTACAGAATAAAGAAAACATAATTTCTACCGTAAAGTGCACTGCCTAGAAACAAAACCCCCCAAAAGTTGCAACTTAGCAGGTCTTTTCAAGTTTTGTCCCACAAATTATTTTGTTATGCCTGTGTCATAAATATGTTATTGTTGTAAAATGAGTGATGTCATAACTAAGTATTATTGGTCCCACATAAAACAAGCCACAATTGGCCCTTTAGGCGGAAAATTAAGAGACTTATAGCTAATAAAAGGCATGGATGAAAAGACAAAAATGCTAAAATGTGTCCTTAACCCCTTAAGGACCAATACAAATAAACCTGTACGCCCCTGAAAGACCAGGCTTGTTTTTTCAATTCGGTGATGTCTGTCTTTATTAGAGAATAACTCTGGTAACGTTTTGCCAATCATGATAATTCTGACATTGTTTTTTTGTCACAAGTTGTCCTTCATGTACATAGTAAAAGTAAGCCGATATCATTTGTAGTTTTTTTTTACAATGTAAAAAATCATGAAATTTTTACAAAAAATTAAGATTTTTTGCTATTTTAACACTAATAGGTTGCATATATTTATACATACTGACCAAATAGTTTATGAAACTTATACTTTCAAATGTCTACTTTATTTTGATGTCATTTTTTTGTTTTTAATTAACATTTTAAATTAGTTAGAAGCCTAACAATTTAACTTGAAATTTAGAAAATTTTGAAAATTTGAAAAGTACATCTTTTTTTGTGTGCTATGCAAGGTTTGCAGAAATTAAAAGGTAGTAGAACATAGGAACACCCCCCCAAATGACCCCATTTTAAAAACTAGACCCCTCAAGGTATTCACTAGGGGGTACAGTGAGTATTTTAACACCATAGTTTTTTGGCAGGAATTATTACAAAGTCAGTGTTAAAAATTCGAAATTTCCAATTTTTCACAAATGCATCATTTGGGGGGCATATTTTTTGTACATCACTTCTGATATTGAAAGAAATGCACCCTATATTTTATTTAGCTGCTTGTCCCATGTTCGGAAATACCCCCGCTTTGGCCATATATGGTTCCTTGGCCGCGTGGTAGGACTCAGAAGGAGAGGAGCGACATTTGGCTTTCAGGGCAGAACAGTACCCCCACCCCCACAAGTTACCCCATTTATATACCACACCCCTACAAGTTATTGGCTGGACCAGGGACCTCTCTGATTGGTCCTTGGTCGGCTGGCAGTATAAAGCGTCTGTCTGTGACAGTTAAGGCTCCTGATGGATATATCCGCCATGTTGTGGGAATAAGCACCCGCTCATGGCGAATATATCCATCACTGCTGCGACTGGGTAGCTCAGTGTGTCCGCTCATGACTGCTGGCGGGAAATCCGCCGCTATGAGTGGACACACAAAGCTACTCAGCTGCAGGGAGCTCATTACCGTGACTGCTGCATAATGTGTAGGATCACATGGTGGACATCCGTAGCATATTACATGCTGCGGATGTCCGCCAATGCGATCCTACACATTATGCATTTTTTTTATTAGATTAATTTAATAAATGTTTTTTTAATATATATATATATATATATATATATATATATATATATATATTAGGGATGCACCGATATATCGGCGGCCGAAAATAGCTGTTTTGGGGAAATGCCGAAACAACTAAAAATGTGCCGATAATGACCACCTCCCCTGCCCGCCCACAGCACAAGTTGCAAACACTGCCAGTGGCAGAGGCACTCGTGGGCGGTGCAGGGGGGGCCGGCCGCAACATCTGAGGGGGGGGGGGGGGTGTCGCGCTCTCCGGGATAGGAATACTTCTTTTTATGTGCCCGGGCCGGCTCCCGTGTGTGGCTGCAGGCGGGGGCCGGCCAGAGCATATAAAAACTAATACTGTATACTAAAAACCAGGGGGCCTCTAGCTGTTGTGAAACTACAACTCCCAGCATGCCTGGACCGGTAAAGTCTGTCCGGACATGCTGGGAGTTGTAGTTTCACAACAGCTGGAGACCCCTGGTTTTTAGTATACAGTATATTAGTTTTTATATGCTCTGGTCGGCCCCCGCCTGCAGCCACACACGGGAGCCGGCCCGGGCACATAAAAAGAAGTATTCCTAATGCTATCCCGGACATACCTGTGTCCCGAAAAATCTTTTCGGGACATAAGGATGTCCGCCGGTCACTCACCATTTCCCGGCGTCCTCCCGCGATCCTCCTTCGGTCCCTCGCTTCTCCGCCTCTATGTTTGTACGCACGGGACGTCACTGACGTCCCGTGCGTACAACCATAGAGACGCAGGAGGACCGCAGGATCGTCGCAGGAGAACGCACGCCGGCCGGGGCCTGGTAAGTGACCGTGTCATCTTCTTAGGTGTTCCGGTCACCGCTCCCCGGTCCCGGCACCTACTGATATGGTCCATAGGCCAAAGCAGTAGATGTGACCCCGGGCTGGAGGAGCGGTGACCGGATCACTGTGGGGGCAGCAGTACAGACATACAGCCTCCAGCCATACACTGTATATGGCTGGAAGCTGTATGTCTGTGGGGTGGGGGGAAGCTGCCTACTATTGTGGGGGAGCTGCCTAATATTGTTGGGGGGCAGCTGCCTACAAATGGGGAGGGAGCTGCCTAATATTGTTGGGGGGGGGAGCTGCCTAATATTGTTGGGGGGGGAGCTGCCTAATATTGTTGGGGGGGAGCTGCCTAATATTGTTGGGGGGGAGCTGCCTAATATTGTTGGGGGGAGCTGCCTAATATTGTTGGGGGGAGCTGCCTAATATTGTTGGGGGGCAGCTGCCTAATATTGTGGGGGGGAGCTGCCTACAAATGGGGGGGAGCTGCCTAATATTGTGGGGGGAGCTGCCTAATATTGTGGGGGGAGCTGCCTAATATTGTTGGGGGGAGCTGCCTAATATTGTTGGGGGGAGCTGCCTAATATTGTTGGGGGGGAGCTGCCTAATATTGTGGGGGGAGCTGCCTAATATTGTTGGGGGAAGCTGCCTACAAATGTGGGGGAGCTGCCTAATATTGTGGGGGGAGCTGCCTAATATTGTGGGGAGAAGCTGCCTAATATTGTTGGGGGGAGCTGCCTACTATTGTGGGGGAACTGCTGACCTAATGTGGGGAGGAGCTGCCTAATATTGTTGGGGGGAGCTGCCTAATATTGTGGGGGAAATGCTGACCTAATGTGGGGAAGCTGCCTACTATTGTGGGGGAGCTGCCTACTATTGTGGGGGAGCTGCCTATTAATGTGGGGGAGCTGCCTATTAATGTGGGGGAACTCCCGACCTAATGTGGGGGAGCTGCCTATTAATGTGGGGGAACTCCCGACCTAATGTGGGGGAGCTGGCAATCTAATATGGGGGAATCTAATGAGCGGAGCGCTGCCTTTTACCAGAAGACAGGGAGAAGTCATTTTCGGTTTCGGTATCGGTTTCGGCCGGACATTTTTTTTTATTTCGGTTTCGTTTCGGTTCTGAAATTTCCATTTCGGTGCACCTCTAATATATATATATATATATATATATATTTTTTTTTTTTTACTCTTTTATTACATTTTTATTTATTTTTACACTTTTATTTTATTTATTTATTTATTTTTACACTTTTTAATGCTTTGGAATACTTAGTATTCCAAAGCATTGCAGTTATATGCTGCCTGCCAGTTTTCACTAGCAGGCAGCATATTAGGACGTCCTTTCAGGCAATACCCAGGGCAGACCTTGGGGTCTTTGTAGGACCCCCGGCTGCCCAGGTATTCAGCAGCACCCCGCGATGCTCCGGGGTGCTGCAGGAGAGACAGAGGAAGCCCCCTACCTCTGTCAGAACTCCTTACAGCACGCGGTCACTTCTGACCGCGGCTGTAAGGGTTAAACTGTCGGGAGTGAAGTGAACACCTCTCCCGGCAGTGCGGCAGGTCCCAGCCAGCCGCGGCCACACACAGCACCCCGCGATCGCGATGCGGGGTGCTGCAGAGGAGACAGAGGGAGCCCCCTCCCTCTGTCATAACACTTACAGCCCGCGGTCACTTCCGACCGCGGCTGTAAGGGTTAAAACTGCTGGGACCGAAGTTTACTTCGGTCCTGGCAGTGCAGCAGGGTCCCGGCTGTGTGATACAGCCGAGTCCCTGCCACGATCTCGTGAGTGCACTGGGCAGCACCCACGAGAATAATGGACGACTATAGACGTCCAGGTGCGGGAACGGCCGCCAACCTGGACGTCTATATTCGTCCGTGGTCGTTATCGGGTTAAGGGGTTAAAAAATAAACTACATTAAAACTTTATTATGTAAACAAGGTCTTATCCATGCAGAACGGTGGAAAGCCATGGAGCTTGTCCAGGCAAATATGTGAAACTGCCTGCTTTGATCTATGTAAATTTGATGATACAGCAGTTGAAAAAGTAAAAAATCTATTATATTTTTATTACCATATTTCAATATTATAATATAGTTATATGCATTACAATGATATTACCGAAATTATCCCCAAAGGAACTAATTTATTTTGAGATCCTTTTTATAAAGCTAGAATTTTATTTGTTCAAACCTTTCTCAATGAAAGTCAAGTGATAAAAGGGCAGCATGGGGGCTCAGTGGTTAGCACTGTTGACTTAAAGCATTGGGTTAAAATCCAACAAAGGCTTTTTTTATATGTTCTTTTTATATGTTCTTTTTGTGTTTGTGTAACTTTCCTTCTATACTTCATAAATAAACACAACAAGAACGTGGTCTCAAATGTCAGGAAGAGCTCTGGCCCAAATGCTGGTGTGCATTAAAAGGGAATAGCAAGTCCTACACTTGTGGTCCGTTGCTATGGGCAATCCCCAGCAAAAAATGCATACAATGGAGGATGTCTGCAACCAACCACAAGGACCAACATATATCATCCTTACCCGATGAATGGGTGTATGGATGTGAACATAGAGAAGTACAGAAACACAACATAAACATAAATGCACTGGTGTGGTGGATGTAACAATGACATTAGCTAACCCTCAAAACTGATGTAAAATTGAGACATTAGCCAGTATATCCTTATATGAAGGACATACCTGAGCCCGCATACCACGCCAAGGTTTCTCAAGTGATGCGGGACCTAACCTAAACCTGCCTGTGCATGATAAGCAAGAAAACAGGGGCAAATGCGCAATTACAAAAGCTTTTGGTCCGACTTACAGGCTGCTCCCAGTGTCAACTCCAGTGTGTGGTCACACAAACAATGGGAGGGAGGAAGCAGGCTATAAGCCCCACCTAAGTAGGCTGATGAGTTGCCGGCCTCACAGGTGCATCTAAATGCTACCTATACATGATAATAAAGGCGCATTGGTATATTATTACAAAACAAACACAACAAGAACGTGGTCTCAAATGTCAGGAAGAGCTCTGGCCCAAATGCTGGTGTGCATTAAAAGGGAATAGCAAGTCCTACACTTGTGGTCCGTTGCTATGGGCAATCCCCAGCAAAAAATGCATACAATGGAGGATGTCTGCAACCAACCACAAGGACCAACATATATCATCCTTACCCGATGAATGGGTGTATGGATGTGAACATAGAGAAGTACAGAAACACAACATAAACATAAATGCACTGGTGTGGTGGATGTAACAATGACATTAGCTAACCCTCAAAACTGATGTAAAATTGAGACATTAGCCAGTATATCCTTATATGAAGGACATACCTGAGCCCGCATACCACGCCAAGGTTTCTTCATAAATATACTAATTTGGAATTTAGATCGTGAGCCCCATTATAGGCAAATCATCTGCTCATGTAAAAGGACCATTCTTCACAAGAATAATACACAAGGATTTGCTTACAAAACGTCTCCTTATTCCTCTGTAAACACATGCACTGTTGCAGATTTCTAGTCATTGTTTCATTTATTTCACATTCCACTTTTGAAGGTTTGGTTGCTGTCTGATCTCTTCAAAATTAGAGGCCAATTACGAAATTAGGAAAAACAATCTCTTTATTGCAAAACAAACATACATATCATTAAAATCAGACATAGAAGATAAGGCACCAAGGTACACATACAGAAAATGGGGGTGAGGATGGAAGTTGGAATATCATGTGGTACAGGATAACAATATCAATACAGTGGATATAAAGTGTGAATAAATGCAATTTTTGAAAAGAGTAGTTTATGTGGCCCATTGCGTCATTTACGCATAGCAGGTGTTTTGTTTATTAATTGCTGTCTGATATGTAGACTAGTGATGGGTGCGAATATTCGCATTTCAAATTTGTATCGCAAATTTGCGAATATATTCGCTATATATTCGAAATTACGAATATTTGCTTTTTTTCGCAAATGCGCACATTTGCATATTCCTTCTTTTAACTTGTGGGCCAATTAGAATAATGCAAATACACTTGTTAGAGGTTATCAACAAGTGTACCCCTCACTGTTTTCGTCCTCGAATATGCGAATATAACAAATACGCGAAATTTGCGAATATAGGACGAATAGTCGTCTATATATTCGTAAAATATCACGAATTTGAATATGGCCAATGCCGCTCATCACTAATGTAGAAAACAGGAGATAGCAATATTAAAATATGAGATTTATTAATTAAGGCAAACTCAGGCTGGGACTGTTGCAATGCCACTGCCAGAGAGGACCCGTAGGAACGGAAGGTGGATTTCTGTAGGTTCTGGTAGACTTAGAGTTAGGAATAGAAGGCTTGTTGCACAGTCTGTGACTCTCCAAAAAATGTATTTGCATGAGGGGTGCATGGAGGTTGGCTAAGGCACAGAGGGTGAGGAACCATAATCTCCTATGTCTAAGGTATGCAAGACTTCTGCCAAAGACTAAAAGGACAAGGTTAGGTCTTATAGAAAGCAGTTGTTGTTGTTGTTGTTTTTGTTTTTGTTGTTGTTGTTGTTAGGTGATTATATCATAAGAGGTGTGGAATTGATGGAAAATGGTTTTGTGAGATGTCTTCCTGGTGCTACTGCCAGCAGAAACAGGAGACATATTCTTAATATTGGTAAGCAAGCAAAGCAGGAAGGAAGGGAAGGTGGGTGTTCTTCTAAGGACAAATGCTCTGACTTGCAAGGAGGTTTCAGAAGTGAAGGAAGTTTTCACACACTTGGTCACGATATACAGGAGGTTGTGTGCACAATTTCATTCGCTGAAGTTCTGCCTGTGCATAATCTTCAGAATGATTGTCAGATGCGCATTAGGAAATTCAACCTATGACTTGGTGAATGGTGTCATGAGCAACTGGATTTGTGTCCGATGACAACTCAATTTGGAATAGCAACCCCTTGAAGACTTTGAGAAGTTTTGCTTGCTGTCGCAGTTGCTATTATTACTATAAGTCATCTGGCTGCTGCTGCTATCTGTACTTTTGCTGGTTCTGACACCACTATTCTGTCCTCTACCCTGTCCAACAATTCCTTTACCAGACATGTTGCCATTTCCTTTACCAGAGTTGCCTTTTATGTACATCCTGCCTGAGAAACAGATGGTAGAAGAATACACTAAAATGAAAAATGAAAGGAAAGCAAGCCAGCAGAGAAGGTGCTCTGCTGGGAAATGTTGGGACCTGGCATTCATATGGGTATTACGTTATCACATATTACCTGCCTTAACTTTGTTTCAGACCAACTACACATCTTAATTACAACAGTATTCCCTATATATCCCCCAAATAGGTAGAGTAACCCATTTTAGGTAAAGCTACCCCCTCAAAAGGTACAATGCCTCCCCTAGGAGGTAAATCCAGTAGGTGCCCCCCTTGTACGTACAGTGCCCCCTAGTAGATAGGGCTGCTTTCCAGTAAGTGCAGAGCGCCAATAGGTAGAGTTGCCCAGTCAGTAGGTACAGTGCCCCTCAAGTAGATTGATTTGCCCCCTCAGTATGCTCAGTACCCGAACAGGAGAACTGTCCAACTGACTGTCTGACAGTTTTACTCACTGCTAAGTCAGTGCACAGCACTCCCTCAGTTACACCAACAGATGACAGTCTGTCAGGTGTCAGTGTAACTAAGTCAGTGAACGTGGCAGGGATAAGCCGAGCAATGTGAGCACCGTAGACCCTGGTGCCAACACAAGGATCCTGCAATCTGTCACCTGAGGAGAGATTATCATCTTGCTTCATGAAAGATGTGGCCCTAACTCAGTGACACCGCTACACAGTGTATGAAGACAAGGCTTGTAGCTCTCATGCATTTTGAACATCAGGTGACAGATAATGGGTTTGAGTTCTGGATGTGAGTAGCCTGCCGATCAGCTATTGATGACCCGAGGTAGACCAATTTACAGAGCAAGAAAATTTGCAAAGCGCTTTACTTTACCTTAAATAAAAAAAAGTAAAAAGTCACGCAAATTCTAACCATATGCTTCTTTATGGACTTGTTTGACAGATATGAAAAGAGCTATATGGTTGGCATACCTTTAAAACATCTATTTTTTAGTATATTTTTTACTTCTGCTCTGTAAGATCCTTTTATAATCAGGATATATTATTGAATCCATTCCTGTTCATGCTTGCAGAGAACTGAGATTTCTTAATACATATGGACTGACAGGCAGAAATGATTAGCAAAATAGGCATTTTGCCTCTGGAAATCATGGTTTATAACAGATGGGATATGCAGTTTATATTTAAAGCAGTAAAAACTACAGTGCTCATTGCTTGTGTAGAGTCAAGTAAGGACACCTGTCTAACTTATGAATTTAGGTAAGATATGCAAAACCTCTGTGTAAGAAAAATAAACTAGAACTCCACTCCTTGTACACACAAGAATACTGCAGGCCTGGGAAAAAATATATTCACACAGAAATCATGTAAAATCTTAATAATTAGTTGTTTTTAGTTATGTTCATTATTATGGTTTTGATTATTCAAGTATGAAAATTATATTTGTGTTTTTTCTTAAAACAAACCACAAAAGGAAGAAAATAGTATGAAAAAAGTTCACACACACGTTGTACTTGGCACTAAATATGTTGAATGAGGAAGCGTGTCTTTATCCGTGGGAGCAAAGAACCACTTCAGGGACAAATATGCAGAGAATTAGTTAAAATGCCTGTAAGGAGTCACACTGCAGAGAGTGCGTATTTTTTAGGTTAATTTGAGTTCACTGGCTTTTGTCTGGTGAACAAATGAAAAAAAAATAAAAAAATGGAAATTCTGAGTGGACCTGTTTGCTATGGCATGGAACGTACCATCAAAAATATTTGTGGTGTCCCGGTACCGTATCCTATACGTTACCTGTCTAGAGGTCCCCATAGCCAGAGCCCCTAGGACATCGGGGTCCCTCTTATCTAGTTTTACCCTTGTCACTTCTCACTTAGTCAGTAAGTATAGTGCAGTTCTATTCAATATTTATATAGTTATAAGTATAAAAATGTATATATTTAGTTATTTACCTGTTTGGAGCGTAGCAGGACCTGCGGGTCACGTGATCAGGTAAACTCTATGGTTTTGCTTTAGGACCTTTGGAGGTCCCCCATGACGTGTTCACCCACCATGCATTGTAACGGTGAGTGACAGCTGACACGGACCAATCCAAAACGGCCCTGCCCCTGCCCATATAAAGGAGCGGCAGCCATTACTGGCTCTTTCCTCGTGGGCTGCTGATGAGAACGGATCTGCGCAGCTGTCATCAGTAACCAGGCCCAAGCCTTGCGGCAACGGCCATCCTTACGAAACTGTGAGTTATCTAAATCCCTATTAACTCAGCGAGTGTTACATAGTTACATAGTTAGTACGGTCGAAAAAAGAAATATGTCCATCAAGTTCAACCAGGGAATTAAGGGGTAGGGGTGTGGCGCGATATTGGGGAAGGGATGAGATTTTATATTTGTTACAATTTCATGACAGGTTTCACACACAGCATTTGAGTTTTTTTCCATTATTATGGAGTTTCACTTTTTTATGTGTGGATATATAGGGGGAGATTTATCAAAACCTTTCCAGAGGAAAAGTTGCTCAAAGCAACCCATCAGATTGCTTCTTTCATTTTTCAAAAAGGCCTCTGAAAAATTAAAGAAGTTATCTGATTCGTTGCTATGGGCAACTCTGCAACTTTTCCTCTGGACCGGTTTTGATAAATCTCCCCTATACATACATTAGCGAAGCTGATGACCCAAAACACAAAACTCTTGGGAAATTACTCAAGAAATGTTTATTAGTTTTCAGGCACACAAAAGTCAAACATTTTTTCCACAACTGTTCAATGGGGACAATTGTGGACAGACTGACAGCAAATTATGGGCAATGTTTAAATGATTAAATAACCTATTAGAGCTGCTGCAAGGTAATGCTAGATAAGGGTGCGCTCACACTGCATTATTGCTGTCCGTTTAACATATGTGTTTTACAGAAAATAACGCATACATTAATGAATGCTAAAAAGGGATTCTACTGTAAGTCAGAATCCATTTCCCACTGACTTAGATTATAAAAAAATAATATAATGTATTTTTATTTAATTTTTTTTATAGTTTTTATTAAATTTTCAATACACAACATAAGGAGAACATTCCTATTCCCGACATACCGGGATAGTACAAAATAGTAAAAGTAAAAATAAAGAATAAACATTAACAGAAGAACAAGGCGACACTCGCCATACTATGCGCGTCTACGGAGTTAACATAATGTATTTTTTTTTGGGTACACAATAGGCTAGTTGACTACATTTTTTCAAACAACAAAATTAAACATACTGTAATGAAAAAAGAAATGGGGACAAAAACACAGTTGGAAGCCACCCTAAAACAGTGTCCATTCAAATAAATGGGTAATAATTGCCATATCTGGGGAAGGGAGGAGTGCAGACTGACGCTTGCCCAAATCCCTGTCCCTACCTATTTGGATGATCCGCCCTAAACAGTGGCCTCAAACTGGATGACAGTCTCTACACTGAACTATGTGCCGGGGAGTCAGAATAGTCAGAATCGGGGTTAGCAACAAAAAAAAAGAATAGAATCAAAAGACAAAGGCAGAATAAGCTTTGGCTTAAACCTAGATAGAACTGCAGTACAAAAAACAAGGCAGAGGCAATGTCAGAAAACAAACAATGGGTCAAAATGTATACAACGACATAGTACGAAATCAGCAGGAAAGAAGAATGGTTAAGGTGCAGGCAGATGATCAAGTCTAAAGAGATCAGAAATAACACAAGGTACAGGGTACAGGAAAATGCTGGAGAAAGGGTAAGGCGGGGAGATGTGATTGCCAGTGCCGTACCTGATTGGCCCAGAGCTCCCACCTCCAGATTGGCCGACCATCCATGCCATCCATGCAATGTGCAGCTCTGTTGTCAGGACGATGGGAGAAGCTGCTGGGTGTGTTAAAAAAATGAAAGAGGCACTGCTGGAGATGGGCAATGCCCACATGTAACAATAATAATAAGTCCATTCAGAGCAAGAACTGCTCTATCCACTCGTCCCAATAAGTCCTAGATGCTAGGTTTGGAGTTTTAAGCTTTGTAAATGTCTTTAATAATGTTCAGTGACCTGATAGGAAAAACATCATTAGAGAATTAATTTAAAAAAATGCCATAATAATCTACAGTGAAACCATTCCAAAAGACTACCTTTTCAAGAGGACCATCTCTTTAGTGACCAGATTTTATAGAGTATGAATTTGCAACGGCTGTCACAAACCACTTATAGTTATTTGTGCTTAACTTGCTGAGACCTTCTATTTAATCACAGACGTACATAATGGATGAAATACAAAAACCAGAACTTCCAATAAAATTCAGCATAAATATATATCTCTATAAAAACAATTACAAACAGCAGTGGTTCACCCTCTATGAGTTTTTCTTAAGCTTGAGTTTGTTTTGGCTAAACCCCTTAAGAACAATGGACGTAAATGTATGTCCTGATGCAGTGGTACAGGACATACATTTACATCATGTACCTGATGCGAGCACCAGACCTGTGCTTGCTTTATGCAGCTTGCTATCAGCAGCCAAAGACCTGCCGGTAATGGCGGACATCAGAAATCGGGCTGATGTCCGCCATTAACCTTTCAGATGCTGTGATCAATAAAGATTACTACATCTGCGGCAATGCAGGCGTTTGAATGAATGATCGGATCGCCTGGGGCGCTGCCACGGGGATCCGATCATCCCATATAGCTCTGGCTATCATTCTGGTGTCTTCTTCTCTGGTCTGAGATCGAAGTAGACCAGAGAAGAAGATCGCCGATAACACTGATCAGTGCTATGCCTATGCATAGCACTGAACAGTATTAGCAATCAAAGGATTGCTATAAATAATCTCCTATAAAAGTGTTAAAAATAGTAAAAAAAAAAAGTGAAAAAGCCCCTTCCCCATTAAAAAATTAAATGGCCCCTTTTTCAGTGAACGGCATAAATATAAAAAAAAAGTCAAAATTGCTGCTTTTTTGTCACATCACATTCCCCAAAAAATTTATATAGAGCGATTAAAAAGTTACATATATGCAAAAGTGGTACCGATAAAAAATACAGATCACCACAAAACAAATGAGCCTTCATACAGCCCCGTATGAGAAAAATTTGAGAGTTATAGGTGGTCAAAAAAGAATGATTTTAAACATACTTTTTTTTATTAAAAAGGTTTGAGATTGTTTTAAAGTATTACATTTAGGGATGAGCTAATCGAATCTGACAAATCCGAATTTGTTACGAATTTCTGTAAAAATTTGCTTCGCAACTAATCTGTATATCGCCACGATTCGATAGCACACATGGCTTCATTGAACTCCATTTAGTGCGGTCCAGGCTCCAGGGCATCTCAGATGGCGGCTCCACATGTCAGGACAAGGCACAAGGAACACTGGGAAGGCGGGAACACAGGTAGGCGGGATGACCCTGAATAACATGCCACATGTCACAGCCTTACACAATCAGCAGCCATCTTGCGGCCAGTCACATCAGCATTCTATTACAAAGAGAGATGGACAGACAGCAGTGTGTGTTGCACAGAAAAGCATTTTTACAGCAGCGATTCACCTCAAGCCCAAATCCATCCTAGAAGCACTGAAAGGGAAGAGAGTGAGATTGAGAGAGAGAGTGCAATTGTGGGTGTATTACAGCAGCGATTCACCTCAAGCGCAAATCCAGCCTAGAAGCACTGATAGGGAAGGGAGAGAGATTGAGAGAGAAAGTGCAATTTTGGGTGTAGCACACAGCGACTGTATGCTGCAGCACTGGTGTGTACAACAACTGAAAAGCTAAGAGTAGCCAGACAGTCAAGGTGAACAGAGCACTAAAAGCCATAATCACCTTCTATTAGTGCCTAATACAGGTTGCATAGCGGAGCGAAGTGTAATCAATGCGTACATAGGTGGTGTACCATTTTGTTCCTGTTAAAGTCATAAAGGCTAGTTACTGTGAAAGGCCAGCCAAAAGTACACACCTGCTGCTGTTCTAGACAAATACTGTTTTAAGCGTAGTGGAGCATATTGTACTCCCCTCATAAGTACATACCACGTATGTACATCTACGTGGTGTACCATTTTGTTCCTGTTATAGCCCTAACGGTCTAGTTACTGTGAAAAAACAGCCAAAAAGTACACACCTGATCGTTGTGCCGCACGCTATTAACCCTTCAGACACGGCGATCAAAGTTGATCGCTGCATCCAAAATGAAAGTAAAAGCTTCCTGGCAGCTCAGTCGGGCTGATCGGGACTATCACAATAAAATTATGAAGTTCCGATCACAGCAGAGGCCCCCTTACCTTGCTCCGTCGCGTCCGATCGGTGTTTCATTGCTCCAAGCCTGAGCTACAGGCTTGAGCAATTGAGCCCCTATAATGCTGATCCATGCTATCCATCCTATGGGAGCTATAACACTGCAAAAAAAAAGTGGAAAAAAAAGTTAATAAAGGTCATTTAACCCCTTCCCTAATAAAAGTTTGAATCACCCCCCTTTTCCCATAAAAAAAACTGTGTAAATAAAAATAAACATATGTGGCATCGCCGCATTCATAAATGTCCGAACTATAAAAATATATTGTTAATTAAGCCGCACGGTCAATGGCGTACACGCAAAAAAAAGTCCAAAATAGCATATTTTTGGTCACTTTTTATATCATGAAAAAATGAATAAAAAGCTATCAAAAAGTCTGATCAATACAAAAATGGTACTGACAAAATCAAACCTACATAAGTAGGGTATCATTTTAACCGTATGGACCTACAGAATAAAGATAAGGTGTAATTTTTACCGCAAAAATGCACTGTGTAGAAACGGAAGCCCCCAAAAATTACAAAATGAAATTTTTTCTTTAATTTTGTCGCACAATTAATTTTTTTCTGTTTTGCCGTGGATTTTTTGGTAAAATGACTAATGTCACTGCAAAGTAGAATTGGTGGCACAAAAAATAAGACATAATAGGGATTTTTAGGTGCAAAATTGAAAGCTTTATGATTTTTAGAAGGTGATGAGGAAAAAATTAAAAAAAAAGCAAAAATGGAAAAACGCTGAGTCCTTAAGGGGTTAAGCATAGTGGAGCGTATTGTCCACTAGTGTTGAGCGGCATAGGCCATATTCGAATTCGCGAATATTCGCGAATATATGGACGAATATTCGTCATATATTCGCGAATATTCGCATATTCGTTATATTCTCGTTTTATTTTCGCATATGCGAAAATACGCGTATGCGAAAATTAACATATGTGAAAATTCACATATGCGAAAATTAGCATATGTTAATTTTCGTATATGCGAATTTTCGCACGCCAGTCTCACACAGTAGTATTACAGCCTTCTTTACACCACACAAGCTGGAAGCAGAGAGGGGTGATCACTGTGATGTGTACTGTGAAGAAAAAAAAAACAAAAAAAAAAGAATATTCGTAATTACGAATATATAGCGCTATATTCGCGAAATTCGCGAATTCGCGAATATGCGATATTCGCGAATAATATTCGAATTGCGAATATTCGCGAGCAACACTATTGTCCACCCCTCATATACGCACAAAGTATGTCAGGCAGAGAAGTGCCAGGACATGCACAGAGGAGTGGCAGAGGCCTAAATTTATGAGGCGCAGGCAGAGGTTGCAGCAGACTAGGGGCGAGTGGCAACAGGAGTGGCAGCGAGAGGCCTGAGCTCCCGGTATCAGCTAGCGGTCGTGTCTCGACCAGTAACCCATCAGCCATCATTGATTGGTTAACACAGTCAACCACTTCATCACAAGTGACATCTGACACCCCCAGTCAACAGTCTGTGGGATCCTCAGACACAGACAGTTACAATGGACCATTGTAAATTACTTCTATTATAATATCTTAATCCTTCCAATAGTTATCAGCTTCTGTAATTGAGTTGTTCTTTTCTGTCTGACAACAGTACTCTCTGCTGACACTTCTGCCTGTCTCAGGAACTGTCTGTAGCATAAGAGGTTTGCTATGGGGATTCGCTCCTACTCTGAACAGCTCCCGAGACAGGTGTCATCAGAGAGCAGTTAGACAGAAAAGAATAACTCATTTTCAGCAGCTGATAAGTACTAGAAGGATTAACACTTTTAATAGCAGTAATTTACAAATCTGTTTAACTTTCTGGAGCAGTTGATATATATAAAAATGTTTTTCCCTTGAATACCCCTTTAAACTTTCAAAGTACATCCACCTAACAGCTATCCACTGTTTAGCCACACTCTCTGCCAGTCTACTTAGCTGCAAAGCCTATGCAAAGACTATGATATTGTTACTGTACCTAGGAATAAGACTGAGATTGTGCAGATAGGAAAAAAAAGAAACCAATGCAAAGGTATTTTGCTGATGCGATACAATTTCAAATTCTAGTAGCAATTATCAGATCATTCATTATTATTCTACAGATTATATTCTATTACAAAAAAAGAATGCAAAATGTGTAATAATTATTTACTGTGAGATTAAGCAGTCAAATAAACGTGTCTTTATCATCACTTATTAACAAGATGAGCACTGTTTGGTGTATAACTTATCTACCCTTGTAAGACTCAAGTGGATTGTTTGCAGACTAATGTGTACTTGTAATTCTCTGAATATTTGAACATTGTGCTACAGTCATCTTTTAAAATTTCTGTGGAAAAAACTGAAGACAAGCATGACGTTCTTCATGTCAATCAATAGTAAATCAGTATTAATATAGCCAATACAACAAACATTGCATAGAGATACAGTGAAGGAATTAACAAACATTTTATTTGGGTTTTCTTTTTGTTTCTTTTGTTTAGCCCTAGCATTTTTTTTTTTTTACCTTAGTCAGGGTGTCATAAAAATAAAGAAAAATAGTAATACTCACCTACCCTGATCCCCTGCTGCTGCCGCCCGACTTCTCCCAGTTCCCATCGCTCAGCACTGTTTCATGGTTCCTATGATTAACACACAAAAACTCCAAAATGCCTGAGGACATTTATCTGTCCATGTCCCTTCTATCATTGGACCAATTCCTCACTTGGGTGACTTATGTAATACATAAATACTATAAATTAAGTCAACTACCAAAACCACTTTGCTTTTAAAAATATATATTTTATTGTTGATTTTCTTAAAATTCCATAAGTTAAAAAGTTACAGAGAACTGAATGGGCAGGAGGTTATTCAATAGTGAGTATATATAATATAAGACAGTAAATATAACAATGGTTTCATTTAAGGACAATCACTTTTAGGTTAATATAATGTTTGTACAAATCTCTGTGCAAAATATCGCCAAATTATAAGGTGCCTATTGATAGTTAGTCCCAGTGGAGCTGGCAACACATCTAAATGATTACTGCACTAGAAATAACCATACACCAAAAGTGCGTCCGAGGTTTTTGTCAATTTTATTCAATTTTATTTAATTTCTTTACTGGACAGATAATCATGTATTCCGTACAATAAGTATATGAATTATGTTATGATAGATTGATAGATTATAGACGTTGATAATGGGCTTTCCTTTTCCCCCTCCCCCCTTATTTTGTTATAATGCATCTGATGGATATCAGAGACGGTCTCGGATCCACCAGATGCATATGTGATTCTCTGGGATAGAAATCATTATGTAATAGAGTTATGGGTGGCAATGGAGACTTATATAAGGTATTACGGTACTATATTTTGTATTAAAGTACTATGGTACTATACCTGGTACGTATCCCTAGTGCGCATGTCTCCGGCCGTGACCCGTGCGCTCTACACTGACTGCGTCACCTGTCTCCGCCTACGTCCCACATCATTAGTGACGTGGGGGCGTTAGGCGGACGCAATGATGCAAGAAGTGAGGGCGAGATACACGGGCCGGGCGGAAGACACGCGCCGGCCAATGGGAGCTCACCGGAACTCATTCTAGCGTCCCGGAAACAAGATGCTCAGCGAGATATAAAAAGCAGTAAACAAAAAGAATAGATTACCCCCTGAGGAAGGCGCGAAAACGGCTGTTCGGGGCTGAGCAGCAGGTTACTTCTTGTCTAAACCAATGGGTGAGTGTTACTTTGAGGTTTAAAAAAACCTCGGACGTACTTTTGGTGTATGGTTATTTCTAGTGCAGTAATCATTTAGATGTTTTGCCAGCTCCACTGGGACTGACTATCAATAGGCACCTTATAATTTCGCGATATTTTGCACAGAGATTTGTGCAGACATTATATGAACCTAAAAGTATATTATATATATATTATATTATATATACTCACTATTGAATAACCTCCTGCCCATTCAGTTCTCTGTAACTTTTTAACTTATGGAATTTTAAGAAAAACAACAATAAAATATATATTTTTAAAAGCAAAGTGGTTTTGGTAGTTGACTTAATTTATAGTATTTATGGTTCCTATGATGCATCAACCACACAGGAACTGCTTGTTTCACCAAGCACTGGCCACAGCATTGACCAAGCTCAGCCATGGGGTATCGAAATATGACTTATTTCATTGTTATGAAACTCTGATTCCATTTTAAATGTTTTTGTTAGTATTACAAAAAACAGTTGAATACTTTATTTTCCTCTTAAATGTGGTTTCTTATAATTCAGCAATATTATTTTATGTTAGATCATGTAAAAGATAACCATTTGTTGGATATTATTATGGCACTCCCATTTGATCCTTTCTTAGACTATCCACCTAACCTATTTTTTCTAGTACCCATGGATGCACATGCCCATTAGATCAGTGCTACCATCAACATCCTTTTGTAAATGGGAGGTCTAAAAAAAAAAAAAAAAAAAAACATAAAAAGCAGCTTACCACTATATTGTCTGGCAGAGCTATTTGTCTTCAGATTTACATGTGAATCAGCCAATCCCATAGCTATAATATTTTCCAACCGTATACATATGATATGTAAGTAAGAAGTAGGGGGCAGATGGAAGTTTAACTGTAGGGTAACATAATTCAGAGTTTAGTTTAACCCCTTAAGGACCATGGACGTATGAGTACGTCCCTGCGCCCTGGGTCTTAAGGACCAGGGACGTACTCATACGTCCGTGGGAATTCCGGCCCCTGCCGCGCGCCGGGTGGGGACCGGACTGGGGTGACTGCTGATATCGATCAGCAGTCACCCCGTGCAAATGCCCAGGGGGGTAATCAGACCCCCCCATGTCGGCGATCGGCGCAAATCGCAAGTGAATTCAGTGAATTACGGGTCTATAGTGACCCGGTGACCCGGAATGTAAGGGGGATCGTGGGTGTCTAAGACACCCAGGAACCCCCTTTGAAGCGATAGGAGTGAGGCGGCAGGGGTGCCACCCCTCCTATCCCTGCTATTGGTGGTCTAAACATGACCACCAATAGCAGATCAGGGGCGGGGGGGTTAACTTTCGTTTTCCCCGTCCTGCCCACCCACAATAGGGAGACGACGGGGACCGGCGCCGAAGATCCACTTACCGATCTGGGCGGGCGACGGAGGCTGCGGGTGACGGAGATCGGCGGGCGGCGATGACGTGCGTCTGGATCCGTCGGAAGCCGGTAAGTTGCCTAGCAACATCTAGAGGGCTGCAGTCCGAGACCATTATACAGTGGTCTCTAACTGTAGCCCTCCAGATGTTGCAAAACTACAACTCCCAGCATGCCCAGACAGCTGTTTGGGCATGCTGGGAGTTATAGTTTTGCAACAGCTGGAGGGCTACAGTTTGAGACCACTATATGGTAGTCTCTGAACTATAGCCCTCCAGATCTTGCAAAACTACAACTCCTAGCATGCCCACACAACTGTTTGCTGTCTGGGCCTGCTGGGATTTGTAGTTTTGCAGCATCTGGAGGGCCACAGTTTGCATTGGTCTCTATACTGTAGCTCTCCAGATGTTGCAAACCTGCAAATCCC
Source organism: Hyla sarda (assembly GCF_029499605.1). Lineage (NCBI taxonomy): Eukaryota > Metazoa > Chordata > Amphibia > Anura > Hylidae > Hyla > Hyla sarda. Next base: position 375,187,925 of record NC_079189.1, on the reverse strand, counting down.
AGCATGCTGGGAGTTGTAGTTGCGATCCCTCCAGCTGTTGCATAACTACATCTCCCAGCATGCCCTTCGGTGATCAGTACATGCTGGGAGTTGTAGTTTTGCAACAGCTGGAGGCACACTGGTTTTAAAATATTGAGTTAGATAACAGAACATAACTGAAGGTTTTCCAACCAGTGTGCCTCCAGCTGTTACAAAAATAAAACTTCCAGCCTGCATGGTCTGTCAGTACATGCTGGGAGTTGTAGTTTTGAAACAGCTGGAGGTTTGCCCCCCCCCCCCCCATGTGAACGTACAGGGTACATTCACACGGGCAGGCTTACAGTAAGTTTTCTGCTTCAAGTATGAGCTGCGGCAAATTTTTCGCCGCAGCGCAAACTCCTAGCAGGGAACTCACTGTAAACCTCTTCCAGTGTGAATGTACCCTAAAAACACTACACTACACTAACACATAATAAAGGGTAAAACACTACATATACACCCCCTTACACTGTCGCCCCCCCCCCCCCCCCCAATAAAAATTTAAAATGTATTGTACGGCAGTGTTTCCAAAATGGAGCCTCCAGCTGTTGCAAAACAACAACGATTGTCCAGGCATGCTGGGAGTTTAGCAACAGCTGGAGGCACCCTGTTTGGGAATCACTGGCGTACAATACCCCTATGTCCACCCCTATGCAATCCCTAATTTAGTCCTCAAATGCGCATGGCGCTCTCTCACTTTGGAGCCCTGTCGTATTTCAAGGCAACCGTTTAGGGCCACATATGGGGTATCGCCGTACTCGGGAGAAATTGCTTAACAAATTTTGGGGGCTTTTTCTCCTTTTACCTCTTATGAAAAGGTGAAGTTGGGGTCTACACCAGCATTTTAGTGTAAAAAAATAAATTTTTTACACTAACATGCTGGTGTTGCCCTATACTTTTCATTTTGACAAGAGGTAAAAGGATAAATAGCCCCCCAAAATTTGTAATGTAATTTCTCCCGACTACGGAGATGCCCCATATGTGGGTGCAAATTGCTCTGGGGGCGCACAACAAGGCCCAGAAGGGAGAGTGCACCATGTACATTTGAGGTGATTTGCACAGGGGTGGCTAATTGTTACAGCGTTTTTGACAAACGCAAATAAAACAAAACCCAACATGTGACCCCATTTTGGAAACTACACCCCTCACGGAATGTAATGAGGGGTGCAGTGAGAATTTACACCCCACTGGTGTCTGACAGATCTTTGGAACGGTGGGCTGTGCAAATTAAAAATTTTGTACTGCCCACAGTTCGAAAGATCTGACAGACACCAGTGGGGGGTAAATGCTCACTGTACCCCTTGTTACATTCCTCAAGGGGTCTAGTTTCCAAAATGGTATGCCATGTGGGGGTTATTTTGCTGTTCTGGCACCATAGGGGCTTCCTAAATGCGACATGCCCCCGAGCAAAATTTGCTCTCAAAAAGCCAAATTTGACTCCTTCTCTTCTGAGCATTGTAGTTTGCCCGTAGTGCACTTCAGGTCAACTTATGGGGTACCTCCATACTCAGAAGAGATGGGGTTACAAATCTTGGGAGGGTTAAAACGCTGACTGAATGTCATTTTGAATACTTTGAGGGGTGCAGTTTTTATAATGGGGTCATTTTTGGGGAATTTCTAAGATGAAGACCCTTCAAATCCATTTCAAACCTGAACTTGTCCCTGAAAAATAGTGAGTTTGAAAATTTTGTGGAAAATTGCTGCTGATCTTTGAAGCCCTCTGGTAACTTCCAAAACTAAAAACATGTCAATTTTATGATGCAAACATAAAGTAGACATATTGTATATGTGAATTAAAAAAAAATTATTTGGAATATCCATTTTCCTTACAAGCAGAGAGCTTCAAAGTTAGAAAAATTCAAAATTTTCTAATTTTTCATCAAATTTGGGGATTTTTCACCAAGAAATGATGCAAGTTACCACAAAATTTTACCACTATGTTAAAGTAGAATATGTCACGAAAAAACTATCTCGGAATCAGAATGATAACTAAAAGCATTCCAGAGTTATTAATGTTCAAAGTGGTCAGATGTGCAAAAAACGCTCTGGTCCTAAGGTGTAAAATGGCCTGGTCCTTAAGGGGTTAATCACAAAGACTCATAGGTAGGATGTGTTTTACTGAATACTCTTCATTTAACCACATAATAAAGTATAAAAGAAAATTCAATGCGCAATATCATATTAAAAGGGGGAAAAGAGACAAATAACAAATCCACAATAGTTGGATATTTTTAACCTATACCTTTTAGGCTAGGTTCACATGGCCGTTTTCTCCCGTCCTGCAATTCTCCTGTCATTGCTGCTAAACGGACCATGCTAACAAACGGATGAAAACTGATGCAAAGGAATGCCATTAAGTGGCATCTTGTTGCATCAGTTTTTAACCCGTTTGTATCTTTATTGGTTGCTCACACCTTTTCTGAGCATGTTCAGAAGTAATAATGGATCAAAAACAAATTTTTAAAAAACGGATGCAAACAGATGTCATTAGAGGCTCAGAGGCTCATCCGTTTGCCATAAGATTCAATGTTAAATTTCATATATCCGTTTCTGATCTGTTATTTTTGATGGAGAAAAAAATGCTCCATGCAACGTCTTTTCTCCGCTAAAAACCAAACGAGTGCAAACAGGTGACAAAGGACTGTAAAAAAAAATCTGAGATCTATTTACAGCCGTTTGCAAAAGGCTTGAACGGATTTGAGAACTGGCATGAATTATCGGGGACTGACATTAATGTGAACGAGCCCTTACCAACTTCAAGTTGCAGATAAAAAAATAAAACACGCAAAGTAAAAACATTTAGAATAAATTATTTTTATTTGAGAAAGTAAAAAAAAAAGTAATTACATTTTAGAAAAAACATGCTATAAAATGCATAAATGGCTGATTTAGCTGTTTTCAACATACAACCAAAATACTAATAATATAACAGCGTGGGAAATAACATGAACCAGTTCTCTTTAACTTTATAAAACATAAGGTATAGTGTTAGCATTGTCAAATTTAGAATTTATGACATTTTTTGCTCCTAAAAATACTTTCTGACAAATTAAACTAGCATTTTGGTTCCTGTCTGCAGAGTTGTTTGTCTGCAACTTGTCAGCCCTTAGTCAAAACCAGCAACTAAACTAAATTATTTAAAGCTGCTAATCTCCCTAAAAGGCTGACTATGTGCTACAATAAACTGTCAACCAATGCAAAAATATGTGAGCTGAAGAGAAGCAGCACATGGGGGATTTGCTTCATTTGGTTGGGAGGTTTATTGTGTAGTAAATGGAAGTCGGCACAAGAATGAGATGCTGCTTTTTGGCTGTAATAGTTTTAAAATTCCATCATCTCATGCATGGATATTAAACATATAAGTCTGTAGTGCGTAACAAATTCCAGCACTTGTGTTTTCCACCTTAGTATATTTTTGCATTTAAAATCTAGAGGGATTACATTAGCAATAAGCAATAAATACAAAAGGGTGAGACTGTCAGTCTGTACTTATTCCCAAATAGTATGGCACACTTTAGTTTCTCCTTTTACCCTTTGCCAAATATTAGAAACCATGTAATAAAGAAAACTGTGTCCCTGTAGCAAACTGTGACTCTCAGCACAGGGACACACTTTTCTGCTTTACAGCCAGCTTCACTCCCTCACCCCTAACCCTAATCCTAACCTCTAATCCTAACCCCTAATCCTAACCCCTACCCCTAATCCTAACCCCTAATTCTAATCCTAACCCTTACCCCTAATCCTAACCCCTAACTATAATCCTAACCTTTACCCCTAATCCTAACACTTACCCCTAATCCTAACCCCTAATTCTAATCCTAACCCTTACCCCTAATCCTAACCCCTAATTCTACTCCTAACCCGTATGCCTATTCCTAACCCCTAACTCATAATCCTACTCCTAACCCCTAATCCTAACCTCTATTCCTAACCTCTATTCCTAACCCTTACTCCTTATCCTAACCCCTAATCTTAACCCCTAACCCTAATCCTACTCCTATCCCCTAATCCTAGCCCTAACCCCCTAATCCTAACATTACCCCTATTCCTAACCCTTACTCCTTATCCTAACCCCTAATCCTAACCCTAATCCTAAACCCTAAACCCTAATCCTAACTCTAACCCCTAATCCTAACTCTAATCCCTAATCCAAACCCCTAATACTAACCCATAACCACTAATCCTACCCCATACTCCTTATCCTAACTCATAATCCTGAATCATAACCCCTAACCCTAATTCTTAACCCTAACACCTAATCCTAACTCTAATCCCTAATCCTAAACCCTAACCCTTAATTCTAATGCCTAATCCTTACCCCTAATCCTCAAGTGATCAGCACTTAGAAGGGCTGAGAAGGCTGAGCTCAGGAGCTCAGATCACATTTGGCTACGGGACACAGTTTATTTTTTCTTCACCGGCCTTACATGACAGAGCTAGGACTGCTCGGAAATGCACCGTCTCATAGACGGCAATGCATTTCAATGAATCAAATTGAAATCATGGGACTCGGCTGCTGCAGATTCTTCTGCGAAATTCCGCATGGAAATTCCACCATGTGAACATGGCCTAAGGCTAGGTTTACACAGCAGAATTTCTAAGCGGGATACGGCGAGAAAATTCCACTCGACAATTTCGTCACAGCAGACGTGTCAATTCCTTTTACGGAATCCACTCAGAAATGCATTGGCATTTATGGAGATGGCACATTTCCTAGTGGTCCTAGCACTGGCCTGTTCTGCCGGCGCCTGCAGCCTGCAGAATAGTCGCCGTGTGAACATATCTTTAGGGATATTACCAGGACAAAACTATAATTCTAGGAGATAAAACAATGCCAGCTTTTAATTGTATCTTAACTATAAAAATGTCTTTAATAAATACCCATATTAATAAATAAGAAATCAGATGGTTGCTGTAGTGCAGCCTCTGCATTGTGTATAGCTAGATCCCCTAGGCCCCTGATAAGAAGTAGTGCAGACTACGCAGTTTCACTACTGTTATAGCTGAAAGACCAGATTACACAGCTAAATTTATGTTATAGAATAGGACATGCTGGAAGTTGTAGTTTTCCAACAGCTGGAGACACACTATTTGGAAAACACTGTTGTAGAAGAAGATCCAGCCTACAAAACTTGTCCAACTTACGTCCTGTGGTTACATACCAAGACTCATTAGGCAGAAAAATATGAATAAACATTAAAATACGGTTTTATTATCTACACATATATATTGCATTTCTGGGCCACTATGGCCTCTTTTTTTCAAGTATGACTAAAATGACTTGAATTCAGGTATAAGAACATACAAAAATACCGACATCACAGGAAGTGACGTAACGACATTGTAAAATATAAATGAATACAATACAAATAAAAAATAGAGAAACACAATACCAATAATATCATTGTTAACCAAAATTGTATTTTATATGCATGTTTGTGTGGTTTAAATCATATGGCCCACTTACTGTAGACCACATAAGCAGGTTAATAAATAGGGTCCGTATATTTGCTTCAGGATATTATCCTACGCAATGAGGTCAATGGGTAGCCAAATCAGCTGCAGAAAATATGCAGAAAAATATGGCACATGTGACCCTATTACAAAAGAAACAAATGTAAAAAAAACCTTTGGGTGAAGCTTTTCATCCCTAGAATGAGAGGGAATGGATGTAATACCTACAGCTAGAATCCAGTTGCAACATGGGAATCTCAATGTTCAAGACCGAAAAGTGCCTTGGCATGCATCAAGAAGCTCAACTGGAGGACCACCCATCTCTCCCCTAGCAACCTTTAAAAAAAATTGTACTAATTGTCACTATTCCAAGTGGCTACATAATGGAGGTTATGTACTAACGTGATCCCTACTCAGGTTTTGCACCCAATTTTCTCCGGTAATTTGTGACCAAAAACACTAAAACCCACCATTTTACAAGGAAAACTAGGAAAGGGGGCGTGGCTACTGGAGAAAGGGAGCATGGCCACTGAAGAAAGGGAGAGTGTCCACGCCAGTTTAAAAAAATCCCAACATATTTACTAAGATCAGAGCAGGTGTAAAAAAAGCAAAACAGTGCAAAATGTAGGGAAACATTAGTAAACATCTTTGGAAAATTGCTGTCAGGAATCAAAACCCACAAAGAAAGCCATCCCCCCAATATCCCTTATTGGCAATATCAGAGAATTCATAAAAATTGCGGTTAAGATTAAGATTTCGTCACACAATCTAAGGTTTTAGTTTAATTGCTCTACGGGCAAAAATACTCTAAGGTGTTTTGAGTACAACGTACAAGAAAGTGGGTTACTTTAAACAGAGGGGCTTAGTACAGAGGAATTATACCAGTTCACCCAATTAACCTCTTAAGGACCCAGCCATTTTACACCTTAGGACCCGGCCATTTTTTGCACATCTGACCACTGTCACTTTAAACATTAATAACTCTGGAATGCTTTTAGTTATCATTCTGATTCCGAGATTGTTTTTTCGTGACATATTCTACTTTAACATAGTGGTAAAATTTTGTGGTAACTTGCACCCTTTCATGGTGAAAAATCCCAAAATTTGATGAAAAATTTGAAAATTTAGCATTTTTCTAACTTTGAAGCTCTCTGCTTGTAAGGAAAATGGATATTCCAAATAAAAAAAAATTTTATTCACATATACAATATGTCTACTGTATATTTGCATCATAAAATTGATGAGTCTTTACTTTTGGAAGACACCAGAGGGCTTCAAAGTTCAGCAGCAATTTTCCAATTTTTCACAAAATTTTCAAACTCCCTATTTTTCAGGGACCAGTTCAGGTTTGAAGTGGATTTGAAGGGTCTTCATCTTAGAAATACCCCACAAATGACCCCATTATAAAAACTACACCCCCCCAAAGTATTAAAAATGACATTCAGTCAGCATTTTAACCCTTTAGGTGTTTCACAGGAATAGCAGCAAAGTGAAGGAGAAAATTCACAATCTTCATTTTTTACACTCGCATATTCTAGTAGATCCAATTTTTGAATTTTTACAAGGGGTAAAAGGAGAAAATGTATACTTATATTTGTAGCCCAATTTCTCTCGAATAAGCACATACCTCATATGTCTATGTAAATTGTTCGGCGGGCGGAGTAGAGGGCTCAGAAGGGAAGGAGCGACAAGGGGATTTTGGAGAGTACACTTTTCTGAAATGGTTTTTGGGGGGCATGTTGCATTTAGGAAGCCCCTATGGTGCCAGAACAGCTAAAAAAAAAACACATGCCATGCCATTTTGGAAACTAGACCCCTTGAGGAACGTAACAAGGAATTAAGTGAGCCTTAATTCCCCACAGGAGTTTCACGACTTTTGCATATGTAAAAAAAATATTATTTTTTTTCACTAAAATGTGTGTTTCCCCCCAAATTTCTCATTTTTGCAAGGGTTAATAGCAGAAAAGACCCCCCAAAATTTGTAACCCCATCTCTTCCGAGTATGGAGGTACCCCATAAGTGGACCTGAAGTGCACTATGGGCGAACTACAATGCTCAGAAGAGAAGGAGTAATATTTGGCTTTTTGAGAGCAAATTTTGCTCGGGGGGCATGTCACATTTAGGAAGCCCCTATGGTGCCAGAACAGCAAGAAAAACCCACATGGCATACCATTTTGGAAACTAGACCCCTTGAGGAACGTAACAAGGAATTAAGTGAGCCTTAATACCCCACAGGGGTTTCACGACTTTTGCATATGTAAAAAAAAAATGTATTTTTGTTTCACTAAAATGTGTGTTTCCCCCAAAATGTCACATTTTTGCAAGGGTTAATAGCAGAAAAGACCCCCCAAAATTTGTAACCCCATCTCTTCCGAGTATGGAGGTACCCCATAGGTGGACCTGAAGTGCACTATGGGCAAACTACAATGCTCAGAAGAGAAGGAGTAATATTTGGCTTCTTGAGAGCAAATTTTGCTCGGGGGGCATGTTGCATTTAGGAAGCCCCTATGGTGCCAGGACAGCAAGAAAAACCCACATGGCATACCATTTTGGAAACTAGACCCCTTGAGGAACGTAACAATGAATTAAGTGAGCCTTAATACCCCACAGGGGTTTCACTACTTTTGCATATGTAAAATTTTTTTCTTTTTTTTTTCACCAAAATGTGTGTTTCCCCCCCAAATTTCAAATTTTTGCAAGGGTTAATAGCAGAAAAGACCCCCCAAAATTTGTAACCCCATCTCTTCTGAGTATGGAGGTACCCCATAAGTGGACCTGAAGTGTACTGCAGGGGTGCTACAATGCTCAGAAGAGAAGGCGTCACATTTGCAAACTTTGCTGAAATGGGGGGGATATGTCGCATTTAGGAAGCCCCTATGGTGCCAGGACAGCAAGAAAAACCCACATGGCATACCATTTTGGAAACTAGACCCCTTGAGGAACATAACAAGGAATTAAGTGAGCCTTAATACCCCACAGGGGTTTCACGACTTTTGCATATGTCAAATTTTTTTCTTCTTTTTTTTCACCAAAATGTGTGTTTCCCCCCAAATTTCTAATTTTTGCAAGGGTTAATAGCAGAAAAGACCCCCCCAAATTTGTAACCCCATCTCTTCTGAGTATGGAGGTACCCCATAAGTGGACCTGAAGTGTACTGCAGGGGTGCTACAATGCGCAGAAGAGAAGGCGTCACATTTGCAAACTTTGCTGAAATGGGGGGAACATGTCGCATTTAGGAAGCCCCTATGGTGCCAGGACAGCAAATAAAACACATGGCATACTATTTTGGAAACTAGACCCTTTGAGGAAAGTAACAAGGGTTAAAGTAAGCCTTAATACCCCATAGGGGTTTCACGACTTTTGCATATGTTAAAAAAACATTTTTTTTCACTAAAATGTGTTTTTTTTCCAAAATTTTACATTTTTACAAGGGTTAACAGCAGAAAAGACCCCCCAAATTTGTAAATAAATTTTTTTGGAGTAAGGACATACCTTAATTTCTGATGATTTTCGCTCCGTGGGTGCACAGCAGGTCTTGGAGTGGGAGGTCAGTCAGGGGCCTTGAGCTTATTATAGCAGCCAGGATGTGGGACCCCCCCCCCTCAAGGAGCGTTAATGGGGGGGAGCACTGAGCCCTAAAATAGGGGAACACTATGGGGGACAACGGGCCATAACTGGGGTAGACAGGTGGGGTACAGAGGCCCGTAATATGGGGTACAGTGGGCCAGAAAACTATAAATCATAAAATAATAAAACAGGATATATTCCCAGAATGATGACCCAGAGCATAGCCAAAACAAAAAAAAATATGCCCGCCCCAAACCCTACGTTCTGAATCATCATTCTGGGAATGTGATGTGTGTGGCCGTCCCTAATCTGTTGCCTCAAATACGCACCCGCTCAGGTGGAGAGAGAGCGCTGCGCATTTGAGGCAACATAAAAAGTCCCCGATGATAGTGACTCAGTGACCTTTGACCCATTTCTGAAAAAAAAAAAACAGAGGTCTTATCAGGATTTTTTTCAGATTTTTTGGGCAATTTAGTGATTTATGGGGTTAACAATTTTGAATGTACTCTGGACTTGGTACATTGGCCAAATTATGGAAAATTAAAATGAAAAGGGAAAATTTAGTGCTCCATGGAAGTGTGATACTCCCTGAAGCAGCCTATGCAGAGGCCCAGATGATCGGGGCAAGTGTCGTACTGATACGTGGTGTCCTTCCGTCTCCCCTTCCTGCGACACACTCTGCATTTTTTCTGGGATCATCCCATCTTTCCAGTGGGGGGGATCACACCTGGAAAGTGCTGACCTGGGACGATCCTGGCGCCTACAACTCCAGACCCTTGGGAAGTCCGGCCTGATCTATCCCGGTCAGCAAAAATCATGAACCTTAGGACTTCTTCTTGGTACTGGAGGAATGTCCCTGTGTTGCCAGCGTACTGGGATAATACAAAAGCGTTGTACATGGCAACCTGTACCATGTAGACCGCAACTTTTTTGTACCATGCCCGTGTTTTCCGCATGGCATTATATGGCTTGAGGACTTGATCTGAGAGATCAACTCCCCCCATATACCGATTGTAGTCCAGAATACAATCGGGCTTGAGGACCGGTCCCACAGTACCTCGCACAGGGACAGGGGTGCTGCCATTCCCATGAATAGTGGTGAGTATAAGGACATCCCTCTTATCCTTATACCGGACCAACAACAGGTTATCATGGGTGAGGGCACGGGACTCACCCTTGGGGATAGGCGTCTTTACAAAATTTAGAGGGAGGCCTCTCTGGTTCTTCCGCACGGTCCCACAAGCGGACGTGGATCTGGCGGCAAGGGATGTGAAGAGAGGGATGCTGGTATAAAAGTTGTCCACGTACACGTGGAAACCCTTATCCAGCAATGGGTGCATAAGATCCCAAACGATTTTCCCGCTAACACCCAGAGTGGGGGGACATTCTGGGGGTTCAATACGGGAATCTCGTCCCTCATATACTCTAAACTTGTAAGTGTACCCGGAGGTACTCTCACAAAGTTTATAGAGCTTCACGCCATACCGTGCCCGCTTTGAGGGAATATACTGGCGGAAGCTGAGTCTCCCCTTAAAACTGATGAGAGATTCATCAACCGAGAGGTCCCTGAGCGGTACGTAGGCCTCCAAAAATTTGGCCCCAAAGTGATCGATGACCGGCCTCACTTTGTAAAGCCGGTCATGGGTGGGATCACCTCGGGGCGGACATGCCTCATTATCTGCATAATGCAGGCATTTCCGAATCGCCTCGTACCGCTTTCTTGTCATCGCCATACTGTACAGCGGGGTCTGGTAGAGGACGTCCCCGCTCCAGTAATGACGGACACTTGGTTTTTTGTCCAGGCCCATATGCAGCGTGAGGCCCCAAAATGTCCTCATCTCCGCTGCATCAATGGCGCGCCATTCATTGGACCTGGCCAAAAAGGAATCGGGGTGGTGGGCAATGAACTGCTGGGCGTACAAGTTCGTTTGCTCCCCCATTAGATTGACCAGGCTGTCACTGAAAAAAAACTTTAAAAAGTCCAGATCAGTGAACCCAGCCGTGTCAATCCGGATTCCTGAGTTGCCAACATACTCAGGAATCCATGGCTGATATTCCTCTGGGGGGCTCCAGACAGGATCACCGGAAGGGGGCTCCAGTGCACTTGTCTGGGGGGCCGGACTCCTATTACGAGCAGCATTGCCACCCGTACTAGTGTCGGCCACTGGGTCACTCTCATGGGGGGTGCGTGGCATCGCCTGGCGGCATCTCCGTACAGGGGACTCATCATCACTACTAGATGATGAGGAGGGCGATGAAGAACACAAAAATGTTGGATCTTCATCGTCCTCACTGGCAGATTCGGAGTCGGAGTCTAAAAAAGCGTAAGCCTCCGCTACCGAAAATGCCCGGCGGGCCATCGCCTTTTTTCTACGGTGGCGGGACGGTGGCGGGGTGGGGAGGGTGTGTGTGTGCGGGGGGGGGGGAGGGGGTTGGGGCAGGGAAGTATGTAGTGCTTGGTGTAACTGTAACAGAAAAAAAAAAGCTGCCACCAAAAAAAAATAAAAGTGGTGGCACAACCAGCGCCCTGAACCCCTAATAGGGCCCGGAGTCACACAGATCAGGTGACGGCGGACCCTTGGGGACCTATTAGGGGGTCAGGGGGGGTTACTTTTTTTTTTTTTACTTTTACTTTCTCTTTTGTTGTACTGTTTTACCCTACCTTTCCCTGCAACAAGCTGACCCTGATCTAGGGGCTCCTCTTCTTTCTGGGGGGGGCTCTGGCACTCCGAGGGGGGGATCCCGGTCCTCTTCACACAGCTCTGCCCGCTGACTGAACTCAGCGAGCAGGCAAAGCTGCGTGAGGGGACCGTTAACCCCTCCTCTGCTGCACTGCTATTGGCCGACGATCGCCGGCCAATAGCAGCGTTGCTGGGGCGGTGACAGTATTGTCACCGTTCCACAGCAACAGGAGGTGATTGGCGGTGTATCCTACACCGCTGATCACCTTCCTTTTCCGGGTCATCGGGTCACAAGTGACCCGAATAACCGGAATCGTCGCAGATCGCGGACGTGAATTCGTTCGCGATCTGCGCCGATCGCCGACGTGCGGGGGTCCCGGGACCCCCTTAGGCATTTGCACGGCATGCCTACTGAACGATATCAGCAGGCATGCCATTCCGATCTCCGGCCCGGCGAGCGGCGGAGACCGGAAAACGCCAGGGCGTATGGATACGCCCTGGGTCCTTAAGGCCCAGGGTGTGAGGGCGTATCCATACGCCCTGGGTCCTTAAGAGGTTAAAATTTCTAGTGACTAGTGGTCCTCAAAATAGGATAGAAAAAATAAACACTATCAAAGGTAGGTAATATAATTTTATTACTTTATTAGCGGGGAAGCAAACGTAAAAATATTCTTACACTGGCCCATTTTAAAATTTCCCCGTTATAAAAAATAAGTTGACTCTGATTGGCTCATTTTTGCACCGTATCAATTTAATTGCCTGGGCTGAAAACTGCGGCAGACCAGACGACAAAACAGGATACAGTGCAAAAATGAGCCGACCGGAGTAACAATCTGACTCCGGCCGAATAATTTAAATGCATGAAATGCGGCAGCGGATGTTTTTGCCCAAATTGTAGTGTGAATGTAGCCTTAAAGAGAAATGTCTCTAATACTATAGGCTTGGATTCTTTAAGTCTAATGCCTTGTTTAATAGCATTACATAAAATTTTACGTTTTGTTGGTCTTATAAAAAAAAAATGCTTGAGCTTGATATTGAAATGCTTGGTTTAAAAATTGTAATATGAAACAAAATACACTGCTCAAAAAAATAAAGGGAACGCTTAAACAACACAATGTAACTCCAAGTCAATCACACTTCTGTGAAATCACACTGTCCACTCAGGAAGAAACACTGATTGACAATTTCACATGTTGTTGTGCAAATGGAACAGACAACAGGTGGAAATTATAGGCAATTAGCAAGACACCCCCAATAAAGGAGTGGTTCTGCAGGTGGTGACCACAGACCCCTTCTCAGTTCCTATGATTCCTGGCTGATGTTTTGGTCCCTTTTGAATGCTGGTGGTGCTTTCACTCTAGTGGTAGCATGAGACGTAGTCTAAAACCCACACAAGTGGCTCAGGTAGTGCGGCTTATCCAGGATGGCACATCAATGCGAGCTGTGGCAAGAAGGTTTGCTGTGTCTGTCAGCATAGAGTCCAGAGCATGGAGGCACTACCAGGAGACAGGCCAGTACATCAGGAGATGTGGAGGAGGCCGTAGGAGTGCAACAACCCAACAGTAGGACCGCTACCTCCACCATTGTACAAGGAGGAGCACTGCCAGAGCCCTGCAAAATGACCTCCAGCAGGCCACAAATGTGCATGTGTCCACTCAAACAGTCAGAAACAGACTCCATGAGGATGGTATGAGGGCCCGACGTCCACAGGTGGGGGTTGTGCTTACAGCCCAACACCGTGCAGGTCCAGGTTCCGAACTTACTGCAGGATGAGCACTGAAGCTGACATGGACATTAGTTTAGTTACCTAGTGGCAACAACATGCCTGTGTTTCACTTTTACATTAGTATAGTGCTGTGCTGAAAGGGGAAATGGTATATTACTCCAGAAAACTGACATAATATTTATGTAGAGCACAGACTTGATCTTCACTTTGGAACATGGTTGTAATATTCTTGGCATGTGTCTAAGAGTCGGCATTATATTAAAAAGTCAAGAGATAATAGACACTTTGAGAATACTTACTGCAGTAATTTAGCTTGTCCTTTTTAATCCTACCTGCTGGCTATTATTATAATTAGTAACTATTTAGAGCGCCATTATCAACTAGCTATGTAGAAGGAAGAATTATTTTTAAGAGATGTTTATCTATTAAAGGGGAACTTCGGTGGGGAAAAAAATTCAAATCAATTTTTGCAAGAAAGTTAAACAGATTTGTAAATTACTTCTATTAAAAAATCTTAACACTTCTAGTATTTATTAGCTGCTGTATACTACAGATATACTACAGAGAAATTTGTGAAGCTATTTTCTGTCTGACAACAGTGCTCTCTACTGACTCCTCTGTCCGTGTCAGGAACTGTCAAGAGCAGGAGAGGTTTTCTATGGGGATATGATTCTAATCTGGACAGTTCCTGACACGGGCAGGGGTGTCAGCAGAGAGCACTGTTGTCAGACTCTCTGTTTTATACAGCAGCTAACAAGTACTGTAAGGATTTAGATTTACTTAGATGTAAGTCAATTACAAATCTTATTAACTTTCAGGCACCAGTTGATTTGAAAACATTGGTTTTCTACTTGTTTCCACTAGAGTTCTTCTTTAAATATAGTACAGTTCTGGAAGTATATCCACAATTATTACATATTGTCACTCTAATCTATGAGCAAAGTACAATATTATACAATAGGGGTCTGACTAACCAGTAACAGAATTTATTTAAGCACAAATCTTCCCATTGCCCAAATAATCCATTCAGAAATAAAACTACCACCTGAAACTATATTGACTTAGTATCTTTAAAACAACAACGGAGGCAAACACTTTCTATAGTTTCATACCAGTCAAGAATAAAGATCGTAGCCCACTATAATTCAGATGCACAAATAGGCTTACTTTTTAGCGTATGGTCACACATGCCATATTTTCCTGCATATTAGCTGCTGCGTATTTTGCTTTCCATTGACTTCAATGAGTAGGAAAATATCCAGTAGCAAATATCCATCAGAATGTGACCCGCTTGACCCTACCCTTAAAGGGGTACTCCGCCCCTAGACATCTAATCCCCTACCCAAAGGATAGGGGATAAGATGTCAGATCTCGGGGGTTCCGCCGCTGGGGACCCCCGAGATCTCGGCTGCAGCACCCACCTGTTGCGGCTTCCAGCAGCGCTGGAGGCTCTCATCCTAATGCCTCCCGACCACAGTGATGAGAGATCGTGACATCACGCCCCGCCCCCTCAATGCAAGTCTATGGGAGGGGGCATGATGGTTGTCCTGCCCCCTCCCATAGACTTGCATTGAGGGGCGGGGTGTGACGTCACACGGGGGCGGATTCATGATGTCACGATCTCCATGGTCGGGAGTCGAAGCCTCCAGCGTTTCCGGAAGCCGCAACAGGTGGGTACTTCAGCCGAGATCCCGGGGGTCCCCAGCGGCGGGACCCCTTCGATCTGAGATCTTATGCCCTATCCTTTGGATAGGTTATAAGATGTCTAGGTGCGGAGAACCCCTTTAAAGTGTTACTGTCATTTAGAAAAACCTTTCACATGCAGACATGCTAGGAACCCCATGATCAGGAGATTTAGCTGAGTGCTTGCACTGACTCATTGCAGGAGCACCAAGCTAACACTCACTTCACCTGGCTATATCTAAAGTTTTTCTAAGTGTCAGTAATGATTTAAGTTGAGTCACATCAAATACTATTTATGCTTCTACTTATCTATATAAACATTGTGATAGAGGTGGGGCATGTGACTGGTTTCAGGTCAATGGTGGGAGTGGGTCAACAGTGAACTGTTTTCTCTGCTTCTATGATACTGTCATTGAGTTTTCATACAGCCAATACTAAAGGGAGAACATGGCATAAAGAATTATACAATGGCTTGTTTCATCAACTATCTTTATAAATCAGTATGCAGTTAAATAAGATGTCCAACAGTATCTGTTAGAGCACGTTTCTGCCCTGTTAGAGCTTGATTCGTACCCAGCACGTCGGCTGGTCTAAACATGCCCACTTTATTCATCTCTATGGGAGAGGCAGAGACACACAAACCCGGTGTCTCCGACTCTTCCATAGAGATAAATGGAGCGAGCGTGTTTGGATTAGACATGTGCAATTCGTTTCGGCACGAATGTCTAATTTACCGAATTTTACCGTTTTCGGGCATTCGGACCGATCTGAATGCACGAAAACATATTTTGAACATTCCAGAATAGCCACGATAATACGAATAGCAAAATAACGAATGCATTCGTTATTTACCGAATGCATGCGGTAAATAACGAATGCATTCGTAATCCGTAAACAAAAGTAAAGAATTCATTCTAATTTTTTTATTGGTCCTTGCGCTAACACTGTTGTGCTACACACTGTTTCTGTTACCAGGGTGCCTCCAGCTGTTGCAAAACTACAACACCCACCCAGCATGCCCTGACAGCCAAAGGCTGTCTGGGCAAGCTGGGAGTTGCAGTTTTGCAACAGCTGGAGGCACACATTGGCAAACATGCGCAAAGCTTTTTAATTCATTTTCAAATTCCAGACTTAATTGGATAATTGCCGTTTAGAACGTTTGGGGTCCCAACGTTCTAAATGGCAATTATCCAATAAAGCCTGTGGTTTTATGAATGAAAAATGTTCACATGGCAATTACTATGCATGTCATTGACCTACTAACCCATTTCTGGAAAAAGCGAGCGGAATTTTAAAATGAATTGAAAAGCTTTGCGCATGTTTGCCAAAGTGTGCCTCCAGCTGTTGCAAAACTGCAACTCCCAGCATGCCCAGACAGCCTTTGGCTGTCAGGGCATGCTGGGTGGGTGTTGTAGTTTTGCAACAGCTGGAGGCACCCTGGTAACAGTAACAGTGTTAGTGCAAGTGACATGACATGTTATACATAAATCACCCGACAATCAAACACATCGATCAAACACATCAATCATTCATACAGCATTCATTCATTCATTTACTCATTCATTCAACATTACATTATGTATTAATAATAAATCACATAAAATTATATTATCTTACCTGTCTTCCAATGTTCCGATCTCTGCGGCTGCCCTCTTTTCCTGCACACACACGATCCCGATAATGGTCCCCTGCTTAAAAAAGATTTACCCGAATGTATCCGAATACCAAATGTATCCGAAAGAAAATGAAAACCCGAATACCGAATGTATCTGAAAAATCAAAGCGAACAACCGAATCCCGAATGTATCCGAAAAATCAATCCAAAAATATTACCGAACCGAAAATTTTATCCAAAATGAAAAAACGAAACAAAACGAACATTTTTCTTGTGCACAAGTCTAGTTTGAATCAACTGAATGTGACACACAGGAGCTTTGCCGGGGCTGAGCCGTGGCCCCATACGGGAGATAAGTTCATTACCGCTGGACATCTTCTTTAACTTTCCCATGTTGATCAGACATGTCAAATGTTGTTGAGCACACCGAGTCTCACTCCTGAGACTTGCTGCAATCATGATTTATCAATTGGGGAATTTAGCGGCATTGTGTTCCACGCCTCAGCCAGCTGGGTAATGTACACCATGCAGAGAAATGTACACTATACACTTCTATTGAACTGTGACACTCACTGTGCACCCACTTTAGCCATGCTTGTGCTTAAAAGTACACTACTGATAATAGATTGTGTCCTCCAAGTTGGCTATAATCTGTAATTCATGGTCTGTTATAGTAGGGGTGTTTTTTTCTGCACCCTAGAACTATACATGGCTGAAAAGTGCCAAAATGTAATCAATTGCCAGTTAAATGTTGTGGTCAAAACTATGGGCAAATGTGGTGACCAATGGCTGCACGATTTACTGGTAAAATTGTGGTATTGGCAGCAAAATTCTGTCGGCATTGGCCACTGCATGTTGGCGTGAGCCTGAGAACCTGGCCAGATAGTTTGCCATCATATATTTTGTGAAAAGGAATGCCAAAGCAGAAAAGTTCTGACATTGCCTTCACTTCACATGTTCTTGTTTGCAATGATCTCACTGTGAAAAAATAACAAGCTGTCAGGTGTGGCATTAGCATATTGGTGTGTTCTTTCATCATGGCATGTGTGTGTTTTATATGAAGTATATTTATGAAGGGGCACACTATGAACTCGCAGAGGTTCCAGATTTTCACAAAACGTCTCTTATGTGTAAAGCCGTATAATAGAATGTTTGCTTTAAACCTGATCCATCATGAATTTACACAGAAAACATTTTGTCAGATACGTTTTAAATGAACAGCTTCTCTGTGGGCAGTTGTCACCGAAGACTTTTAACTGCTTACCATTGGAAGGAAATCTGCAAACATGTTCATTATTTCAGAGCAACTGTGTACGCTGTGCTTCTGCTTACATAAGACAAGTGTTTTAGTATAATAACCAGATAATATACCTACTAACATGTCTGTGCAATTCATATCTGCCGGAGGATCTGAGACGCTGAAACAATGTAAACAGTTGTGAATTTTCCTATGGTAACGAAAAGATTGTTTAACAGTGGGAGAGGAGCACAGAGAGGTTTGTGTGTCTGTTTTATGTCATTATTTAATTCTCAATAACAGATCTGTTTTATTGTAAGTCTTTTTTTTTTTCATCTCTGGAGCCTTAACTTTGACAGAGCATTAATATAATTGGCACTATCGCCACATCTAGTCCACATAGGAGTAGAGTTTTGAACTTTACTTTATCTATATAACAGTTTGATTAATATTATACAGAGGCCACGTAGAACCCCTTAATAACAAAATGGTCTAAAAATAAAGACCTTTAACCTAGGCCTAATGTAAATGGCTGTATTTCGGATCTTTATGTCACAGATCTGTAATAAGGTGCACGTGTAGAATTATTGGGGAACATACTGTACTGGTGGTGGCCTCCAATTTTACAAAGGTTTCCCATCGCATGCGCTGAATGTGTTCACCCAAATGCAGAACCATAACTTTAGGCAGAATTCACACTATGTTTGTGTTTCAATGTATATATATGTTATAATCTTGAAAAGGAGAAAAACTTACACAGATTTCATATAGAATCCCTTTCCCACTGACTTACATGATAAAAAAAACATACATTGCAACATAGGCTTTTTTGATTAATACAATAGCCCAGACTACTACTACACTATTCTTTACATCAAAGACATAATAAAACGGAGACCAGTGAAATGTGAACACAAAATACCTTAGCCAGACATGAGTGGCTATATTCCATAAGGATCAGCATCTGCTTGAAACACCCAGCTTTCTACAAGAAGAACCCTTTTTTTTCTCTCTCTCTAGTTGGTTGACTGGACTCTGTGAACTTTGGGTTGGTAGCCACAATATTCAGATATTAGTCACACTTGACAAAATGTGGATGTTATGCCCCTATCCCACAAGATAGGGGATAACTTGAGGAAAAGTATTCCTTCCTGATCCTAAAAACACTTGTAAACTGGCCCCAAATTAATTTTGTTGGCCATGCATTGGCATGGCACAGATCCATTCACTGTAAAGGTATGTGTATTAAAGGGGTACTCCACTTGAAAACATTTTTTTTTTCAATCAACTCATGCCAGAAAGTTAAACAGATTTGTAAATTACTTTATTTGTAAAAATAAATTCTAAAAGAAAAGAACTTCCTGTGGATCATAACAGCAGCTGATAAGTAATGGAATGATTAACATTGTTTAATAGAAGTAATTTACAAATCTGTTTAACCAGTTTATTTAAAAGAAAATGTTTTCCAGTGGAGTACCTCTTTAAGACCCTTTTCACTCATACCATGTTTGCTGCAGATTTTATGCTGTAGATATGATACTGTTTTTACTCATTTAGTTACATTGATTTACTCTGCATCATATTCACAACAAACACTGTACATGTGAGTGTGCCCTATAAAAATATATACTATACCCTTACGGTACCACACAAACACAAGTGTGAAAGGTTTATTGTTCTTTGATTGAGATCTGGTCCGTGGTTGTGATATCCTGATGATGTCTAAGGGGAACATTAAGTCAATGTCAGGCAGCTGCTTCCAAGCAGCAGGATTTTGTCATGTATCAAAAGAGACATGGATATGCAAGACAGACACATCATAATACTACCCCATGATAAAGCATTGGTACAGCCTCACCTGGAATATGCTGTTCAGTTTTGGGCACCAGTTCATAAAAGGGACATTCTGGAGCTGGAAAAGGAGCAGAGATGCACGACTAAACAACTAAGGGGCATGGAACATTTTAGCTATGAGGAAAGATTTAAGGAATTACATTTGTTTAGTCTTAAGAAGAGACATTTAAGGGGGATCTTATTTAACTATATAAATGGCCCATACAAAAAATATGGAGAAAAAGTGTTCTAGGTAAAACCCTCTCAGAAGACAAGAGGGTATTCCCTCCATCAGGAGAAAAAAAGGATTTAATCTCCAGGGGCGACAATTCTTTTGTACCATAAGTGGATCTGTAAAAAAGAAGTCTTCCTGAGGAACTGGTCACAGTAAACAGTTCATGGCTTCAAAACAGGGTTAAATATATTCTTGAAACAAAATTATTTTTGGGGAGATATATCAAACCTTTGAAGGGGAAAAACTGCCCAGTTGTCCATAGCAACCAATCAGATCGCTTCTCTCATTTTACAGAGGCCTTTCTTAAAATAAAAGAAGTAATCTGGTTGCTATGGGAAACTGGTTAACTTTTTCTTACACCGGTTTTGACAAATCTTCCCAATGAATGTGTGTGTAGAACTATAGAGTGACATCCCCTCCTCTTCATCCACCCATACCCCTTCCCTTCATTCATCTCCTTCCATTGCTTGAAATTTATGGACCAGATTGTAAACAGACCAAAATCAAACAAAATTCCCTAATTTTATTATCTTTTTATCTGCAAGAATTAGACCACATTTACTTTTGGGTCTTTTGGTCAGTATTTTGCAATAGTATTTGTAAGCCAACCCCAGGAATGGAACAAAAAGATGTTTGGAATGATTTGTAAAACTATAAAAATACTTTCAAATTGATTCTGCAAATTATAAATTACTCTGATCACCCGGGATTCTTGAATGGGGCAAATTAACATATTATTTAACAGTTTATTAGAAAAATAACATCTAAAGCTTAACAAAACTAATAACCATACATTCCATATCTGATTTCACAGACATTTTACTTAAATAATTTTTTTTTTTAAATGTGCTTCAGAAGATTTTATTATGTGAAATATTTATTTGATGATTTTATTAGACTATTGATATGACTAAAGATTTATTTGCCTTATGTATGAATGCCTCTTTAAAGGGGACCTGTCATCACCTTCATGCAGCTGCTAATGGAACATTTGTATACACGGAAGAAACTAGTTCAAAAACCCCTTTTCCATAAAATAAATATATCTTTATTGAAAAATAAACAATACATAAAACAATAACTGGATATATCGGGGAAGGATAACTCTCAGGAAGAGTGCGAGCACAGTGGAGGAACTGTTATATATATACAAGGTAGCCGAAACAATATTATGATTGTAAATTATCCCATAAAGTGCTGACAAAAAGTGATGGGGGCTATATACACTAATCCACCACTATGGATCCACTAGCCCACTTCCAGCCTGCCATCATAACTAGCCTATTGAGAGTCACAAGTCACTGGATGAATAACTAACCATCTACATTACAAGGCATAAAGTGTTAATGTGCTTACCCATAAGTGTAATACGTCTTTCACTACCCCTACACTGTTTTGATTCTTCTTTCTCAAGGGGTGCTGTTATTCCTAGTCTTGTATACCTGTTATTCCTAGTCTTATATTACCCCCCCCCCCCCACCCCGCGGAAATCACAAGTGAGATCCCACTCAGTTCCCGCTGCTCACTGCTCTAGTTTTGGTGTCTTCTCCCTTGTGTGCAGGCTCGGAACTAACGTCAACAGAGTGTGAGCACTCAGATCTGAACGCTGGGTCGGACAGGGTTGCTAAGCAAAGGACGCTGCGCCAGCGCACTAGCATCTCATATGGATCTGTGTACATACCATTACCACCCTAGCCAAACCACTGCTAATAGGGACAATGGAATTTTTATGGTAGGCTACAGAAAACCTAGACTCTACAACTAAAGTGACTTGTCACTTGTTAGTTATCATAGGTGAGATAAAACGGTGCAAATAAATACAATATTCATAAATACAATGCCAAAAAAAAATTATACAGGGTATACTTAAACAACACAATGTAACACTTGTGTGAAATCACACTGTCCACTCAGGAAGCAACACTGATTGACAATCAATTTTACATGCTGTTGTGCAAATGGAATAGACAACAGGTAGAAATTATAGGCAATTAGCAAGTCACCCCCAAAAATGGAGTGGTTCTGCAGGTGGTGACCACAGACCACTTCTTAGTTCCTATGTTCTTGGCTGATATTTTGGTCACTTTTGAATGCTGTGGTGCTTTTACTCTAGTGGTAGCATGAGACGGAGTCTACAACCCACACAAGTGGCTCAGGTAGTGCAGCTCATCCAGGATGGCACATCAATGCGAGCTGTGGCAAGAAGGTTTGCTCTGTCTGTCAGCATAGTGTCCAGAGCATGGAGACACTACCAGGAGACAGGCCAGTACATCAAGAGTTGTGGAGGAGGGCAACAACCCAGCAGCATGACCGCTACCTCCGCCTTTGTGCAAGGAGTTGCACTGCCAGAGCCCTGCAAAATGACCTCCAGCAGGCCACAAACATGCATTTGTCCACTCAAACGGTCAGAAACAAACTCCATGAGGGTGGTATGAGGGCCCAATGTACACAGCTGGGGATTATGCTTACAGCCCAACACCATGCAGCACCCTATGATCTTCACAGAAGAAAGCAGGTTCACACTGAGCACATGTGACAGACGTGACAGAGTCTTGAAATGCCGCGGAGAATGTTCTGCTGCCTGCAACATCCTCCAGCATGACCGATGTGGCGGTGGGTCAGTAATGTTGTGGGGTGGCATTTCTTTGAGGGGCCGCACAGCCCTCCATGTGCTTGCCAGAGGTAGCCTGACTGCCATTTGGTACTGAGATGAGATCCTCAGACCCATTGTGAGACCATATGCTGGTGCAGTTGGTCCTGGGTTCCTCCTAATGCAAGAAAATGCTAGACCTCATGTGGCTGGAGTGTGTCAGCAGTTCCTGCAAGAGGAAGGCATTGGTGCTATGGACTGGCCCGCCGGTTCCCCAGACCTGATAGAGCACATCTGGAACATTGTCTTGCTCGATCCACCAACGCCACGTTGCACCACAGAATGTGGTGATGCTTTAGTCCAGGTCTGGGAGGACATCCCTCAGGAGACCATCTGCAACCTCATCAGGAGCATGCACAGGCATTGTAGAGATGTCATACGGGCAAGTGGAGGCCACACACTGCTCTACTGAGCCTCATTTTGACTTGTTTTAAGGACATTACATCAAAGTTGGATCAGCCTGTAGTGTGGTTTTCCACTTTGATTTTGTGTGACTCCATATCCAGACCTCCATGGTTTGATAAATTTGATAATTTTTGTGTGATTTTGTTGTCAACACATTCAACTATGTAAAGATGAAAGTATTTCATACAATTAGTTCATTCATTCAGATCTAGGATGTGTTATCTTAGTGTTCCCTTTATTTTTTGAGCAGTTTAAATACACTGATAGATGCAGTGATTAGTGCAACGAATACAGTGATAAATATATCTGCAATTTCATGTACTACATGATGCTTATACTATGAGTAATCATGATTAGATACAGGGATTAATATACATACAACTCAATATACTACAATAAACATATGCCATAACTCTCCCCAACAAATTATACACTCCCCAGTGAAATATACAGTAAATATATATAAATATATATATATATATATATATATATATATATATCTTACCACTCCTGGTATGACGGAGCTTCATAAGGCCATTTTGCAATCCGCGGGTATTCTGGGTAGGGGAATAAGCAAAGCAGCTCATTACACCACCTTATTCAGGCAGTGTTCCCTGGTATCAGCTTAGCTCCTGTTAAGGAATATGAAATGCTAATCGGGATTTATGCCAAGCCAGACTACTTCCCAAAAGGAAAGTTTCTACCCATCTGCAGACAGCTGTTTTGTGTTTTTTGCCACTCGTCAGTACAGAGCTGCTCTCAAGCCTCTTACCCCAGCCAAGCCAGATCACCCTGCTCTGTACTGACGAGTGGCAAAAACCACGAAACAGCTGTCTGCAGATGGGTAGAAACTTTCCTTTTGGGAAGTAGTCTGGCTTGGCATAAATCCCGATTAGCTTTTCATATTCCTTAACAGGAGCTAAGGTGATACCAGGGAACACTACCTGAATAAGGTGGTGTAATGAGCTGCTTTGCATATTCCCCTACCCAGAATGCCCGCGGAGTGCAAAATGGCCTTATGAAGCTCCGTCATACCAGGAGTGGTAATCTCTCCCTGAGATAAATACTCATCCCCTTTAGCTGCTCTCAGGCCTCTTACCCCAGCCAAGCCAGATCACCCTGCTCTGTACTGACGAGTGGCAAAAACCACGAAACAGCTGTCTGCAGATGGGTAGAAACTTTCCTTTTGGGAAATAGTCTGGCTTGGCATAAATCCCGGATAGCTTTTTACATTCCTTAACAGGAGCTAAGCTGATACCAGGGAACACTACCTGAATAAGGTGGTGTAATGAGCTGCTTTGCATATTCCCATATATATATATATATATATTTATATATATGTGTGTATATGTATGTAATTTTTAAATATTACAAATCCCTCTATAAATTAATATAAGTATGAAGAATGTGAAAAAATATCAAAATCAAAAATATACACTGCTCAAAAAAATAAAGGGAACACTAACATAAAACATCCTAGATCTGAGTGAATGAACTAATCGTATGAAATTATTTTGTCTTTACATAGTTGAATGCGCTGACAACAAAATCACACAAAAATTATCAATGGAAATCAAATTTATCAACCCATGGAGGTCTGGATATGGAGTCATACTAAAAATTTAAATGGAAAACCACACTACAGGCTGATCCAACTTTGATGTAATATACTTAAAACAAGTCAAAATGAGGCTCCGTAGTGTGCGTAGCCTCCACGTAACCGTATGACCTCCCTACAATGCCTGGGCATGCTCCTAATGAGGTGGTCTCCTGAGGGATATCCTCCCAGACTTAAGTATCCGCCAACTCCTGGACAGTCTGTGGTGCAACGTGGCGTTGGTGGATGGAGCGAGACATGATATCCCAGATGTGCTCAATCGGATTCAGGTCTGGGGAATGGGCGGGCCAGTCCATAGCATCAATGCCTTCCTCTTGCAGGAACTGGTGACACACTCCAACCACATGAGGTCTAGCATTCTCTTGCATCAGGAGGAACCCCAGGCCAACCGCACCAGCATATGGTCTCACAAGGGGTCTGAGGATCTCATCTCGGTACCTAATGGCAGTTAGGCTACCTCTGGCAAGCACATGGAGAGCTGTGCGGCCCCCGTAAAGAAATGCCACCCCACAACATTACTGACCCACTGCCAAACTAGTAATGCTGGAGGATGTTGCAGACAGCAGAACGTTCTCAACGGTGTCTCCAGACTCCTGCTTTCACCTGTGGTGAATTTTTCAATCTTGGTGTTCTCTGGTAAATGCCAAACGTCCTGCACGGTGTTTGGCTGTAAGCAAAACTCCCACCTGTGGACGTTGGGCCCTCATATCCCCTTCATGGAGTCTGTTTTTGACCGTTTGAGTGGATGCATGCACATGGTGTCCTGCTGGAGGTCATTTTGCAGGGCTCTGGCAATGCTTCTACTGCTCCTCCTTGCACAAAGGCGGAGGTAGAGGTACTGCTGCTGAGTTTTTGCCCTCCTATGGCCTCTTCCAGATCTCCTGATGTACTGGCCTGTCTCCTGTTAGCGCTTCCATGCTCTGGACACTACGCCAACAGACACAGCAAACCTTCTTGCCACAGCTCGCATTGATGTGCCATCTTGGATGAGCTGCACTACCTGAGCCACTTGTGTGGGTTGTAGACTCCGTCTTATGCTACCACAAGAGTGAAAGCACCGCCAGCATTCAAAAGTGACCAAAACATCAGCCAGGAAGTATAGGAACTGAGAAGTGGTCCGTTGTCACCAACAGAAGAACCACTTCTTTATTGGGGGTGTCTTGCTAATTGCCTATAATTCCCACCTGTTGTCTGTTACATTTGCACAACAGCATGTGAAATTGATTGTCAATCAGTGTGGCTTCCTGAGTGGACAGTGTGATTTAACAGAAGTGTGATTGACTTGGAGTTACATTGTGTTGTTTACGTGTTCCTTTTATTTTTTTTGAGCAGTGTACATTTAAACGCTTTACTACCTAACCTATATCTTTATTCAGAAATTTTTCATTAGTGCAATACTACAATAACACCATGTGTATATTACTAATTAGTGTCTTTCCTATATAAGAAATTCTCATATATTGATAAATAGCAATAAATGAGGAACATATGCCAGCGCTAGGGCTGCTTGGAAATGGCCATAGACGCAATGTATTTTGTATTCTGCTGAAAGAATGAACATTTTAATTCTTAAGGCAGACATTGAAAACAATGGGACTCTGCTGCAACAGAATTTCTGGGCAGAATTTTTCTGATGGATTCCATTTGGAAATTCTGCCTGAGTCACCCCCAGTTGATCCTCCACACCCCACCATCCTTGACAGATAGGTCTCTCACTGTTTGGTCTAGCAAGGCAGGCAGAGCAAGCAAAAGCCACCGGGGACTGCCCCAATGAATTGTAGTTAAGGCAGCATAAAAATGAGGACCAGTTCTCTTTAAGGACATAATCAGCAAAGCATAAATAAAAAGAAGGTTGCAGCAGCACTCTTGGTCAAAAAATGGAGGCTCTTAGTGCACTTTATGATCAAAATGTGTCCCCCATCCACTACACGGAAGTGGCCTCTTGTCGGATGCAGGGGCGGATCCAGAGTCGAGTCTCGGGAGGGGCACTATTAGAGTATTTTGTGTTGGCGGACAGAAAAAAAGATTACGGAACTTACAATATTATTAAATGTATCATACAGTCCTAACCTTGTTTAAGACTTTTTGGCCATGCTCATATGTCAGAATAATAATCAAATATACCAATTGCCACAGAATGGGAAAGTGCTAAAGAAATTTTTACCATTTAAAACTACAGCTCCCAGTATGACCTAAGCAGTGGTGAGGTTATGCTGGGAGTTGTTGTTTCACCCATCATAACTGCAGAGCTTACAAGTAACTCCAGCTCTGATGGGACATAGTGAGGAGAATACACAATGATATCAGTGATTACAGATGACCTCTTCTCTATAGTGAGGAGAATACACAATGATATCAGTGATTACAGATGACCTCTTCTCTATAGTGAGGAGAATACACAATGATATCAGTGACTACAGGTGACGTCTTCTCTATAGTGAGGAGAATACACAGTGATATCAGTGACTACAGGTGACGTCTTATCATTGTGTATTCTCCTCACTATAGAGAAGACGTCACCTGTAATCACTGATATCATTATGTATTCTCACTATAGAGAAGACGTCACCTGTAGTCACTGATATCATTGTGTATTCTCCTCACTATAGAGAAG
The DNA here is from genome assembly GCF_029499605.1 of Hyla sarda. Taxonomy (NCBI): domain Eukaryota; kingdom Metazoa; phylum Chordata; class Amphibia; order Anura; family Hylidae; genus Hyla; species Hyla sarda. Next base: position 375,160,589 of record NC_079189.1, on the reverse strand, counting down.
ACGTCACCTGTAGTCACTGATATCATTGTGTATTCTCACTATAGAGAAGACGTCACCTGTAATCACTGATATCATTGTGTATTCTCCTCACTACAGAGAAGACGTCACCTGTAATCACTGATATCATTGTGTATTCTCACTATAGAGAAGACGTCACCTGTAATCACTGATATCATTGTGTATTCTCCTCACTATAGAGAAGACGTCACCTGTAGTCACTGATATCATTGTGTATTCTCCTCACTATAGAGAAGACGTCACCTGTAATCCCTGATATCATTGTGCATTCTCCTCACTATAGAGATCAGTGATTACAGGTGACGTCTTCTCTATAGTGAGGAGAATACACAATGATATCAGTGATGACAGGTGACGTCTTCTCTATAGTCTTTCCTTATCTAATTCAGCTGGTACATACCGCCAGGATTTGTTCCAGCTAAATCTTCTCTCTGCAGAACTTGATGCCCAGACGTCTCCTCACTATGTCAGCACATTCTGATCCTCTATATGAAAACAATAATTATTATAATACTGCCAAACACTGTATTCTTTGAATATAATACTAGCACACACCCTCTTAATATAATTCTGACACACTGTACCCCCTGAATATACAACACACTGTACCCTCTGAATATAATACCGCCATACACTGTACCCTCTGAATATAATACTATCACACACTGCACCCTCTGAATATAATACTATCACACACTGTGCCCTCTAAATATACTACCACACACTGCACTCTCTGAATATAATACTACCACACACTGCACCCTCTGAATATAATACTACCACACACTGTGCCCTCTAAATTTAATACTACCAAACACTGCACACCTCTAAATATAATACTATCACACACTGCACCCTCTAAATATAATACTATCACACACTGCACCCTCTAAATATAATACTATCACACACTGCACCCTCTAAATATAATACTATCACACACTGCACCCTCTAAATATAATACTATCACACACTGTACCCACTGAATATAATACTAACACATACTGTGCCCTCTAAATCTAATACTACCACACACTGCACTCTCTGAATATAACTTGCTGTGCAGTGCACCCTCTGAGTAAAATACCAGCCCCTAAAAAATGTACCACCCCAGAAATTCCTCATAATATACACTATACTTCTGAAAGGCAAAACACTCTGTGCCTTCACATATAGTAATAATGCCCCATCTTGTACCCCTACATATAATAATTATGACCCGTCCTGTTCCCCCCACATAATAATGCCCTCTGTGCTGTGCCCCTCACATATAATGCTCCTGTCATGTGCCCCACACATTTAATGCCCCCTGTGCCCTTCACATATAATGCCCCCATTCTTTGCCCCTCACATATAATGCCTCCATCATGTGCCCCTCATATATAAACCCCCCCATCATGCGTCCCGCACATATAATGCCCCCATCATGCGTCCCGCACATATAATGCCCCCTGTGCTGTGCCCCTCACATATAATGCCCCCATCATGCACCCCTCACATATAATGCCCCCTGTGCTGTGCCCTTCACATATAAAGCCCCATGTCCTGTACCCTCAGGGGCATTATATGTGAGGGGCACAGCACAGGGGGCATTATATGTTTGGAGCACATGACAGGAACATTATATGTGAGGGGCACAGCACAGGGGGCATTATATGTGAGGGGCGCATGATGGGGGCATTATATGTGAGGGGCAAAGAATGGGGGCATTATATGTGAGGGGCACATGATGGGGGCATTATATGTGAGGGGCACAGCACAGGGAGCATTATATGTGAGGGGCGCATGATGGGGGCATTATATATGAGGGGCGCATGATGGGGAATTATATGTGAGGGGCACAGCACAGGGGGCATTATATGTGTGGGACACAGCACAGGGGGCAATATATGTGAGGGGAACAGCACAGGGGGCAATATATGTGAGGGGCACAGCACAGGGGGCATTATAAGTGTGGGGCACAGAACAGGGGGCATTATATGATATAATGCCCCCTGTCCTGTGCCCCACACATATAATGCCCCCTGTGCTGTGCCCCACACATATAATGCCCCCTGTGCTGTGCCCCACACATATAATATATATGTGTGGCACAGCACAGGGGGCATTATATGTGAGGGGCACAGCACAGGGGGCATTATATGTAAGGGGCACAGGACAGGGGGGCATTATATCATATAATGCCCCCCTGTGTTGTGCCCCACACATATAATGCCCCCTGTGCTGTGTGCCCCACACATATAATTTATATGTGTGGCACAGCACAGGGGGCATTGTGTGAGGGGCACAGCACAGGGGGCATTATGTGAAGGGCACAGGACAGGGGGGCATTATAAGTGTGGGGCACAGAACAGGGGGCATTATATGATATAATGCCCCCCTGTCCTGTGCCCCACACATATAATGCCCCCTGTGCTGTGCCCCACACATATAATGCCCCCTGTGCTGTGCCCCACACATATAATATATATGTGTGGCACAGCACAGGGGGCATTATATGTGAGGGGCACAGGACAGGGGGGCATTATATCATATAATGCCCCCTGTGTTGTGCCCCACACATATAATGCCCCCTGTGCTGTGTGCCCCACACATATAATTTATATGTGTGGCACAGCACAGGGGGCATTGTGTGAGGGGCACAGCACAGGGGGCATTATGTGAAGGGCACAGGACAGGGGGGCATTATAAGTGTGGGGCACAGAACAGGGGGCATTATATGATATAATGCCCCCCTGTCCTGTGCCCCACACATATAATGCCCCCTGTGCTGTGCCCCACACATATAATGCCCCCTGTGCTGTGCCCCACACATATAATATATATGTGTGGCACAGCACAGGGGGCATTATATGTGAGGGGAACAGCACAGGGGGCATTATATGTGAGGGGCACAGGACAGGGGGGCATTATATCATATAATGCCCCCCTGTGTTGTGCCCCACACATATAATGCCCCCTGTGCTGTGTGCCCCACACATATAATTTATATGTGTGGCACAGCACAGGGGGCATTATGTGAGGGGCACAGCACAGGGGACATTATATGTGAAGGGCACAGGACAGGGGGCCCCCCTGTCATGTGCTCTTCACATATAATGCCCCCTATGCTTTGCCCTGCAGACCCTCATGAAATATTCCCTTTTCTCTGACCCCCCCCCCTCCTAACAATGGCGCATATCCCTAATCCCTGAGCATACCTTTACTTCCAGTATGCAGGCCGCGGGGACGGGTCCTCCAGGCGCCGGCGCGATGATGTGACGTCATTGCGCCGGCCTTTAGTGGATCTCGTCCCCGCAGCTCACACGCTGTGTACGCACAGCGTGTGTGTAAGGTTAGTGAATGGTGGAGCCAGAGCTTACAGCTTCGGCTCCACCATGCTAGGGAGCGGGGGGCAGCAATCTCGGGGGAGGGCAATTGCCCCGTTGCCCCCCCCCCTGGATCCGCCACTGGTCGGATGAGACCCTAACATGCTTAATTCACTCACCTCTGCTGGGCATATGGCCTCTGACTGGGTGACATGCAGGAACCACTATCAATTCAAAAACTTCCTGTGAACGAGGGAGTGGTGCATGGTTAAAGAGAGTGCCACTCCCCCTAACTTGCATAGCATAAACACAAAAAAGAAAAATAGCCAGCACAACTACCTAATACACGGCTGCACGCTGCTGTGGCAAATACAAAGTATACAAAAAAGAAGTTTGCAGCAGCACACAATGGTCAAAAAATGGAGGCTCTTAGCGCACCTAGGTAGTTGTGCTGGCTATTTTTCTTTTTTTATAATCTGCAAAGCAGCCAGATATACAGTGGGTCAAAAAAGTATTTAATCAGCCACCAACTGTGCAAGTTCTTCCATTTAATAAGATAAGAGAGGCCTGTAATTTTCATCATAGGTATATCTCAACTATGAGAGACATAATGAGAAAAAAAATCAATAAAATCACATTGTTAGATTTTTTAAAGAATTTATTTGCAAATTATGGTGGAAAATAAGTATTTGATCAATAACAAAAGTTCATCTCAATACTTTATTATATACTCTTTGTTGGTAATGACAGATGTCAAACGTTTTCTGTAAGTCTTCACAAGGTTTTCACACACTGTTGATGGTATTTTGGCCCATTCCTCCATGAAGATCTTCTCTAGAGCAGTGATGTTTTGGGGCTGCTGCTGGGCAACACGGGCTTTAAATTCCCTCCAAAGGTTTTCTATTGGGTTGAGCTCTAGAGACAGGCTAGGCCACTCCAGGACCTTGAAATGCTTCTTACGAAGCCACTCTATCGTCAGAGGAGACTTTTAAAGAAGAAAGTACAGGTCTGTGAGAGTCAAAAATCTTGCTTGTTTGTAGGTGACCAAATACTTATTTTACACCATAATTTGCAAATACATTCTTTAAAAATCAGACAATGTGATTTTATGGATATTTTTTTCTCATTATGTCTCTCATAGTTGAGGTATACCTATGATGAAAATTACAGGCCTCTCTCATCTTTTTAACCAGTTGCCATCTAGGGACGAGCCAACTCGTCCTGAGACGGCAAGCCATGTATGACTCGAGCCTGTGTCATTTCGGCCGGCCCTGATTCTTATAGCTGAGGGCCGCCGTTAATAGCCGACATGCGGCAATCGCCACGGCCGGCTGTTGACAGTTTAGATCTAAAGGGACATTTAAAACATCCCTGGTGGTCCAGTGGGGTGGATCGCCCCCGCAGTGCGATCGCAGGGGGGGGGCGGGATTTGGGCGATCCACTGCTGGGGTAGCCGAAGGGTTTACCTCTCCTGCTGTGCCGGCTGCTGTGCTGAGCATGATAAAGCCTGGCAGGACCAGGCTTTAGCAATCGAGCACAGAGCATGCAGATTCTATGGAACCACATTGATCTGTATGAGGAATCTACTAATTCCTCCTAAAAGTCCCTTAAGGGGAATAAAAGTGTAAAAAGAAGTTGAATAAAAAGTTTAAAAACACACCAATTAACCCCTTCCTTATTAAAAGTGTGAATCAACCCCTTTTTTCCCAACTCCATATAAAAAATATGTAAACATAAAAAAAATAAACATATGTGGTATTGCCGCATGCGTAAATGTCCGAAATATAGTGTAAATTAAACCAAATGGTCAATGGCGTACACGTAAAAAAATTCAAAAATCCAAAATTGCATATTTTTGGTAACTTTGTAGACCATAAAAAATGTATAAAAAGCAATCAAAAAGTCCCATGAAAACAAAAATGGTACCGATAAAAATTTCATATCACTGCGCATGAAATGTGCCATCATATAGCCCAGTATATGGAAAAAATAAAAAAGTTATAGGGGTAGTAGTAAAATGTAATAAAACCCTGTATAAATTAGGTATCCTTGTAACCGTATGGACCTACAGAATAAAGATATGATTTACATTTTTACAGAAAGGGGCACTGTATAGAATTTTTTTCCAATTTTGCCACACAAATATTTTTTTTCTGATTTCCCCATAAATTTTATTGTGAAATGATTGATGTCATTATAAATTACAAGTGGTGGCGCAAAAAAAAGAGCCCTCATATGGGTCTGTATGTGCAAAATTGAAAGCATTATAATTTTTAGAAGGTGATGAGGAAAAAACGAGAGGGCAAAAACGGAAAAACCCTGTGTCCTTAATGGGTTAAGTGGGAGAACCTGTACAATTGGTGGCTGACTAAATACTTTTTTGCCCCACTGTACAATGCATGATTTCCATCTGTTTGTTCTGTATTTAGAGAATGAGGAAGATGATCAATTACACAGGAAGACGAGGCCAGATCACTTCCTTATTTTCACTAGTGCTGAACAAATTATATTATTCACTCTATCTGCTTTAGTGTATATAACCATAACCAGCAATATATCTTTAACAGTAAAGACACAATGATCCTGACAAAGTACTCTGTGTAAATACTTGCTATGAGGTGGAAGTGTTATACGCCAAGTACCGGAAGAAACAGGAAATCTCAGGGGTAGTGTTCACTAACTCTTGGGTCAGGAAACAGACAGTGCAGGTGCATTATTTAAGAGCTTGTCAAAGATGATCTCCTGCAGCACACTGATCCAGAGCTGTATATGTGCTTGCTGTAAGTGGAATCATTTATTAAAGGCTTTCCCACTGCACAGTTTAACACATTACATATACATTTTTATTGATGTACATTATTAATAGTTTCTGTGACATCTATCATTTCATAAATACAGAGCAGAATGTATGTGTTCATCATTTATTTAGCTCCACTGACGTACTGAAATTTTGAAAGATCATAAAATACACACAAAGAACAGCAGCATGGAAAGAATAGAATCAATGAAGTCAAGAGGTCAATTAGTTAAAAGGGTTCTGGGATAATATATAAATATATATATATAGCTATGTGATAGCCTGGGGGAGTTGGGTGTAGGGAGTGTAGCTGTGTGGTGACTAAAGGGTGTCTGATTAACCCTTGCTATTCGTGACGCCAGGGTTATGGCTCCTCTGTGATGCTTGTCCTACCGCCACCGTTCCCAAGAGCGATAGGGAGGTAGAGAATAATGGAATGTCCCCAACGGAGAGTTTGCTGAAAACAGTTGGAACTTTAACTGAAGATTTTATGCAACTTCACAACAGGAACAGTTTCTACAAGTGCAAATTTTCTTGGAGATTGACAAAGGTTGGGACCTTAAGCAATTTTGAGTCTTTAAACTGATATGCGCTGTTCCACTGGATTTAGGGGAATTAGTTGCGGTCCAGTAGTCACGCTAGCTTTAGCGGGGATTAGTTTAGAACTCACAGTTTAGTTTAGGCTGAGGCCGGTAGGTTTTCAGGTCTAGCTTGTCTTTGAAAGTTGCGCAGATCCGTCCTGCTAGTCCGGCATCCACGAGAGCAGCAACCCAAGAGAGCGATAATTGGCTGCAGCTCCCTTATATGGGCAGCGGCTGGACAAGAGCTAATTGGTCCAATACTGCTGTCAATCACCTTTACACAGAATTATGGGTAACATGTGATCCAAGGACCTCCAAAGGTCCTCTAACGTACCATAGAGGATTTAACATGGTCACATGACCGAAGGTCCTGCGAAGCTAGCAAGGTAAGTATACTATACATTATATTAAATATACATTATTATTATTAAATATGTACCTGTATAAACATTACAAAATTAACATAGAGGAGAGGCGACTAGGGGCTGTCCCACCTGGGAAACCCTATCTGAACGTAGTTACTCTGACTTTTGGGACCACCATACAAGGTACGGTATGCAATATGGTACCGGGACACCACATATATATATATATATATATACACACATATATATATATATATATATATATATATATATATATATATATTTATTTATGTATTGTGACAGTGTGGCAAAGGAAGGGTGTATTCCCTTAGCTAACCCTGGAGAAACCTCCACTTGTGGCCTAATTAATGAAGTCAGATTTAAAAGGAAGTCAGACAGTGTCGTCTGGGCTCTCCCCAGAAAACAGCAAGCTGGCTGTAGGGGGAGGCAGGGGTCCTGGTGAGGAACACACAGCCCGAGCTGTGAGTGGCCACAAGAGTGATGTGGACGAGACACACAGCAAGAGGTTGCAAATGCTGTGTATGAACAGTGAGTAGAAGGTTGCAGGAGCCATAAGTTTAACTGGCCGGGAAAAGACCAGCAGTGGATAGTCAGGGCATGCTGGATTGTTTAGTTAGTGACCAGACCAGTGACCAGACCAGACCCCTTTGTGGACACACAGCCATAGTTCGCCAGGCGGGGCAAACCGGGACATCCCTGTTTCCCGAAAGATCTTTTTGGGACACAAGGATGTCCCGGTTCCCTTTCTGCGGCCCCGCTTTAACTTTAAAAATGCAGGGGCCGCCGGGAGGTAGCGCAGGCAGGGATGTCACTGACGTCCCATGCGTGCACCCATAGGAACGGAGGAGCAGAGCAGTACACAGACATACAGCCTCCAGCCATACACTGTGTATGGCTGAAGGCTGTATCTCTGGGGGAACTATACTGCACCTAATGTTGGGGGACTACAACCTAATGTGGGGGAACATACTGCCAACCTAATGTAAGGGAACTGCAATCTAATGTGGGGGAACATACTGCCAACCTAATGTGGGGGAACATACTACCAACCTAATGTGGGGGAACTTCAACCTAATGTGGGGTAACTGCAATCTAATTGGGGGAACTGCAACGTAATGTGGGGGAACTGCAACCTAATGTGGGGGAACTACAACCTAATGTGGGGGAACTATGTTGCCAACCTAATGTGTGGGAACTATACTGCCAACCTAATGTGGGGGAACTACAGCCTAATGTGGGGGAACTACAACCTAATGTGGGGGAACTACAACCTAATGTGGGGGAACTATACTGCCTACCTAATGTGGGGGGAACTAAATTACCTTCCTAATGTGGGGGAACTGCAACTTAACGTGGTAAACATACTGCCTACCTAAGTTGTTTTTTTCTAAACTTAAATCTCAGTATTCTGATTTAATTGCTGTGCTGGCACTTTGATGGAAAAAAATTTGGCATGCATTACGGTTTGGGCACTGGGGCTCAAAAAGGTTCGCCATCACTGGACTAGACGGTCTAGGGTTTTGTTTGTTCCTGCCTTATGTTTTTATTTATCCTGCAACCTGTCTAATAAAGCTGGCGAGGGGCCAGACTTGCATAAAGTACTGTTGTTTGCCTGCTGATGGAAGTGGAAATGTGTCCTGTGGCGGTGTCAAGGACAATCCCAGAGCTATCCCCAAGGAAAAATCCTTACAATATATAAATATATATATATATATATATATATATATATATATATATATATGATTAATGAATAATTCAGCACCTAATCACTCTCTCTTTTCTATGATTATTTGATCCAGCACCAGGTCCAGGAATTCTAATATAATTTTAAAGGGGAACTCCGCCCCTAGACATCTTATCCCCTATCCAGGGGGATAAGATGTCTGACCCCCGAGATCTCCCTGCTGCACCCGGCGTTCATTTAGAGCATAGGGTGCAGCTCCGGAGGCTCATGACATCACGGCCACGCCCCCTCCCATAGACTTGAATTGAGGTGGCATGGCCATGACGTCATGAGCAGGGCATGACCATGATGTCACAAGCCTCTGCCCCCTCATCGCCAGTCATCCAGCATGGAGTGAAGTTCCCTTCGTGCACCTGATGTCTGGGGTGCCACAGCTGAGATCGTGGGGGTCCCCAGGGATAGGGGATAAGATGTTTAGGGGAGGAGTACCCATTTAAGGTAGGGTTTTACCTAAAAGCAGATTGCAACTAGGCAGCTGTTTCACACAAGCATAATGCAGATGCATTTTTGTGTCTACATGTCGCATTGCTGCCACATGTCGCAGCCCGACTGTCAGCTGGCGGTTTAGGTCATTAGACCTGCAGTCAAGCCAGGACTTGCCGCCATACTATTGACCCGGATATACGTCTCTATTATACCCATGTGAAACTGGGTACAATTTTGGCAAGGCCAAATCCAGCTGGAACAGCACCAACTGTATTATCTTAGCTTAAGGATCCTGGTTTCATGCTGCTACCAGGATTTCCAGGATATTAATTCATACAGTAATGTAGGCCTCCTTGAGAAAGAATACTTAGGGGTTTTGGGGTCTTCTTATGGTGACATAGTCCTGACCTACTGAGACTCAACAATATTGTGAGAGAATATAAGAAACGTTGTAATTTGTTAAATAGTATTATTAGAAAATATTTTTCCGAATCTACCAATCTTCTAACTCCCCCTCTTCATCCTAAACTCATTAACTCTGGAAAAACTGCTAATAGTTTGTCTTGAATGACAAACTCATTAAGTGATCTGATGACATGCTGCCCATAAAAGTCTGAGGACAGGAGAGGGGTAAGTCTAAGTCAGTTGCAGAGTTAAGACAGAAGCAAAATAAATATTACACAGAGAAGTTGCTAAAAGTCCTGGTAAGGCTAGGATTCCACTTGTTTTTTTTTTTTTTCTGCATTATTTTCACAGAAAAAAATGCCAGAAAAAACACCAGTGCAATTTCCTGCATGTGTGTTTCATTTTTTTTTCTCTATTTTTAAACATTTATTAAGTTAGTAGTACTACTCCCAGCATGAAACAGACTGTTCCATGATGGAAGTAGTAGTACCTGTATGAATAGACATATCGCCCCGGGTGTCACTCCTGACTACAGATGAGCAAATCAAAGCTGACTAACACGAATTTGTTATGAATTTCAGGAAATATTCGATTTGCAACTAATGTGAATATCGCCGTTATTCTATCGTGTGAATCGCTTCATTAAACTCCATTTACTGCGGTGCAAGCTCCAGGGCATCTAAAACGGCGGACCCACATGTCAGTACATGGGGCAAGGAATGCTGGGAAGGCGGGAAGGGAAGTAGGCGGGATGACCCTGAATCCCATGCAGGATGCATCCTATCAGCAGCCAGTCACCCCTGTGATGTCACAGCCCTATATAATCGGCAGCCATAATTCTGGCTCCTCAATTCATCACAATACACTGCAGAAGGATCATAGGATGCAGAGCCTGTCTCCTAGTCACATCAGCGTTCTCGTGGACGGAGAGCATTGTTTTTTTCACTGAAAAAGGATTTTTACTGCAGCTGCAGGCATTAACCTCCCAGTCACTTTCTTTGGCATAGTATTACAGAGAGGGGCAGATAGCTGTGTGTTGCCTCATACATTTCAACAAGCTGCTTCAACTTCATAAACCTTAGCAGAGGAGGCAGGAATAATTTTTCAGCGCAATTCAGTGTCTTTGTTCCACAAAAAACATTTACTGGTTATACTAGTCTGTAGATGGTATAATACACAGTAATCCATTCCTAATAGTCATTGACAGAGTGCAATTTTGTGTTTAGTACACATTTTTTTTGGGCTACAGCACTGTTGTGTACTGCTGGTGTTTTACAAAAAATATGTTTTTTTAAAGGGTACTGTAGCGCATTTTTCTGCCCTCATCAGTGCATACCACATGCATACATCTAAGTAGTGTACTATTTTGTACCTGTTAATCTGTCAAGGGCCTACATACTGTGAAAGGACAGACAAAAGTAATCACCGGCTGGTGTTTTACAAAAATACAGAGTTTTTAGGCATATTGTAGCGCATTTTTCTGCCCTCATAAGTGCATACCGCATACGTACATCTAAGTAGTGTACTATTTTGCACCTGTTAATCTGTCAAGAGCCTACATGCATTGAAAGGACAGCCAAAAGTAATCACCGGCTGTTGGTTTACAAAAATGCTGAGTTTTTAGGCATTTTGTAGCACATATTTCTGCCCTTATCAGTGCATACCGCATACATACATCTAAGTTGTGTACTATTTTATACCAGTTAATCTGTCTAGGTCCTACATACTATGAAATTCCAGGAAAAAGTACTCACCGGCTGGAGTTGTACTCAGATACTTTTTAAGTGTACTGTAGAGCATTTTTCTGCCCTCATCAGTGCATACCACATACGTACATCTAAGTAGTGTACAATTTTGTACCTGTTAATCTGTCAAGAGCCTACATACTGTGAAAGGACAGCCAAAAGTAATCACCCGCTGGTGATTTACAAAAATACAGAGTTTTTAGGCATATTGTTGCGCATTTTTCTGCCCTCATCAGTGCATACCGCATACGTATATCTAAGTAGTGTACTATTTTGGACCAGTTAATCTGTGAAGGGCCTACATACTGTGAAAGGACAGCCAAAAATAATCTCCGGCTGGTGTTTTATAAAAGTACAGAGTTTTTAGGCGTACTGTAGCATATTTTTCTGCCCTCATCAGTGCATTCTGCATACGTACATCTAAGTAGTGTACTATTTTGTACCTGTTAATCTGTCAAGGGCCTAAATGCTGTGAAATTCCAGGCAAAAGTACTCACCGGCTGGTGTACTCAGATACTTTTTTAAGTATACTGTAGAGCATTTTTCTGCCCTCATCAGTGCATCCCACATACCTACATCTAGGTAGTGTACTATTTTGTTCCTCTTAATCTGCCAAAGGCCTACATACTGTGAAAGGCCAGTCAAAAGTGCACACCTGCTGCTGTTCTAGACAGATACTGTTTTAAGTGTAGTGAAGCGTATTGTACTCCCCATATATATGCACTAAGTTTGTCAGGCAGAGAAGTGCCAGGGCGTGAACAGAGGAGTGGCAGAGGCCTAAATCCTTCAGGCAGAGGTCGCAGCTGACTAGGGGCGAGCGGCAGCAGGAGTCGCAGCAAGAGGCCTGAGCTCCCGTTATCAGCTAGCAGTCGTGCTTCAACCAGCAACATATCTGCAGTTGCCGATTGGTTAATATGGTCATCCACTTCATCACAAGTGACATCTGACACCCCCAGTCAACAGTCGGTGGGTTCCTCAGAGACAACCCTCAGTTGGCAGGGCCCAGGAGCAGTCCCTGTCCTCCCTTTGGCTCTGTCCTATATTGTTCCCTCCCCTACAGAAGTATCTTATGCTGTGGGTTCAACTCCACTATTTACTGAGGACGATCTAATAGAGGACAGTCAGCATCTACTGCCCAGCCAAGAAGTGGAGGAGACATCTGCTGCTTCCTCCACTAGGGGGGCAAGTAGTGATGAGGAGAGTGACGTGGGAGGCGGTGTTGCTAGGGTTCAGGGTCCTGAAGCAGACACTGTTGAGGAACTTGAGGAGGACATCAGTGACGCAGACACTTGATGATGATGAAGCCGATCGCAATTGGGAGCCGGGTGCAGAAGGGGCTTCATCATCATCAGGAGAAGAGAGTTACAGGTTGCCCGTGAGGCAGTAGCTAAGCCAGCAAGGCGGTAGCATGGTTGTCAGTCAACGTGGTGGCAGAAGTGGAAATTCTGGAGCCAAACGTGCCCCGGCAGCCTACCTTCCAGTGAGGTAGTGGAACAGGGGTTCCTAGAGACGGCGGCAGTACCATTCAATTAGTGCGGACTGTTGGGGGGAAAAATCAGAACCGTGGCACCGATGTAGTGGTCCAGCCTGCTGCACAAGAGCTACTATATGGTCTCCTCCTACTGATGACACCTCCAGGCTCTGTCATTGTGCTGCCATGTGACATGTGACTCCTTGTTAGATTTGGTCCTTGGTACCCACACGCCTGGGCCCGGGACGCTAAAACTTGGGAGTTAAAAGTTCCATTTCAAAGCCCTCAATTTCAATATAAAAATCTGAAATTTCTATTTAAAATTCTTAAATTTCAATGGTCTCCTTATGCTTCTGCCAACTCCAGGCTGTGCCATTCATTCAATATATGGTCTCCTCATGTGTCAGCCACCTCCAGGCTGTGCCATTCAGCCACTATATGGTGTCTTCTCATGCTTCAGCCAACTCCAGACTGTGCCATTCAGCCACTATATGGTCTCCTCCTACTGATGCACCCTCCAAGCTCTGTCATTGTGCTGCCATGTGACATGTGACACGTCGGGGCCTGGGACACTAAAATTTGGGAGTTAAAAGTTCAATTTCATAACCCCGCAATTTTAATTTAAAAATCTTAAATTTAAATATCATAAATTTGAATGGTCTCCTCATGCTTCTGCCAACTCCAGGCTGTGCCATTCAGACATTATATGGTCTCCTCATGCTTCAGCCACCTCCAGGCTTTGTCATTCAGGCAATATATGGTTTACTGATGCTGCTGGGCCTGGGTCTGGGAATAAAAATTTTGTTATGGTAGCACTAGCTACCCAAAAGCTTCGGTTTAAATTTCAGAATTCATCTTTAAATCTTAGGGATTGTGAAGCCCTAGTGCCTGCTCATGCTGCTGTCAACTCCTGGCTGTGCCATTCAGACACTACAAGGTCTCCTCATGCTTCAGTCAACTCCAGGTTGTGTCATTCAGGCAATATATGGTTTACTGATGCTGCTGGACCTGCAAATAAAAATTTTGTTATGGATGCACTAGCTACCCAAAATCTTCTGTTTAAATTTCAGAATTCAACTTTTAATCTTTGGGATTGTGAAGCCCTAGTGTCTACTCATGCTGCTGACAACTCCTGGCTGTGTCATTCAGCAACTATATGGTCTCCTCATTTTGCCAACACCTCCACGCTGTGTCATTCAGCCACTATATGGTCTCCTCATACTTATGCCACCTCCAGGCTCTGTCATTGTGCCATTCTGCGGCAGTGATTCTAAAAGCAATGCCTGTAATGTGCATGTCATACTGAATAACAGTATTATTTCACTACCCCAGGACACTCTGTTCTACACCACTATTGAGGCTCTCTGTAGGCCAGAAATATAAGTTTTTAATATAGATTCGGAGCGAATAAATTCGGATCGAACCAAATTTTTCAAAAAATTCGGCGAATTGGCCAAATCAAATTTTTCAAATGTTCGCTCATCTCTACTCCTCACACCCAATGCGATCGTCCTATCTATTGCAGAGATGCAGAGCGGCTCTATACAGTGCTCACATCTCTGCTCTGTACTCCGGGCTGGCCAGTGATGTGAATAGAAATTCATATTTTCCGCCCAGAGTGGGGATTGGCCAGATGGTGGCAGCCAATCCCCGCTCTCAGAGGGAAATATGAATGAGTGATGTTCTTTTCACATCACTGGCCTGAGTATAGTGCAGTGATGTGGAGCGCAGGAGAAAGCCGCTCTGCATCTCTGCAATAGATAGGACGATCGCATCGGGTGTCAGGAGTGACACCTTCTGTGATCTGTCCTTAACTGCAAGTACTACTACTCCCAACATGGAGCACACTCTGCTCCATGCTGGGAGCTGTTGTACCTGCATTAATAGACAGATCGCAGCGAATGTAACTTCTGACACCTGTTGTGATCCGTCTATTAATGCAATGCAGGTACTACAGCTCCCAGCATGGAGCAGAGTGTGCTCCATGTTGGGAGTAGTAGTACCTGCAGTTAAGGAAAGATCACAGCGAATGTCACTCCTGACACCCGCTGTGATCCTCCTGTACAATGTATAGATGCGGGTGGCCGCTCTTCTATTGTCCCCTGCACTGACGTATATATACATCTATTCATATTTCCCACAGAGAGTTATGATTGGCTGGAACCATCTGGCCAATGACAGCTCTCTGCAGGAAATATGAATAGGTGTATATATACATCAGCGCAGGGGACCATAGAAGAGCAGCCGCCCGCATCTATAAATTATACAGAAGGATCGCAACAGACAAGGGGCGATCTGTCAATTAGTACAGGTACTACTACTCCCATCATGGAACAGTGTGTTCCATGCTGGGAGTCGTAGTACTACCTAAAAAAATTTAAAAAAAAAAGAAAAAAATGTGATAAATACACACACACTACATTTTTATTATTGTCGGCTACATTTTTAGTGCCCGCACACATAAATTGATCCTTGTTTAAAAATTTATAAAACTGTTGTTACAGAAAATATATATTTTATTAAGTACGGTACATTTTTTTCCATCACTACTGTATCTTTTTTTTTTTTTTTCTTTTATGGTACCCTACGAAATTTTATTAAAAAAGGTACCTCCATCACTTTTTTGGACCGCTAAAGTCCAAAAAAGAATAAAAACCGCCTGCAAAAACGCCAAAGTTAAAACCCACATGGCGTTTTTCTTCTATAGACTTCTATAGGAGAAAAACGACACAATTTAAGGGAAAAAAATAGGCCATAGGCTCAACATGTTGCGATTTTGCAAAACCACCAAGGAGCTGAAAAAGAGAGAAAAAACGCCAAAAGGATAACAAAAATAAAAAAAAAAAAACACCAAATTGAAAAACGCAAAGTGGAAAAAGAATTTTGCAATTTCTCATTGATTTACAGCTAACATCCGGCCACAGCGTTTTTTGGCCAAAAAAACGCCATGCGGCAGAATTGGCTTTTTTGGAATTCCAGCCTAAGCCTTGCATCTCACCCCAGTACTTGATTTATGACAGCTTATACTGCTCAGTCCTGCTCTGTGATATTCTCCATACTGCTGCTTTTGAGAATATACTACAGCAATATAGAGGAGCATGAACTCCTCTTCGGTGTGTGCAGTTTATGGGAGACATAATAGCATCAATCAGTGCTGTACATCCCATGCAAACAGGCCACAGGGTTGTTATGGGGCCTATGAAGTTTGCCACAGATATCACCTGAATTTGTGTCCTCAGGATGCAGATCCCATTGAAAAGCTGCTGGGAACATTTTTTCCGATATAAAGGTGGTATTTTTCAGTGTCACTGAAATGCACCATCAACTGGAAGGACACCCAGCACATTTTATTTTTGTCTGCCTAAAGTGGGCATTATGATTGAGGGAAGATCGCTAACTAGCTTGCGGAGACATTATGAAAAAGTCATATTAGGCTGGGTTCACATCATGTTTTCCCCCATACGGGAGCGCATACGGCAGGGGGGGAGCTAAAACCTCGCGCTCCCGTATGCCTTCGTATGCGCTTCCGTATGTAATTCATTTCAATGAGCCGGCCGGAGTGAAACGTTCGGTCCGGTCGGCTAATTTTTGCGCCGCATGCGCTTTTTCCCCGGACCTAAAACTGGGGTCAACCACGGTTTGAGGTCGGGTTGTAAAAGCGCATACGGCGCAAAAATGAGCCGACCGGACCGAACGTTTCACTCCGGCCAGCTCATTGAAATTAATTACATACAGAAGCACATACAAAGGCATACGGGAGCACGAGGTTTTAGCTCTCCCCTGCCGTATACGCTCCCGTATGGGAGAAAACGTAGTGGGAACTCAGCCTTACTGTGTGCGTGCACGAGGAGGCATACTACTGTAGGGGGGCACAAAGGGGACCAAATTACTGACTGGGGCATGAACAGGACCCATATTACTGTATGGGCACACAAAGGGACTGGCATATTAAACAACTGAAAAATCAGATGCTAGTGGTGAAAGGGGGCTCTTGGATTACATTACTTGCATCTTTAAAGGGGTATTCCAGGCAAAACCTTTTTTATATATATCAACTGGCTCTGGAAAGTTAAACAGATTTGTAAATTACTTCTATTAAAAAATCTTGATCCTTCCAATAGTTATTAGCTTCTGAAGTTTTCTGTCTAACTGCTCAATGATGATGTCAGGTCCCGGGACGTGTGTCATCAGAGAGCAGTTAGACAGAAGACAACAACTCAACTTTAGAAGCTAATAACTATTGTAAGGATTAAGATTTTTTAATAGAAGTAATTTACAAATCTGTTTAACTTTCCGGAGCCAGTTGATATATATAAAAGTTTTGGCCTGGAATACCCTTTTAACTACGTGCCAGGCCTGACTAGCAAAGGTAAGAGTGCCATCTGCGGAAGACAGCGCAAGAAAGTCACTGGTAAGTATCTAATACTGCTCAGGGGGGCACTAATTGAGAGGTGCACAATGTATTATAACTATTTGAGGGGGGCACAGTGTATTATAGTGGTAACAGTGTATTATAATTAATTGAGTAGGGCACAGTGGATTAATTGAGAGGGAACAGTGTATTATAACTGAGGAGGGCAAAGTATTGTATAATTTAATAGAGGGGTATTATTATTAATTTAGGAAGCACAGTGTATTACTGTATGTTTAACTGAGATGGTGCAGTATAGTTTAAATTAATTGATGGGGCACAGTGTATTATAATTTATTAAGGGGGCATATTGTATATTAAAATAAAGTGAAGCGTAGTTTGTATTATAATACATTTCAAGGGTTAAAGTGTATAAACAATGAATTTAAGGAAGCATGGTGTGTAATGTAATTAGATCCAGGGGGTAGAGTGTGTATTTCTGAGGTACTGTGTGAATTGTGAATATAATCATACAGAGTATTAAAAATAATATCAGGGAGCACAGTGTGTTATATAATTAATAAAAAAGAGCATGATGTATAATGTAATAAATACCATGGGAGTATTTTAATACATTTCAGGGGACTTGGTGTGTTGCAAAATAAATATGAGGTGGCCCAATATATATTATAACTAATTTGAGGTTTCACAATGTGTATAATATTGAATCTCAGGATCAAAAAACTGGGCTCCAACCCAAAATAAAACAAAACTTTTGGGGATATTTTTTTTTTTTTATATTGCTGGTAACAATGTAATATTTGCAAACCCTTTTCTCTGGCCTGTCTCTTAAATACCCTATATGTAAATATTCCCCTAGATCTCTGCTTTGTTATCTGATTACCTTCTGTCTGTGTACAATGCAATGCCTCTGACATCTAAAAACCTCCTTTTTTTTCCTGTGATAATTATTTGTGTACCTTTAGTCAATACAAGTTTCTCCCCCACCAAATAATTGTACGTCTTGTGGTGGAGTTATTGAAAGAGCTTTATTGTCCGTTCAGTCATTACAAGTCATACAATAAATTACAATCACACAAAGCATGACAGTACAATACACAGCAAAGGTTCCCTAAGCTATACATCGCACATCATGCTACTCTAACACTCCGCTCAATCCTGTAATAGAAAAGCACAAGAGATCGAACAACAAAACAATACAATCTGTGATCGGGGTAGAGGGTGTGGGCAACTATGTGGGAGTGGGGAGGGGGCAGATCACAGGGCCAAACTGCTGGGCTGTATCTTCAAGGGGACATGGGAGAAGGAGTGGGGTCTTCACTCCTCTTCTTCCTCATCAACGGCCGGGCTGTCCAAGATGGAGTAATCTCTAAGCAGGCTCTTGATGAACCTGCGGCTGTCCCGGACGGACATGTTCTCCCTGTTGATCACGAAGTGGTTCCTGGCAAGCCACACTGCGTCCTTAAAACAGTTCATAAGGCGCCAGGTCTCCTGGATGGCCTCCACGTCGTAGGTCCCAGGGAACAGACCGTAAAGCACCGAATGGTACGATAGGCAGCTCCTGGGTACAGAGTCTCTGAGTTCATGTTCCAGGGCGTCCAACAGACCCTGTGCAAAGGGGCACTGCCAAAACACGTGAAAAGATGTTTCCTCCACGTAGGGGCACCGGGGGCAGTACCGGGTTGTGCACAGGTTGCGGGCATGCATGAAAGACCTGAGAGAGAGTCCTCCCTTGACGGCCATCCACGACAAGTCCTTGTGTCCATTGGTAAGCTGCTTTGAGGCCACATTAGTCCAAACTGTCTCTGCAGTGGCTGTGGGGAGTCCCGGAACCAGCTCGGTCAAGTTCTTAGCTCGGATGAGCTTGTAGATTGTCTTCGGCTTCCATAGGTGGGGTTTCAGTCCTTCCAGCTGGTGCTCCCTCACAAACCGGACAACATCCCCATAGAACCAGGGAGCGTTCCAGTTGTAAGGGATGGAGCTGTCCCACTTGTCCCAGCCCAGCTGTCTCCAGAGGGGCATGAGAAACAAGCGAGACATGGACCTGCTCGCTGAGCCAGTATTTTCAACAAGAGTCCGCTGCACGCTGACACATGCAAAGGAGGTCCTCAGCAGAGTGGGGATATTGGGTATTCCCTTCCCACCCTTGCGGGGCTCCTTGTACATCAAAGTCCTCTTGACTCTGTCCATTTTGCCCCAGGTGATGGCCTTGCAAACGGTGGTATGGGAAGGCCAAGCCTGTACGGTATACTGGAGCACAGGCAAAACTTCACTCCGCAGGACAAGTGCCTTGCCTTCAATTGAGCGCTTTCTGGAGCTCCACAGTCCGATCTTAGAGTTCATCTTTCCTAGTCGGTCTTGCCAAGACTTAAGGGCCGCTCCTTCCTTCCCGAACCAGACTCAAAGAATTTGAATGAAGTCCAGCTTAACAGTAAAGGGGAAGGGGGCGGAAGAAGCCAGGTGCCATTCCCCGAAGAGCATGGCCTCCGACTTCCCGCAGTTGACTTTTGCCCCCGAAGCTCTGCCAAAGTCCTCGCAGGTCTGGACGAGTGCAGTCACCGAACGCTGGTCAGCGCAGAAGACGGTCACGTCATCCATTTAGAGTGAGCACTTGACCTCGTAGCGATCTGGTCCTGGTGCGGTGATCCCTCTGATCTCTCCATTCTGCCGGATAGTCTCAGCGAAGAGCTCTATAACACAAACAAAAAGAAGAAGTGAAAGAGGGCAGCCTTGTCTAACCCCTGAAAGGATGGGAAAGGGGTTAGTCTTCAAGCTATTCACCAACACCGTGCTGTAAATATCAAAATACATGACGTTAACAAAAGAGCAAAACATCTTCCCCAGACCTAGCCTGCGCAAAGCCCTGCCCATGAATGCGTGGGAGACACGGTCAAACGCCTTCTCATGATCTTCCCCTTCCGCTTATACAAGATCGTGATCATCCCTTCCCTCAACGACGGAGGCATTCTGCCCCCCACCACCATCTCCTCGTACACCTCCAACAGGTCCGGACAGATCAGGTCACCCAGCGCTACATAGAGCTCGGACGGGAGACCGTCACTGCCCGGGGTCCTGCCGGGCTTAAAGGATTTAGCGGGAGAGAGCAGCTCCCCCACCGTCAAGGGGTCCACAGCTGCTGCACCTGCGGGATCAACCACGTTAGTGATACCTGACAGGAACCTCATGGCGGCTTCGGGGTCGGATGACTTGAGGGCGTAGAGGTTGCCGTAGAAGTCGGAGACGACCCCCACTACCTCCTCCTTGCCCCTCCTCATGTGTCCGGTCTCATCTCGTAGCTCAGTCAGGGGCGTGTGGACAGCGTGGAGCTTCCTGAAAAAGAAAGAGTTACACTTCTCACCCTTCTCCAGGTTCTCCACCTTGTAACGAAAGGCGATTCGCTTGGATTCCTCCTCAAAGTGCCTTTTCAAGCTCTTTTTGGTCTCCTCCAGCTCCTCCCTGACGTCCCAGCCACACTGGAGCAGGTCCTGCAGGGACCGCAGCTCGCTCTGCAGTTTCCTGAACCTGAAGTCCCACTTCTTCGCACATGCCTGTTGTCTGCCTTTTGCCTGAAAGAAACAACAGAACTCGACTTTAACATATTCCCACCAATCGCTGATGCAGTTAAACAGACATTTGTCATTACGACATACAAGGTACGCATCCCTAAGTTCCTCCATGACCTCCCTCTGCTCCAACAGGGCACAATTTAACTTCCAGGAGCCTGGGCCAGGTGGGAATCCATGGCCCAGAGTCCCCCGAAATCGAATGGCCCTGTGGTCAGAGAAGAAGCAGGGGACCATAGAGTATGACACCTTTCTGACTGCTCTCGAAGTGAAGATGAAGTCTATCTGAGAACGGAGCGAGCCATCGGGGCGGCTCCACGTATAGTTTACGGAGCCGATCCTGATGGACCCAACAACGTCCTGCAAGGATGCCTCTGTCACCATCTCAATCAGCAGTTTAGATGTCACTTCCAGGTTGGCGGATGTGCCAGAACTGCGCCCGTCCACCTCAATGGAGCAGTTGAAGTCACCACCCAACACTACTGCCCTAGTGGTGGCGAGTTCAGCCAACAGGCATGTGTGTGAGAAGCCGGCATACAGCTCGGCTCCCCGCCACTGCGGGTTACACACACTGTCCGGAGCGCTTCACACTGACCTTATACGCCAGAACCGTATCACGCCGAGTCCTGACAGGACCGTGGAATCTGGGAAGGGTGAAGGAAGCGCTCCAGATACTTCTATCCACATCTTGGCTATAGACCAGAATAAGAAGTGATATTATCCATTAATATACTGTGGATAAGTGTTTTTTGTTTCATGGCATCCATATGTTGAGCCCCTGAGGTCACATGTTACTTTGTGCCGAAACACGTAGGGCTGTTGTGTATTTGGATACATCTAGTCCCTTTGGGCAGTTAGTATCCTAGATGTGTATTCTCGTTTGTTGATATTTTGGGAATAATTTCCCCTGGTCTACATTTTAGCAGCACAGCTTTGGCGTACTACTTGCTAAGAGGCCCCAATTTGGGTCAAATGGCTGATTATTATTCATCACTATTATTTTAATATTGTAGAGGTGATTATTAAAAGTTATATTTTATGCACTCCCCCCATTCTTTCTAATAATATTTTGGGAGCTGATTGATTATATCGGTCTGTAGATACCATACCATCTACCTTCATATCACTCTTGGAACTTACAACAACTAGTTCTAGACAAGAACAAGAGTGAATATGAAATAGTCACAGCGCAACTGTGTAAAGCCAAATGTGAATGAATGCGACTGAATGAAACGCAATACAAAAATTTTGTCTCTAATTTGGATAGAAAAATCTCATCCCTACAAGTCTTTCTTAAGAGCATTAAGAGAGACAAATTCCTAAGGGATAAAAATGATTTTGAACAGCACCAGGAGTTTACATGGAATAAAGTCCACCAACATAAAATTAAAGAAAGGAAAAGAACACAAAAAAGAAATACCCAAAGAAAGAACAATGTTAAGAAAAAACGATTACCTTACTACCGAGTCTGAATTGAGTCTGTTGGATGAGACATCAGGTCCCGAAAATAGAGGTTGAGCCCCTTAAGGCAGAGAATCTGCCATGGCGGCAGGAGGAAGACAAGGAACCGAACGGAGAGTTGTGAAAAGAAAGACTGTGACTTGGAGACAGTAGAGGCACAGAACATAGTAGTAAATCTCACTGATGTCACGTTGAGTAAAGACTGCATAGCGGTTCTTAATAAGGGTTTCAACTTTGGGCTTTGTGAACCCTTTGATTATGTCAATTTTGAAGAAGATATGCATAAAGCTATCCATAAATTATCACTGAAAAAATAATTTGCAACAGTAAAAATTTATAAAAATCTTACCATGTAAACTGTAATAGGTCCACTAGGATTCAGAGTCGTCAGCGGTTTTGGTAACCAGGGTGAAGAAAATCTTAGGACACTGTCCACACTAGCAGATAGTGATCTTCCACCTGATTTTGCGCCTGACAAAGATGGAGCCCCTTTCTAGATTTTATCCCCCCCCCCCCCCATCCCTCCAGGCAGCGCTATAAATCTTTTTCATGCATTAATCTATCCCAAACCAGCAAGGAATATGTCATACTGAATGCAACATCCTGACTGAAAAAACAGCCGAACAGTTACTGCCAGAAAATCCTTCCATTCCAAAATGGTACATATTGCCCAAGTTACATAAACCTACCAACCCCCACCAGGCCGTCCTATTGTGGCTGGAATAGGATCCCCTACGGCATTCCTATCCAGCTACATAAAAAAAAACAGAGCAGGAAGAGCTCCCTAGTGTGATACCGCAAGGTGTATAGGTAACGCAGAATGTAGATATGCGCTTACCAGTAGTGTTACTCGCGAATATTTGCAATGCGAATTTTATTCGCGAATATCGCATATTTGCTAATTCGCGAATATTCGCGAATATAGCACTATATATTCGTAATTACGGATATTCGTTTGTTTTTGTTTTTTTCACAGTACACATCACAGTGATTACCCCTCTCTGCTTCCAGCTTGTGTGGAGTAAAGAAGGCTCTAATACTAATGTGTGAGACTGGCCTATGCTGCTCAACACTACTTACAAGGAAGGGTTGTACTGCGTCCAAGTACAATCATGGATCAGAGTGCATAAAGTATAGAGTTCCAGCAGCCACTCCACCTTTCACAGATAAAGATCCAATCCAATTTCCTCCAATATAGGCAGAGTCAGAGAGGCGCTTGAAACCAAGGTAAGAGTAAAACTTCTACTTTATTCCCATAATGCAACACATTTCGCGGAGGTTCCGCTTCATCAGGCTTAGCGTGTTGATGACAGGTGATCAAGCAGGGGAAATATAAAAATTGGACTAATAAATTATTTTTTTTCCTCCTCCACTCCCATAATTGCCATAACTTTCTTCATCTTTTTCACCAGCATTCCCTCTCTGCCACTAACATCCACCCTGACCACTTCTACCATCCTGCCACTCTGGCCCTTTCCAACAGCTCTTTTGCACGCCTCACCATCCTCGCTTCCACCGCTCAGGGCACCGATGCCTTCACTGTCCCGCAGCAGCTCATCACCATCCTTACCACCTTCACGGTCTCTTCACCGCTTGCATCTTCGCTGACACTCACCCATGTTCCTGGATCTGAAACTGGATCTCAACTGCTTTACGATAGGCATCTTCACTGGCCACTGCTTTCACCATCCTTGTTCCTTTGCTGAGGATCTCCAACGTTCTAGGCATATCCGCCTTCCTGGATCCAGGATGGACTCATCTGGTACGTCTCACCATCACCTGGCTTCTGGACCATCACGGGAATCAAACTCACGACCTTAGGGTTGCAAGGTAGCAACGCTAACCACCAGGCTATGTGAGCTACCTGTATTCCAAGCGTTGTTTGGATGGCCCTTCTGTTTTTTTGTAGACATGAGCTGTGTCCTATGTGTGGTATACTAAGGAGGGTAGGTGCAGTGGTTGGGAAAAGGGGTTGTGTGGCAGGATAAAGGAAAAGGTGTGCATAGCTGGATTGGAATGAGACTTGTTGGAAAGACAAAAAACAAAAAAAAACTGTGCTGTTTGTATCTCTATCTGACAAAAGAAAGAGAAAAGGCATAGGCTTGAACCCTCCAGCTATTGAGCAGCAAAAGGGCGGCAGATGCCTGATGGAGCGGAACCTCCGTGAAACGCGTTGCATTACGGGAATAAAGTAGAAGTTTTACTCTTACCTTGGTTTCAAGCGCCTCTCTGACTCTGCCTATATTGGAGGAAATTGGATTGGATCTTTATCCAGCTACATAGACTGGTTAATTTCACCACATCTCTCACACATCCCCTCTTATTTACATGACACAGGAGAGTTAATTTCAGCTTTAAACAATTTTCATTGGCAAGAAGGCTTCACCTTTGCCTCTATAGACGTCGAGAGCCTGTACACCCATATCCCACACGATGTGGGTGTACAGGCAGTTCGAGAATTTTTAGACAGCACAGATAAGTCTCCTGAATTTATACAATTTGTCACAGGCTCCATAACTTTTATTTTGTCTAATAATTGCTTCAAATATGACACCCAATGGTACAAACAATGCCTCTGCACAGCCATGGGCATGCCCATTTCGTGCGCATTCGCCAATAATTTCTTGTTAATTTTTAATGCAATTATGTCTTCAGCACCTCTAAGCGGTTCATCAAAACATTCCTCTGCTTTGTGGATGACATCTTTGTGGTGTGGGATGGGACAGAAGCTGATTTTAACAATTTTGTTAAATACCTCAATTACGTCAACACTATGAATATGACATTGAATATAGAGAAAAAAAGGTAGTCGGCACCACTACCCCGTATGAAGCCCCTAGCGCTTAGCACAGGGCACGTGTGTACTGATACATGAAAATCAAGCAGTGACTTAGTAGCCGGTTCACACTGTCTCCTTCGGGTTTCAAGTCCTTTGAAAGCTAGTATTCATATAATGCATACGTATAGAACAGAAGGACGTCACTCACCGGGATGCAGTGCAGAATTTTCTTTATTATCTTCGGTATGTAGATTCGGGGTGCATACGGACAGATTCAGGGACGCAGCTTGTCGGTCATGGACTGGGTTACAGCTGTAGCGCGTGCATTAACCACGCTTCATCAGACCCATCAGACAGCGCAACAGCTGTAACCCAGTCCATGACCGACAAGCTGTGTCTTGTCCGTATGCACCCCGAATCTATGCACCGAAGATAGTGAAGAAAATTCTGCACTGCATCCCGGTGAGTGACGTCCTTCTGTTCTATACGTATGCACTATTAATAAGAGAAATGCCAGGTTTGAGCTTGGTGCTCTTTTATAAGTAACATCTTATAAGTTATAACACTGTATAGGTAATATTCTATGTACCTTATCTATTAGAGATCCGTAGGCAAAAGGTTTGTTTTTAATTGTGAGTTATATATTGATTCTTTGTCTTCATGCATGATTATTCATGTCACTTAAGGTGTTAATGGTTTGTTAATAATTGTATCTATAGCAACCCTTACCTGTTTAAAACACACCTCTTTCTTCACATCATCAAGCACTGGCCTGACAAAGCACTTCGGCGTGTAAACAGTCCGTCACCAGCTATCATAATCACACGTCTGATCCTCCTGCTTCCCTGCATGTGAACCCGACTGTCTAAAACTATAATAGAGGAAGCCCCTGATACGCAAACCTGGTGAGTGCTCCACATTTTTCTTACATATTATCAACTATGAAAGACATAATGAGAAAAAAAATCCATAAAATCCCATTGTCTGATTTTTAAAGAATTTATTTATTGCAAATTATGGTGGAAAATAAGTATATGGTCAATAACAAAAGTTAATTTCAATACTTTGCTATATACCCTTTGTTGGCAAAGACAGAGGTCAAACATTTTCTGTAAGTCTTCACAAGGTTTTCACACATTGGTTCTGGTATTTTGGCCCATTCCTCCATGCAGATCTCCTCTAGAGCAGTGATGTTTTCGGGCTGTCTCTGGGCAACACAGACTTTCAACTCCCTCCAAAGGTTTTCTATGGGGTTGAGATCTGGAGAATGGCTAGGCCCCTCCAGGACCTTGAAATGCTTCTTACAAAGCCACTCCTTCATTGCCCTGGCAGTGTGTTTGGGATCATTGTCATGGTGAAAGACCCAGCCACATTTCATCTTCAATGCCCTTGCTGATGGAAGGAGGATTTCACTCAAAATCTCACAATACATGGCCCCATTCATTCTTTCCTTTACATGGATCAGTCATCCTGGTCCGTTTGCAGAAAAACAGCCCCAAAGCATGATGTTTCCACCCCCATGCTTCACAGTAGGTATAGTGTCCTTTGGTGCAACTCAGCATTGTTTCTCCTCCAAACACAACGAGTTGAGTTTTTACAAAAAAGTTCAACTTTGGTTTCATCTGACCATATGAAAATTCTCCCTCTTCTGGATCATCCAAAGGCTCTCTAGCAAACTTCAGACAGGCTCGGACATGTACTGGCTTAAGCAGGGGGACAAGTCTGGCACTGCATGATTTGAGTCCCTGGCAGCATAGTGTGTTACTGATGGTAGCATTTGTTACTTTGGTCCCAGCTCTCTGCAGGTAATTCACTAGGTCCCCCTGTGTGGATCTGGGATTTTTGCTCACCGATCTTGTGAACATTTTGACACCAGGGTGAGATCTTGCGTGGAGCGCCAGATCAAGGGAGTTTATCAGTGGTCTTGTATGACTTCCATTATCTAATAATTGCTCCCACAGTTGATTTCTTCACACCAAGTTGCTTGCCTATTGCAGATTCAGTCTTCCCAGCCTTGTGCAGGTCTACAATTTTTTTCCTGGTGTCCTTCGACAGCTCTTTGGTGTTGGCCATAATGGAGTTTGGAGTGTGACTGTTTGAGGTTGTGGACAGGTGTCTTTTATACTGATAAGTTCAAACAGGTGCCATTAATACAGGTAACATAGAGTGGAGGACAGAGGAGACTCTAAAAGGGGTCCTCCCGTGGAAAACTTTATTTTTTAAATCAAATGGTGCCAGAAAGTTAAACAGATTTGTAAATTACTCTGATGTCACGACCACAGTGCTCTCTGCTAACCTCTGCTGTCCATTTTTGGAACTGTCCAGAGCAGGAGAAAATCCCCATAGTAAACATATGCTACTCTGGACAGTTCCTAAAATGGACAGCAGAGGTCAGCAGAGAGCACTGTGGTCGTGACATCAGAGAAATTCAAAAAGAAAGGCATTTCCTCTGTAGTATACAGCCCATAAAATGTATTGGAAGTATTAAGATTTTTTAATAGAAGTAAATCTGTTTACCTTTCTGGCACCAGTTGATTTAAAAAAAAAAAAAAGTTTTCTAAAGGAGTACCCCTTTAACCCCTTAACGACGCAGGACGTATATTTACGTTCTGCGCCGGCTCCCGCGATATGAAGCGGGATCGCGCCGCGATCCCACATCATATCGCGGCAGTCCCGGCGCTAATCAACGGCCGGGACCCGCGGCTAATACCACACATCGCCGATCGCGGCGATGTGCGGTATTAACCCTTTAGAAGCGGCGGTCAAAGCTGACCGCCGCTTCTAAAGTGAAACTGAAAGTGACCCGGCTGCTCAGTCGGGCTGTTCGGGACCGCCGCGGTGAAATCACGGCGTCCCGAACAGCTGATCGGACACCGGGAGGGCCCTTACCTGCCTCCCCGGTGTCCGATCGGCGAATGACTGCTCCGTGCCTGAGATCCAGACAGGAGCAGTCAAGCGCCGATAATGCTGATCACAGGCGTATTAATACACGCCAGTGATCAGCATAGGAGATCAGTGTGTGCAGTGTTATAGGTCCCTATGGGACCTATAACACTGGAAAAAAAATGTAAAAAAAAAGTGTTAATAAAGGTCATTTAACCCCTTCCCTAATAAAAGTTTGAATCACCCCCCTTTTCCCATAAAAAAATAAAACAGTGTAAAAAAAATAAAAAATAAACATATGTGGTATCGCCGCATGCGTAAATGTCCAAACTATAAAAATATATCATTAATTAAACCGTACAGTCAATGGCGTATGCGCAAAAAAATTCCAAAGTCCAAAAATGCGTATTTTGGTCACTTTTTATACCATTAAAAAATGAATAAAAAGTGATCAAAAAGTCCGATCAAAACAAAAATCATACCGATAAAAACTTCAGATCACGGCGCAAAAAATGAGTCCTCATACCGCCCTGTACGTGGAAAAATAAAAAAGTTATAGGGGTCAGAAGATGACATTTTTAAACGTATAAATTTTCCTGCATGTAGTTATGATTTTTTACAGAAGTGCGACAAAATCAAACCTATATAAGTAGGGTATCATTTTAACCGTATGGACCTACAGAATAATGATATTGTGTAATTTTTACCGAAATATGCACTGCGTAGAAACGGAAGCCCCCAAAAGTTACAAAATGGCGTTTTTTTTCCGATTTTGTCGCACAATGATTTTTTTTCCGTTTCGTCGTGCATTTTTGGGTAAAATGACTAATGTCACTACAAAGTAGAATTGGCGATGCAAAAAATAAGCCATAATATGAATTTTTAGGTGGAAAATTGAAAGGGTTATGATTTTTAAAAGGTAAGGAGGAAAAAACGAAAGTGCAAAAACGGAAAAACCCTGAGTCCTTAAGGGGTTAAAGAAAAAGTTACAGGTGTGTGAGAGCCAGAAATCTTGCTTGTATGTAGGTGACTAAATACTTATTTTCCACCATAATTTGGAAGTAAATTCTTAAAAAATCAGACAATATGATATTATGGATTTATTTTCTCATTATGTCTCTCATAGTTGAGGTATACCTATGATGAAAATTACAGGTCTCTCTCATCTTTTTAAGTGGGAGAACTTGCACAATTGGTGGCTGACTAAATACTTTTTTGCCCCACTGTAACTCAATGGCCCTGATTTACTATTGTAATCTCAACCTGTTTTGTCAGGAAAAGAGGACGTTGTCGCCTAAAAGGGTGCATGCCCCAGATATTTTAGAAAAATCCCAACATATTTACTAAGGTTTCCACAGAAAATGTGGTGGATTTGAGCTGAGGAAAAGTGCACAATGTAGCAAAACCTTTGTAAATACTGTGAAAATACATCTGTTGGGAAAAAAAACTCCTATATGCACTACCTTGGTCATTTAACAAGCTAACATGTAATCCTATTGAAGAGAATTGAGAATATGCAGTATATCAATAGAAACCATGTGGCAAGAATCCTAATACCAGTAGCGGGTAATAAAACTGATAGTCGTTGTTCACGACTGTAACTTCCAGCTTTTTATACCCAACATTTTATTGTAAACCACATACCTATTCTTCTACATATCAACATTACTGCTGTGAAGCTACTTGGCCAACACTTTTACCACCACTACCACAAGTTTGAAAACCACATTCACAGAATAACGTAGCAAATAACAGTAAAGAAAATAAAATGTAAACCTTAAGCATCAATTTTGTTTTTCAGCTGCAGTCTGTGGCTATTTAATAATATATCACAGATGGGGAAGAAAAGAACTACATGGATATGATTTCCTAGCACACTTATTCTATTAAGTCAAATCATAGAGTACAAGGTCCATTTCACATTAAAGCTAACCAAGCCAGACATATTACTAGCTTTAGAAGCTCTGTCTTCTAACTGAAAAAAAAAATGCACATTTATACACAAATAGCTGTCAATCACTGTATTGACAGCTGACATGCATAAATGACAAGTTATCCTGGAACCTAAATGTATATATCAATCTGCTCGTCCTGCTCTATAACATGATGTCTGCAGGCTGGTCTGCATTTTCAGCCTGATAGGTTTCCTTTAAATAGGCATGGTCAGATAAAAAAAACTTTTGATATGTTGTAAAGCATGCAAGACCAATAGGTTTTGCAATTGCTTTCATTAGAAAATTTTCAGTATTTCATACTGAAAAAGCCATACAACTGGCCCCCCTGCCTGCTTGGGCACATACTAGTTCTGCTGTGTCCTAGCATCATGGACACACATCCTTGATTGACAGCTGTGAGCGCAGGGCTTACAGCTGGAGGAAAAATCCTCCCACTGTAAGCTTGTGTACCGCTACTGTCAGTGCGGACAAGCTGGGAGTTGTAGTTTTGCTAATGCTAGGGGAGATGTGAGCAGACAGCATACTGAGGGAGGGGGCGGAGACCTGCACAGTGAGGCCCCGCCCCCTGCCTTTGAGAGGAATTCAGACTAGTGAGCTAAATTAAAAGTGTAATAAAAAATAAATAAAGGTGCTAGACACAAACAAATTAGATTCACATGGTAAGGATTAGGTATTGAGTGATATATAAAAAAAAAAGTTTTTCGTTGGATCTGACGGGTGCGCTTTAAGTTCTAAGTAACACGGTTGCAGTTAGTTTTTTTTTTCAGACTCGCTTCTAAATATTTATCAAAATCACAAGGGCAGGACACAATTTGATATCCTTCGGAAAATATACCAATCCATTTTATTTTGTGCGTAATCGGCATGAATTAGCCAGCAGATCCAAATTAGGATAAACTCTATAGTAATGTAATGGAGCTAATTAGCTGTTTTTTTTATGCAAAATGTGTAACAATAATAAACATGCTATAAATAAAAAAAAAAAAAAAAAAAAAAACACAGCTCAGTTATTATGAGGGTGTGTTCACACGGAGTAATTCAAGGAGGAATTTACTCGAGTAATTCCTCTTGAATTCTCCGCTCCAAATTAATTCACATCTCCTCTGCCCATTGACTTTAATGTTTTTTCCGCTGTCCTGTTCAGACTGCAGAAATTCTGATAGCGGAATTCCGACGCTGAATTCCATTCCGCTTGAAGAATGAGCATGTTCATTCTTCAAGCGGAGTCCGCTAGCAGGAATCAATAGAAGTCAAAACAAATTCCGCCCGACATCGTTTTTGCGCAGAATTTGAGCGGAATTC
This sequence comes from Hyla sarda, assembly GCF_029499605.1. NCBI lineage: Eukaryota > Metazoa > Chordata > Amphibia > Anura > Hylidae > Hyla > Hyla sarda. Next base: position 375,129,393 of record NC_079189.1, on the reverse strand, counting down.
ACACGGAATTTGCGCGAACATGGCTGAAAAACCCTTCACTTTTCTCCCCCATTTCCATCCGCATCTCCATGCAAATTGCGCGCGAAAATAAAATTCTTTTAAAATTTAAAATTACTCTTGATTTACTCCGTATGAACGCACCCTAAAATAGAAAATATACCGTGTTTCTCCGAAAATAAGACCGGGTGTTATATTAATTTTAGTCACAAAAACACACTAGGGCTTATTTTCAGGGTAGGGCTTATTTATTTATGGTATGTACATTGAACAATATACATTGCCCCCCAACGTCCCGGCCGGTTTATCAGCCCAGCGCTGAACCCCACATCGGGGGACTTATCGTACCGTATGTCACCCGCGAACGCGGCTTCTCTCCCCTCTGCCAAATAATTATCACAGCTGTCACGCCCCCTCCCATAGGCTTGCATTAAGGGGCGGAGCGTGACGTCACACACCGCCGGCCTTGTGGTCGTCGGTAATCAGACCCGGAGCGAACACGCTCCGGGGACTGATTACAAACGGGGTGCCGCGTGCAAGATCCCGGGGGTCCCCAGCGCCGGGACTCCCGCGATCAGGCATCTTATCCCCTATCCTTTGGATAGGAGATAAGATGTCTAAGCACCGGAGAACCCCTTTAACGAGAGATGTTATAAAACCATCAACTGGTGAATGTGCTCATGGCAACACGTTTCTAACTTCTTATGGTTGATATTCAACTATAATTTGGGGTTCGTTTTTAGAGTGATCCCTGTATGGTAAAAATAAGATTTACATTTTTTATCAGCGAGTCAGTTACAGATACCACATTTATATTGTTTTTATTATGGTTTACTAGTTTTAAAATATAAACGTACAACGCTATAGTTTGTTGTGATACTATTACTATTGGTACTTGGGGAACATTAGCCTTTTTGGCCCTCAGACTTATTTTATTTTACAGTGTTCATCATATAGGAAAAATAACATGATATACAAGTTTGGACAGCTCCTGGCATGGCGATACTAATCACATCTGGTTGAATATTATTTTTTTTTTTACTTGATAAATGGGAAAAGAGGTGAATTAAAGGAAATCGGTTATCAGTTTCACCTTCACTAACAGACAGGTAGTGCAGGTAACACTGATGACAACCATACTTACAGTGGGGAAAAAAAGTATTTAGGCAGCTATCAATTGTGCAAGTTCTCCCACTTAAAAAGATGAGAGGCTGTAATTTTCATCATAGGTATACCTCAACTATGAGAGACATAATGAGAAAAAAGATCCATAAAATCACATTGTCTGATTTTTTAAGAATTTATTTGGAAATTGTGGTGGAAAATAAGTATTTGGTCAACAACAAAAGTTCATCTCAACACTTTCTATATACCCTTTGTTGGCAATCAGGTCAAACGTATTCTGTAAGTCTTCACAAGGTTTTCACACACTGTTGCTGGTATTTTGGCCCATTCCTCCATGCAGATCTCCTCTAGAGCAGTGATGTTTTGGGGCTGTTACTGGGCAACATGGACTTTCAACTCCCTCCAAAGGTTTTCTATAGAGTTGAGATTTGGAGACTGGCTAGGTCACTCCAGGACCTTGAAATGCTTCTTACAAAGCCACTCCTTCGTTGGCCGGACGGTGTGTTTGGGTTCATTGTCATGCTAAAAGACCCAGCCACATTTCATCTTCAATGCCCTTGCTGATGGAAGGAGGTATTCACTCAAATTCTCACGATACATGGCCCCATTCATTCTTTCCTTTACAAGGATCAGTTGTCCTGGTCCCTTTGCAGAAAAACAGCCCTAAAGCATAATGCTTCCACCCCCATGCTTCACAGTAGGTATGGTGTTCCTTGGATACAACTAAGAATTCTTTCTCTTCCAAACCTGACAAGCTGAGTTTTAACCAAGAAGTTCTACTTTGGTTTCATCTGGCCATATGACATACTTCCAATCCTCTTCTGGATCATCCAAATGCTCTCTAGCAAACTTCAGATGGGCCCGGACATGTACTGGCTTAAGCAGCAGGACATGTCTGGCACTGCATGATTTGAGTCCCTGGCGGCATAGTGTGTTACTGATGTTAGCCTTTGTTACTTTGGTCCCAGCTCTCTGCAGGTCATTCAACCGTATTTCCCTCAGACGCTGTAGAAAAAGCACCCAAGGGAAACATTGTAGAACTGACACTATTTAATTAAATGGGATAGCAAGCACCATGGACATCAAGATCTTGGAACTGACCCATTGACATGATTGTAAAAAGTTTCTGGGCTTGATCTGTGACCTGTTAAGAGGTCATTCCACAGGAAGGAGGCTGAGCCCTAACCTTCACACACATATATATATATTGACATACATACACCCAATATATATGTGTGTGAAGGTTAGGGCTCAGCCTCCTTCCTGTGGAATGACCTCTTAACAGGTCACAGATCAAGCCCAGAAACATTTTACAAACCTTTGTGCACTCCATGTAAAATAATAAAATTGCACACTATTTTTGATCCATGTTTTTTGTGCTTGGTGCCTTTGTTTTTTTTTTTTTTTTTGGGGGGGGGGGATATATATATACATGTGTTAGTACGTCTGCGTCTGTCACTTTAATTTTAATGCTGTCTGTAATAAGGAAGAGACTCAGTAGTGATTTGTATTTTTAGTCACTTTTGTTGTTTTTTTTTGGCAGACACATGTGTGATAAATAATGCACAAGGCCACCAAAACTAACAAAATGACTTCACAACACCATTTCTCACTTTGTAAAGCAGGTTCCTAAAGCAGCACTAAAGATGCAGTTTTTTTTTTTAAACCATTGCGTTGTAATTTTATGTTTTTAAAAATCGCAACTAATAAATTAAGGACTACTGCATTTAAAGTGGCCTACATAGACAAGTCTTCAGAAATCACCTGCACTATCTACTTGTAGCACTCAGATTAGTGTGGGCAATCCTGCTGTCAGTTTCCCTGACTTTAATGGGTAGCAAAATACGGAATGTGTGACCCTACCCTACCCTTACCTGTGGCAGAACGGCTGCAGAAATTTCTGCAACCAAAGATCAATTCCATGCAGACAGGTGGAGCGGTTTGCTATAAAAGGTATATTAATTTCGTTAACAAAGCTGCCATGTGTAAACTTGAGTGTATAAAATGTCTAGCACCATATTTAACTTTTCGAACCCTCAAACTTTATAAAAAATTTGTTAGAAGCTTTGTGTTCTTGATATAGTACCCATTAAATGGAAATAGCAGTATCAGCAGAAAAAATGGTAACAGCATGTTGGCTAAGAAAAGAATTGTGTGAAGTGAGTGGACTCCGTTTATTGTTGACGTATGCCTTCTGTCATACAATGTTTTAAGCTACTTCAACAATTTAGAATGATTGGGTTTTGCACTGTCCAGATGGACTCTAATGATGAAGCCTAATTAAAAAATTAAGACCAAAATTTTCCTGGGAGAAGTTCCAGTTAACGTCAAAGGAAAAAGTGCAATTAGTAGAGGATTTATGGGTACATCTTCCAATGCAGTTAAATGTCCAAAAGACACAATGTAATGATGTGAGCTTATACGAAGAATCATTTTAGTTAATAAGCAAACACAAAAATAGAAGTTACTTAAGTTTAATGCTTAAAAGTCTGAATGCACAAACAATCTAGTATTATATATGTACTTATGGTCAACAATGTCATATAATTCTGTACAATGACACAATTTAGTATCAAAATCTTTCTACACTGTAGATTATTACGAAACTGTTAATGACACCAAACACTGTGTACTTAAAACACCATTTTTTTTTTTGCTACCACATTTTGCAACTTCAGTAAAACAGTCCAACTTTCAGTATCGATTCTTTTCTAGTAGGAAATTAAGTATTTTCTACGTATACAATAAGATTTATCTACAATGTCCTTTTGATTTTGATCCATAGCAGCAAAGGCACTGTACATCAGCAGATCCACAGACTTTAAGAAATTTAAAGCATTTAAAATAACAAAAAAAGTAAAAATACAAAAGAATCACATTAATTAAACAGCAACAATGACATAAAAGGTTGAAAGTATTGTATGAGGCATGGCGGCTCAGTTTGCCTCGGGTTTGGGATGTTCAGAAAAGAGAAGTCGTGAAGTGAAGGTCTTGTCTGTGCAGAAGTTACATTCGTTTGCATGTCCTAGTATGTCACCAGTTGTTGGTTGCTGTGAAGCAGATGATGAGAATGATCCCTTTGGGTTTGCTGTGGCACATCTCATTCAGTGAACCAGGATTGACAGAGTACAAGTTAATTCCTGTGTAAACTGTGCATTCCGTATGTGTCCAGGAGGGAAAAAGGCGGAATTGTTTGGGTAAAGTTTGGATTTTATCTACAAAATAAAGAAACAATAATAAAAAAAAGGTCCTTGATATCATCACATTACAAGCAGAGCACACTCAGATACAACAATAACATCTGTCTGCCTGGCTTTGAAATTCTGTTTTAAGGCATTCGGAGCTAACAGAGTAGTCCCCTTTCTTTGGCCAAGTGTCTCTAAAACGGTTGTTATGTTATTATTTGACATTAAAATATATTCTCTACTTCCCATTACTTCAACACATCAAAAGGTTAAAGCGTACCTGTCAGATCCCTCAAAAAAGTATGCTACTCAGTGCCTAATCCTGACCATGTAGATCTAATTTTTATGCCTCTATCACCTATATTTACTATAAAAATACCTCTTTTCATTAGCTCACAGTCTTAGAAATCCTCTCAGGGGAGGTGGTGGTGTGTCTGTGGTGGTGGGAGGCAATTGGTGTGTATGCTCATGCAGTCTTGTCCATGAGTCATTTCTTGTCCATGACTCATGGACAAGCTGATTAGGACTGGTTAGTGTCCAAGTAGGTATGGGGACTAGTGGTGGGATTTTCAGGAGCAGTGTTGTTAAATATTCAATTTTTTTTATATATTACAAATATTAAATGGGTATTCCAGGATTTTTTTTATTTGACTATGCTACAGGGGCTGTAAAGTTAGTGTAGTTCATAATATAGTGTCTAAACCTGCGTGTGATGGTTTTCTTACAATTCTTACGTGATTTTCACCCCAATATTTATTTTTAACAGCATACAAAATGACTGTTGTCTCAGATTTTTCTCAGCTTGCAATGCGGCCGAGACTCACTGGTCAGCTGATGACAGGGAGCCTGTCTGCTTCAATGGGTGGAGAGATCAATCTGCAACTAATGCAACCAGCTGTAGACAACCTGATTGAAAACCACAGGTCTTTTGATGGATGCAGCTCATTTATGCTTCAATGGGTGGGGTGGCTGATGTGTGGGAGGGAGGAAAATGGAATTGTGGGATTTGTAGTCAAAAAAAGAAAAGTCAAACAGGAAATATCAGTTCACAAAAAGCTAGCCACAGTATCATGGTAATCTCACTACATAGTAATTTAGCCCCAAGACAAGTGCATATCCTTCCTAAGCATGTCCATTACTGTCTGCAAGGTACGTACTAAAATTACCTTATGGTGGATACCCCCTTTAAATATTAAAAATTTTTAAACAGCCATATTACAAAAGGTCTTTCATTTTCATCAGTAACAACAATCAGTTTTTGGATCTGACAGTGCCAATTTAAAGTTATTTTACCATTTGGACAACTATATGCACATTGCTGTATGGTGAAGTAGGTGTAAACATCATTTGGAAAAGGGGTGCGGACACTAGGCCGAGAGGAGTAGGAATATTAAGATGCAGGGAATGAATGTCCTCAGTGCACAGAGCCCCGCTTTGTCCTCAGTGCACAGAGCCCCGCTTTGTACTCAGTGCACAGAGCCCCGCTTTGTCCTCAGTGCACAGAGCCCCGCTTTGTCCTCAGTGCACAGAGCCCCGCTTTGTCCTCAGTGCACAGAGCCCCACTTTGTCCTCAGTGCACAGAGCCCCGCTTTGTCCTCAGTGCACAGAGCCCCGCTTTGTCCTCAGTGCACAGAGCCCCGCTTGTCCCGCCCATACTTCATGTATTTTATCTCCATACAGAGACACACAAACAATAGCTGCAGGGACAAAAATATACAATTTTTTTTAACCAATGTATATTACAAATTAACATATAGGGGAAGATTTATCAAAACTTGTGTAGGAACAGTGGTGCAGTTGTCCATAGCAACCAGATTGTTTCTTTCATTTTTCACAGGTCTCTTTTAAAAAGGAAAGAAGCAATCTGACTGGTTACTATGGGCAACTGCACCACTCATCCTCTACACAGGTTTTTAAATCTCCCCCATAATGTTATTTTCTACATAAATATAAATTTTTTTTAAAGATGACACGTCTTCTTATAAAATTGGCCCAAGTCAATGTCAAACCCAAAGCCACCGGGGTCTAAGGCAGTGTTTCCCAACCTGTGTGCCTCCAGCTGTTGCAGAACTACAACTCTCGACATACTGCAAGTTGTAGTTTTGCAACAGCTAGTGGCTCGCTAGTTGGGAAACACTGATCTAAGGTGTATGGCAGCCTCCAGACCGGATTTGATATGCTGGATTTGTGCCACCCGACCCTTTTGTTCAGGGAGGAATAAGCAGGCAATAGAGCACTCTTGCTGTATCTTACCCCTGCTCAAAGACAACACGTGTATGGAGAAGTCAGGAGAGATATCTGTCAGCTGAACGAACAGTTTTTGAAAATGTATGACGTGCATGAGAAATAAGAGGAAATTGGGAGACACAAAAATGTGATCACAATAATACCTCATAATAAGGTGTCACTGTGTATATTTATCAGGAGATTCAACTTTTGCTTAAACAAGCGAGTACAATAAAAAAAAAAAAAAAAGTAGTAATGAAAGACTATGAGAGCTATGAATGGCTGTATGATAATGCCTAGGTAGATGCCATTACCAGCTAGTTAGGGTAAAGCTGACAAGTGAATGTATTTTGACAGGCTAGAAATGATTACACATTATGAAGACTGTATATTTACATAATTGTAGCCTAGCGCTCCTCTTGTTTTGGAAATACAGCAAAACACAGTAACAATCTGACAAGTGTGGCATGGCTGAAATGTGGCCTTTGTGCAATAGCCGCCCCTACTGGCCTCTAATCCTCCATAATAACCAGTATGAGAATCTTTCATCACAGCAGTGCTTTTTCCAACTGCAGAGTGAATGGGCCAGAGGGGAATTTGTGGTAGTTCGCTGGGAGGAGGAAGGTCACAAGCTGGAACTGTCTGATACTAATATAATGCTTTTATTGTATTTATTTCTTTGTTTGTCCAAAAAACTATTTAGACAGTGGGAACTATTTGGTCTTGGTTACCATGCTTTTTTTACCCCTAATATTTAGCACTTTTTTAAATCATTCTATTTCTCTTAGCTCTTCCTCTTACTAGCTAACTCCTGATCCAAGGCTTTGCCAGTCAGCAGGATAAAGGCCATAAAAGCAAGGGCAGGGCATGATAGACAATCAGAAAAAGGTTTCCTACCATGTTGCAGGGGGAAATGAGCGCTCTTGCCCAAAGTAAAATACTTTTAATTCTGCACATAAAGTATGCTATTGAATGCTAAGTAGGCATCAGGCGGAGACCAAGCCATAAGTAGTCACGTCTCTATGCCTTTATTTGCTCTCTGCAGGCATGATTAATAGGCTTCTATGTCACTCACAGCTGGAACATAAACACCTCTGTCGATCGTGCCTGCAGAGAGCCATGACTACTTACGGCTTTGTCTCAGCCCGATGCCTACTTTGGATTCATTAGCATAGCATACCCAGTGCGCTATGGAGTGCATTAAGACTGTAGCAGTCCTCCACTTCAACACAGGAATCTACTGATTTAAAACAGCAAACATGCCCTCCTCAACATGTTTCGCTGAGACATCAGCATCATCAGGAGGATGTGCAATTTGTTGTGCAATTTGTTTTAGTTTAACACATTAAAGGTTATGTTTTTAGGGGTGGTTGTTATCCAGCAAGGAATGTAGTACCCTGGGCTTTGGCCCCGAGTGGTTTGAGATTATTTCAAGGTGTAATAGCACAGCCAATCTAAGGTGTGGTGCTGTTTATGGAAGAAATTACCGTAGTTCTTGTTTACTATCCTTGGATAACACCTTTAAAGATGACCTGTGGCCTACCCCAAAAATTAGACTATGTTATTATTAAATAGCTTAGGGTACCCTGATCACACAACTTTTTTTTACAGTTTCTTGATATGCCATTCTGGCCCAGAGATACAGAGTGTTTACATTGTTGTCTGAAATTTCAGGGAATTAGTCAGATGGGTGTGAACTTAATTTTAATAAAGAGAGCCAATATCAGGTGATGGGTGGAATTATACAGTCAGGGGGTGTGTTTGTGTTAGGCATTCAGGCCCTCTGTGTACAATATTTACACCCCCTGACTGATTCCTTGAATTGTCAGACAGACAATCTGTAAACCCACAACTGTGTGATCAGGGCACCCTAAGCTATTTAATGATAATGCAATCTCATTTTTTGGGGGGTTGACCACAGGTCCTCTTTAAACTAGTCATTAACTCTGCAAAAAGTACTCAAACCAAACCTAAAGGGGTTATTCATGAATAGAAACACACAGGTAATTTATTTCCAAAACTGCTTCCTGTTTGTCTCCAGGTTGGGTGTGGTATTCCAACTTGGCTCCATTTACTTCAATGGAACGGAGCTACAGAACCACACCAAATCTGGAGACAATTACCTATGTTTTATATTCCCGGATAACCCCTTTAAGATTAATCAGGTGACTGATGCTAAGATATATGTGTAATATAACACTTTTTTCATTGCAATACTGCTATAGAGAAAAATATAGGTTCTTGGCTTACCATTTGGCCAAATAGTGTGTGACATCCCACACGATAAGGTGACCTCATTTGGGACGGACCCTACACTATAGATATGCCTCTCTTGGGCTAGCACTAAACCTACAATTGCTGTGCATGTAAGATCCAGTTATTCCCTACTTAAAACACCCAGTTGAATGGGTTGAGTGCATGTACTAAGATGGTGTCAGCATCTTCCTCCACATATGTAACATAAAAAGCAAAAAAAGTTTTTTTTGCTTTTTATGTTACAAGTGGGGAATAGCTGGATCTTACATGCCATGACACATAAAAAGGGTACAGCAGTCCATATAAAAGTCTATGGAAAGGAAAGTAGGAGTTAGAGAGTGGGGAAAGACAAAACCAGAGTGACAGCAAGAAGCTCCAGCAGCTTGCATTGAGTATTACAGCTCACCCCAGTGCTTGATTCAAAGCTGCATTGTTTAGAATGGTTTTAGAATGTCCTCTATGCTGCTGATGCTTCTAAGGGTAATCTATCAGGATATAAGGGAGCAGGATCTCCTCTTCTTAATGACAAAAGTATATGGGAGACATCATAGCCAAGCCATCATAGTCTCCAACCTGTGGCTCATGGACAACTGAAAAATAAAATATGGGGCCTACAGGATAAACTGGTAAAAATGCCATATATACCTTACAGAATGGTTAGAAATCCTACTATTTCACATGTACACATGCAACAGCTTAACTTGAAAAAAATATCTACAAGTTTAGGGAGAATTAAAACATTTTTTGTTTTTTTTCCAAATGTAACTATTTGAAACCTATTTTTTTTTTAACTTGCTGTAGTTTTTATGTGTACCATTTAGGGTATGTACAACGCACTCTAACCACTCTTTGGGGAGGGGGGCAGAAAAAAAATAAACTACAATGTTGCCAGAATTTACTATGTAATGTGTTTTTCAATGATTAAATATTGTTTAAGGAAAGTTTTTTCTGTAAAAACACACAGGTGCAGCAGTTCGTAATGATCAGGGCATTTGATGGAATATACAGCTTGGTCATAGAGTCAATATATATCCCAATCTTCTCATTCTATCTCTGGGGAAAAACCCAAAGTAACCTCCCCCTGGTGTTATCTCAAGCCATATGGGGACAGGAAGTAGAACACACACATGTTCTTCTCTTTCTCTGCATGCTGACTGCTAATCCCCTGCTAACCCCCTCCTCATTGTGCTGCACACACAGATTGAATAAGAGCTGCAAACATATGCAACTCCCACTTTAAAGGGGTTATCCAGGAATAGAAAAACAGAGCTAATTTCTTTCAAAAAGCTCCCTGCCTGTCTCCAGGTTGGGTGTGGTTCTGCAGCTTAGTTCAATTGAAATGAATGGAGAAAATCTGGACCTGGAGACAGATGGGAGTGGTTCTTGAAAGAAATTAGCTGTGTTTTTCTATTCCTGGAAAACCCCTTTAACATGCTCTAGTTTAATTTACATTGTGGCTTGGGCTACTAACCAGGCATTGGTTTAAAGGGGTTCTCCACTGGAATGCATTTTCTTTTAAATCAACAGTTGCCAGAAAGTTAAACAGATTTGTAAATTACTTTTGTTAAAAAATCTTAATCCTTCCAGTACTTATTAGCTGCTGTATGATCCACAGGAAGTTCTTTTCTTTTTTAATTTCCTTTCTGCCTGACGACAGTGCTCTCTGATGACACCTCTGTCCATGTCAGGAACTGTCCAGAGTAGGAGAGGTTTTCTATGGGGATTTGCTCCTACTCTGGACAGTTCCTGATATGGACAGAGGTGTCAGCAGAGAGTACTGTGGTCAGGTAGAAAGGAAATTCAAAAAGAAAAGAACTTCCTGTGAATCATACAGCAGCTGATAAGTACTGGAAGAATTAAGATTTTTAATAGAAGTCATTTACAAATCTGCTTATTTTTCTGGCAAAATTTGATTTAATAAAACAGGTTTTCTAGTGGAGAACCCCTTTAAAGCAAAGATTCTGGATTCAAGGTGGCTTTAGCCTTTAGAAGCAGCTCCCTCTGCAGTCATACTACTAGTATTCTTCTTTTTTAGTACTGGTGGTAGGTGAGGCAGGGTTAAGATTATCAAAAACAAACATTGAAGCAGATGATGAAATATCTATAGTATCAGACTAAAAAGGAAAATACAATATTTATATAAAAGCTAACTATAAGCTTTTATCTAGGAAGAATATTCCTTTCACATTTTTGAGCAATGTTCTATTTTTTTTAAAGGCTCAAAATCCAGGCAACATTTCAAGTCAATATGGCGGCGCAACCGAACAAGCACTAAAACAGCTTTGATCTTTCATTCTCTCTCATTTACTAGTAATAGGGTTGGTGTCTCTTAAATAAATTAACAACTTTGAGCAAAACATGAGTTTAATAAGCCAGCAAAAGAGCAAAGAAACAGAAAGCTAGTCACTGGAGTATGCTATCTAGAGCATGTGTACATCGGTGCAATGGGCACTGCAGTTACACACATGGAGCGGGTTACATACATGTTTCTGAGGAACAATTTATTCCTCATTGGTGCAGACAAAAATAGAGATATTGCTCAAAGGAACCAACCAGATGACGGTGTTCATTTTGTAACTAGTATAAGACAAGTCAGCTCACTGTATGTAATGTAAATGGGAGTTAAGTTACTTTTTCTGAATAACGGCATTTGTCAAGCATGCTGAAATGTTGTGCAGCAGGTCACAAGTTGCATACGGTGTGAGCTACCTCTCCTTACATTGGTTACTTACAATGTGCAGCAATCCCTAGAATTTAGTATTTACTTGCATTGTAATGCACTCTTTTAGTTTGAACACCATCACTACATAGGTCACATGACATGACAACTGAAAACACATGGACATTAGGTCGGTTTCTTATAACCAAGAACCCATTTGCAAAAGCAGAGAGCTGCTGCCAAGACATATTTACCTACCAAGTAATGTGGGGTGTATCATTACACCCTACTGTAAAATGTGAAGTTGCATTAGAACTTGTCCTTACCGAGTAACCCATCCAATATAAGCGGCCTTGACTAGAACAACATGGCTGCTTTCTTCTATGAACAGCACAACACTTGCCCACAGGCCGTGTTTGGTATTGGTACTCATCCACTTCAAAAGAGCTGAGCTGCAATACCAGAGACTACCCACGGACAGGTGTGGAGCTGTTTTTGGAAGAAAGCCATGTTTTCCAAACCTCAAAAAGCCTTTTAAATAATGGAAACTTAACAGTACTAAAAACAGTAAAGCATCTCTAGTTCAGATTATCTAAGATATTGTCAGGTGAAACAGAATTGGACAAGTAGATTACATCCCAATAAATCGTGGATCCCCCATGGTGCCAGAGGAGAAATGAGGGAGCCCTTACAAATATTAGGTTGCTGTCACCTGCATGTTTAAGAATTTTTAGCCCTTTACCTGAATTCATTACATCTGAAAAATGCTTTAAAACATATGAACATGGAACATGAACAAATCTCATAAGTAACATAAGAAACCTCATGCAATTAAGTTTTTTTTTAAATTTTTTTTTAAGTAATTCACTTTCAAACACTACACAGAAAGTGTTAAAGGAAACCCGACAGTTGTTTCATGCAACCTGAACCATGGCCAGCATGAAACAAACAAGGGTGGTGTTCCAAAAAAATCTGTTTAAATATGACCAGGGACAAAAAGTCAAGACGATGGGCTTTCTGATTGCTTGACCCCGTCTCACATGGCCTCAAAGACTGTCTTTTCCCCTATAGACAAATAGGTACAGCCCTGTCCATCAGACTCAGCAGAGTGGGGAGTAGCTGGCCTCCTCGACTTTTTATTTTTGTTGGGTTTTGAAGTCTATGTATGTTTCATGCTGCCTGTAGTTCAGGTAGCATGAAGCACTTGACAGAATTCTTTAAAGGGGTATCTGGTGGAATACAATTTTATTTAAATCAACTGGTGCCAGAAAGTTAAACAGATTTGTAAATTACTTCTATTAAAAAATCTTAATCCTTCCAGTATTTATCAGCTGCTGTATGCTCTTTTCTTTTTGAATTTATTTTTTTTCTGACCACAGTGCTCTCTGCTGACATCTCTGTCCATGTCAGGAACTGTCCAGAGCAGGAGCAAATCCCTACAGCAAATTTATCCTGCTCTGGACAGTTCCTGAGATGGACAGAGGTGTCAGCAGAGAGCACTGTGCATCACTTGATTTAAAAAAAATGTTTTCCACCGGAGTACCCCTTTAAGCAATAATATATATATATATATATATATATATATATATATATAAAAATATATATATATATATTTTATTATTATTATTTTTATTTATTTTTTATAAAAATGTATATTGAAATAAAAAATAAAGGCTACATTGGAAACATAGATTATATACTAAAAGCAAACTTACCTAAATTTCCATGGCCTGTACAGACTTTTTAAGTCAGTTCATTTTGTTTTTTCTTACAAAGTCTTCTTTACACAAAATAAATATGTTACAAGTATAATACACAATCCATGAACAAGTCTGATGTATAGATTAAGTCTACTTTTTCTGTGCATCTTCCACCGGCACATCATCTGAAGATTTGGTTTCAAGTTCCTAGTAAGCATTTACAACAAAATGGAAAATAGGGAGCGCGTTTGGCAAAGAAAAATAAAACTTGCTGAGGTGGGCGCTTCAGGCCCTTGGTTCCAGGAAGCAAGAAAGAAAGGAAAAAAAAAAAAAAAATTCAGAAAAGTGCTACTAGTAGCCGTCTCATTGGCAGTTGGAATTTGTCTCTAATAAATAACTTCATAGACTGTGGCTTTCTTGTCCCCTGATCCAGTGACAATGTATTTGTCATCCACAGAGATGTCACAGCTCAGCACAGATGAGGATTCTTTGGACTGTGGGAAAGGATAAACAGTAAGAAATTTGGTGCTTCCAAGAACAGCAGAAAAAAAAAAAAAACAGAGCGATTTATCTGTTTCTAAATAGACAGGACAGCATAACCAAACTGCAGTAGAATTCCTATAAACCGGCATTAATAATACACAATAGGTGCTGGATTATTGGACAGCCATAGAAAACTGAGCAACTTTCAGATAAAATTTAGCCTCTGATATGTCATTATAACTGGATTAGAAGTTTTCTATAAAGTGCATCTGTCACCTGTGTACAAGGTATGGAGGTGCAGACAAACAGTTAGGACATAAGGTGATAAAGCAGACAGTACCTTTGTAAACTTATACCGCAGCCATTATGTAGAGCCACTGAACAGTCGTAGAGGTTGGCTGGTCTCTACGACTGTCTGCTGGAATTACAGAACAGCCACAAAGTTAACAAAAGATACCGACTGTTTATCATCTGGTACCACCTGTACCTCGTGTGGAGATGACAGATGCACTTGTAAGCAAAACTCAGTTTTTTGTCTTTGTTCTTGTAAAATTCGATATTATATTGTTGATGGAAAGCAGTGACGGATTGTCAAGCTGTTTAAATGACTGGTTAAAAAATAGAACTGGTTTATGGCAACTAACAATCAATTTTTGGCTATCTAGCCCTCCCAACCTTCCATACTTAGAGTATCAGATTGCTAGTAAAACTTTGAAAGGGGGGGGGGTCGCAGCATCACGCCGTGCCACCCCCTCCATTCGTGTCTATGGGAGGGGGCTTGATGGCTAATACATAGGTGTAACGCCTCCTCCCACAGACTTGAATGGAGGGGGATAAGATGTCTAGGGATGAAGTACCCCTTTAATACACTCCAGAATTAACACTGCACAAACTGAAACGCAGTTAGTATAACATCTCTTTTATAGGTAAGCTTACCTGGAATATACTGGCTCCGTAAGGTGTTCTCCAGGCATTAAGTAGGTTGTCCTTTCCAGTGCTCACAAACCACTTCCCTGAAATCACAAAAATAATCACATTCAATGATATATTAGTCATATGTGTGCATCTAAGTCAGTATATATAGTCACCGTGTGAATCAGGTAGGGGAGAATGGACCACTGGGCCTTCTAAAACCATACTTCAGACAGAGTTTGGTTGTGTCAACCTGTGTGTTGTTGGGACTGCTAACAGTAGGTCTGTACTTTGATTTTGCTCTATAAACATTTAGAAGGAGATTCATCAAGCTCCGTAGAAGATTTATTTATTTTTGCATAAAAAAGTTGCACGTACTTGCGCATGTTCGACTTATCTATACATGCTGCAACTTTTTGATTTTTGCTTATTCCAAAGCACATTTCTGAAATCTGCTCCCGTAGTTATTATTTTAATTTTTTTATACTGTGCAGTGGTTATGTATTTATCAAAAGCGATAGTCGCTAATTATGAAGAAAAAAAGTCGTATCTCCATTTAAAAGTCTAATATGTATTCCAGGTCCAACCTGGCTTACAGAAGGTGCAGACGTCTGCAGAAAAGGACATTAACACCCACTTTAACAACTACTCTTATTCTGCATCATGAAACAAAGCTACTACAATAATGTTAATTATAGAAAAAATTAATTATATAACTAATAACTATAAATTTTAAAGGTAGAAAATGCACACCTTGTTAATTTTAGGACATTTACATGCTGGCGTACCCACTAAAGTTTAAAATTAATGTTGTGTTAAAATAGAATAAGGCACAAAATAATTGTGTAAACATTTTTACAGACTACGTAAATAACCCATATGTGTCCTTAAAAAAAAAAAACATTCATAGTAATACAGCTTCATGCACATTTTGGGGTGGGTAACGTACCAAGCAGTTTTTTCTTGTAGCTTCACTATTGTTTATGTGCTAGTTGGTGCTGCACTGCCTTCCTTCCTTCCTATTCATGGTGCGGCATAGTGTGTTTTTAATATAGTTTATTTCTGAGAGGGGTGGAATGGTTGTTGCGGGATAGATGGAGTGCAGTTATTTAGTATCAGGCAGGCCAGTCAGGATGTCACCCGATGCAGTATGCCCCCCCCCCTCCCCCTCTAGCAAAGCTACTGGTAATAAAGGGTAGATAATGAACTTCGGCTGTTAACATAAGGGAAACTTTTCTGCTTTAAAAAATGCTTTTCTAAGTGGGTTTCCCGGGTTTTGCTAACGTGCGATTTATTTATCAAGGTCGTGCGACTATTTGATAAGTAGGTCGCACATAAGCAAAAGTAAAAAATAAATGGTCATATAAAAGCCATAAGTTTGAAAAGAATGATAAATCTCCTTCTTAGCTAGAAATCATAAATATTATATAAGACTAAAATAAATTATGCCATTTTTAAATTGAATGATCACTTAGTCATCAATCCATGACATTTTGAACACAATTATTTCTGTAACATTACATCCTTTGCCATTTCATGTTAATACACACACATATATATATGTATATACAGAAGTATATTTAACAATTAGACCAGAGAGGTGCTAAAAGGCCTTTTAAGGTAATTGTTAAAGAGTCTTACAGTGACCTGTGGTAAGCTACCTTATCCACTCTAATCCTCTGAAAAATTCATGAGCAAGAAAATCAACCCTTTGGCATCAATAGCCTATAGTGTGGAAGAGAAAACACGTGAATGGAAAAATTCCAAATGTAAAACTAGTAACAACTTACCACAATGGGCAAACTTGAGGGAGAGTACACAGCTTTCATGAAGATGTAGCTGGTATTTGTCTGGCTTAGTGACATGCAAAACTTCAACATTGCTGTTCTCCATGCCTACTGCTAACCATTCACCAGTTGGACAATATCCCAATGAGAAGATCTAAAAGTAAAAAAAACAATAAAAAGGGAGTAAATGAATAAGCGCACTTGCCGCTCTTACAGAGTACACAGACTATCAAGTACCTCACTGGTCAGCAAATCTATTTTATCTACTGAGCCACTGTATAGCAATATTAGACCGTTCTATTAAATAGGACCTGTAAACTTTTATGTGTTCCTGTTTAATGCACTTACTATAATGTAATTATAAAAGAAAAAAACGAGAAAACGAATTACCTTTTGTAAAGTCCTGAACAAAATGTACCAATGTTAAACTAAATGTCGCTACAGGGTCAAATGTTATATGATGCTACTGTACAAAACAAAATTTAGACAACATCTGTGCCTCTGGGAGTACCATAAAACCAATCTTTTTAAATAAAAAAAAGTCCTTTTAGTAAATATAAAAAGGAAAGGTGTGTTACAAAGCAATCTTTGATGCACTACAGCTGTGGATGACATGAATAACTCATTTTGATCTGATGATACCTGTGAAGTAAAGTCATGTTGTTGGAGCTGTCGGCCTTCTCGCAGATCCCAGGATCGTACTGTGTTGTCCAAACCTCCAGTCCAGAGCTTGGTACCATCATTAGAAATGTCAATACAGCTGGCTCCATCTGTGTGGCCCTGGAATTGCCTGATAAGACAAACAAAAAAAGCAACATATTTAGCAAAATGAACAGCAAACAAGTACATACCAGTAAATAAAGACACATATGCTACAACATAAAATGATAAGTATTATCAAAACGACTTTCCTAAACAACAAACAATCTCGTCTCTGAAGGCTTGTCAAAACAAAATGAGGAGATGTCGGAGCATAATTGTACATTTATTCACAAAGACACTTCTCTGCATTAAGCAGCTTTTCACATATTTTAGAATACAACATTTGTATTATTGCCAAAATAAAATTGTAGCAATTAGGTCACCCAGGCAGCTTTTGGAAGCTAGGATGTAGTCCTCGGAGTCTACATTTAATAAATAGGAAAAAGGAAATTCAAGAGATGTAAAACATGAGGCACAAAAGTGTTTGATCAACATAAAAAAATGTTGTTAAATAAATCTATGTGTAATTATCTGTATGTTACATTGATCCAAAGCACTGATTTGTCACTAAAGACAGAACGCTTTTTAGTCCATTGCAATTAGGGTTTCCAGTTCACAACACTACAGCAAACAAAGGCAATGGTGGTTGGCTGTCAAAAGCAAGACACCTAATGGACACTGTGACATCAAATTTCATTCTGCTAACTTTCCCCAAAAATGGGCAGATAGAGGGGTGTACAATAAAGGTGCCATTTGTGTCTGAATGGTGGACAACGAAACTGTGGGAGCGGCTTCTGCTTCTCATATTTTTAATGGTGGTCTGTCTGAGCCAGTTTAAATTGTGTGCCCTCACGTAACCCCTTCTAATAACAGCTTTAAGAACGGCCTAGATGGTGGGAAATTGTTGAAACATCCATCCTGCTCCTCTTAAGCTACAAAGTCCGCACACATGTCTAGCAGTCAATGATCTCTCATTAAGAGGTACACTGCCCAAAAGTAGCCTTTAATTATTTTTTTTTTTTTAAATAGAGCAGCGTGGAAGCACTTTTACGCCCTCTTGTGATAAGACCCAGTATTATCAGACCACACCTGTGATCATTTACATATCAACCTGAGACATAACGACATGCAGAGTTTTACAGCATTCCATTATTTATATCTGGTGCATTATTTATTTTGCTATGAAAACACATATTAAAACTACTGCTACTAAATACTAATCTCAAACCCCTGTAGGTTGAGTATACATTATACACATTGATACTCTGTTACTCTGCCAGCAAACCTTAAAGGAGTAGTCCGGCGCGCACTTTTCTCATTTTATCCCGTCCGGGCTGCAAAATAAAAGAAAACACACTTTTTCTTACTTGCCAACGAGCCCCCCATAGCTCAGGTACAGGTGTTCGGTCCCCGGGCTGTGTTCTTCTAAGTTCCTGTTAGCCCGGCACGTCACACTGAGCTTCAGCCTATCACCGGCCGAGGAGGGACATCGCTACAGCCGGTGATAGGGAGAAGGTCCGTGTGACGTGCCGGGCTAACAGGAAGTAAGAAGAATACAGCCCGGGGACCAAACACCTGTACCGGAGTGTACCGGAGCTGTGGGGGCTCGTTGGCAGGTAAGAGAAAGTGTTTTCTTTTCTCATTTTATCCCATCCGGGCTGCAAAATTAAAGTGCGTGCCGGACTACTCCTTTAAGTCTTTAGAACACCACAGTATCTTGTGACAAATAAGAACTTACTGGAGGGGAATTCCTGAATACAACTTAAGGGTACGTTCACACATGCAGATTTTCACAGCGTATTTAGCTGCGCTGGTGAAGGCCCGCTCTATGCTGGCTTTACATGTGCCTGCTGGTAGCAGCAATACGCCACTACCAGCAGACAAAGTGCAGCGATGTGCGCGGTGTACTCGCACATCACGGCCGCTCTCCCTGCTGAGCAAGCGTATTGCCGCTACCAGCAGGCACATATAAAGCCTGCATAGAGCGGGCCTTCACCAGCAGATTTGCAGCGTAAAATACACTGTGAATCTGCGTGTGTGAACGTACCCTAAGAGTGTATAACAACTACTGAGATGTAAAAGTATTCAAGTACAAAATGGCAACAGTGAAATATATGAGGAATACAGATGATCTTTATCACACCTAACCCTAGGTTATCTACAATCGATTATACAAAAAACTAAGATAATTTACTGGAATAAATAAACCTTTAGCTTACACAAAGATTACAAATAAATATAATTTTACACAGCGACATTAGCACCACTATGGCGATATCTAATTTAGGGTAGGGTCACACGGAGCGCATCCGCAGCTGATTTCACGTGACTGTTGCGGCTGGGTAGCTGTGTGTCACAGTGTAGCAGACACGCAGCAGGAAATCCGCTGCTACAAGCAGACACACAGAGCTACCCATTCACAGTAGGGAGCTCGCTCTTGTTACTGCCGTCGGGCATCCACGTTGTATTTCATATGGGTTCCATGAGACCCTAACCTTAACTGAAGTTTAGTCAAAACAGAACAAAACTCCCAACAAGTAATACAACTGATGAAGTGACATTACTTACATTAAAGGGGTACTCCGGTGGAAAATATATTTTATTTAAATCAACTGGTGCCAGAAAGTTAAACAGATTTGTGAATTACTTCTATTAAAAAAATGTTAATCCTTCCAGTACTTATCAGCTGGTGTATACTACAGAGGAAGTTCTTTTCTTTATTAATTTTTTTTCTGTCTGACCACAGTGCTCTCTGCTGACACCTCTGTCCATGTCAGGAACTGTCCATAGCAGAAGAGGTTTACTATGGGGATTTTCTCCTAATCTGGACAGTTCTTAAAAATGGACAGAGTTGTCAGCAGAGAGTGCTGTAGTTAGAAAGAAAGGAAATTCAAATGGAAAAGAACTTCCTATGTAGTATATACCAGCTAATAAGTACTGAAAGGATTAAGATTTTTAAACCAAAGTAATTTACAAATCTGTTCAACTTTCTGCCCCAGTCGATTTAAAGAAAAATGTTTTCCAGTGGAGTACCCCTTTAAAAAGATTTGTAAATTACTTCTATTGAAAAATGATATTCCTTACAGTACTTATCAGCTGCTGTATATGCTCCATAGGAAGTTTTATTTCTTCTGTCCAGAGCAGGAGATGTTTGCTATGGACAGTTCCTGAAACGGATAGAGGTGTCAGCAGAGAGCACTGTGGTCAGACAGAAAATAACTCCAGAAAGAAATACAACTTCCTCTGGAGCATACAGCTGATAAGTACTGGAAGGATTAAGATTTTTAAATAGAACTAATTTACAAATCTGTTAAAAATTTCTGGCACCAGTTGCTACAAAAAAGATCCCCCCTTTAACCTCTTAAGGATGCATGGGGTACCTGTACGTACTGCTCCCACTCTAGCGATATCATGTGGGGTCACACGGTGACCCCGAGTCATATCGGGTTGATCCCAACGGCTAACGGTAGCCGTGACCCCTGGCTAATACCGGACATCACCGATCGCGGTAATGTACGGTATTAACCCTTTAGATGCGGCAATCAAACTTTGATCGCCGCGTCTAAAATAAAAAAATAAATAAATAAAACATTCCCGGTAGCTCAGTCGAGCTGATCAAAACCACTGTGGTGAAAAAGCGAGGAGGGCCCCTACCTGCCTCCTCATTGTCGGATCGCCGAATGACTGCTCCATACCTGAGATCCAGGCAGGAGCAGTGGAGCGCCGATAACACCAATCAATGCAATGCTATGGCATAGCATTGATAAGTGTCTGCAATCAGTATAATGCACGTTATAGTCCCCTATGGGAGCTATAACATTGCAAAAAAAAAGTGTAAAAAAATTAGTTAATAGTTAAAAAGTTAATAAAGATGATTTAACCCCTTCTCTAATAAAAGTTTGAATCACCCCCCCCCCCCCTTTTTATAAAAAAACCCTGTGTAAATAAAAATATAAACATATGTGGTATCGCCGCGTGCGCAAATGTCCAAAATTGCGCATTTTTTTATCACTTTCATACCATAAAAAAAATGAATAAAAAGCGATCAAAAAGTCTGATCAAAACAAAAATGGTATCGATAAAGACTTCAGCAAAACAAAAAAAATTTTAATAAATAATATCGCCATTTTGTATTTTTTGGGGGCTTCCATTTCTATGCAGTGCAAAAAATGAGCCCTCATAATTTTTTTTTTTAAGTTATAGGGGTCAGGAGAGGACATACATTTTCTTGCATGAACCATAGTTATTTTTCCCAGAAGTAAGACGAAATCAAACCTATATAAGTTGGGTATCATTTTAAGCGTATGGAGCTACAGAATAAAGATAAGGTGTCATTTTTACCGAAAAATGCACTGCGTAGAGACGGAAGCCCCCAAAAGTTACAAAATGGCGCTGTAGATTTTTGGGTAAAATGACTGATGTCATTACAAAGTAGAATTGGTGGCGCAAAAAAAAAAAAAAAAAAAAAAAAAAGCCATCATATGGGTCTGTAGGTGAAAATTGAAAGGGTTATGATTTTTAAAAGGTGAGGAGGAAAAACTAAAGTGCTAAAACGGAAAAACCCTGAGTCCTTAAGGGGTTAAATCCAGCGATTGTTTTTAATTCTGAATTTTGCCCAGGCTGCCACAATAAAAATTTCACTTATGTTTCTCTGCTTCCTCAATGCCACTGGAATCGGTCTCCCATCTTTCAGCCCCGGTCTTCTTCCGGCTCTTTGTGCCCAACCTGTCACACTGTGCTGCAGTGTCAATGGAACGGGCCTGGCCTTGTTCCTGGTGCCCAGGTCTGTTACATCACACTGCAACTCAGCCCATCACTGGCAAGGTGGGACATTGTTGTGGTTGGTGATTAGCTAAGCTGCCGAGTTACAGGTCGGCCATCAAGTGCCAGAAGACGACCAGGGCTTAAGGATGGGGGACTGTTTCTAGCACCACAAGGTGAGCTGCGGAAGGCAAAGGTAGCGTTTATTATATTTATTGCAGCAGCCCGGGCAGAATATATATAAAAAAAAAATAAAAAAAAATCCATAAATCGCAGGATAACCCCTTTAAGATGATGCTGTCAGTAGAACAGGAGCTGGTCAAGGGACCTTGTTACTCTATAACACCATAAAGACAAAAGACAAAATATGGACCAGAAGCATATTTCATATAAACTTTTAAAAGGGCCTTAACAGTTGTGAGTCAAGGTGAACCATTCATACTGACTTTCTGATCTAAAAAACTAAAACTAAATAGGCTTTATAGGTGCATCTGAAACTAACATTTTCTGGAAATAGTTGAAAACCAGTTTTTCTTCCCCCCTATCAACTACACATCAAAAGATGAAGAAAAAGAGAATTTTTTTTTTTTTTGTAAAAACAGGTTTGTGCTGACCTAGAACATCCAGGAGCTAGCGGGTTTAGCCATTTAAAGGCATGTTAGCCTCCCATCATAAATCTCTCAGCACACCTTTTTATTCTTAAGGCAACTTATCCATTCCTTGAATGCCAGTTCTATGAAAATTGGAGAAATAACAAATGGAAAAATATTGGCGTCAAGTGCTGCCTAGATTAGTTTCTAAAGGCTAAGCCACCAATGTTGGGGTATGTATCAGAATTTTTCCATCCTCCGACCCATATGAGGGCTTTTTTTTGCACAGCCAATTGTACTTTGTATTGATACCTTTCATTTTCACATAAAATGTACGGAGCAACAAAAAAAAAAAAAAAAAATAAAATAAATTGTAGCAGAAAATTTAAAAACAACACATTTTGCAACTTTTAAGGGGTTTAGTTTTCACACAATGGCCCTCATTTACTACTGCAAACCAGACATGTTTTGTCGGGTTGTGTGCCAGATTCTGTCGTATTGCGCAAGAAATTCTGTCTGCGCCAGATTTTGCGCCAGAATTGAAAAAAAAACCCGACTAAGGGTACATTCACACGCGTGGATTTTCATAGCATATTTAGCTGCGGATCCACTGGTGAAGGCCCGCTCTATGCTGGCTTTACATGTGCCTGCTGGTAGCGGCAATACGCCGCTACCAGCAGACAGTGCAGCGATGTGCGCGGCGTACTCGCACATCGCAGCCACTCCCCCTGCTCTGAGCTAGGCAGAGATTTCCCGCGATGTGCGAATATACTGCAACTCGCAAATCGCAGTGTGTCTGCTGGTAGTGGCATATTGCCGCTGCAAGCAGGCACATGTAAAGTCTGCATAGAGCGGGCCTTCACCAGTGGATTTGCAGCATAAAATACGCTGTAAATCCGCGCGTGTGAACGTACCCTAACTCTCCACCTTGCTAAGAAAAACCCGAAAAGGGGCGTGGCCACATGGGGAATGGGCGTGTTCTCAGGAAAGGGGCGTGTTCCCAACATTTTCACAAAAACCCAACATATTTACTAAGGTTTCCACATAAAATGTGGTGGATTTGAGCTGAGGAAAACCCCACAGATCAGAGGATGTGTAAAAAAAGCAAAGTGTAGGGAAAGTGGAAAATGTAGGGAAACTTTAGTAAATACCGTGGAAAATAAATTTTAGCAAATTTAAACCCACAAAGAAACCTACACAACACTCTTAGTAAATGAGGGCCAATGTATTTATGGTAAAACTGACAGGTTTTCTTTATCATGTGGATCAATATGATTAAAATAACCATGTTTACATGCTTTTCTATTATCGTACTGCTTTTTTTCTGTATACAGGGCTGTATGAAGGCTCTTTTTTACGCTGTTATCTGTAGCTTTTATTGGTATCACTTATGTGTATATAACTATTTGGTCACTTTTTATTGCATTTTTTGGGATGAGATGTAACCAAAAATTAGTAATTTTGGACTTTGGTATTTCTTTAACGTTTACGCCGTCTACTGTGCGGGATCATTAACATTATATTTTAAAAGATCAGACATTTCTGCACATGGGAAAAATGTGCGATTTTTTATTTTTTTATTTGAGGAGGGGATTATTTATTTTTTACTTATCAATTAATCCATCTTTAAGTTCCCAAAGGGGACTATTCATAACTATCTATTGAATGCTATTACTTTTAGGTGCACAGACACAGCACTGATCAGTTATATTGGCAATCTACTTGTATAGTCTGCCAGAAGGCCATAGAAGAAGATTGCTGGAAACTGCTGTGGAATAGGTGACCAGAGCTAATGCCGCCATCTTTACTTGCCTTAGGAGCCCCACACACACACACTTTAGATGCTATGATAAGAATAAATTACTGCATCAGAAGGATTAATGGCGGACATCCGCATCAACTTTTACTGTAATCTGGTGTGTAATATAGAGGATACTGCTGCAATAGAACAGGAAGGTTCATCTCATTAGGCTTAGGGGCCAAGATGAAACAAGAAAGAGAAATAAAAAAATATATCACCAAAAAGTCTTAAAAAATGTGTTTAACCTAAAAACTTGTTTTAAACAATAGGTCAATTTTAGATGACACAATTCTTGAAGTATATTCCCTAAGTATATGTGCTGTAACCTACATAGGATAAGGATATGTAGTGCTTCAGTAAAAAAAAAACGCACGTCCGCTTGGACCTATCAAATAAGCTTTATTAAAGGGGTACTCCGGTGGAAAACTTATTTTTTTTTAAATGAACTGGTGCCAGAAAGTTAAACAGATTTGTAAATTACTTCTATTAAACAATCTTAATCCTTTCAGTACTTTTTAGCAGCGGTTTGCTACAGAGGAAAATCTTAATTTTTAAAATTTCTTTTTTGTGTTGTCCACAGTGCTCTCTGCTGACTCCTGATGCCCATATGGAGGAATTGTCCAGAGCAGGAGAAAATCCCCATAGCAAACTATGCTACTTTGGACAGTTCCTGATACGGGCATCAGGTGTCAGCAGAGAGCACTGTGGACAACACAAAAAAGAAATTCAAAAAGTAAAGAATTTCCTCTGTAGTATACAGCTGCTAAAAAGTACCAAAAGGAATAAGATTTCTGCAACCAGTTCATAAAAAAATAAATTAAAAAAAACTGTTTTCCACCAGAGTACCCCTTTAATGAGGTATCTAGTTAAGTCTTGTCTGTGTGATTTTTGCCTGCACCCTTTAAGAAAAGTGTGTGAGCCATCAGTATTAACCTGAAGGGAGCGACGCCTTTACTAATCAGCACTGTCATTTCGCCTGAAGACCGTCATCACATGAAAGGGAGAGACAAATCAGCTATTTCATCAGGTGACACCATCTTGGGCTTTGACTGCCCGAAAATTATTGTGATGTTCATTGATTTGCAACCCTCAAGATTACATAGAAGAGCGCAAAATACAGGGTGGGTGGGAACGGGAAAAACACCCATCCAATCCATTGACAAGCCAGTGGAGAGAAGACATTTATGGATTGTAAAGCACTGATACGGGTTATTATAATTCATCAAATCACAGTCTATGATCCTGGGTTAAAGTCCTGCTCAGCCATTTTACTGCTCCAGGAAACAAAAGCATGTACTGGAGAACAATCTGAGCTCATGAACCTTCTGTAACACTTTTATTACTACTCCAATGCTAAACTGCTGATAACAGTGTCCAGTCTGCCAATACCGATATGGTAGATCAGTAAAAATAGACGTTCACCACAAATCCTTTATCAAGATACCGCACATACTGGGCAACTTGGGCAGCATTTTCTATCATGTCCACTTGTGACACCATTTTGAACAGGAATGGACAAGTGTCATTTAGGGTCCTGCAATCTTACAGGTATACGGCCATCCTTAAACAGGTGGAGGCAACCATGTATAAAAATGTATTATTAAACTGGTTGTAACTTTAGGCCCTTATACATATTAGGCTTTGGACAACCATCTACTGTTTATGAGGGCCTTCCAACTTTTCCCCAACTGACGATGATGTGGAGAAAGAGGATTGGGCGATGTTGAATTTTAACTGCCCAATCCTTTTGTTATTTGAGAGTTTGCCAGCTGTTTACACCCTCTTGCTGCATTCACGTGTTTATATGAATGGAAGGATCTAGAGCAGTGTTGTCCAACTAGTATGCCTCCAGCTATAGTTGTAGTTTTGTAACAGCTAGAGGCACACAGGTTGGCAATCACGTCTCTTGAGAGATAGCGGTCAGCCATACATATGTATGCAAAGGGCCAGACTGACAATCTTAAAGGGACATTCCACCCAAATACATCTTATCCCCTATCCAAAGGATAGGGGATAAGATGTCTGATCTCCGTGCAGCACCCGCATTCTATGCGGGGCTGCGTCTCCAGTCTTGCAAACCTCTTTGTTTCCAGGACTGGAAACATAACGTCAAGCCACACCCCCTCCATTCATGTCTATAGGAGGGGGCGTGATGTCAGTCACGCCCCCTCCTATAGACATGAATGGAGGCGTGACATCACGTTTCCAGTCCCGGAAACAAAGAGGTTTAGGAGACTGGAGATG
The DNA here is from genome assembly GCF_029499605.1 of Hyla sarda. Lineage (NCBI taxonomy): Eukaryota > Metazoa > Chordata > Amphibia > Anura > Hylidae > Hyla > Hyla sarda. Next base: position 375,102,965 of record NC_079189.1, on the reverse strand, counting down.
CCGCCCTGCATAGAATGCGGGTGCTGCACGGAGATCGCGGGGGGACCCAAGCGATCAGACATCTTATCCCCTATCCTTTGGATAGGGGATAAGATGTATTTGGCCGGAATACCCCTTTAATTGATCAGAATATGTATAAAATAAGCATCAGCTTTCAATTCTACATTATAGGAAGCAAGATCTATTCCATTTATGGATTTTTGTTTTGAACTTTAGCTTCAGCTGCTGTTCTAGTGTATGTATTCTTTATCACAATGACAGCTTACAAAATCCAGGGCTTGCCAATATTTATCAAGTTCATTGATATATTAGAGATCTCTCTTTTGAAGACTACTGGATACCAGGAAATGTGGCAGACATCAGATAACAAGTTCCCGCTGCCATTGAGGTCATGAGATAACAGCATAAGGTACTCTGAAGATAATGCCTCGTATATTGACCTTGAGATTCTAAGAATTATGTCAAAATAACAGTGTCCTCTGATTCTTACAGCAGATAAACAGATTGGCAGTATGCAACAAATACTAACTGGCAGCAGCGAATAGACAGCTAAACAGAGCATTCTAAAAGGTAAGAGATTTCAACTAGTACATAAATATATATGTGTAGACTTATCTAAATAACTATAATTTCATACGATGCACAATAATAAATAAAATAGATACATCATGTACTTGCATATATAAATAATACACACAGGAATACAGTTGGTCCCATTCCCGTTCAGACAAACAAATGATGTACATACCTTACTAAGGTCTGATTGTGCAAGTCCCACACTGCAATGTTGCCATCACTACAGCAGGAGAAGCAGACTTTGGAATCGGGGCTGATGGCCAGAGCATAGCAGGCAGGAGCAGATGATGTCAGCTCGGCTTTTATACGTGGGGTAGGTGCTGCCAGGTCCCATATGGATAACGTGCTGGCTTCCCCTCCAACTATCAGAGTGCGCCCATCGGGGAGTAATCTACAGGAGCGGATGTAGTTATCTCTGTTCTGCAGAGACAAAAGCCATTGGGATAGGAGATCGGTACTTACATAGTCTGTCTGTTACACATTCAAGTGTTTTCATTGTTCTATATACAGAGCAGTTGTTTTAGAAATGTTCTTTTTACCTTGTGCTTTATAAAATAAAACTCATTGGTGATGGGTTAAACGCTACACAGGAAACCTCTAAAAGCACAAACATTCCCTTCTGGTTCTAATGAGCCATTTGCAGTTATGACAATGATAAAGTGGATTAATACCAAGAAATTACATGACATTAGGCAAGTACTTAAACTTGATCTTAAATTCAGTGTTGGGGGATAATTCATCTTAATTAGCATCAAAATCCCAGGCTGGAAAGTCAACCCAAACTTTCCAACGCTGAACAACTTGGCACTACATGATATATACAGTTCAGTGCAGAAGTCAATATGCTAATAGATAAAATATTGTCTCCACTATTTTACATCCTATTATTAATCCACAATGTATGCTAAATTAATGTCATTATTCAGTTCTACATAAAAGGTTACCACCCTCCAGAGAATATCTATTTGTGGCTTCAGGCTAAAATAAGTTATTAATCATTGCACCACACGTCTTTAAGTGTTCTTTTTCTTTTATTTTTTAATAAGTATTTGGCCAGAACTCTTTTTGACAGCTATAAAATCTTAAACATTCAATATCTCTATAATAAAAACCCGAGATTATACTGTACATAGTTATTGCTATTTAAAGAGAGTTTCCAGTATCTCCATTTTTGTAGGTCATTTGCTTTACAATTCATATATCTCACTGGCTATTACGTTATTTGTAGTTCACTTATCTATCTTTACTGAGAAGGAACTAGGTTCTCTATACATTTAAAGGGGTACTCCAGTGGAAAACTATATTTTTTTTTTCAAAAGAACTGATGACAGAAAGTTAAACAGATTTGTAAGTTACTTGTATTTAAAAATCTTAATCCTTCCAGTACTTATTAGCTGCTGTAAACAGAGGAAGTTGTATTTCTTTGTGGAGCTCTTTCCAGTCTGACCACACTGCTGCTGACACCTCTGTCCATGTCAGGAACTGTCCAGAGTACAAGCAAATCCCCATAGCAAACCTCTCCTACTTTAGACAGTTCCCGATACGGACAGAGGTGTCAGCAGAGAGCACTGTGGTCAGACTTCAGAACTCCAGAAAGAAATACAACTTCCTCTGTAGTATACAGCAGCTGATAAGTACCGGAAGGATTAAGATTTTTTTAATAGAAGTAATTTTAATAGAAGTAATTTACAAATCTGTTTCACCAGTTCATTTGAAAAAAATAAAAAATAAAAAAGTTTTCCACTGCAAACATCTTATCCCCTATCAAAAGGATCGGTCCAGATGGTGTCAAAACCCCAGTATGCAGCAAATGCCAGTTCAGCCAGTCACTGGCCGAGGTGGAGTACCTCTTCAATCGATGACTGGTTGAGCAGGGAGACACAGTGTGTGTGTGTATTTGTATAGAAAACCCTGTATTTATTTTTAAACACAAACAACAACGTATCAGCTTTAAGTTGAGAATTAAACTTTTAGGGTAGGGTCACATGTAGCGCATACACAGCATATTTTTTACTGGGGATGCGCCATCGGCAGTCACAAGAGCAGGCTACCTGCTGTGGCTGGGTAGCTCTGTGCATCTTCTCATAGCGACAGATTTTCCACTGCACATCTGCTACTAGCAGGCACTGTGTCTGCAGCATAAAATCTGCTGCTACAAGCGGACACCCAGAGCTACCCAGCCACAGCAGGGAGCTTGCTCTTGAGACTGCCATGGGTACATCCACAGCAGAAAATATGTTGCAGATGCACTACATGTAAATAGACCCTTAACAATGTTTAGGGTTTAGGAAATCTGCTCACATAGCAATAGTTCATTGATATAAATATTGAAATATTTAGATAAAATTAATTAATTGCTATAAAATTATTGGTGCTTACCAAGCAGTCCAGCTGAGAGACCGGGCTTTTGTTCCCTGGGTGACTTATGTCCCAGACTTTGACACATCCCTTTCCACCAGTGTACACATGTCTTGTGGGGTTGCTGATGGTAACTGCACAAACCACTTCTCCATGATTTAGTGTGTTTATCTGTCGCGCGTGCCGAGGGATTCCTGGGCCAATGAGAGCATCAGGAGGGAATGGAACCGGCTGCATCTGGCCGTCAGCACTTACATGGAATGAATATGCCCTAGTTGGAAAAAAGAAACAGGATATTTAAGTAAAAAAAATACTTTCTTAGGAAGAAACTTTCTTAGCTAAAATGAAAAATTAGCTTAAGTTGTACTAAAACAAACCAAATATGAGAGTATCTCACCTTAGATGGCAGAAAAAAACACTAGTCATACATCTAACCCATCTTATATTAAAATATAAAAAAAAGTTTTATGGGTACTTAAAAAACATACACAGAGAAAAATTCATTAGTTTTCATTTTCTCTCATGAATGGAAGTAAATCCTCATCCAAACTCATCAGTTTTAGCCTCCACACCTCCCTCATCATACTTTAACCTTAATAACCCTCTTAAGCATTGGCAGCAGCCTTGTTTTGATTTAGAAGTTATCTATTGGCATTCCCAAAGCAATTTTCCTTGAAAACAATGTATTCCAAAAGATACATAAACGCAACTCTAGATTTAGGCTATAAACCATAAACTAAGCTGAAACGGACACATTTTATTAATAGAAAAAAACCACCAAATCAAAACAAAATGAAATGAAAATAGTCATGGCCGTAAATGTTGGCACCCCTGAAATTTTTCTAGAAAATTAAGTATTTCTCACAGAAAAGGATTGCAGTAACAAGTGTTTTGCTATACACATGTTTTTTTCCCTTTGTGTGTATTGGAACTAAACCAAAAAAAGGGAGGAAAAAAGCAAATTGGACATAATGTCACCAAACTCCAAAAATGGGCTGGACAAAATTATTGGCACCCTTAACTTAATATTTGGTTGCACACCCTTTGGAAAAAATAACTGAAATCAGTCTCTTCCTATAACCATCAATAAGCTTCTTACACCTCTCAGCTGGAATGTTAGACCACTCTTCCTTTGCACCTGCTCCAGGTCTGTCTTATTGGAAGGGCACCTTCTCCCAACAGCAATTTTAAGATCTCTCCACAGGTGTTCAATGGGATTTAGATCTGGACTCATTGCTGCCACTTCAGAACTCTCCAGCGCTTTGTTGCCATCCATTTCTGGGTGCTTTTTGACGTATGTTTGGGGTCATTGTCCTGCTGGAAGACCAAAGATCTCGGACGCAAACCCAGCTTTCTGACACTGGCTGTAACCGTGCAACCCAAAATCGGTTGGTAATCCTCAGATGTCATGATGCCTTTCACACATTCAAGGCACCCAGTGCCAGAGGCAGCAAAGCAACCCCAAAACATCACTGAACCTCCACCATATTTCACTGTAGGTACTGTGTTCTTTTCTTTGTAGGCCTCATTCCATTTTCGGTAAACAGTAGAATGATATGCTTTACCAAAAAGCTCTATCTTGGTCTCATCTGTCCACAAGACGTTTTCCCAGAAGGATTTTGGCTTCCTCAAGTTCATTTTGCCAAAATGTAGTCTTGCTTTTTAATGTATCTGTCAGCAGTGGGGTCCTCCTGGGACTCCTGCAATAGTGTTTCATTTCATTTAAATGTCGACGGATAGTTTGCGCTGACACTGATGCTCCTTGTGCCTGCAGGACAGCTTGAATATCTTTGGAACTTGTTTGAGGCTGCTTATCCACCATCAGGACTATCCATCAATTTATCTCTTCCATCCATGCCCAGGGAGATTAGCTACAGTGTCATGGTTTGCAAACTTCATGATAATGTTGCGCACTGTGGACAAAGGCAAATCTAGATCTCTGGAGATGGACTTGTAACCTCGAGATTGTTTATCTTTTTCCACAATTTTGGTTCTCAAGTCCTCAGACTGTTCTCTTCTCCTCTTTCGGTTGCCCATGCTTAGTGTGGCGCACACAGACACACAATGCAAAGACTAAGTGAACTTCTCTCCTTTTTATCTGCTTTCAGGTGTGATTTTTATATTGTCCACACCTGTTACTTGCCCCAGGTGAGTTTAAAGGAGCATCACATGTTTGAAACAATCTTATTTATCAACAATTTTGAAAGGGTGCCAATTTATTTTGTCCAGCCCATTTTTGGAGTTTGGTGTGACATTATGTCTAATTAGCTTTTTTTGCTCCTTTTTTGGTTTAGTTCCAATACACACAAAGGGAATAAACATGTGTATAAGCAAAACGTGTGTTACTGCAATCCTTTTCTGTGAGAAATGCTTCATTTTCTAGAAAAATTTCAGGGGTGCCAACATTTACGGCCATGACTGTATAAGGCCAAAGAAGAACAAATCATTTTGATGTCAAAGATATAAAGAACGTAAAGCTGCAAATATGATATGTAAGAAGGATAAATATAAACTACTCACGGCTTTCCACCTGGGATGCCTGTCAGATTTGGAGGCATTCCTGGAACACGCATATGATGATGTGGGTCAAAACCAACCTAAACAGTAATGGTGGAAACATGAGCATGATTGTATGACCAGAGATCTCAATGACAACAAATGTAGTGGAAACATCCCCTGCTACCACCTTAAATAACTGATGTTTACTAAGAATTTAGGTATGCTAGATATTCTAATTCTTCTTCCATTAAAATGAACATTGCAAACCTACTCACTGGAATGCATTATGATGTTGATCAGCTCTATATCACATTTTTCTTCTGAATCAGTCTGAACCGTGCAAGGAGATTTTTTTTTTATGTTGAAAAATTTCCTTTTTTTAAAATCCTTTCCTTTGCCTACAGAAGACTACAGGCAGTAAGAGCCAATGAACCAGTGGATGGCTGCAGGTGAGACGTTTCCGCATGCATGGTCAGCTTCAAAGACTCCAGGCTTCTAATTGATAGCCTATCCACACAATAGGCCATCAATATTAGGCCAGTGGTGGTCTGAATCTCAGCACCCATGTCAATCAGCTGTTTGAGGATGCCATGGTGCTTGAGCGAGCACTGCAACCTTTGCATTGTTTACATTGGGTTTTACACCGATTCACACCTGCACGGGCGTGGGACAAAGCTGCGATATCCAACTTATTTATTTAGACAATATTGGGTTAGAAAAAAAAAAGGAAGTTCTGCAAATTTCTCACACATTTTGTGTGCCAATTCAACTTTGCTTGAACCTTCTATGCAGGACTGAACATGTTTTGTCATAAGCACAACTTCCTGTATTAACAAGGGGATGTGCTGCTACCAACAATGGCAGTGTATGGCTGCATGAGCGGTTGTGCATGTGTGCAGCTGTCCACCACTCACAAGTGACCTTTGTAATTGTCTATTTAGGTACTGATAAGCTTGCTATCTAGTCGGCGCTCAGAACAGCAATTATCTGATCAGCTAAAAGGATCCTAAGCCCCATATTTATTTTATTTTATTACTTTTATGTCATATAAGAATAAAAAGTGTAAAAGCAATGTGTCATGTCTATAGGAAACCACATGAAATATTAACAACATTTTACATAAATAAAGCCCTTACCACTGGGGATCGGCCATAAGCTGCGGCAGCTGCTGCTGCAGCCGCAGCGGCGCTCATTTGTGGAGAAATGTTGTGCAGACTGGCATAAGCTGCTCCTGGACTGGTAAGTTCACCATTCATTCCGGCATGTGGAACTATTCCAAATGGAGTTGGATAAGGACAGGGGACTGCCATTGGAGTCCTAAGACCTGCTGTAAAGAAAAGAAACAAGCAGGCGCTAAATAACCGGTATTATACACGTCACTGCCTATGTATTTATTGAGCTTATTTTAGTAATTTACTTTATGCTCTTAGTTTTTCTTTAAAAAAAAAAAATATATATATTAATAATATTTGAAACTCAAAACTACAAGTTTTGGCCCTGAAATAAAACGCTATATAGTCTATATAGAACAAGAATAAATTTTGATGAAGAGGAGTAAATCTTTCTTACTTAATGGGTCGACCCCTGGTGGTTTGCCAGGCACAGGCCGCAGTCCAGTTGAGTTGCTGCCAGGTGTAGGGGCATCTGTTCGTGGAGTGGGAGTGTTGGATTTCGAAACAGGAGTTGTAGACTTCTCATTCTTTCAGAAGGTTGTTGTAAAGGGTGAAATAGAAGGAAGTTTTCAGAAGAGAAAAAAAAAAAAAATAATCATTCCAAAGTGCAAATATGCTTGTCTTTAGCTAAAACAAACATGTAAGAGTTACATCAGCACTACACAGCCACTAACAAAAAGAATCTCTGGCTGAAGCTAAGGATACAACATGCTAAATGACTTGAATCCTCCCAAAAGTAAACAGCTTATTGACTCTATGGTTTACTCAACTGAAAACCTCAAATACTCACCCTGCTAAAGTCAACATCCCTAATGGAAGAGTCATAACATATGTGCTTTCACAATCATATCTTTCAAGTATCTATTCATAACATAGGAGTGTACAGCAGACCTGTGTAACCAGAGCAGCAGAAATGGAAACACACCTGTGGGGAATCACTTGAGAGAGAGAGAGAGAGAGAAGTAGTCCTTTTTAGGAAGAGTGTAGGCCCTCACAAGTAAAATGTGAGCTCAAGCTTCCCAAAGAAAGCCCCAGGGGAAAAAAATCCCCATTCTCCTCAATGCGTTAAAAAAAGTTAGCAGTGGTTCATCATAGGTGCATTTCTCTTAACTACTGGAATATGTCACATATATTCTACTCTCTACAGCTCCTTTCCATATGTAATTAGGGCATACCAATATCACTAATGGGGTCCTCTGCTCTGGACTCTTCCTACACCCATTAGCCAGAGAAGAAATTAAGAGCATATCTCACACTGGCTAACCTAACCAACATGTATATTATGTAAGAGGCCATTCATTTGAATGGCATGTGGATAATAGCACATTTAAGGTTGTTGTATCTATAGCAGATTGCGGAACCAGCTTTAAATTCAAGAAATCAACCTTCACATATGGTGTAGGCCAGCTTAAAGGGGTATTCCAGGAAAAACACTTTTTTCTTCAACTGGCTCCAGAAAGTTAAACAGATTTGTAAATTACTACTATTAAAAAATCTTAACCCTTCCAATAATTATCAGCTGCTGAAGTTGAATTGTTCTTTTCTGTCAGGCAACAGTGCTCTCTGTTGCCATCTCTGCTTGTCTCGGGAACTGCACAGAGTAGAAGAGGTTTGCTATGGGGATTTCCCGAGACAGGTATCATCAGACAGCACTTAGACAGAAAAGAACAACTCAACTACAGCAGCTCATAAGTACTGAAAGGATTAAGATTTTTTTTTTTTTTAAAGAAGTAATTTACAAATCTGTTTAACTTTCTGGATAACCCCTTTAATATATAAAACAAAGTTTTTTCCTGGATAACCCCTTTAAGTTTTGGCAGGATGGTCCGGCCATCTAAAAAGTACGGGGGCCTCTCATCTCGGACAGCCACCTAAAATGTGCTGGCAGCTTTATAATAAATTTTTTATAGTTTTTCATTAGATTACTACATGCATGTACAGTTACAAAGTAATAACTAAAGACATATGAGAAGGTTTATCAAAACCTGTGAAAAGAAAAAGTTGCCCAGTTGCCCATAACAACCAATCAGATCTCTTCTTTCATTTTGCAGAGGTCTTGTTAAAAAGCAAAGAAGTGATTTGATTGGTTGCTATGGGCAACTGTGCAACTTTTCCTCTGGACAGGTTTTGATAAATCTCCCCCATACTGTTTATACATGTATAAAAACATTAGTTTAGTGTTTTAAAGAAATAGGCTTTTTATTTATGAAGCCAAGAGTAAAGAAAATGACCGCTATATGACTTATTAGCAACATAATGGTGACAAGAGTCAATTTCATAATTTCTTATCTTAAGAGCTCTTACTACTGCTATTAGTATTCAAAGCTTATTAGCGGTCATCAGAAAAGATAAAAGTATATTAGCCTATTAGCCTATTCATAGGCTAAAAGATAATTGCTGCATAAAATAAAAAAAAAAGCCAAATCCTAATGTTAGATCAACAGCCAAAATGTATTATTTATATTTCAAGTATTTAGACGTATTGGCAATTTTTGCAATTTTTCTGCAATATTTCAATTTTATTTTTTGCAAAAGTGACATAAAGTTTTTCCATATTGGTTGTCTCAACAAATTAGTTTACTCATTAACAGCACACGATATGGTTAGAGAAAAATGTGGCTTTTTGTGAATACTTATTTTAGTTACTGTGTCTTTGATGGGTTGTCTGCTATTTTTATTCTTCCTCAACTTAAGATATGACTACCCTAGAGCAGCCTTCATTTTCCATGATGCTTCCGGCTTTGCTGAGTTTTATAATATTGCAGCTCACCATTGTAGGGACTCACCTACAATATCACTGCACTCCTGAGGTCTTACATAGGGCAGAAATTGTATTTTCACCAACGCTTGATGCATTGGGAAAACTTACAATACACAAAGAAAGCAACACTTGTAGGAAAGGGTGTCTAAGACATTCCAGGAGGCATTTAATAGATGCTATAGTTTATAGATGCTAAAGTCTATAGTTCAAAAGAAATCCTACAAACAGGACAGGCCGACATTCAGTCTACACTGGAGAAAACGCTCTTAATGTTAGACCAGGATTACATGCTGGCATAATGAAAGAGTTATGACTAAATAGAGTTTTAACTAAATATCTGCAGCAGAGCTGGGATGAAACAGATTACCCTGCTAGAATCTAGCTAGGAAGTTTGCATTACATGTCCATAAGACAAAAAAAAATAAAAAATAATTTACGGGAAAGCCAGTTTAAGTCTGACTTACAAGGCTGAGTTCTTTGGACTTTGAAGAGGGTGTACTGCTCGAGGATGCAATTGAGGCAGGGCTGATAGGAGGATCTTTCTTGAGAAGCCTGGCTTTATCCAAGCCGTTCTCCCTTGGAGAATGTGCTGGGCTTCCTCTTGGTGAAGACGGGTCCTTTGTGAGAAATTAAAATTCTAATAATTTCATTGCTATTATGGGTTGAATTTCTAAGTTACAGTCATTGGTATAATATTTAGCTGAACTATGACAAAGCAAGCAATATAAAAACAAACATAACACAAACCTCATTGGAAACATCCACCACAAGGTTGTCATCACTTTTTTCACCATCACTGTCCTGTGTGTGAAAAAATACCTTTTAGCCTCACGTCTATGAAACTTTCCATAAATTTGTAAATACCATACACCCTTTCTGAGGAAACAGCAGAAAAAACTGAGCTGCTTTAATGCTTCTAAAGGCGTTTTCCCAACTGCATTGTTTGCCTCTGTGTTTCGTGCTACTTCCCTTTCACTGGTCCAAATGTGGGGCAGGACTCCTGCACCCGATTGACAGTTCATGCAAGCATTGCTTTAGTGATGTTAGCCCAACAATTGCCCAAACATATAAGCTCCTGAAGCAAATTTCCACTAGATCAGCATTGTAAGTGGATCGCTATTTGCATAGCACGTTTTCAAAGCAAAATGTTGCCCTAAGTTATTAGAATAGGGCAGTATAGTTTTGGAAAGGGCGCTACACAAACAGCTTAGTGAGCATGCTGCCCTACTCTAACATGCCCTGTATCTGTCACATTAAAGTCTAAGAAGAAGCAGGATGGAGGTGGCTGAGAGATACTACACATTCAATAGAACGCACTCTACTAAAAACCTGACCATCCAGCACTGAACAAGGATGATGGGACATTGTGCAAGCGCGACCATCAGTGCAAGATCACAGTGGTGGCCATAACCCTAAGTAATGAGCAATCAACAATGAGCAGAACACAACATGTTGGAAAACTACATATAATTAGTAAAATTATTTTTAAATATGTTATTTACTTCTATTATACATGATTAAAATACTTATTTTAACAGTAAGTATGAGTTTTAGCACCTGGACTGTCCCAGTTTAAAACTTCTGACATGTCATTATTGACATGATAAAAAAGACAGGCATCCTTTAAAGAGTTTCTTGAGCTACTGCAAGTCTACTGAACCAACTATAATTGTTAGTTTGCACTACAATAAAAGGAGTATTCCTAACTTGAAAAAAAAATTGTTTCCTTTGCAGTGGGTAGGGGATAACAAAATGATCAATGGGATCCATCCACTGGGACCCCTAATGATCACAAAATCGGAGGAAAATTGTCCCCTGAATGAATGAAGCACAACGAACTTGTGCAGAACAGTGCTCCACTCAGCTCACTGTGGGCTCCTAGAATTTAAAATAATAAACTAAGGAACTGTCACTACATATGGAGTAAACTAGAACATCTCAGCAGTTAAGCGCCAATAAAATGAAGTTACTGTAAAAATCAGAAACTGTATAAAGCTATACTAAAGCTAAAACTAAGTAAACAGATAAACCTTCTAAACTGGATGTACTCCTCACTAAACAAACTCTTGACTACGCTCACTCTAACCAAATACACCCTTTGGAAATATTTATGCTTCTTTACGAACCATTAAGCATATTTACTTGTCAAAGATAAAGTGTGTGGCCAATAGTCACGTTCGGCTAGGAACACTGAATATACACTGCTCAAAAAAATTAAAGGAACACTTAAACAACACAATGTAACTCCAAGTCAATCACACTTCTGTGAAATCATACTGTCCACTCAGCAAGCAACACTGATTGACAATCAATTTCACATGCTGTTGTGCAAATGGAACAGACAACAGGTGAAAATTATAGGCAATTAGCAAGACACCCCCAATAAAGGAGTGGTTCTGCAGGTGGTGATCACAGACCACTTCTCAGTTCCTATGCTTCCTGGCTGATGTTTTGGTCCCTTTTGAATGCTGGCGGTGCTTTCACTCTAGTGATAGCATGAGACGGAGTGTACAACCCACACAAGTGGCTCAGGTAGTGCAGCTTATCCAGGATGGCACATCAATGCGAGCTGTGGCAAGAAGGTTTGCTGTGTCTGTCAGCGTAGTGTCCAGAGCATGGAGGCACTACCAGGAGACAGACCAGTACATCAGGAGACATGGAGAAGGCCGTTGGAGGGCAACAACCCAGCAGCAGGACACTACACCTCAGTCTTTGTGCAAGGAGAAGCAGGAGGAGCACTGCCAGAGCCCTGTAAAATGACCTCCAGCAGGCCACAAATGTGCATGTGTCCACTTAAACGGTCAGAAACAGACTCCGAGAGGGTTTTATGAGGGTCCGACATCCATAGGTGGGGGTGTGCTTACAGCCCAACACCGAGCAGGATGTTTGGCATTTTCCAGAGAACACCAAGATTGGCAAATTCACCACTGGCGCCCTGTGCTCTTCACAGATGAAAGCAGGTTCACACTGAGCAAATGTGACAGACGTGACAGAATCTGGAGACACTGGAGAACGTTCTGCTGCCTGCAACATCCTCCAACATGACCGCCGGTTTGGCAGTGGGTCAGTAATGGTGTTGGAGGGCTGTGCGGCCCCCCAAAAGAAATGCCACCCATGTGCTTGCCAGAGGTAGCCTGACTGCTGTACCAAGATGAGATCCTCAGACCCCTTGTGAGACCATATGCTGGTGTGGTTAGCCCTGGGTTCCTCCTAATGCAAGACAATGCTAGACCTCATGTGGCTGGAGTGTGTCACCAGTTCTTGCAAGAGGAAGGCATTTATGCTATGGACTGGCCCGCCCATTCCCCAGACCTGAATCCGATTGAGCACATCTGGGACATCATGTCTCGCTCCATTCACCAAAGCCACCTTGCACCACAGACTGTCCAGGAGTTGGCTGATGCTTTAGTCCAGGTCTGGGAGGACATCCCTCAGGAGACCATCCTCCACCTCATCAGGAGCATGCCCAGGCATTGTAGGGAGGTCATACGGGCACGTGAAGGCCACACACACTACTGAGCCTCATTTTGACTTGTTTTAAGGACATTACATCAAAGTTGGATCAGCCTGTAGTGTGGTTTTCCACTTTGATTTTGAGTGTGACTCCATATCCAGACCTCCATGAATTGATGATAAATTTGATTTCCATTGATAATTTTTGTGTGATTTTTTTGTCAGCACATGTAAAGATGAAATAATTTCATACGATTAGTTCATTCATTCAGATCTAGGATGTGTTATCTTAGAGTTCCCTTTATTTTTCTGAGCAGTGTATATGAACAACACCCATGACAGATGCAAGCTGGTGTTATCTGTTCATTCTGTTAAGACTAGAACGCATCAAGGTCCAATTGTACTTACATAGCGAGCGGCTATATCTTTTTCTTCTGTCTTCTGCTTTTTACTGTCTGAGGAATAGTCTGCAGAATTTCTGTGCTTTTCTGCTGCTCTGAAACTTGCAGATGGAGAAACTGATGAACTCTAAAAAAGAAAGGACAAAATGCATCGCTTAGCAAAGGGCCGGACATAGATCTGATCATAAATAGGATGGCAAAAATACCTAAAAGCTCTTAGGGGAGATTTATCAAACCTTGTGTAGAGGAACAGATGAGCAGTTTCCCATAGCAACCAGTTTCTAGCTGTCATGTTTTAGAGGCCATTTTAAAAATGAGTTTGAATTTGATTGGTTGCAGTTCCTTTCCGCATTTACCTACAAATATCCATAGTCAAGCTTCCTACGTATTTCACTGTTCAGTGGCTGTAAAAACTAACAGAAACCCTAACAAGCTGTGAATTTGTGTCAAGTAAGCCCAGTGGTCAGACTGGCAAATAGAGTGGGTGAGAAAATGTGTGCATAATATGGTTGTGAGATGGGCCACGACAATATGACTGCAGACTGTTGCATAATAAACAAATTGTTGTTCCCTTTGCAATAGTTGATTTTCTGAACACCCCCAGATTACAGTGACAAAGTGGAGATTGATCACTGCCTTTCTCTGCTACCTTTGGCACAGTTATGATAATAATAAAATAATAATAATGGTTATTTACATAGCAGATTTTGCAGCACTTGAAGCATTACTAAAAAGATCAACTTTTGTCATGTCAAATAGACATGTCAAAAGTTGTTGATCTTACCACTCCCTGGCCAGCTGAGAGGGGTCCATCCATTTCTATGCAGAGAAATGTACTGATCTCTCGGCCGGCTGGGGAGCGGAATGTAATGCTGCGGCGGTTCTCAGGAGCGAGACCAGATGGAATCAACAACTTTTGACATGTCTAATAGACATATCAAAGGTTGTTTTTAATGACAGTACCGCTTTAAAGCATTGTATGCATTGGTGCAAGCATATGGCACATGCCCACTAAGACATTTTTATTTATTAATTTTTTTTAAATTTTTTTTTAGGGGATCATAATGGACTTTCAAAAATTTAATATTTTAATAGTGATCAGTAAACAAAGGCTCACACCTAGGGTAAGGTCTCCTGTCCTCCTCCTCCGGAATAGGATAGTTGGGTCATGGTAAATGTTTTTATTATTACTTTAATGGATGTTATATTCACTTTTTTTTAGCACTGGATTCTTTAAACCGTTTTGTTCTGCCACTTTCCTCTAGTTGCTGAACTGAATTTTGATGTCTAAGTGCGGTATTGGTGACATATTTCAGCAGGGAACATTATTCATAATGGAGGGGAGAAAAAAAAAAAGATGTTAAATTGCTTCACTTAAGAGATTGTGAAGTTGAGATGTTAGAAAGAAGCCTCTATGCTCCATTTAACATGATAAAATATCACAGTGAAATGACCACTTCCAATTTGTTAACAATATATACCTACTTCATTAGGTACAGCAGAGCACAGGAGTAGCTTGTAAATGTGAACTAGCAAAGACACTAAAAGGCCAATGTAATAAGCATACTGGTCTTTAGGGCGCTTGCGATAAAAATAAATGTGCTAAAATATTGGATACGGTATATGAAAAAAAATCTTGTGACTTCATTATATCAGTTTCTGTGAAAAGCGGGTAACAACCAAAATGTTTACCCAAAAAGATTTTAACTTAATTTGAACAGAAAGTATGCACAAAAATGTTACAAAATAGGAAGAAAAAATAAAAGCCAGCTTAACTAGAACATCACTTGAGCTCACAAAGGTATTGCCCCTCAACTTCACCACAAATATATATGGTAACTTAAGGTACTTATACACATAAGATAGCTGTTGGTCAAACCTTTGGTCAGCTGACGGTTTTCTCTTGATCCTTCCATACACATGAATGTCAACCTAAGAAGAGCATTCATATGTTCTGAATGGAATGGAAAGGAGATAACCATGCACATTAGAACCTACATTTTGGCCCTAAAATTGGCTATACACATACAAATTTTGCTATGACATATATTCAGACCCTTTGACACTTGGAGAAATGGAGGATGCCCAGATCTAAATTGACCCATGAGTAGAAAGAACTGCCTGTATAGCTCAGAGACAACACTGTGTTGAGGCACAGATCTGGAGTAAAAAAAAAATCAACAAACTGCACAGTAGGAGTGGTATTATATTAAACTTAAGTAATCGGGGAAGAAGGGCCTTGGTAAGAGAGGTGACCAAGAACACAATGGTCACTAATGTAGCTAATCTCCAAAGATCTTGGGGGAGATTAATCAAAACCTGACCAGAGGAAGAGTTGCTGAGTTGCCCATTGCAACCAGATAGCTTCTTTCATTTTTGAAAAGGCCTGTGAAAAATGAAAAAAGCAATCTGATTGGTTTATCAAAATCTCTGAACAGGTTTTGATAAATCTCCCACCTTGTGTGCAAACGGGAGAAACCTCCAGAAGGTCAACCATCACTGCAGCACTCTACCAATTTGGAATTTATGGCAGAGTGGCCAGAGAGAAGTTTCTGGTTCCTAAAAGATATACAAAAGACCACCTGAAGTTTGCAAGAAATAAAAATAAAATAACTAAATAAATGTCTAAAAGGACCTAAAGGTCTCACACACTGTGAGAAAAAAAAAAGTATGATTCCTACAGAGAAGCATTGTGGTAGCAGCATCATGCTTTTTTTGTTATCAGGCAGGACAAGGAGACGGTTCAGGATTGAGGGAAAGTATAAGCACTCTGGACCTCAGACTAGGCTCAAGGTTCACCTTCCAACAAGAAAAGCACACAGCTAAGATATTACTGGAGGGGCTTAGGGACAACTCTGTAAATGTCCATGAGTGGCCCAGCCAGAGCCCTGACTTGAACCCAATCCAACATCTCCAGAGAGACCTGAAAAGGTCTGCCCAACTGTCCCATCTAACCTGACAGAGCTTTCGAGGATCTGCAGAGAAGAACGGCAGAAAATAACCAAATCTTTATGTGCAAACCTTATGACATCATACTCAAGAAGACTGGAGACAATGCCAAAAGGTGCCTCAACTAGGTACTAAGTAAGGGATCTGTATACTTTGTCAATGTGAAATTTTATTCATTTATTTTTACTTTATAGAGACCTAGGTTGCAGGGTGCAGTACAATATTATGATCAAAAAAACACTTTGTTTACGTAGTATTGAATGCAGAATCATGGAGGAAAACGGATTCGTATTTTATTTCCACAAAAGACCGCAACATAACAAAAGGAGAAAAAAACGAAAGGGTCGGAAGACTTTCCAAATCCATTGTATATAGCATGCAATTATCACAGGTCGTGGTTAAAATAAATATAATAGTATAATAGTAGTTCATACTACTAGCTGTAATGGTGGAAAAGAACAGTATTAAAAACAGAAATGAATACATGAAACATGTTTAATATATAGAATTTCAGAAGTTTCTTTACACAGATGTTTTTCTATTAACATGTACTAAATTCTTTCAGTAGAAGCTTCCAATATTATGGCCGGATATGCCAACAGATCATTTACATTACAAGAAGTATGACAACGTACAAGCACATTGCACTATATGTTCAGCTCCATATTTCCTTACTACTGTGTATTCCGCATAAGGTGAAAAAGAAGAAATGTTTTATCCTCTGCTGCCTCTAGGAACAAGTCTACTGTCCATAAAGCTCCATCTAATCCCATTGCCTACTCAACAAAAGCTTCTGTGCTATGGGCAAAGTAAGATTATGTTATCCCTTTAGGAATGCCGGCGAATGGATCACCAAGAGGAAGTGAAATAGATAAGGGAATTAAAGCCAAACACTGCTTAAGTGGTCCTGGGTGGCCCGAAAAATAACAGGTGGGTGGAAGCCACTTTAAATAAACCCCACTATATAGTAATTGCTTGTAGAAATAAGCAAACATTTCTTGTATGCATCTGGTACCTTAAGAATTTTTTCCAGTTGACGGCATAAAAGGCCTCTTAGGAAACACAATTTTTCAAAACACCAATGGACAATTAGTGGTTGGAGAATCATGGCCGAAGATCTGATTTCCGTAAGGATGATCCTTGGAAGAAAGCATCACTTTATACACACAAGCGCAGTGTCTATCTCCTGATGCATGAATGCTGTTGCAGTGGCTAGCAAAAGTGGAAAAATATTTATTCCCACTATTTAAAGAGGCGTAAAGTGATAAAATGCCATCACAAGCAACAGCAAGATATGAGCAGTTAAGATTAAAGCATGTAGTAAAGCATCTGGGGACATATAGGAAGAAAAGCCCTTAGCGGCTGCATAGGGGAAATTCACTTCTCAATCTCCAAATAAATGGCATAGTGTTCCGTGGCAGAAAAGAGAAAAGGTGCATGGTGCCATTCAGACAACATAATCATAGTTCAGGCCTAATTGGTATGCACTGCACATTGAATTAACAAATGTCTTTTCTCCAGAGAACAGCAGAAAACCATAGATTCAGGTAACCGAGAATAAAACAAATTTCCAGGAGGAGAGAAAATATACACAAAACAGTCTCAAAACAGCTTCAGGCTGCCAGGCTTAAAACAAAAGACTTCATATACTGCTCAGGTTAATAAAGCAGACATAGGTAAGAGATATAATGCACAAGGCAACCTTCGGTGAACAATCTGAACTAAAAGCAGACATTTAACCAAGATGTATGGTGCTTGCACTATCCAATACATATGGTGCATAATCAATTATCTTCCCAAACAGATGAAGCAAGATCACAAGTGCACATATACACTCCATTACCAAGGCCAAGATAAATGCGTGGCAATTTTGTTGCTTGATATAAATTGGGACACTAGTTAGGGTGACAGATTCTCTCATCTGCGTATATCCTCCTTAGGTGATGACCAGTATATACACTAATGCTAGCCAATAAATAATGCCCTTACCTTCACCTAAAAAAAAATAAAAAAATAAAGGGATTTTTGAGACCAGAAAGGGGAAACAAGTAACCAGCCCAAGTTGCAAGCATACCACACATGAAATGCAGAAGTAGCGCAAAAAAAAAAAATCTGCTGAGTGAACTGGTTCCCAAGAAACATTAAAGCAGGAAGCATATCAGACAACCAGTATATGTACTTTTACTCTCAAATATAAAGTATTCTTAACAGTCTTGGAATACCCAGGCTATTAAGACTACATAGACAGATATTGGGATTTGGGTTTTATGGGCTAAAACAGGTAGGATGCAAATGGCTTCTATCGGGTCCCGACAGACCCCATTCACTTGCATTTAACGGTTATGATAGAGAATTATTTTTTGCACATAAGGCAGAGGGTTCCCTTTACAAAATACAAAATGAGATCCCTGGGTTGGTGATGCTTCATAAAATTGTACCCTTCTAACCCATTACAGGTTGCCCCGTAGTTTGCGGACATGCGCATTGTTTATTCTAATTCCTTACATAAGAAATTGAGGAGCTTCCCCCTGACTAGTTTGCTAAAGTCATTGTGACTGTAGAGAGTGGGAACCCTTTGCATGTTTACATAGCAAATGTGGATTGGAGTTCCTTGTTCACGGAGCTGAATAGCTGTATTTATAGTACATATGACCTAATTACCTGGGCCTGAAGTATCTTTGTTCATCCACTAAATGTGACTTTTCCAAATTTTATTTAATTTTTTACTAAAATCTCGAGTTTGATCTATAATTCAATTAAGAAGCACAATATTAAAGCACTATGCCATCACATGGTTAATGCAGCCATCAAGATGTAAATGCCTGGGAGAACAGATTATTACATTTTGCCTGAGACAGCGGGACAGCAATATCAATACTTGAATGCAAGCTGCACTTCCATATTAAGAGGGTTATTAAGTTTAATGTAAAGAGATCAAGCTGAATAAGTACATTTTTTACCAGTGTAGTTTAAAAAATAACACCAGAAATTGTAACAAGGCAGGAAAAAGAAAGCCTAAAGCATTACCACCACAGAGAGATGGGTCATGTCCATCGGAAAGATTAACAGTCTAATACAGAACGAGAGAGGATGAGAATTCTAGGAAATATGACCACCATTTCCTGTATTACAAATAGACCATTGAACAGCACAGAGCCCTAACTGTCATGCCCAAAAAGGACTTCCCATGGTTTTTATTATTTTACACAATTGCATTTTAGGGTTTCCATCAAGTCTTACAGGACCAGTAATAGATTTACATCTCAGGAGCCTGCACGCACAGATTATTTGGCGCCCCAGACTACAACCATCAAGCAGGTCATAGCTTAGAGAGGTTTTGAGTTTTTCTCTTTTTAATATTACATGTCCTCTTTATTTTGGAGGTAAAAGGAGTCAGATCGCACCAACAAAACATTAAGGCCATGTCCTACAGATAAGCCATCAATAATAAAGTCAAAATCCAGTAATGGCATTAAAATAAATCAAAATGTCTATCAAACTCTGCAACCCATACTTTGTCCCTCCAAGTGTCCTCCTCTCTCTGCTACAGAACCACAAGTGCCTCATAAGGGCCCTTGTAAATGGACCATTAAAGCTTAATGGGGACGAAACCACCACCTATCCATAGGAAAGAGAAACATATGATGGAGGACACTATTGGGATCCCCACGGATTATGAGAATTCCTTGCCCCCCCCCCCCCA
Organism: Hyla sarda; assembly: GCF_029499605.1. Classification (NCBI taxonomy): domain Eukaryota; kingdom Metazoa; phylum Chordata; class Amphibia; order Anura; family Hylidae; genus Hyla; species Hyla sarda. The sequence continues at coordinate 375,083,093 of NC_079189.1, read as the reverse complement.
CCCAAGTGAATGGCCCAATTAAACATGCCCATTGTTGCTGCATTCACCCTCTAGGGGGCTGACAACATTGCGTATAAAGCTTAGGATTGGTGTGGGCCCCAGCTGTCAGCCCAAAGATAGACTTAATTATTATTAGTCCAACGGATTAGAAATAAGTTTTACACCTTTAAAAGGCTTTTTTTTCCCCTTTATAACTAGGCCACCTTATTCATAATGAAAATGAAGGCTTTTTCATTTTTAAATTATATTCTTTAAAATAAATAATAACATAACTAAAACAATTCTCTCCAGAACCACTAGACCGCGTGCTCTTGCATGTATACACTGCAGCACCACTTTGGTCCGTACAAGTTGCGACCATGTCACAAAGTGTCAATAAGTAGCAAGGGCTGTTGTGGGGACACTGTCTGTAGTTCCCTAGCCTGCAGTTTCCCATGTATACAATATTCCAAGGATATTGCATCACTGACAGCTTGTAACACACCCTAAAACCTTCAGCCTTTCTAGAAGAGATGTGGGAGGTTACATCAGACTGAAGGCCTGTAATTCAGGAACATCCACTTAGTCGACAGAAGTGTTAGCAAGGAGGACGGCTAAACAGTAAAAAAGTGTATTGCTTCTGCAATCTACGCTCCAACCCAGAGCAGCCTACAAAATGAATACAAATCTTCATACCAGCAATTAAATGCAGGGGGAGGAATTATCCAAGCGTCTCAAATAACATGTGCAATTTACTCTGGGAGTAGACCAAGCTTGTCAATATGGTATCATTTTATATTCTCGCTCATTAGCGGTGTCAAAAGGACACTCCAAAACATGAACAAAGCTAAGCCTATCACATTACAATGAGCTGCTGTGCCATGTTATCCAGACATGTCAGGACATACTCAGCTCCCTGGTGGCAACACACTAAGCTGACACTGCTCCTCGGAGCCTTTCTGCTGAGAGCTTTGTGGTGGCTATAATGAGATATGTAAGTATTTCAGTGAAATTAAAGAAGAGGACATGCTGCTATTACCTCAGGCTCCTTCTAACATGTGACCCCTGTGGTGTCACTCATGTACAGTGGGCATGAGTGACACTCATATTTCCATTAATGAAACTTTGTGCTATACTTTTTTCATAATATATGCTAAGCTGTTTTTTTTTTCTGGAAAGTCAAAATGGCAGGTATCACAAAGCTTGGAAGAAGGCTACAGAGATTTTAAAAGAAAGCAGCAGTATAACACAAATCCTACATACTAAACATGTAGATACACCTCCTTTTTATTACACTGTTGCTGCCTATGTGCTCCTTCCTAGCACAGCAAGAGTACACAGGGTTTGAACATCTCATGTGGGTGGCAGACTGCAATTCCCATCATGCTGTGCCGATATCCACACCAGGCTGTCCTCCTATGGGATAAGATGTCTGATCACGGGGATCCCGCAGCTGGGTCCTGACATCACGGCCACTCCCCTCATGATGTCACGCCCCAACCCCTCTATGCAAGTCAATGGGAGGGGGCGTGGTGGCTGCCATGCCCCCTCCCATATACTTGCATTGAGGGGGTGGTGTGATGTCATGAGGGGCTTGGCTGTGACATCACAACCTCTGCCACCCACTCCAAGCATTCGGCACAAAATGTTCCGAACGCTGGGGCAGCAGAGTACCCCTTTAATAGCAGTTCTCCCCATGTCTGTGCTCCTGCTCTTAGGCGAAAAGCTCATCCTCCTATAGCTGCTAGTGCTTCAACTAAGCATGCCTAACCGGAAAGCAAAGCTGAACTACCCCAGCGAACCAGCTATAAACATCACATTTTGGGCTTGTAAGTAGTGAATGACTATATGGGATAATATTGAATAGATTTCACTACTTTATACTGTGGATTTTTGCTTTGTATATCTGAATACCCTTTTAATGTCAACTTCGCATAAAATAGGTGAATTTGACATACCAGAATCTGAAGCCATTGGTCAGCAGGCTTGGGGGAAGCTATTGGAATCCAAATCAGTTGTTCCCTTCCCAAAAACAATTAACATAATAACTAAATAAAACAAATAAAACATTACAACCCTAAACATATTCAAAAGCTCCACGGAAGGAGATGACTCTACCCCGAGGAGACTCCCTTGAACCTACTACAAGCCTGTGAGACACTATTCTGAAAGCAATATACAGACTCACGGCTTAATGTACAGTGCAGGCCTTGTTCCACCCTCCACCTCCATAATGAATAGCAGTCTTCTAATTGGCAGCGACAATTACCAAAATGTTAGGTGCTTTTATTTTTTCCTTCTCTCTTTTTTTTTTTCCTAACGGTTGAGGCATTCCGAGTTTATTGTATAAAAACAGTTTCCCTTAATGCAAATTAAATTATGTTCCAGTAAATGACTTCTAATTCTAATGGCTATTCTATTTCAGGGTATACAATTTCATTTAATCCTTAGTCACTCATTACTCTGACAACTGCCTATAGTATTTTGTTGTGTGGGAAAGCCGGCCTTTATGCCGGTTAAGTTAATTAGAGAACATTTCCCTTAATGAAATGTATAACCCCATATTTAAAATGATGCATTTCTGCCTCTCGCATTTCGCAGGACTGTCTTATTGGGTGCAGAGTTTTTTTTTCCTTTCTTTCTTTTCAGTGCATTCGAAAATAAATAAAAGTAAATGCAGAAGCCTCCGTTGTTCAATAAGGATTTACTGCTTGATGACATCACAGGTCAATAAACTGAAATGGGCCACGTGATAAAAGGAAACAGCATTTCAGGTAATTGAGGAAATATCGATTAGCATATAACCAGGCCTCTTTATGTTGTACTCGGAGTGAGGGATTTTTCTATCTCAATTACCCTGGCAGCTGGGAGCCAGTAAAAGGATTAATTATACTTCCTACATTAAGCACAGCCTGACTGGGCGTCATGAATTTATCATATCCACTGAAGAGGAAGATAAGGAAGCCTTGTGAAGACAAGATGCTCTCCTTCAATGTGTTTTCTTTTCAACAGTTGGGAAATGAAAGTAGGCCACTATCTATCGCCAGGCCTTGCTGGCACAGCGTCATTTCAGCTTGTTCCCATTTGTACCTAAAGCCTTTGTCAACAGCTCAACAAGAATCAAAAGCAAACAACCCACTACAAACAGACTGGTGCGAGTGTGAATCGCTCACTCACATTCCAGCTGCTTAATGTCTGTTCAGACTCCTCACTGACAAGGTTAAGAGGGTGAGGAGGATAAGCACAGGGCTAAAAACATGTTGGCTCAGTAAAGATAGAGAGTTATTCTAAACCATTAGCCTGAGGGGGAGCTGCACACAACTCCAATGACTAAATTCACCGACAGAAGTTCAGCCGGTTCTCATGAGAAATACAGCTACAGGTGCATTTATGACTAAGGATTGTTTTCTTTTCCCTGCCACAAAGGGTTCAGTTATGGCGAATGTACACTTATACCTGCGGGAACGGCATAGCTAGTAATTACATTATATAGTCCTATCAGAATGACTCCCTCTAGGAGCTGCGCGTTCCAATAATACTGCAGTGCAGCTGGGGGAGATCCAATTCTCGCAGGTTTCCCAGTCAACCCCATCAGCAAACACAGCGTGGTTTTACGACAACTCGTAGTCTGGAGTCTATGTAAACAGCAGGCCTTTTATGGATTTGCAGGGTTCTGTACGGTGCTGTGTACGTATTGTCAAGCACCTGTTTGTAAAGAAAGTAATTTCAATATCAGAGGATTAGTAACTTACAACTACACTTCACCTACATTTCAAGTCCATGTCTACATTAAGAAGTATGCCATGATCCAGCACACACTCTTATGGGATGGGTGCCATGTGGAAGAGAATCCATGGCACTCCAAATTGTATGAATCAAAGTCTTTATTCCCACAAAACATGTGGGAATAGATAACATCAGGTAATACATATAGCATATACAGCTTACAAATAGAAATACTCTATTCAATCACAGAGTCAGTTTGTAACAACTATCACTGACCTTTGCACTTATCAACGGTTGTCTATACAGACGTTTTCTTCTTCGTACATTCTAGGTAGAGAAGTCTACTGAACTACAGGAGCTCAGATAATAGGATATAAGCACATATGGCAAACTTGTTGAGCATTTCCAAAAGAAGAAACAGTGCATGTAGCTATAGACTAATAAAGACTAGAATTCAGGACAACTACTAGTTTATTAAAAGTTTTATTTGGTGACAGGTACTCTTTAATATAGTGTTCCTTGTGTAATTAGCAGACACATTCCCATCCACTTGCTTTTAAAATTATCAGCATAAATATGTTTAACTCCTTAAGGACTCAGGGTTTTTCCGTTTTTGCAATTTCGTTTTAAAAATCATAACCCTTTCAATTTTCCACCTAAAAATCCATATTATGGCTTATTTTTTGCGTCACCAATTCTATTTTGCAGTGACATCAGTCATTGTACCCAAAAATTCACAGCAGAAAAAAAAAATCATTGTGCGACAAAATCAAAGAAAAAACGCCATTTTGTAACTTTGGGGGCTTCCTTTTCTACGCAGTGCATATTTCGGTAAAAATGACACCTTATTATTCTGTAGGTCCATACGGTTAAAATGATACCCTACTTATATAGGTTTGATTTTGTCGTACTTCTGGAAAAAATCATAAATACATGCAGGAAAATGTATACGTTTAAAAATGTCATCTTCTGACCCCTATAACTTTTTTATTTTTACTCGTACAGGGCGGTATGAGGACTCATTTTTTGCTCCATGATCTGAAGTTTTTATCGGTATGATTTTAGTTTTGATCGGACTTTTTGATCACTTTTTAATGGTATAAAAAGTGACCAAAAATAGGCTTTTTTGGACTTTGGAATTTATTTGCGCGTACGCCATTGACCGTGCGGATTAATTAATGATATATTTTTTATAGTTCGGACATTTATGCACGCGGCAATACCACATGTTTATTTTATTTTTTTATTTACACTGTTTTATTTTATTTTAATGGGAAAAGGGGGGTGATTCAAACTTTTATTAGGGAAGGGAAGGGGTTAAATGACCTTTATTAACACTTTTTTTTTTTTGAAGTGTTATAGGTCCCATAGGGACCTATAACACTGCACACACTGATCTCTCATGCTGATCACTGGCGTGTATTAACACGCCTGTGATCAGTGTTATTGGCGCTTGACTGCTCCTGCCTGGATCTCAGGCACGGAGCAGTCATTCGTCGATCGGACACCGAGGAGGCAAGTAAGGGCCCTCCCGGTGTCCTGTAAGCTGTTCGGGACGCTGCGATTTCAGCTTTGACCGCCGCTTCTAAAGGGTTAATACCGCACATTGCCGCGATCGGCGATGTGTGGTATTAGCCGCGGGTCCCGGCCGTTGATGAGCGCCGGAACCGATGCCATATGATGCGGGGTCACACTGCGACCCCGCTTCATATCGCGGGAGCCGGTGCAGGATGTAAATATACGTCCTGCGTCGTTAAGGGGTTAAAATGTAATGGAAAAAATGTCCACTAGGTGGTGCTGTTCTGTTCCCTGCCACAATTAACACATTGAGTATGGTCTCCTCCCGGACTGGCAGGAGACCAAACTCAGGAAGTGTTTCTCTGCACTGAGCTTCATTGACAGCTGCACAGAGCCTGATTAAAAGCTGCACAGACTGAAGGCTACACAGAGCCTCACTGAAAGCTGCACAGAGCCAGAGGTCTTCAATTCATCACAGCACTGCAACGATGTGAGTGTGGAAATGGTCCTCCAGCAAGCCTCAGTGATTTCATGCATGCTGGGTAATGCCCTCTTTCGTCTGCTTGGAGATTGCACAGTGTGAAGCACATTTTTTTTTTTAATAAGGGTCGGAGGGGTGTTAGGAGTAGTTAGGGAACATAGCCTGAGGTAGTTTAGAAAAATTTATTTAGGAACAGGTACTCTTTAAAGCAACATATTTGCTAAATTACTAAACTTTTTATGCACACTATGCCTATATATTATGCTATACCTCCTGAATATTTTTTACAACAAAACTGACAACTTGGTGTTACCATTCTCCCTGTCAGGAGGTGTGTCTGTAGAAAGTTTGGAACTGTCAGTAGTGAATGGACAATGTCAGAATGTGTGGGGACAGACAGAGGAAAGGTAGACTTGTAGAAAAGATGTTCCAGAATTGTTATACCATAAAGAAAATGTATTTACTAAAACAAACATGTAGAGAGACATGAACTCATGATAGCTCGACTTCTCATTGGCACCAAAAATGTGTAGCTATTTAGCAAAGGCCAGACGGAACTAGTTGGTGTTTTTAAAACAGAATTTGGGAAGCACAGCACAGCTTTGTACCCAAGAGTAGTTAGGATCAATAAGGACAGTGGCACTTACAATATACAGAACAATACATAGTGAATGGTGTTTACCACAGCCTACCCTGAAATTAAGGCAAAGGAAGGACAGGCTGTCATAGATAGTCGCCTACCAAAAACCCTTACTGACACAGTAGAGTGGGAGAAATCAGACACCTTGGTGAAATCTGAATGAAGCCTCAGGTGGCAGAAGAATGCTCACATGGGCATAGGCTTCTCATCATTAGGACTTGAGATTAAAAGGGGTACCCTGCCCCTAGACATCTTATCCCACGATACCCCATGAATCCGCCCCCCTCGTGACGTCACACCCCGCCCCCTCAATGCAAGTCTATGGGAGGGGGCATAGCGGGCGCCACACCCCCATCCCATAGACTTGCATTGAGGGAGAGGGTGTGACATCACGAGGGGGTGGAGCCTTTGGACAGGGGATAAGATGTCTAGGGGCGGAGTACCCCTTTAAAGAGGAGGGAGTCACGCCTGCACTCTGCTAATCCATTAGAACGCTCACGTGGGAGCAGACTCTCAGGTCATTAAAACATTGATGCATATTCAAGGGATGGGCATATGAAAGCACGGAGGAAGGAGGCAGGAAAACTTGGAAAGACCGCTCTCGCCTCAATTGCGCAAAGGACCAGACTCTGAACAAGGGCTATAACTGTGCACGTGGACCATTAATTTATGTCCGTGATACATTGATTTACTCAGGTTCACCTGCACTATAACCCTGTGCATTGGGTTTAGTGTGTGTGAACTAGCAGTCCGTTCCATCAGCTCATCCAACATCTCTCCTGACCTCCATTCACATATTAAAGGGGTACTCAGGTGGAAAACTTTATTTTATTTAAATGAACTTTTGAATTTCTTTTTCGTCTTATCCACAGTGCTCTCTGCTGACACCTGATGCCCTTATCAGGAACTGTCCAAAGTTGGATAAAATCCCCATAGCAAACCTATACTGCTCTGGACAGTTCCTGACATGGGCAGAGGTGTCAGGAGAGAGCACTGTGGACAAGACAAAAAGAAATTCAAAAGAGAAGAATTTCCTCTGTAGCATACAGATTACTTCTATTAAAAAAAAAAATGTGTCCTTCCAGTACTTATTAGCAGCTGTGTATATGTATATATATATATATATATATATATATATATATATATATATATATATATATATATATATATATATATACCGTATCTATCGGGGTATACCACGCACCCTCATTTTACCAAGGATATTTGGGTAAAAAAAGTTTTTTACCCAAATATCCATGGTAAAATGAGGGTGCGTGTGCGCGCGTGTATACCCCGATACATCCCCAGGAAAGGCAGGGGAGAGAGGCAGTCGCTGCCCGCTTCTCTCCCCCTGCCTTTCCTGGGCTCTAGAGCCCTGCTGCCGGCCCTTCTGTTGGGTCGAGTCCGCGCAGCTGCAGGCCTCCGGCGTCCGTCCCCTTCGTCGTTGCTATGCGCTGCACGGCGCGGCGCATGACGTCAGTGCGCCGCGCATAGCAACGACGCAGGGGACGCACGCCGGAGGCCTGCAGCAGCGCGGACCCGATCCAGGTAATTATGCCACCGGGGATGGGGGGAGGCAACGGGGCAGCGGCGCCGGCAATGGGTGCCGCTGCCCCTTCTCTCCCCCTGGCTGTCGGCGCCGCTTCTCTCCCCCTGGCTATCGGCGCCGGCAATGGGGCGCCGGTACCGATAGTCAGGGGGACAGAACGGGCAGCGGCGCCGATAGCCAGGGGGTGAGAAGGGCCGGCAGCAGGGCTCTAGACCCCAGGGAAGGCAGGGGGAGAGAAGCGGGCAGCAACAGCCTCTCTCCCCCTGCCTTTCCTGGGGCGGTATCGGCGTATAACACGCACATAGACTTTAGGCTAAAAATTTTAGCCTAAAAAGTGCGTGTTATACGCCGATAAATACGGTGTATATATATATAGTTCGACATGGCTTCTACAAGCCTAACCCTTCTCTCCCCCAACATCAGCCAATACAAATTAGACAGACAGTTAGCCCAAAAGGTGTTCGTTTTGGCCAACTTTAGTATAAGGTGTCTAGCACCTTAAAAGGTCATGGACAGATTTAAGCTACCTCAGTAGGAGGCAATTGTACAGCAAGTATTTAATTATTATAATTTTTTTCTTGTTTCGAAGGAAACCGTCCAAGGAAAGATAAAACTGTGTATTGTAAAATGGCAGAAAAGTTTCCCCCTCCAAAGGCATTCTACATCTCTGGGCACCAAAAAGGTTATCATCTGTAAAGAAAATCCTTTCATTTTGGGCGCAGCCATACATGTAAAGCAATGTGACCTAGTAGTTAACGTTGAGGTCAAATCTCTCATTGATCTGGCTGCTCGGAGCTCATTACAAACAGCCAGACTGCTACATCATCTGAAGAGTCGAGCTCTGCCAAGTGATTTAATGACCAATGACTATTTGAATTGTGATCAAACACGGTTATCCCTTGCCCTCCAAGTAACCTTTTAAGTGACATTGTATGCAGCAGGAATAATATGATACACATGACTTATCCTTCTATGCATCACATTTCTGCCAAAGTAAACCACTTGTTTTATTAAAGAGAAGACAGATAACATTTAAACGTCACTAATAGTTTTACAGAGATAAAGATACCCCGATGCACCAACATTACACTGAGGACCGAGCTCAACAACAGATATTACATAACACAAAATATTGTATTGATTAAAGTCTATTACATTAGGGAGAAAGGTAAAAAGCATCCTCCACACAGGACATTAAGGGGAAATAAATATAATTTACTACAAGCACCAAGGCTTATTTCTTTATATAGTGAACATCAAATACAAAGGAGATAACAAAGAAAGGGAACACATACATTTCTCAGGAAAAAGTTCATTCTGGACTACATCCAAATCTAGGCTTTGACCAAAGATTTTTGCACTTACAAAATTTAAATTTAAGGGGTATTCCAGGAAAAAAAAAAGTATTTTTTATTTATATATATATATATATATATATATATATATATATATATATATATATCTATATCTATATCTATATCTATCTATCTATATATATATATATATATATATATCTATCTCAACTGGCTCCAGAAAGTTAAACAGATTTGTAAATTAGAGATTTGCAAGAGCAGGTGTAGCACCAGGCACTACCGTTGCCAAATAGCCCAGAGGATGCACGGTGTAACAAGTGCTGCTGTGACCTTCGTGCTGACGTATACTGCTATGTGGAGGTGCTGACTATATCCAAGTATACTGATATCACTGAGTTTATACGAAGAGAAAAGAAGTCGTACTCCCCATCCAGTAGCAGAATATAAATATTGTCCTTTATTCACACCAGCAAAATGGAACATAAAATACGGTCACTTCACGTGGGGAGCGAGAGCAGCCGCTCTCAAGACGCGGGGGCACACCACCAGAGGCGACTAGTTTCGCGTCACTGCTTGACGCTTCTTCCAGCCAACTACCTACTCAGGTGGTTAAGTATTTATACAGTCTTAAAGACTGTATTAAGACTGTATAAATACTTACCCACCTGAGTAGGTATGCGTACACCTTATTGGCCGGAAGAAGCGTCAAGCCGTGACGTGAAACTAGTTGCCTCTGGTGGTGTGCCCCTGCGTCTTGAGAGCGGCTGCTCTCGCTCCCCACGTGAAGTGACCGTATTTTATGTTCCACTTTGCCGGTGTGAATAAAGGACGATATTTATATTCTGCTACTGGATGGGGAGTGTGACTTCTTTTCTCTTCGTATAAACTCAGAGATTTGTAAGTTACTTCTAATAAAAAATCTTAATCCTTTCAGTACTTATGAGCTTCTGAAGTTGAGTTGTTCTTTTCTGTCTAAGTGCTCTCTGATGACACGTGTCTCGGTAACCGCCCAGTTTGGAAGAAAATCCCCATAGCAAACCTCTTCTAAACTGGGCGGTTCCCGAGACATGTGTCATCAGAGAGCACTTAGACAGAAAAGAACGACTCAACTTCAGAAGCTCATAAGTACTGAAAGGATTAAGATTTTTTAATAAACAGATTTGTCAATTACTTCGAACTTTCTGGAGTCAGTTGATGTCTAAAAAAAAAGTTTTTTCCTGGATAACCCCTTTAAGTTTTCTTAGAAATAGTTATCATACCTAAAATCATAAAATGCATGGTTTGTAACATTAATTATTAAAATTTTATCAGATTTTACTATAGGAATCTTCCCAGCTGTATGGTCATGCTACTGCAGAAGCTCCGGCAAGCAGGGCATAAGGCTACTTCTACTGGCTGAGGCTGTTAGGAGAGTTGTTTGGCATGTGTGCCCCAGTGCCAGATATTGCTCTACAACCCTGTTACAGTCTGTGGTAGGGGTCCAGTCTCAAAATTTGTTCTGTATAAGGGACACATCCTTAAGCTACATGTATCAGTTCAACTAGTTCGAAAAGTTAGATGAAAACTATGAAAGTTATAACAGATGCCACATTGATTATCCAACATCTCCATTAATGGGTGTGTTGATTAACGTTTAAAGAAAATCATACATCCATTTCACCTGCACTAACCTGCTGGTACAAACAGGAAAAGCATGTGACACTGATAACAACCATACTTGCCCGATCCTGCTCAATGCTCCTGTTCTCCCGCTATTTCCTTCTGTATCTTTCCATTATGGGGCTGATTTGGTGTATGTGCAAAGCTTTGTGACTTCAGAGCTCCTGCTTCTCTGCTGTGTCCCACTGCTAGCAAACAGCAGCGGTGACATCCCGAAGCTCCGCCCATGCTCCAAGTCTGCCCCGGAACAGTAAATACGGAGGAAGATAGCGGGAGAACCTATGCACAGGGCAGGGACAGGGAAATATTATCATTGTCACCTGCACTACCTGTCTGTACCACCTTTCCTTTAAAGTAAATATTAATAAACTAAATATCCAGAAAGTCTGACAACCCAATATAATAATTGTGTTAGGCACAGTGATATTTTCTATTAAAATACTGGGCACATATAGACCTATCAGCCTTCCTGAGAGTCATACAATCTGGACTATCACATACTATTTATCATGGCAGTTCTATGAAAATAGCTTTTCATAATGTCTGTTCTCCCTTTGAATGTGTTTAGATTTTTTTTTTCATTGTGTTTAAGACTAACTGTAACTGTATGACAACACATTGTACCCACTGGGCAGGGAGGCATTGCTTTCCCCCAGTTTGATAAATTAACTTCTCTAGGCATAAAGATCAGAGAGTACCATGGGTTATTTCACTGTTCACTGTCTAATAGGCACCACTATATAAAGCAGAGCTACCAAACAATCCTTGTCATGCAAGTAAAGGATCCATGAAAGTGCATTTAATGGGGCAACAGATCACATGAACATGATGGGCAAATATTTTCAGGACTGTGGTCAAAATTGTTCCAACTAAGTGGGCCACGCTAGCCATTTGTATCAATTGCACCTATGCAGCAACAGTTACAACCTGCAGGAATACTTTATAAGTTATATAAAAGATGCATCAACCATTCGTAAGATTGTTATGCAAATCTGATTAAAAACTATAGAGGAGTGAACAAAGAAAAAAGTAACACTAAAACTGGCTATACATAAAGCTGGCAGAAGCCACCGATTTTAGTTGTAGAGGCCAACTATTTATTGTCTATGGGAACCTACCAATTCTCCCCAATAGCAGAGAACAGATAAGAAATGGGGTGGGCATGTTTGATTTCAACAAGCCCTACTCTTTTGTTCTCCGGGAGATAGCCCGGACCCAGCTTTCCCAATCTCCCTATGCAGAAAACATGCAGGGATGTGGGGATCAGGAGAAATAGCCAGCTATAGGCTGGCTTTACATGCTACGTCTTGCAGAATTTTTAAGGGTAAGGTCACACGTGCTGTATTTTGCTGTGTATTTACAAGGTTCTTGTTTTTTATTTTGGGGGGGAAAAAAATGTTCTTTAACAAAATGACCATAATAGTAACAAACCTGACGTTTCCTGGAAGAATTCTATTGAAAAAGTGACTTGTCCTGATTCTCAAAACATTTTTGTGTGTTAAGAAAAACATGAGAAGAAGAATAAATCAGTGGGTTATATGCAATCTAGGCAAAATTCACACTACCGCTGTGCTCGCTAAATGGAGCTCAGCCCTTTGGAAGGACGAACGTTGAGCAGACAAAAAAAAAAACAAAAAAAAAAACAGATCTATAAATAAATAAATAAAAAAGGCTCATGTCCGATCTTTTTTCTATACTCAACTCATGACTTGACAGACCCTATTAAAGTCAAGGGGATCCATCAGGACTCTAATTAAATTGTCAGTTGTGCTCTGACCCATTCAGTGCAAAAAGAAAAAAAAATAGAAGAGTAAACCTAGCTTTAGTGCACAGTCCTGAAGCTACCTCTCAAACATTTTTGCATACGGATTGCACATAAATTAATCAATTTTGTAACATTTTCTATAACTTATACTGCAAAATAGCTCAGTTGTCCCCAATGGTCCTTTTCACATATTTTATGTAACCGACTCTTGAATCAGACACATTAAAAAACGGATATCATTTGACAAAACCATCTGAGGAGAAGTGGGTGCTCAGATGATGCTAGTGCTACTAATGCCTTAAAGGAGAGTCCCAGTTTTGGTCAACATAACCTTTCACAACATCTATATCTATACAATGGAGGAAACCTATCCAAGATTTTAGCAGTTCGAACACAATAGCAATTTGTTGTGCATCTTCCATATTTATGAACACCATAAATGTGCAATCTCACCACTGGCAAAACGTCTTATATAAATCTTTATTTTAAAACTACGAATGTGGATTTGCAAAGTATGTTTTGCCAAACTTCTAATAGAATTTGGGGTGAATTTAGTAAATCCCCCAAGTATGTTTAATACCATTATAAATTCCAGGCTGCCTGTATGTCCACACTATCATTCACAAGGTGAATCTGTTTAGTAATCATTATGTGCCATTTGCTGGTCTTCACTTGGAGTTCGTACTATTACAGCAATGCACAGATCATACTTTTAGGTCATCTACAGAAAAAAACTGAAATAGCCTCTGCTACATATACTTGGAGAGTCGGCTACAGGTGCTAGTTACTCCTATTACCTATTTGTATTTCTGAGGAACACCAAGAAAGCCAACAATTCCATAATTTACCAGATAAAAATCCTCATCTACTGAAAGCACTGCCTGGATAAATCTCACTTCACTTTCCATTCTGCCAACCACTGAGGGCAGGGCCCAGGGGAGCCCTTCAGCCTATTTCTGTTCACGCAATGTCATAGGCAGAAGCCAGCCCAATCTGCCCAAATCGGTGCCAAGTAATAAAAGTGGAAGAAAAAGAAAAAGCAGATATTCATGCATTTCACACACCTTGTGCCCTGTGGTCTGTTGCCAGGGCAACAGGAGACCACCAGTGAGCACATTATTAGCTTTACAAAGTCAGTCTCGGGGGGGTCATGGGCACAGAAGTGCTGATTTACAATGCTGAAGCGTCGCCATCCACATCTTGTGTGTAGAGAAATATATAAAATAACTAAAAAGTTACAATAGGTCTACACCCAAAATACATATCAGGTTGCTACGTAGTCATAAAACGATGCAATAGTCTATATACTCAGAAGGGAATTCCAGCTAAAGACATTAAAATGCAAATGAAGTGTAGCCGCTGAACTTTAGTACCCTCGGCGCTGCAGAAGGATAGCTATGAGGGCAGTTAATAGGCCTCCCGTCTAGAATAGAGCAAAATTATCCGGAATATATAAAAGAATAAAGATATATTATATATATTTTTTTTTTATTTTTTTATTTTTTTATTACAATTTAACACCTTATGTCGCTTCTATGGCAGTAGTAACCACTTAGCTATTATTTCTTTACAACACTGTAAAATAAAGCATCAAACTGCTTTTTAGATACTTTTTTTTTTTTTTTAAACAAAGAGGCAGGGTGGCGGGGAAATGACAGCGGAATGAATAACATCTTACATTCAGACTGCAGGAGAATGAGCACACAGAGAGGCAGCAGCCATTTCCTGGGAAAAGATAAAGCACTAATGAGAAATGACTTGCTGCTCATTCAGACAACAGTTCCCTTTGTGGTCGGGGCTTCCTGGCTGACAGGAACCCAGTGCCTCTTAATAGGATTTCCATATTATTTCTAACACCTGCCTACAAGTTATTTGTTTACATTGAAGGAGGCAAAATACTCAGATCAGACATCTGCTTCCAGTTCAGCTATATCTTAGCAAAGCATCGAGAAAGTAGCTTTGTTACCATGGTGACTTCATTCTCTCCCAGTTGCCTGCCACACATTAACATTTCCAATTTTATTTCGCTATTCAGCAGGCCGAGTGGCTTGAGGTAACAAAAAAAAGAAGCAAAGAAAGAAAGAAGAAAAAAATAACACAACGGGACCATCAAACCAAACATAAACCTTAAAGTGGATCTAAATCAATTAAGTGATCAGTAAAGTGTCTCTGGATAGACAGGAGAGAGCTCTGGAGTCAATGTGGTTAATGCTGTCCAAACAGAAAAGACCGCCACTCCCCTTGTACTTTGCTTTTTGTGTCCTTTTCATACAGACAACACATTATTGCAAACAATGGAATACTTTGCATAACCAAGGCAAAATTTACCTAGCCATTAAAATGCGCACATCAGACAAAGTACAGCAAGCGATGCAAGAGGTCTGTTGTTTTAAGCCATCAGCTTGTAAAACGGACTAAAAAAAAAAAAAGTGAAAGAAGTCATCAATGTAATGTCTAAATAAGAGGCATCTGCCCCTAATGGATCACAATGACAACTGTCGATCACTGAAAATCAAACAATAAGTCCCAAGCAACAGTCTGGGTTTACAGCGTTCTTCAACCAGAGCACTGGATTCCCAACTTGGCCTCCTGTATAAATTTATTGGCTGTTTCAAACGTGTTCCCTATTACTTAAAGGGGTTGTGCGCTGCCCTGACTTTCGGAGCTCCGCTCACAGCGTTTGGAAGTTCGTTACTTCGAACGCTGTGTGCGGGCTTCCGTGTTCGCGACCGCCGGGCGTGACGTCACGCCCGACCCCTCGTGACGTCTCGCCCGCCCCCTTGTGACGTTGGTCGCGCACGCTTCCCATAGACTTTTGTTGAGGGGGCGGGCGAGACGTCACGAGGGGGCGGGCGAGACATCACGAGGGGCTGGGCGTGACGTCACGCCCGGCAGCCGCGAACACGGAAGCCCGCACACAGCGTTCGGAGTAATGAACTTCCGGACGCTGTGAGCGGAGCTCCGAAAGTCAGGGCAATGCACAACCTCTTTAAAGGAGTTCTCCCTCTATCCATAAGATAGCACAGTGCTGTACTATGTAGTGGGTGGCATGGTGGCTCAGTGGTTGGCACCACTGCCTTACAACACTGGAGTTTTTATGTCCACATCATATTTGTGTTGCTTTCCCCCAGGATCTTTAGTTTACGCCAACATCCCAAACCACAGGTTCAAAGAGACAATGTCTGTACAGCCCTCCAGTAGGTTAGTGCTATATAGAGGAATTCCCAATAATTATTATTACTCGGGTATCTTTGGAAGTCCCATAGAAAGTTAATAAAGCAGCAGGAGAGCATGCGCACTTGCAGTTAATTCACTGGGGGAACAAGGTTCTGTCCTCATAATTGGTGGAGGTATCAGGGATCAGATATCCCCTATAAGTTTTAATTTTGATATCCTCTTTACAAATTGATAATAAATACAAAATGTCATAAAAAAAACTACAATGAAGGAAGATTTAAAGGGGTACTCCCACCCCTAGACATCGTGGGGGTCCCAGCGCTGGGGGCGGGCAACAACAGGCATTCCACCATACCCCCTCCCTTAGACATGAATGGAGGGGACGTGATGTCATGTGATGTCATGACCCCCGCCGCGTGAACTCTGTTTTAACATACTGTTCAGAATGCTGGGTGCTGCACGGATAGATGATAAGATATCTAGGGGCAGAGTACCTGTTTAAGGCTCCCCCATCCCAGAAGAACTCATATGGCTGAGTATATGTGGATTGTACACTTTCTAGTCAATGGTGGTTTAGTTGCTTGTAGGTTATAATCATTCTATCCTTGGCAACAATAGAAATAATCAAGGCCTTAATGCTTAGTTGTGCTATATATAGCAGTCAGCAGGAGCCTACAAAGCTGCAGAGTAAAGTATGGGGAAGGGATACTGTTGGAGTATATAACCAGAAGCAATTAAAGTTAAAAGGCATGTTCAACCAATGGCATTTAAAGCAATTCTTAAGTATAATTCTCAGTGTGGCCAAACACCATTCAGTTCCCGGGTTGTATAATACAATTTTCTTAGAACCGCAGGCCAACTAGGCCAAGATTTGAAGATACCCAAGGAAAAGCTATCTGTGGGGATGCCTGATCCACTGGCCATAATTATACGACCTGTAAAATACTAAGGCAATCCTGACAGCATAAGCAAAAGAAGGCCTTTGGAACTCTAGCTGAGTTACTCAGTTTAGACTTCTGTTACTTAATTTACCCTGTGTGAGTCTGGAGTGGGAAGTCATGTACAAAGCAGAGTCCACTCACCCCATGACTGACCACCTAGAATTGATATATGTCCCAAAGATGATTATTATTACCAGTTACAAGCCATTCATTGGAATAGGTTCACTTGTTACACACCACAGTCTGCATGCCCACAGGTTGACATTGACACTATTAAACTAAATGTATTACACGGCTCCGGAATAGGAACTTGTAATTATTCTTTGCTAAAGCGACCCAAAATATTAAAATGTAGGAAGCAAAGCAAACAGCTCTTTCCAGCAACAAAGTCTAACCTGGGAATCTGTTCAAACCAAATTATCTTTCAACTCCTTGGAAAGTAAACAATAGGTGAAAATGTAAATACAAGCCAGATCTATCTCCGAACTGTAGCACAGAAGAGGTTTCCCAGAGGAATCGATAATATAGCTCGACATCGCTAAATAATACCTTTCCTTTTACCTTCCGGATCCACAGGGAGCCGAGAGAAATAAGCAACACAAAACTCACAATTATGGATTATGTATTACCTGCAAAAAATGACTCCAAACAGTTCAATGTGAAGGATCTGAGGGTGACATTGTAGAGTACAGGATATGCTAACAAAAAAACAGGATACCTTATCGCCAGGCTGTGCTCACTGTCGTAAAAAAACTTTTGAGAAATTATTTGGTTGGTCATTGAATCTATAAGTCTAGCACAAGGTACTGCTGTTGTACAGTGCCAGTGCATGTAAATTGCTATAGCAAGAGATCCCATATGAATTTACAGTGCTACACAACATTTCCCCCCATGTAACCTCGGATAGCTCGTGTTTTCACTTATTATTATTAGTGAATCCTAATACCTGGCAAAAGTAGCCTTATAGTCCTGCAAGGGTAATCTTAACCTAGTTGCCAAAAAATACTGATAATTCAACTATGATTTAGTGTGATCAGATCTGTGTCGGAGTCTCTATCAACTGTAGCAATTTTTTAACCCCTTAACGACGAGCGCTGTAAATGTACGTCCTGGTGACATGGTACTTAACGCACCAGGACGTACATTTACGTCCTAAGCATAACCGAGGGCATCGGAGAGATGCCCGGATCATGCGCGGCAGGTCCCAGCTGTTGATCACAGCCAGGGACCCGCCGGTAATGGCGGACATCCGCGATCCCGCGGATGTCCGCCATTAACCCCTCAGATGCCGTGATCAACACAGATCACGGTATCTGCAGCATCGCGGTCACTTAATTGGATGATCGGATCGCCCCCAGCGCTGCCGCGGCGATCCGATCATCCAGCACGGCAGCCGGAAGTCCCCTCACCTGCCTCCGCTGTCTTCCGGGAGTCTTCTGCTCTGATCTGCCTTCCCGCAGACCAGAGCAGAAGATGACCGATAACCCTGATCAGTGCTATGTCCTATACATAGCACTGAACAGGATTAGCAATCGAATGATTGCTATGAATAGTCCCCTATGGGGACTATTACAGTGTAAAAATAAAAGATAAAGTAAAAAAAATGTGAAAAACCCCCTCCCCCAATAAAAACATAAATTGCCCCATTTTCCCTATTTCACCCCCAAAAAGTGTTAAAAAAATATTTTATATACATATTTGGTATCGCCGCGTGCGTAATTATCCGAACTATTAAAATAAAATGTTATTGATACCGTACGGTGAACGGCGTGAACGTAAAAAAAAAAAAAAAAGTCCAAAATAGCTGCTTTTTATAACATTTTATTCCCAAAAAAATGTATAAAAATATTTATTTAAAAAGTTTTATATAAGCAAATATGGTATCAATAAAAAGTACAGATCATGGCGCAAAAAATGAGCCCTCATACCGCTGCTTATACGGAAAAATGAAAGTTATAGGTCTTCAAAATAGGGGGATCTTAAACGTACTAATTTGGTTAAAAAGTTTGTCATTTTTTTTTTAAGCGCAACAGTAATAGAAAAGTATGTTATCACGGGTATCATTTTAATCGTATTGACCCAAGGAATAAAGAACACATATCACTTTTACCGTAAATTGTACGGCGTGAAAACCAAACCTTCCAAAATTAGCAAAATTGTGGTTTTCTTTTTAATTTCACCACACAAATAGTATTTTTTTGGTTGCGCCATACATTTTATGGTAAAGTGAGTGATGGCATTACAACGGACAACTGGTCGCGCAAAAAACAAGCCCTCATACTAGTCTGTGGATGAAAATATAAAAGTTACGATTTTTTGAAGGCGAGGAGGAAAAAATGAAAACGTAAAAATAAAATTTTCTGCGTCCTTAAGGCCCAAATGGGCTGCGTCCTTAAGGGGCTAAAGGAAAGAACAGTGTTGCACTCTGCACCATATTTACTGACAGACCTCATTATAAAAAGGGGTCCATACATCTTAGACCCCACCATTAACACCAGGTTCAGCTGATCGTCTAAGGTGTATGGCTACTGTACCTCCTGTTGGGACAGGCTTGGTGGATTTTTACCGCACAGTCGTTTCGTTTTTTGGAAGAGATAGGCCAGCGTCAGAGCTTTCTGTCAAGTCAAACATTCATGTGTATGGGAAGGTTGTGAAAGATCACTGTCAACAGATATTGCAGGGCCACCATAATAAATCAATTACTAGTGTCCATCGCGCAGCAGATCCACCACAAAGTTGTCATATGCATTGGTGTTGGAAACCAACGACATGGATGTGAACAGAGACATAGTTTGCAAAGTAATAATCTTTCTTAAAAACCAATTTGGCATAAGGATAAAATTGCACAAATTTTTACTGTGAATTTAGAAAATTTCAGTAAAAACACAAAAAGGTACTGTGATGGTACAGCATAAAATGCTACATGTGTACACAACCTTAAACTCTGCTATTAGTCATTGTTGCAACAATCAATAAATTAAACAAGCAATACAAAAATGTTTTTAATATAAATATAAATTTCCTATATGGGTTAAATTAATACAATTTTTGTTATGATCAGAATTACTTTATAGAGGACATAACATTTTTTTTCCAGAATGAAGTAACATTTTGGGAAACATAAGATTTAAGAATATGAGATTTGTACTGCAGCACCCATACAGTAAAGCCACACCCCAGGCTGCTGAATTATCAGAGGATTATTATACATCAGATAATAGGAAAGCTTTGGGAGTACATAAGGAGATTAGAGGTCAGGATCCCATTTTAGGATTGACTAGATTAGTGCTGCTTGCCCACACTCTGCCCTTGGTAGTTCCATTTTAAATATCTATATATTTATAGAGGAATGGGTTGTTTTGCCATTTAGCCACATACATCTAGAGGTCTGAGGACTTCCCTGGTCAACATATATGGGAAAATGTAATGTCATGCAGTAATAAACTATAAATTCACAGTCAATTTTTTTATATAAGAGCCACATTGCGTACATGTAATAGGTTCAAGATCAGAGTATACTTGGAGGGAAGTTAAAGTTGTGTTCTTAAAAGCTCTAGAATCACAAAAGGGGAAAAACAAAAAACAAAAAAAAACACTTGGGTGGGATGTGTAGGAGCAAGATTCCTTTTTATTTTTAAATACTATTACAATAAACTGTCTTTTCAAAAGATACCTCTCTTCCTTCAGGATGTTTACATTAACTCCCACATTTCTATCTGAATACAGGGATAGTGTTTTTCAAGTAAAGGTCATTGGGGTTGGAATTAATCTTATTCTATAGCATTTTTTTCTTTTTTTTGACCATATTAATATAAAAGTGTATGTTTATTTTTATTGAATGTGAACAATTTAAATTTGTATTAAACAATGAAATGCTACGAGGCTTTGTAAAAGGAGTTATTCTCTACCACCCGAAGCTGCTTTCAGTATTCTGCTGGTTGCTCTTGAAACCAGACTGCAGGATATGACCAGGGATGTCCCGATACCGATACTAGTATCGGTATCAGGGCCGATACCAGGTATCTTCATGGTATCGGGGACTCGTCTAATGTCCCCGATACCAAATCAGATACCTGGTGGAGTGCTCCACTCCGCTGCCCCGTCCTCCGGTTTGCATCATGACCACTGCCCCCGTTTTGCCGTCCGCATTATGGTGTCTTATGGAGGAGCATGTGACATACACGTCACTCCCTTGCGCCCAGCGTAGCGCTACAGAGGAAGCAAAGTGACGTGTATGTCACATGCTCCTCCATAAGCCGTCATTATGCGGACGACAGAACGGGGGCAGCGGCAGGGATGAGAACGGGGCTGCAGCATTGATGAGAACGGGGCTGCGGAGCGGCGACACCGGACAGTGAGTGTCTACAGGAGGGTCCTTCTGGCTACAAAGGGGGGGCACTGCTGGCTACAAAGGGGGGGGGCACTGCTGGCTACAAAGGGGGGGGGGTCCTGCTGTCTACAAAGGGGAGGTCTTGCTGGCTACAGGTGGGGGTCCTGTTGTCTGTCTGCAAATACTACCTACAAGGGGATACTACCTACTATTAAAGGCAATCTTACAGCAGAGTCACCTACACTAACTTGAATTTATAGATAGATAGGTCAGGTGACCCGGTTTCTATAGCTGCTCACCATGTGAACATCTCGCTCCGGAGACATCGGTTTCGCCGCCAATGCAAATGTTATGCCCAATGGAGAAGAGAGAAATCTAGGTTCATACTACAGCAGCTGCCTCCATTGTACACAACAAGGAACCCACATATCAGCACGGTAAGCAGTAGAGATGAGCAAACTTACAGTATATTCGATTTGTCACGAACTTCTCGGCTCGGCGGTTGCTGACTTTTCCTGCATAAATTAGCTCCGCTTTCAGGTGCTCCCGTGGGCTGGAAAAGGTGGATACAGTCCTAGGAGACACTTTCCTAGGACTGTATCCACCTTTTCCAGCCCACCGGAGCACCGGAAAGCTGAGCTAATTTATGCAGGAAAAGTCAGCAACCGCCGAGCTGAGAAGTTTGTGACGAATCGAATTTACTGTAAGTTCGCTCATCTCTAGTACGCAGCGCCAGAAACCAGGTCACCCTGGTGTCAGATTCCCTTTAAAATAAAAGTACTCGTACTTGAATTAAAGTATCGGTACTCGTACTCTGTCTTAAAAAAAAAATGGCATCGGGACATCCCTAGTTATGACCTAACTGCTCAGCTCGGTGTGTCCATCATCTCAATTCCCACAATGTACTGCCTTCTGCAAGCCATGAAAATGTACATGTCAGTATCAGACCAATTACATTTAGACAAGTAATCCATTGTCAAACATTTTATGGAAATTTATACTAGGAAGTGTAGTTTCCTAAAAGTGTATTTTTTACACTATTATTATTATTATTATTCTTAAGTTACTAACAACAGTTAATGTAGAAATCCATTTCAGAAAGTGTCCCTAGTGGTGGCTGCATGCACAAGACTAATGGAAAGAATGGTATTTGGAGCTCTACATCAGTAAGGCTGAACTTTGCTCATTATTAAAAGGGGTTGTCCAGGATTCGTTTAGAATAGGTAATTGACATCCAATTGGTGGGGATCGAAATCCCTTTAAGATATAGAAAACTGCAGTCAGCATACATGTGGTGCAAGCAGCATGATCCAAGTACACTATGATTACTTTGAGATGCTTGGGTGTTATAGTTTAAGGGTAGGGTAACGCCTAGTGCAAAAGAACAGTATATGCGCTACTGACCGTCTCTAGAGTGTGCCTCCTTCTGTGCCCGTGTGTCCTGCATTGTCTGCTTGTAGCAGCAATTCGCCACTACGAGCGCACACACAGGGATCTTCGAGTCGCACCTGTGAATGCGCAGTTCATTTACAGACATTGCGCTCTCAGCCTAGTTCAGGGAGCAGGGGGGGGGGGGCATGTCTGCGAGTAAACTGTGCATCTGTACACAACTCACAAATGTGCACTTAATGACTGAACACAGCTTCAAATCTGCAGCTTCGGATCCTGCACATCAAATATGAACAGGATACTTTACGTGTAAATAAAATAAGTCCTAAAACAGCATCTGGGACCCTGGTAAGTAGTCATTTGGGACTAGTTCCTCGAGTCCTGGTGGTATTTTAATCTAGGATTTCTCTGAAAAGCCTGACCATTTCAGAGTAAATCATAGGGAGACATTTATCATTAAAAGTGTACCCTACTCTTTTTTTTTTTACCGATCTTTTTTCCTTCTAACTTTTTGCTTAGCAGTGTGTAATTTATCATCTGTGTCTACCTTAGATAATGAATTCCCAGCGGCTGCGCATGTTTGTTTGTTTTGCGCAGGGTAGAGAGGTTTTGTACATGTGCTTTTGGTATGTGTACTTTTGCGCCTAGAAATCGGGGTTAGCGCAATATTTTGCGACTTATTACAAATGTGGCATATGATAAATAAGTGTGCAGAGCTGTCTAAATCAGAAAACGGTGTACTGCTACGCAAAACGCTAGGAAACTTCTATTCAAAAAGTCGCATATAAGTCGCAAAATTTACAAGACTGCGACATTCAAGCACCAAGGATAGACGGAAAAAAACGTCTATATTGAATGATAAATGTCCCCCATAGTGTTTTGGGATTGCGCTGCCTGCACCAGTTAATAAATAAACATAGTGACAGGTTCCTTTCAGGTATTTGGTATTTTCAGTATCTGCTGCTGCTTTATAAGGGATAAAGATGTCTGATTGTGGGGGTCCTGCAGCTGGGGACTAGAGTGATCTTGGCTGCGGCACCCCAGAAATCCGGTGTACGGAGCGAACTTCACTCAATGCCGGATGACTTGCGATGCGGAGGATCGTGTCGTCACAGCCACGCCCACTCGTGACATCACGGCCACACCTGCTCGTGACATCACGGCCACACCCGCTCGTGACATCAAGGCCACGCCCGCTCAATGGAAGTCTATGGGAGGGAGCGTGATGGCAGTCACGGCCCCTCCCATGAACTGCATTGAGGTGACGTGGCGAGCCTCCGGCACTGCACCAGACACTCTAAATGAACGCCGGGTGCAGCAGGGAAATTGGGACCCCGCAATCAGTCATTTTATCCCCTATCCTTTGGATAAGGGAAAAGATGTCTAGGGGCGGAGTACCACTTTAAGATGCCAAAATATGTAATGGGATAGAGCTAGGATAGGATACTATAGGTTATAATGTGATAATTTCACAATAATATGAAACAGTTTGACATGTCCCTAGTAACTCCATAGTGTAGTCAGTTTGCAGAACTTGTCACTTTTTTGTTTATAATGTATTTGCCTTTATCCTTGGCACTACCTAGTGATAAAAATGAACACTTGTTTTGTTTGGATGAAAATAAGAATTTGAAAATATATATTTTTTTTAAAGTCTCTAGTAACTGACACAGCCTGAAGCGGAAATCACGCCTAATTCAAGAGCACGGAGGATGAGACAGAACAGAGAATGTTGTTATGATAATGTCTACAACTTCACCCAGTCCACATGAACACCAGAATACCACTTCCTCTCCTAGCCACAAATAAGTACTTGTAACCTTACTACTGATCCGCTCTCCGGAAATCACAAGCAAAACCAAAAAAAGATAGGCAGATGTTGATATGAAAACCACACAGCTGAAAAAATACATCTTTATTAAAAACATTACTGAAAAGCAATTTACAAGGAAAGAAATGAAAGCTATAAAAATCAGGTGAGTAGTTTTGCTTGGCTCGGAGGCGATGCCTCCTCTTCGCCAATGAGCAATGTAGCTTAATTGCCCGAGCATCCAGGGAGATTAAATTTCCATTTTACAAGCTTTCTCCAATGCTGCCCTATTTAATAATCTACACTGTCAAAAAGAGAAGGAAAAAAAACAAAAAACAAAAATAAACCTCCAGTTCAAGTGCTTTCGACAATTAAACCTGCCCGACGCCATTCATAAATCAAGATTTTGCTACCATAACAAAAATGTTACACAGGGGCCGGCAATACACTGCCCATATTCTCATTACATGCAACACTAATTACAAGCAGCAGATACAGAATTTTCTGCACATTAGAGGCTTTTAGAGACGCTAGGAAAAAATTTCAGGCACCATTAATTTAAATTTCTATTGAAGTTTCCCTTTTGACAGATGGCCAAAAATTACTTATTATTTAGATTACCAAAACTGTCTGTTTGCACATTAGAAGCAGGGGAGAGGGAGAAATTAAAAAGGAGGTAAATTTATGTCTCCTTCATTACCTGCTAAATGTTAGGGAGCCGGCTTCTGTAGGAAGAAATGATTCCTCCTCGGAGGAAACGGTTGATAGGCCCGGGTGGTTGGCAAATGCAAGTTCACCGGGAGTCGCGTACAGACAGTTCTATCAGCAGAGAGCCCGCTTAACAAGGAGACACTTAAGGGAAGGCAGATCAATAGAACAAGCAGCTAACTGCTACTCCGGGCATTGCTGCAAACATTTAAAGGAAATTAGTAAACTAGTTCACCTTGTAAAGCTGGCAGTCAGCCTCCGATGTTGACGCCACCTAACTACTATACAGCAGAAAATCTGTCAAACCACAATTTCCCAATCACCACATGTATCTCCATCAACTCAGTCAACTGACTGAAGGGGGGAGCTCCGGGCCATTTATAGAAGCACAAACTGAATTGAAGCAGACGGGCCTCAGAGCAGAGGTCGTTTTCTTATGTTACATCTATTTCAGTTTGGGCTATTTTTGTCTCAGGCTGAAACAATGTAATTGTATTAAAACATTTATACTCCAAGACTGCAAACAAAGCACATTATTATAACATTGATAGAGCCCAGCTTCAAAGAGAACACTCCTCCTCTCGCAATGTCAACTACAGTTATGCATACCGTTCTTACCAGAGTCTAGGGAGAAAATTTAGCAAAAACATGTGCAGAGGAAAAGAGCAGTTGCCCATAGCAACCAACCAGATCACTTCTTTAATTTTAAAACAGGCCTCTAAAAAATAAAAGAAGAAATCTGTTTGGTTGCTAAGGGCAACTGCACAACTCTTCCTATATTTTTTAGCTGTTGTTGTGCACTCATAGAGGCACAGGGGGAGATTTATCAAAACCTGTGCAGAGGAAGAGTGGTGCAGTTGCCCATAGCAACCAATCAGATTGCTTCTTTCATTTTCCACAAGCCTCTAAAGAGGCCTGTGGAAAATGAAAGAAGCAATCTGATTGGTTGCTATGGGCAACTGCACCACTCTTCCTCTGCACAGGTTTTGATAAATCTCCCCAACAGAGCTGTTGACTAGGTCACAAAATACAAAAAAGCCTAACTCACACAATAGAGTTTCATATGAGCTACAGCTGCAGTCTGTCTACTTGTGAGGGGTTTCAGTTGATACACAAACACAAGCTCCATCGTATGGGGTCACTAAAGTATCTGCATACCGCAATAAGGCAGCATGATCAAGGAAGTTGTATAACTAATTACTAACTGACTACAAGGGTGTGGAAACCCTATCCCCCGACGCCCGGGACATGCAGTTGGCGAGGCAGGTGAATTCTTCAGGCATTCAGCCCTGCTTTGGGCATGCAAGGCTAAATGCCTGAAGAATTCACATATGAAGGGGAAATCACTCTTGCCCCATGACTTAACCCTACAGAACGCAACTGTATGCTGCAGCCTATAGCAAGAGAAGAGGGAGGGTTTGGTGAATGAATGTGTGAATAATGTGGCACAGGAGGTGATAAAGGGGGATTAATGTAATTGTACAGGGGGTATCAGAAAGGGTAATATAATGGCACAGGGGGCATAAAATGGCACAGGGAATATGACACAGGAGAGGATCAAGGGAGGAAAGATGTGGCACAGGGGGTGATAAAGAGGGGGGGGGGGGGGGATGAAATGATGGTAACCGCCCCATTTCTAATGCTGATACTGCGATATTGTCAATGCGCAACGCAATACGTGCAATTGGCGGTATAGCAAGGAGTGTGTCACCAAACTGTGCATGTCTAAAAAGTGTGTCACCGTGAAAAGTTTGGAAAGTTCTGACTAAGTGAGGATAATTGTTTAAAAGGGAGCCCTACCTGATGGGGTCATATCTATCCAGGGGCCTGTCTACCTACTGGGGGAGCTCTACGTAATGGGGGGTCATAACTATTGTGGGGCTCTGTCTGGGAGCCCCACCTTTCTACCAAGTGGGGGGGGGCATATGTATCTGGGGCATTATTTAAACTACTTGGGGAGCCCTACCTGCTAACCAACCTGGGAAATAGGGATCGACCGATTATCGGTATGGCAGATATCGGCCGATAATCACGATTTTGGGCATTATCGGTATCGGCAATTACCTTGCCGATAAGCCGATAAAGCCCCGCCCCCCGCACCGCGACCGCCCCCCCCCCGATCCGCCGCCCCGCATCGCACCGCGACCGCCCCCCCCCTTGTGCTGGGCGGTATACTGGAATGGATTTTTGCCCATACCGCTATACCGGTCGGGCCCCTCCCCCACCCTCCGAGTCAATAAAAAAAATATTAAACTTACTCGTAATGGGGGTGGTCCGGGCCATCCATCCTGTAGTGTCCGGCGGCATTCCGGGTGGAGGGTGCACCGGTCCGGGCTGTCCTTCTCCGGGGGTCCTCTTCTCCACTCCGGGCAGGCTACGGCTTAGTACGCTGCATAGACGCCGCTACGCCGTGACGTCAGGTGCGTCACTGTGCACGGCGTCACTGCGCAGTGGCGTCTATGCAGTGTACTAGGCCGGAGCCTGCCCGGAGTGGAGAAGAGGACCCCCGGAGAAGAAGGACAGCCCGGACCGGTGCACCCTCCACCCGGAATGCCGCCGGACACTACAGGAAGGGAGGATGGATGGCCCGGACCACCCTGACAGGTAGGGGGAGAGAAGCGGGTGGTGGTGGTGGTGACGGCGGCGGCCGCTTATGGCACCGCAAAAGCCACCGCAGTGCATTGATTTAAAGCGCCCGCTTTAAATCAATGCTCTGCAGCGGTGTCGAGGGGGGATAAATAGCCGATAACTTATACCGGAAAATCGGTATAAGTTATCGGCTATCGGCCCTAACCTCCACCGATTATCGGTATCGGCCCTAAAAAAACGATATCGGTCGATCCCTACTGGGAAACATTCTATATAGAGATAGAGAGATATATAGATATATATATATAGATATAGATAGATAGATAGATAGATAGATATATATATATATATATATATATATATATATATATAGATATATATATATATAGATATATATATATAGATATATATCTATCTATCTATCTATCTGGGGCCCTATTTACATACTGGGGGAGCCCTCCCTACCCTACTTGATGAGGGAACGTAGCTGCCCGAAGGGGGGAAACTTACTTATCAGGGGCCCTATCCACCTAAGTTTCTATTAATAAAGACCTTCTTTACAATAAATAAATAAAATAATAGAAAACCAGTCAAGAGTGAAGGCTGTCTACAGATATTCAGTTGCACATAAGCTTTAGAACAATTGATAAAGCACAAACCTGGAGAAACACAAAAACATTCAAACAAAATCTTACCTTAATGGAATCTCTGTCTGAAAGGGGTAAGCCCAGCAAATTTCCACAGCACAAATAAAATAAAGAATGAAAGCAATAAAAAAAAAAAAAGAAAGAAATGGAAGAAATTATTAGTCACGTAATAATCAAAATAATACAGGCACTTGACATTTATCTTTGTTCCCATGCTGACCTCTTTGATGGTCACTGTCATGATGCTTTTTTTCATCCTTGATCGGAAGGTGGGACTGTCCAGAGAGGGCACTGGAAAGGGCCAACAATCCTGCACTGCTACTGATAGGCGGGATGGTAGGTGGTTGCAGCCCAGAAGGATGTGGAGTCAGAGGCACCGGAAGACCATGCCCATGAGATAAATGCTGAGCTTGGAGTTGTTGCTGCTGTGAGAAAGTAAACAGATCTTGAACTTGCTCAATATAATGAAAAAAATGTAATTCCATTACACAAAACAAATCATACATATTGCTAGTAAAAGGGATATAAATCAATGGTCATACGTCACTAGAAAGACTTCTAATAGCAATGCTTTTCATTAGAAGAGGACTGAACAGCAAGCTGCACTGACAGTGACATTTCCTGGGTCAGTTAGTGATCCACAGTACAGTTTGCTAAGCCTTGCCTCAGAGCTGTATTGTATGCGGCAATAAAAATGATCCAAACATTATAAATGCTTAAAATAGTTTTTCTTAATTCTGTGGAATTTAGGAGAACAGAAAAAAGGGTGAGATCGTAATGAGATTTTGTAAGGGGACGATAAAAAAGGCATTTAGTCCAAAAAATGTTTTCATGTTATTCCCTGTAGAAAAAGCATAGATCGTCCACCAAATAGTAAAAGCCCTAGGTTTCGAAAACTAAATGGTCAGATGAGTAGGAACTTTGCAAAATGTGGGGTGAATGCAAAGAGGAGGGTGTGGGCAGCCTCCTAACCACACCCCATGAAGATGGTATTCACATCTCATTCTGCAAAAAAGTTCCTGCCCATGTGACTATTTGGGGTTAAGTACAGATAGTCCACCAAATAGTAATATATATATCTTGGTCTTGGGAATTGAGGGGGCATATGCAGAAAGTTATATATAAAAAAAAAAAAAAAAAAAAAAGAAAAGAAAAGAAAAAAGAGCAATGGAATTAGGGAACCCAAGGCTATTACTGGACAAAAAAAACTGAAAGAGTTCACATGATGTTGTAGGCAGCTATTTGGTTTTGACCCACATCATCATATGCGTGTTCCAGGAATCCCTCCAAATCTGACAGGCATCCCAGGTGGAAAGCCGTGAGTAGTTTATATTTATCCTTCTTACATATCATATTTGTTGCAGTTTTACATTCTTTATATCTTTGACATCAAATTGAATTGTTCTTCTTTGGCCTTATACAGTCATGGCCGTAAATGTTGGCGCCCCTGAAATTTTTTAAGAAAATGAAGTATTTCTCACAGAAAAGGATTGCAGTAACACATGTTTTGCTATACACATGTTTATTCCCTTTGTGTGTATTGGAACTAAACCAAAAAAGGGAGAGAAAAAAAAAAGCTAATTGGACATAATGTCAAATCAGACTCCAAAAATGGGCTGGGCAAAATTATTGGCACCCTTTCAAAATTGTGGAAAAATAAGATTGTTTCAAGCATGTGATGCTCCTTTAAACTCACCTGGGGCAAGTAACAGGTGTGGACAATATAAAAAATCACACCTGAAAGCAGGTTAAAAAGGAGAGAAGTTAATTTAGACTTTGCATCGTGTGTCTGTGTGTGCCACACTAAGCATGGACAACAGAAAGAGGAGAAGAGAACTATCTGAGGACTTGAGAACCAAAATTGTGGAAAAATATCAACAATCTCAAGGTTACAAGTCCATCTGAAGAGAACTAGTTTTGCCCTGGATGTGGACGGAAGAGAAAAATTGATGAAAGGTGTCAATGCAGGATAGTCCGGATGGTGGATAAGCAGCCCCAAACAAGTTCCAAAGATATTCAAGCTGTCCTGCAGACTCAGGGAGCATCAGTGTCAGCGCGAACTATCTGTCGATATTTAAATTAAATGAAACGCTATGGCAGGAGACCCAGGTGGACCCCACTGCTAACACAGACATAAAAAAGCAAGACTACATTTTGCCAAAATGAACATGAGTAAGACAAAAGCCTTCTGGGAAAAGGTCTTGTGGACAGATGAGACCAAGATAGAGCTTTTTGGTAAAGCACATCATTCTACTGTTTACCGAAAACGGAATGAGGCCTACAAAGAAATTACACAGTACCTACAGTTAAATATGGTGGAGGTTCAATTATGTTTTGGGGTTGTTTTGGGGCCTCTGGCACTGGGTGCTTTGAATGTGTTCAAAGGGAGAAAGGAGAAAAATGTGGGGCGCTCTCTTGTGTAGTATGTAGTAGCCAAGGAAATGGATAGCAACTGTAAATACCCAGCACCACCACCCAAGTGTTATACTGACCTTCTGTACGTATACAGTGAGGCAAGCACACCTAGTTTTATGGGCTATGAGGGTGTGCAGGAAAAGTTGTGGCCAGTTTGCTGCTCTGGTCCCTTTGTGTCCACAGTCCCGAGGGGTACGGAAGGTAAATGGCGAAAAAGGAGGGATTCTGAAGAGCGCTACTGGGTGGGAATGTTGAATGAATATCAAAGAATGCCAGCGGTAACACAGGACTGATGTTTATTCAAATGATGATACAGGATAACGCGTTTCGCTGCGCACTCGTGCCTTCCTCAGGTCTACAAAATTTACAGTCTTTAGTCCTGATGTTCTTTTGTGGACCTGAGGAAGGCGCAAGTGCGTGTCGAAACGTGTTGTCCTGTGTCATTTTAACTATCATTTAAATAAACATCAGTCCTGTGTTACCGCTGGCATTCTTTGATATTCATTCAACATTCCCACCCAGTAGTGCTCTTCAGAATCCCTCCTTTTTCGCCTTGAATGTGTGCAATGCATCATGAAATCTGAGGATTACGAACGGATTTTGGGTCGCACTGTACAGCCCAGTGTCAGAAAGCTGGGTTTGCGTCCAAGATATTGGGTCTTTCAGCAGGACAATGACCACAAACATACGTCAAAAAGCACCCAGAAATGGATGACAACAAAGTGCTGGAGAGTTCTGAAGTGGCCAGCAATGAGTCCATATGTAAATCCCATTGAACACCTGTGGAGAGATCTTAAAATTGCTGTTGGGAAAAGGCACCCTTGCAATAAGATAGACCTGGAGCAGTTTGCAAAGGAAGAGTTGTCCAACACTCCGGCTGAGAGGTATAAGAAGCTTATTGATGGTTATAGGAAGCGACCGATTTCAGTTATTTTTTCCAAAGGGTGTGCAACCAAATATTAAGTTAAGGGTGCCAAGAATTTTGTCCAGACCATTTTTGGGAGTTTGGTGAGACATTATGTCCAATTTGCTTTTTTCCTCCCTTTTTTGTTTTAGTTCCAATACACACAAAGGGAAATAAACGTGTATAACAAAACATGTGTTACTGCAATCCTTTTCTGTGACGCCCCCAGACGAAGAGAACAGCGAAAACGCGTTCGGGGTAGGTGAGGTGTTCCTACATAGGGTGTATGACTGGGTAAACTGTTGTTTATTATGCTGTGATTGCTCTTCAGTCCCCTTGCTTTCCTCAATAGAATCCTTTTGTCTCTTTGTGTGTCCCCTGCCTTATTATATTCTTCATACCTGTGCTGTACAAGCTGGTTACCCTTTACAATTGAGGGACACTCTGGAACATGGATTAATTACTGTACCCCCTTTTTTTGTCCATTAATTGGAACAAGCTCACCCAGCTTTTCAATGCGTATTCTGACCACCATTCTACTATTTTTGTGATTTTATTAATACTTTATTTAGTGCAAAGAAACAGCAAAGGCAATTGCAATGCTTCAGTTCACCCCGGGTGCGGCACGGACCGGGCGTGGACAACACCCAAATGTGGAACAGAAGAAGAAATGGAGGTCCAGTGCAGAGACTCGAGAAATATTGTGATTTATTCACGTGCCTTAGGGAACATCACAGAGAAACGAGGTACAGGTGACGCGTTTTGGCCTTACACAGAGGCCTAAGTCATACCATGGTATGACTTAGTCCTCTGGGTAAGGCTCAATCGCGTCACCTGTACCTGTGCTGGACCTCCATTTCTTCTTTTTTATTTAGTGTTTAATAAAGATTATACATTTGTTTAAATACTTTACCTGTATGGCCTCCATTTTTCTGTGAGAGTATTAATATATGGCCGAGGTTATTGTGCCATTTGTTGTTTCTTGTTACTAATCCTTTTCTGTGAGAAATACTTCATTTTCTTGAAAAATATCAGGGGTGCCAACATTTACGGCCATGACTGTATATTTATTTGGAAATACTCAACATATAGCACTGATGTATGCGACTACATGTCACCCATAGGAAACTGTGTATAAAATTTATATAAAAATATTTTATATAACCCATCCTAGTAAGACATTAAAGTCAAAGTCTGCGTATATCAAATGAAAATACAGGTGTCCAGAATTACTAGTGGCCACTAAAATAAATAGCTGCCATGTACACGGATGGACCATAATGATGAAGTCATGGGTTGAGTCCATAATCCTACCCTGTAGCCCGCTATCTCTGTACGATATGGAGTGTATATGGCAGCAAAGCTACCAGAGACCTCAAAGAAAGTAACTGAAATGTTAACAGATTAAAATACCAACTAGAATCTGTAAATGTCTTAAATATATACATTTCAGATGATGCAATAGGAAAAAAGGAAAATGTGTAAATTGAGAAAATTAGTGCTGAACAGTTTTAGCCCTGTTGCACAGCATGCAGAGAGAGTTAATTTGAAAGCAAAAACCTGAATTAACAACTCAGAAAGAGAACTGGTTACAGCCACCGTTTTAAGCTCTTTAAGTGTCCTCAGCGGTACTTGAGCAAATTACTAAAGAAAATCTAATGTAGCAAGGCATGGGTTCTCCTGTAGGCTTGCTCAATAATGCTGAAATAATTGGGCACTCTGTGCACGTTTAGTGATGCTCGAATGAAAAGCTAGAGGCCTGCCCTTGTACTCTTCTCTTGCTGCTGACTCTGTGTTGTGACAGGTTTATTTGAGTGGGACTGTGATGCATGCACCAGTAACTGTGCTGACAAGAGTTTAAAGTCATTTTTACCAGCACACTGGCAACACATACAGAAAGCCCTGGAGAGGTTAGAATTGGGAGCGCTTGACCTCAGCCAATATGGCCTCTTGTTACCAACTCGGAAACCACTAGCATACATCCCAATATTATGCACAGACCATGCCCCTTTACATTGCAAGCATGTAAATCAATAATTGATTACATACATGAAAACATGTTTAATTTCAACGGTCTTGTAATATAAGCAATAATAGAGAATCACTGTGCAGTTGTAACCACCTAAAAATACAATGTTTCAGGGATACATGTATCAAAGTTTTTGTGCTTTCTCATTTCTGATTTTTTTATGTTACAGGAAAAGAGGAAGTTATTTAATTTCAATGAAATTATTTCTGTTATTATACAAATGTTTAAGTAATCTAGACACCATGAAAACGTTGGTTTTATAGCTTGCCTCTTTAATCTTGATGTCAGCCTTACCATTTGTATTACTGAAGAAGTGTGGTTTAGAAACTTCATGTTCAAATACCCTATTTTGAAATGCTTGAGAAGTGCCCCCCCCACCCCCCCCCCCCCCACACACACACACACACTACTTACTGTCTATAAGCCAAGAGGGGAGCGGAACAAAAAGGATCGGTCACTCTGAAGGACCCAACACATCTGACTATGCAATGCTTCATTTCCTCTAATGTGCCACTGTAGGAGTGATTTCTGCTGGTTTCCCCCACAGATTACATCTGATCACTGGGGGTTCCACCAATGGGACACCCTCTGATCAGCTTATTATCTGAAGACCATTCAAAGAAGAACACTGTCTGTCCTAATCTGACCACAATTATTAACGTCAGCATTTTGAAAAGTGTACAAAATTATTATTTTTTTAATATTGGGACCAGACATTTTAAAGACGTGAGCCGACCACCCCAAGAGAAATTGGATTCACTTTCTATAGATAGACAGACAACACTACTGGACACACAGAGGTGTATATATATAGGGAATCGCGTGCCTTTTTGGTTTAAGTAACTTTTATGAAGTCATCCTATGGATATAAGGAATAATAGTGCATCTCAAAGCTGTATAACTCGTGTACTGCCCTGAAATCCTCCCCTGCAGGCTCCATCTTTAATTGTCCGTTTACGCTGAATCCAGTTTACTCCTATCACTATCTTTTACATACTCTTAGAACCAACAGCAGAAGCATGGAGGCCATTATACAGCAGTAAGGCTAGGTTAAGCTGTGTCTAAGCAGGCTTCCTATAAACATAAGAACCCCGGTGCTGGGTTGGAGATTGCAGGGGGTCCCAGCGGCCCCTAGCAACCAGACATCTTATCCTCTTTCCTTTGGATGGGGGGATAAGATGTCTAGAGGTGGAGCACCCCTTTAACTAAGAACTGAGTAAAGGGTCTGAATACTTATGTCATTGTAAAATTTAGGGATGCACCAAAAGTTACATTTTGGGCCTAAACCGAAAATTTAGGCTGTGCTTGGTCGAAAACTGAAAATGCATTGCCCCACCCACTTTTTTGCAGAACTTCTGACCTCTATAACTTTTACATTTTTCCGTATACAGGGATGTTTGAGGGCTTATTTTTTGTGCCGTGATCTGTAATTTTTTATTGGTACCCTTCTTGTTCGGATTTTTTTTTTTTCACTTTTAATAAAAAAAAATTCTGATAAACATCTTTATTTTTGGAATTTGGTGTTTTTTTTATGTTTACGCCATTCACCGTATGGGATCGTTAACATAATGTTTTTATGAACCAGACATTTACCCGGTGATACCAAATATGATTTATTAAAATGTTTTTCACTTATTTTTTTAATAGGAAAGAGGGGAATTTAATTTTTAATTGGGGGAGGGGCTTATTCACTTTTATTAAAACTTTTTACTTTTTTTTGTTACACATTTATAGTCCTAGACTATACATTGTAATCTTTAGATTGCAAATAAAGATAAGTGCTATGCATATGCATAGCACTGATCAGTATTATCTGTGATCTACTTCTCTGGTCTGCTCGATGGAAGGCCAGAGAAGACAACCTTATGATTGCAGCAGGAGGCAGGTGAGGAGACCTCCGGCCCCCATTTTTGCTGATCTGATCCCTGCGGCTGTGCTGCGGGCGATCAGATCAGCCACCGAAACCGCCACAGATGCCGTGATCAATAATGAGGGTTAATGCCAGACATCAGCTCAATAGCTGATGTCCAGCATTACCAGCGGGTCCCTGACTGCTGAAAGCAGCCGGGACCCGCTTTCTATGATGCGGGCGCAGCTCCTGCACGCGTGTCATAGCTGCGTCGGTACTCGGGGCATACAGGTAAGTCCTGATATGCTAAATCCCAGGCACCCAGGGCGTATCTGTACGCCCTGTGTCATTTAAGGGTTAGGCCACACACCCCAAAATTTTCGGCCCGGAATTCCATCAGCCAAAAATGCTGAAAGGGGCATTTTCGGCCAAAAATTTTCGGCGGCCGAAATTTCGGTGTATCCCTAGTAAAATTTAATTTTGTCCTTTTTAAATAAACAGATTTCTAACATTCTGTTATATGGTATCAAGTTCAGAATGATGGAGGGAAAATGTAAAAGTAGTTAAAGGGTCTGACAACTTTCTGAATGCACTGTATAGGTCAGGAAATCAGATGGACACTGCTGCTAACCCAGTGTGCACCCAACCTAGTGATTTGAACACAGCAGTAGAGTAAGGTTGCATTCACATCACATTTGCAGCCTAAAGCTGCCGGATCCGGCTGGGAAAACCGGGCGCTTCCGTACCCCAGGCAGACTGGCACCGAAACCTATTCACTTTAACGAGCCGGACCAGGGTCACGCAGTGACTCCGGTCGGCTCTTTTTTGCCCCGTATCTGGTTTTGTGACCAGACCTAAAACCGTAGTATACTACGGTTTTATGGTCCGGTCACAAAACCGGATACAGGGGAAAAATGAGCCGACCGGACTGTTTAAAGTGAATTGGGTTCGGCACCAGTCTGGCTGGAGTATGGAATCATCCAGTTTTCCAATTCCCCAGTCTGACCCAGCAGCCTTAGGCTGCAAAAGTGATTTGAATGCAGCCTAAGCTGACGGAGTAGCCGAACCAGTATTTATATGTGCATATATGTCCCACTTGCTCTATGCAGCTGCTTCGATTTCTCCTCCACCCTGTCCATACAAGTCCATGAGCGGTAGGTGTAATCTGGTCTTTCAGTGTACAGACTTTAGTGTCCATGAGGCAGGGGCAGAAGGAGAATAAAGAATAGGAGAATACATTTTCTATAATAAAGTATATCACAAAGAGTCATTTTCTTTGCTTGTGCTATTGATTGAAATTGTGGTCAGTCTTTGCACTTCTTTAATTACCGCAAGATATGGAAAACATTTATCTACTTAGTCTTCCGTGATTCCATCCAGTGAATGGAGAGACATGTCTAGCTAACACAAGACATTACTACAAATGTTCATTAACACTGTTTCATGGCGATAGTTTGTTTCAATGTGTTACTGCAGGTCAATTACAACATAGCTAGTCTTTGTTCTCCTCTGAGGGCCATCAAGCACTGACTAACACATGGCACCTAGCACAATGACACTGAAACGCAACAAAAAAATCTTTTTCTTGTTGGAATCTCTATTAAAGGAACAATTAAATGACTGTACAGAATATAGTGAAGAATAGACAGCCTTGTTTTTCTTTCCCTTTTGCTAATTCATGTAGGTTCCAGAACAACATTTCAAATTTTTCTTCTATCGGCCTTCTGCAATCGAAATCTGACCAGGAATCTTTGAAGAGCACAGGTAATAGATATGGATAGTTAGAAAAGATTAGAAGACTGTAGATTAGATAAAGGGATAGTAGAATCCAGTAAGGAACACAATTACCCTGACTGACCACAGGAGGGATGCAAGTAATCACCATTAGGTAGTCAGATTCTACATAAGTATCAAATACATTGCTACAGACACAAACCGTGGCTTAAATAATAAATATTGCTGTCAACATTTCTGGTGACTTTCCACTCAATATATCAACATGTGCTCAAGGATAATGCTTCGCATCAATTTACGTGTACGGTACCAAAAAATAACTGGTTGTGATAAACAATCTGATCTATACATGCTCTCCATCTATTCAAGCTTCACAGTTATTCAGTCACACCATTATCTCTATAAACGCTACTCAGGTTAATATCAATGAACTCATGAGAGTCAGAGCAACACAACATTTTTCGTCAACTTGAGAACGGAGTTCTTCAAAAATACACAATAACAAAACCCCATAGAACCCAACAGTTGACAATATTGGATAATGTAGGCCATAAATCTTCAGGATAAAAGTGCTGACTGGACAAAGAAGTAGTCTAAAGTCCACCATGGTACTCTGCTGGACTGTAGACTGCACTCTGCATATGTCCTATGTTTGGCATATGTACTGTATAAATAAGTGTCCTTTTACCATGACCCAGACCAGTATGCGTCTGTATACTTTTTTTCTAATATTTTCTTCTGTATGCGACAGTTCATCATACCTTGTAGTCTTCCAATAGAGTTATAAGCCGTGAAATGCTATAGAAATTTCTCAAAAAGGAAGGGAAATAAATATTTTAAACAGTGCCTAAATGGCCTTGTGTTCTCTATGGCCAATACTATACTTCCCTACAGACAGTTTCCATGATAAAGGCAGGGTTGGCACAAAAGGAGCCTTTCTGGGTAATGTGGTTGCCTTCCTAAGCAGGACAGGTCACAATTTGGATTCACATGTTGCGAGGCATGGGCAACAACACATTTTGCCTGTTAGTCTTGGGTTCATGTGGTAGAAAACCAGTTTGTATAGATTTTTTTTTTTAGATGAGCTATAGAATAATAATGTATGTGAATAATGTATATAGATATTAGAAGGAGTCTCAATATAATACATACAGACACACATACACACTATATTATGCATATTCGAGAGAAATATGCAAAATCTACAATGAGAAGAAACATTTCTCATTCCAGAGGTGGCAGCTTCCAAGAATTTATTGCATAATTCAGGGCCATTTACTGCATCTTGGAAGCGTTTCTGTGTCAAAGGACACACATAAAAAAAGAAAAAAAAAAAATACATAAAGAAAAAATTATTTAGCGAGCAACATGAAAAAAACATTTAAAAGCAACAAAGTATTTTTTGCGGTGCACAAAAAAATATATCTGTACTTTTGAACAAAGAATGTTAAAAGGCAAAAGAAAAAAAAAATCATTTAAGTCGCCGCATAAGTAATATTTAAATAGATTTAATATGTGCTGCTCCAAACCAATGAATTATGAGTTTAAAACCTATTAAAATATAATGTTTTTTTCTGAGCTGAGGGGAGAGAGATTTAAATCCACTGAATTTTAATATTTCAGCTTGAGCTGCAGGAGGTATGGAAAGTCCAAATGAACTATTCCATCAGCCGCATTCAAGCATGAACATTTTAATCAATTTTACTTCCTTGGAGTTCTCTAACACAGTTTACGCTGTCATTCTGAAAGCACTTAACACAGAGAGTGTGAAAAACCACCAAGGCTTGTTATTGCCTTCACAATTGATGGCAAATAATTTTGCAGACTTCCTATCATTAAAATGTCACTGCTAAAAATGGAGGTTGAGCATGTGTGGCACTAAAATGCCTTTTCTCCCCCCACTTGGCCAGCCTGCTTGTTCAGAAAGATTTTTCAGAGATGCATAAAAAGCTATGCATAAACCAAAGGGATTCCATCATGGTTTCGCAGGCTAATGTGGTTAAGATTGCGATTCCTCTATAACGGCAGTGACAAGGCCTCACGTAGCGAGCACGAGGCCTGGCCATTTAAGGGAATGTGTCAAAAGAAAAGGAATCATTGTTCAGATCAAATTTTTACATTAAACATTTTAAAATTTCGTGAACAAAAGAAACCTGAAATCTTGCAGTTCTGTCCTCTGGCCACTAAAGGGGCTGTCACACAGTGTGATTATGAGTCTAACATGTAGATAATGGCTTCAGCAATCAGCAAGACTTACCTTAGCTTCCCCCTCCCTGCATAATGACCTGTCGAGCCTAGAACAGTCTCCCATAGAAGTCGATATGTCACTGGAGACTACATGTTCTTATGATGGTCCATGTGGTTTCTGTAAAGCATACCTCTAAATGTGTACAGCAGCTGAGACAAGATCACTGCTCCTATATTCAGTAATAGACATGAGGGGCAGTAGATAGAGAGAAAGATCTATCTCCATACCTTTATGGTGCTCTCTGAGAAACCTTGCCCCTTTGACCCATGTTGACCGGCCTCTCACCAACCAAGCTAGCAAAGCCTGCTCTGTACTGACGAGGGTCAACCACCAACACAATGTGAGCAGATAGTCTTCCCTTTTGGAGAAATTTCTGGCATGGAAAACATTCCCATTAAGTTTCTAAGACTCCCGAGTTGGAGCTACCTGAAAAGTTGACGTGATTGAGCCGCTTTGCATATCCTTTCTTCCCAGAATTGTTAATGGAGAGCCAATAGCCTATAAATCGTCACACACCGTTATGGTGTTCTCCCCAAGGACAAACCTTACTGCTTTGACAAGAGTAAGGAGAGGGGTGTGCACAGTTATGTAGAAGTTTCTTTAACTGTTTTAACAAAGTTAGAACAAAGATCAGCAGCCATACTGGTTGTCAGATTTATGGCAGGCTGTCAATCACTATGGGGGACATTTATCAAAGCATTTAGTAGGGTTTTTTGCTTAAAATTGTCGCAAAAAAGTTGCGTGTGAGACTACTCTTTTTTCTGTGACTTTTTGATTGTGCAGTGTCCTAAGCACAAAAGTGATTTCTGACTAGCAGTGATCAGAGATTTATCAAATGCAAAAGTTGCAAAAAAGTTGCATTGCATGAAAAAAAAAAAAAAAAACTACTAAATTTATTCCAGCTCAGACATGGAGCAGAAAAAAAACACTACCAAAGCAAAAACTAAAAAATTTAAAATTGCTTACGTGAAAGAAAAGTATCAACAGGCTGAAACCAGTTGATAAGTCGCACATAAGCAAAAAAAATTGTAAGAGAAAGATAACTAAAAAAAAAAAAAAAAAAAAAGGAATACATAAGCAAACATTGATAGATGTCCCCCTATATGGAAAACTAAAAACCCTATGGCAAATGAGCATTGTTTTAATCTATCGGCAGTATTTATAAGCTGATTTCCTAGTGAAATATTTAAAGAATAAAAATAAAGACAACATTTTTATTACTGACACTTAAACATTTTTTGAAATTTCGTTTTTCTGATCTATCACAATATTGTAGTTTTTACACCAACCGTACCCAATAGGTACAATTTTCAGGTTTTCAGCAGCTCTCATCAGCTTTGCTGTGTAGGCTGAGATGGAATGCAAACGGCAAAGGGTGTGGATGCTTAGATAAAGCAGCGAATCAATAAGATAGACCTATATAAGGCTCTGTATACCTGTGCCAGTGGTAGATAGGTGGGAGTGTAATTCATCCATTTAAAAAGGGGTGGTCCATTGCAAACAATTATAAGGGATCTCTATCCCTTCAAGAAAGTTGTCCAATATTGTAATGCACTTATGCAACGTATATATTGTAGCAATGGCTGACTTTTTCTAATTTGTGAGGTTGTGAGGTGCCCCTGCCCAGAGCGAGCCCGTCCTACACTCTAAATATGTATAAAGTGTGGGCCTGGTGAGCGTCACGCTTCTCTATACGCCCCAGCCCAATCAAGATGTGCTAGTTCCACATTCGCCATTCCCCTTAATTGTTCTGCTGTCAGTCCTCCAATCAGCAAGCACTGCACATGCATGTGTAGTTCACATACAATGCATTCAGCACTGCTGTTCATCACGACCTATAAATGGGATGTTGACAGGTTACTAATATATGTCAGTGGAGAATGCTGTGCCTGAGGGGAGAAAGGAAAAGGACTTGTGAGGAGGCATTGACCCACACACATACACACTTCGATGAAACCTGGGAGGGTATGCATATAGCTAGGGAAGGGCATTAGGCATCCCAGAAACTTGCCAGCTGATTTATGGGATTTCCAGTTCTGGCCAGCACGTGCAGCGCTGGGTGAACCAGGAAATAAACGCTGAGCAGATGTGACAGCGGCATCAGATGGGTTACAATTTGGCAGATTCACATAGAATATGCCCAGGGGATGCATGATAAGAATATACATGTCTCTTTGGTTGACTGACATTTTATAAAGTAAAGGTGGATAACCCCTTTAGGGTCAAATATTCCATGGCATTTCATCAATTAACTCCCAGTTACAGCAGCTGCCATAAAGCTTGCACATTCAGCTTCACTGTATATACAGACAATACAGGAATGGTGATCCTGGAATAAGGCCACCTAAAGGAAAGTCTTTTAAAAAGTAAAAACACGTTTCTATGCATAAGCTGTGGCATTTCTGTAGGACCAAGCAATCCTACTTTTTAGAGAGGTAATCGGCTGTATACAGGGGCCAGATTTTTTCTGAAGGGCTATTTTTTTGTAAGCATTAAAAGGCTAAAATATACATTCTCTATGATCTAGAACTTTTAAAGATTCATCATTTGTATTTCTTTTTTAAATGAGCAGTTTTGGTGTAGGAAAACGTAGCAGTCTACACAGCCCAGTTCTCAAGCCAGGCTTTATTGAAAGCAGAAGAGACCGTGCACAGGCACATATCTGGAACTAATGAATAACCTCACTAGTCAATGCTATGAAATAATACACATCTGATTGATTTCTGTCTGTTCAGCAAATGCTTAAAAAGGATATATAAATTTATAAAGTGTTCTGATTGAGACATTAGCTCAGACCTGGAAAATCCATCTAATTCTGGTATTATTGCGGGGGGAAAAAACATAATGACAAAGGGCCATTCACTATGGATAATGCTTGGAAAGCTGCCCTCAGCTTTATGAACAAAGGCAGATTGAAGAAACATGCTTGAAAAAGAAAGCATTGCTTACAAAAGAAAAAAGCGCTCAAATAAAATTAACAGTATTAGCACTGTGTGTGTTTGGAGAGGCATTTTAACTGTAAACATATGTTCTTACATAGTCATAGTCGACTAAGACACATAATTCTTCTAACCCTCAGAGATTCCTCTCTGCCCTAAAATGATGTTACTTCCAATGTCCATAGGACCTATGTATGGACTAAGCTTCAGTGATGGGTGAACACTTGAGCATATGCACTAGGATCACAACTGGTCCCAGGACAAATCTGTGGTCAGTTAATGGCTGGGCAGGCAGGTACCGCTTACAAGCACTTGTCTTAGAAGCAGGTTGAAGAGATGAGTGGCGAAAGACCGGGGGTAGGCAAGTATGATTTAAATTTTTTTTTGTTTAAGCACCAAAATACCCCTATATGGTATTCTGTGCAGATTTGATGCGCAGGATTTTCTGCTGCAGATTTCAATGTAAACTGAACACAGCTTGAAATCCTACACATCAAATTTGTGCAGAATACTGTACGTGTGAATAAACGCTTAGTGTCTAGTAGTCCTTTCATATCAGAAGGGTCAAAGTATTTGCATTTTCTTCAGAAACCGATAATGATGAATATGCCATAAATGGTTTAGTTGGGGATACTTACTAGACTGTGGTAGGTTGGTCATTTAACCAACAATTATAGCTGACCATAAACTAGAAGACATGAAGATGAAGAAGGATGATGAAGACAATTCTCAACTGTGGGCTCCTATTCCTGACAGTAAAACAACAAGAAACATAGCACATGCCAACCAAAGGCTGGGATCTCTGAAAAAGATGATCTTCCATATTGGTTTTTCCTGATGACAGCTACTGTAGTTGAAAAGCTATTTCTGCCAAATGACAGATCTGCATCCTATCAATGAAATCTCCGACTAGGCCAAAGATCGAAAACAACCTTTCAAGACCAGCCACGAATGACAAGGCACTTAGATAATAGCTGTCTGAAATCCCTAATGTATGTCCACCTTATCTGTCCCCACTCCATCAATAATATGTATACACAGATCAGTGCCAGGAGAGGTCAGGTTATGCAACCAGTGAGATAACAGGAAACAGAATGGTGTTTTGCTTGTCAAATGACCAACTCCTCTTTAAGGAAATTGTTTTTTAAAAAGCCTAAAACCATGTAGTTTTCAGCCACATATTTGTTAGCATTCTCTAACACGAAAATGTAGGAGGAGAGTGAAGGATAAA
Source organism: Hyla sarda (assembly GCF_029499605.1). NCBI lineage: Eukaryota > Metazoa > Chordata > Amphibia > Anura > Hylidae > Hyla > Hyla sarda. The sequence goes on along the minus strand of NC_079189.1, from coordinate 375,039,523 downwards.
ACACGACGGACACACAATTTCAGTAAGTTTTTCTTTTACATATCTCCCCGACAGCTGTATGACAATATTCAAGAGGCACTGTTTATTACAACAGAACCTTTACAGGTTTCAGGAAAACATTCTGTTTTTAGACTGTTCACCGCCTGCAAACAAATTGTTGTTTAAGATCTGCAGTATGAAGCTCAACAGTGCAGAACATGCAATCTGTTCCAATTGCAGACTGAAGAGGAAAGTGAAGAGATGCATAGAAATGAAAACAAACAGGCTCACAATCGGGAAGGGGGTACTCAAGCATATTAATCACCCCTTTCTGCCATGAAAAAAAGTAAATACATCAGAAATATATATGGTGGCATTGTGTGAAGTAGAGTAAGACAAAGAAAGTGACCAAACTGTAAGAAAAAGCTTAAGTTCATAAACTACTTGACCCTTACCGTCTTGGACATCTCTTGGACTACATTTGAGAACAGATGACTATCGTAACACAACACGTTTCAATAATCCCTGCTAGGTCACTTATTCCTACTCAATGTGAGTAGCATCCAGGAGACAACCCATATATGGCTTATTCAGGTAAATCGAATATGGTACTGCAAAGTATGGATGGGCTTCTTCCTGCATATAGGCTGCCAATCAAGCCAGTCTGAGCAGGTAGAGGGTGCAGCAGCCATGACTGGAAGCCGCCATGTCCTCAGTAAATAGATACAAGGGAAATGGTTTAAATTTCTTAGAACTCCTCTGCGTTGCAGAGAGCTGAAAGGAAAAATGTGAGAACACTGTTGCCCTCAACTGTCAGGTCCCAGCAGGTTCTCTTTAAGTAATATAGAGTCCCAATTGAAATCCATGTATAAAAGGGACTGTCCATGTAACTTTTTATATGTTCAAAGAGTGCACATTGTGGGAATTAAAAACACTTCTGCTCTCATGCTGTTCCCTGCCGAGTGCTGTCTGTCCTCCATCTTAACACTTGGTGCTAGTTGGACACATGAAATGTTCACCTAGTCTATCAAGTGGATGCTGGCAGGGAATTGGGGGCAAGTTAGTACCAGTGCTTTTATTCCTTCTCCATCATAAGAAGTTTAAAAAATAAATTATCCAGACAACCCTTTAGAGGGGTTGTATCGTCATCACCTGCTCATTTTGCAAATGAATCGGCAATGTGTCTTCATGGTAACACACCTATCACTGTAGTCTCATGCCATTTAAGTCTTATGTCTAGGTCTTTACTAATCTACTGGCATTTTGCAGTGGACAAATGGATGGGAATACTCCACAGAATCTGACTACACAATGTTTGTAGTCTGTTACCACGGAGATGCTAGGTCTGCCTAGGAGCTGTACAAACGAAACCATAAGAAATGTTTAACTAAGACTTTTTAAAAAGTGGCTTCATTTGAAATGAGGAAGAACAGTAAAACGAAAATAGGTGGAAAAGTTGTAGCTAGCCTTTAAGATCACACCATTAGGTTATATTTTTGCAATCCAAGACCAAAAGAAATGTCTATATTAAAAGCGAAAATGTAGCTAATACGCTAGCCGGGCATTGCTGGATTTAAGAAATTTTACTGTTTGCACGATAGTACACATTTGAAATTTTATTCAAATAATTCCAGCACCTAGGAAGGAAGGGGGAGGGGGGGGGGGGGGGGGAATGGCCTTTTCACCCCCTACTTGTGCTTGAAGAGCTTGCAGCAAATGTTATTCATGGCTGAACACAGCTTCCCAGATTTGTCTTTTTTATTGGGGAACTTCGCAGGAAATAAAAGGTTACTTTTTCTCCATTTATAACCCTTAATTGACTACCAGTATTCTCCTGCGGTCAAAGGGGCACAAAACAGAATAAGAAATAGCCCATTAAATGCAGGCCACAATCAGAACATTGCGCTCTACCTCCGTCAGCAAGGATCAGAGAGTGCTGATTTCCTTGTTAAAAGACAGAGGCATAATTGAGGCAATATCTTCACTTCAGATTGATTATTCGGCGACCCTTATCCACATCTTCACTCAGCAATTTGAATTTTAATGAAAGTAAATGGAATAATTAGCATTTCAAAGTGTGTTTGATACACTGAATAAAAGAGGAAAAGACTTTTATGTATAATCTATACACAAAAGAAAAAGCATTTGGGAGGGGGCGAAGAAGAAAAGTACAGTTGTAGTGCCTTCATTAGAATAACTTAGCGGATTGCACCAGCTGTATAATTATAGATGTGAATAATGGGTTATTAAACTATGATTTCTCACCTCCGCATTGTCATGCGAAACAGACAATATTTCATTGTTTCGCCGCCTTATTTTTTAAATTTTTTTTTTATAGGAAATGTAAACAAAATTACCGTCCAGATTCGAAGTCTGACAGAACACGTGAATACAGCAGCCATTTACAGAGCTAACATATGGAGGAATTTATTTTTCATTTTCTCCTTTTAGTCCTTTAAGTAAAGAGAGGGTAAGTGGTGGGAGAAGCGAAATTAATAAGTCCATTCATATTTGTCTTGTTTAGTTTAAGTGGGTTTGTATCAGTTCATGATGTCACCAGCTATATTATCCAGAATGCATTTATTAACATAACTATTTAAGGAGGAGGGGGGGGGGGGAGCTTTAATGCACTATGGCATGCCTTAGCCATTTGTAAGTCAACGACGCCATACATATTGTATGAAGTTTTCATGGCAACAATAAAAAGGACTGGCCAAATGATACAAACACTGAATAAAATAAAAATTTTACAAGCATAAATAAAAATAAATAAAAAAAACTACTGGGATGAAAAGAAAAACATACCCCAATGATCGCATTTAGCTCCGCCATCGTCACTTGTTTGGCACGTTCCACTGCTTGTACCACTTGTTGCTGGTGCTATGGAGAGAAAAAGAAGCCATTTACATTTTTACTATGACTTTCTGCTCCCCACCCCGCTGCTATATACCTTTTAACTTCTATTAGCGGTATGGTAAATCAATGGGCATTTTTCTAGCTGCCAGCTCTCAGAAAGCCTCTATGTCAAGACGAACACAGTAGAGCTCCTGTATGTGCCTCCGCAGCACTTCCTTGTGTTTACTTCTTGAAATTCCTCCCCACAATATACAAACACACTAGTGACTGCTTGTTGGTTTACGCTTTCATTGCAGATAGTGCACAAGTTAACAAGGTGTGGGGAAAGATCCTGCCATGAGGAAATAATTAGAGAACTTTAATCAACATTAACCTCAACCTTTCCTCCAACTAGTACCCAAAGTAAACATCCTCCTGCTGCTGCTCATATACACAGCACTATGCTGAGTATACATGTCCCTGCATGGGCAATTTCCTTCATGACCTCATCAAATAGCACGGCTAGAAGTGGTTTACCACAGATCAGCAGGGAAGAGTGTAAATGCTTTAATTGCTCCCATAATGTATTACCATTGTACGCTATTATTGCACTCAGCCTTTTAAAGACAGATCTGCAGGGCAAACTTCAAAAGATTTTTTTTTGGTTTGTTTTAAACAAAGGAAATCGAGTGGAGATTTTCTATATGGTTGGCAAGAAATATACACACGTGGGTTTTAAGTAACATATGCGGTAAGCCTCCATAAAAAAACAAAAAAAAACTTCAGGATGAACAGAAGCGGGGAGGCTTTGGATTCACACAATCGCTGTTCAAGAGATGAGGGTTGCCTTGCCTCCTTAAAAAGTCACAAAACAATAACAGTTAAAAGAATAAAAAAAAATGGAATAAAAATAACACATTTGCTGTCAATTTAATTAGATACTTTTTCTCTCTCTTTGCAAGCATATCGGAGTTGGAAGCAACAGGATTGAAGTATTGGTTAATGAGGCAGAATTAAAGTCAGCATGGGCCAATTAGGGGAATGATGGGACAATCTGTTCAATGACACAAAGGCAAGGAACAAAAACACATAGCTCAACAATCTACAATACATAAGACCTAGTCACAGGACAGGCCAGTGTGCTATGCTAGGTCCTCTCAGAACTGACCTAACATTCCCCAGATTTCTCCTACTGTCCCAATGACTATACGGTAGACACGTAGGCAGTACACTAAGATTTACGGCACCCGAAACAAAGGAACCGCACACAAAGTGATCAAATTCCCAGGACATGTCTAAAATGACACTCATTCCAGATGAATCACAACATTTGGGAAGCTGAATAGATTTTACAAGGGTGGATTTGTTGGATCCGGATTTGGTGAATCCTACTGTAGATTTGTTCAACTCCAGTAGACAGTCATTCTTACACGTCAGCAGTAACCATACTGTCCAATCAAAGCTGACAGAACCGGACAGTGTAAGGATACGCCTCTAAGTGGTAAATTCCAGTTGGCTATTTAGTCATATTTTTAGAAAGCATAATGGAGGAAAGGTACAATACAGAGCAATGACAAAAAAGATGTTCTAGGATTATTTAAAAAGGGTCAGAGGAGGCCACAGGTCCTCTATATAAATCAGATTCTCCTAGGACATATTCCTAAACATCCACTGATGCTTAAATGATGCAGAGCAATAGTATTGCAACTGTATATACAAATGCATCATAGCATCTGGATTAATAGCGAATAGGCCAAATGGGGTTCAAGGAGTCTGATCTCCAATGATCATACACTGATGGTCTATCCTAAGCAAAGGCCATTCACGTACATTCCTGGAAACCCAGGTTTAGCCACATCTTAAATCTTAGACTGGCTTTTAGGTTCAGTTCTGCCACATATTTTACCTGCCATTTATGGACAGGGTAAGGAGCAATAACAAAAAAAAAAAAAAAAAAAAAAAAGATGGATCCCATTACATTGCAAAGAGATTTGTTAAAATAGGTGATTGTCTGCCTTGATCCAACATATTAGTCAAGGATCTATTTATATCAAAGACCATGGGGCGGATTTATCAAAATCTGTGTGGAGGAAGAGTAGTGCAGTTGCCCATAGCAACCAATCAGATTGCTTCTTTTATTTTTCACAGGCCTCACTTTAGAGAGGCCTGTGAAAATTAAAGATGCAATCTGATTGGTTGCTATGGGCAACTGCACCACTCTTCCTCTACACAGGTTTTGATGAATCTATTCCCATAACTCTAGTGTGCTAGAGACGAAATTGGAAAAAAGCATCAAACCACTTTCTACGTGAGCCACTTCTAGTGTACTTTCCGAAGTAAACCAAAAGAACAAGGTGAACACTGTCTCTCTCTAATCCCACAGGGGATTAAGGAAATCATTGCTTTAAAAAGAATTTCTACTTGGTGACAACTTTGCATTTTCCAAGAAATGGTTAGCCAAGAAGACATTCATTCTGTTTGCTTTCAGCAGCGCTCGCATTTGATATGCCTAACCTCGCTTCTGCCAGCATTTAATGCCTATCATCAAGAGAGGAGAACGATTCTCTACCTATTCTGGCAATTTTTCAATCTAGTCTATTAGATGCCATTCTGACAAAACAGTCATAATTCTGAGCTACACTGCGCGTACATGACAAGAAAACAGCTGCATTTCGCTTAGCACATTATAACATTTCCCACTATATAAGTGCATTTAAATTATATTGCTCTGAATTTTAATAAGACGCTGGGGTAGAAATGTGTCGAGCAGCGAGAAAATGAAATACAAGCACCACCAGATACGAGGTAGGAGAAAATACTTAGAGGGTTTTATTTATTTATTTTTTTTATAACTCACATGTCATTTAAATGGCATTACTTAGCTAGGTGACTACAAATGAAGCTCGCTTACCTCTTGGGACAAAAAAGGAATGACTTGTGCGCAGATAGCATTCAGTCTCTTGACAATTTCAGCCTGGAGAGAAAGAGGGGAAAGAAAAAAAAAAGAGAAAAGAGCATTTCATTAAGCGCAGCGTTTCACAGCCCCTTTTTCTTCCGCAGATAGAATGTATTAACATTTACTATATTAAATTATTTATACCAACAGCATAGTCTCTAAATAAACACCTATGAAGGGAATGAAAGTGAACTGAACGCTGCAATAGGAACTACAAATCTGCAATAGGTGGGTGGCTGGAGTCCAAAATGTTCGGCTCAGCAGTATGTTAATAAGACCAGTTCTCAAAAGTTTTTGTTGCAATGAAAAGCACAGCCAAAATTTCCATTCATAATTTGCATTTTTTTAAGTCTTTACAGCTAGATCAGTAGACCATTGAAAAACTGCAGAGGTTGCCAAGTCAGCCTTGAAACCTGACAGTGACACATTAATGAGCACATCCGCACGGCATTTGACACCATCCAATGAGTTAACGGCTCAAGTATCTATAGCTTATCTAGACTGCACACAAGGAATTACTGAGAGACAATAAAACTAATACTTGTAGCCAGTGAGACATATTGGATAAACACAAAAATGTGTCAAGTCTGATTTTATACACACACAACGTATAAATGCATGCTACACAGTAATATATAGAATATTCTTCAGAACATAAATAGACTTCTAGAGGGTAGAACAAACGTTAAATATTCTTTCATTCATACTCATTTGTCAGTGCTACATAATCTCAGAGCTATATTTTTCATACAGCTTGTATGTAAATGAGTGAGTTGCCATGTAAAAACTTAAAAGGGAACCAGGCTGCTCAGCCACACTAAAACCAATATACTGGTAAGTAAATAGCATTAAAATAAAAACAGTCACTTTATTCTTCTAGTTCTATTGCACAGCTCTGCGCAATGGAGGCAGAGTGCCGGCTCACCACACTCCCCTGACTCCTCAATATTCCCTACTGTGCCCATCCCTCTAATTAATGTGCAAAAGTATTCACTCTAACGTCACTAGGATATGAGAGCCTGCACCTGTGCTCTGCTCTTATGTCCTAGCCACGCTAGAGTGAATTATTTTGCATATTCATTATGGGGGCGGGCAGAGAGGGGAATATTGAGCAGGCAGGGGAGCGCAATGAGCCAGAGCTGTGCACTAGAACTAGAAGAATGAAGTGACCCCTCATGTTAAAGGGGTACTCCGGTGAAAAACTTTTTTCTTTTAAATCAACTGGTGCCAGAAAGTTAAACAGATTTGTAAATTACTTCTATTAAAAAATCTTAATCCTTCCTGTACTTATTAGCTGCTGAATACTACAGAGGAAATTCTTTTCTTTTTGGAATTCTCTCTGATGACATCACGAGCACAGTGCTCTTTGCTGACGTCATCAATAATAATAATAATAACTCTTTAGTGGGATTTGAACCCAAGGCCCCAGCACTGCAAGGCAGCAGTGCTAACCACTGAGCCACCATGCTGCCCTTAGCATACATCTGCTGTGCACGGTTGCTAAAAAATGGACAGAGATGTCAGCAGAGAGCACTGTCCTCGTGATGTCATCAGTGTTCCAAAAAGAAAGGAATTTCCTCTGTAGCATTCAGCAGCTAATAAGTACTGGAAGGATTAAGATTTTTTAATAGACGTAATCTACAAAATATGTTTAACTTTCTGGCACCAGTTGATTTAAAAGAAAAAAAAAGGTTTTCACCAGAGTACCCCTTTAATGCTGTTCACTTGCGCTATAACCCAGTATACTGGGCAAAGTGTGGATGAACAGCCTGTCAGTTCCCCTCTACTTCAATTCACGTAAGTGACCGCACATTTTAATGCTGTTCACCAGAACTATAACCCTGTATATTACGTTTAGTGCAGAGTTAACAGCCTGTTTGTTTCGCTTTAAATAGACATTTTTTTATAACATTTCTTTTAGGGCTGAAAATAAATTATATTTCATAATATTATGTAAATCTATTTGTATACAAAATTCTTTGTATAGCAACAGAAGTTAAAGGGAATGTGTCATCAGAAAATGTGCATTTTTTTTTATAAAGTTTTTTGTTAACCAAGAATTTTTGGTGAAGTGTTTTATAATGTTCCATTTTACTATCTAACTTTTAAGTTAATACCGAAATCGTGCAGTTTCCATTCTGGCCACTAGGCCTAATAATAAGCTAAGACTTCCTGTTTTGTACAGATCACTTCTCAGCAGTGCCCTCTATCAACACAGACAGGAGTATAGTAAAAGGACACACTAGAATATAGATAACAAAGAGATATAAAATCTGCTGCTCACAAATAAACATCCCCTCCTACAGAATGACCTCGGCAAAGGTTTTCAAGAATGCGCAGACCTATTTCCCAATCACATGAATGGGACAGCTTTTGTCTATTGTCCATTTTTGTGGGGCTTGCTGTAAAACATATCACTAAATGCTGTTAAAACAGCTCAAGCAAGATGGCTGCCCCATTAGAATGTACAAAAAAAAAAAAACAACTATTCTAGGTAATATATTACCTATAAATGATAAAATTCTGCCTACCGACAGCAACCACTAAGGCTAGGTTTACACTGCGGAAGCTACTGGGCAAGACATTAGAACAGTTTTCTGGGGTAAAGAGTCATTTTTGTTAAAATGAAGAGGTTAACCAATATGTTGGGAATCACATAAGTCATCCACCACATATAAATATATGGGCAAAGAGAATCAGATTGTAATCTCTACAAAGTCTCTATGAAGTGGCATGAAGTCTCTAGAAACAGAAGTCACAGACTGCACCAATATTCTTCTCACAGCTTCCACCTGGGCTCAGAGGGATTACCTCTTTACAGTGTGAATTACCAGGAAGGGTTTTATTTTCAGCTTCCATTTGGCATCTTGGTTGGAGATGTTCAGTGGGTGTAATAATACCCAAGTAATGCAGCATCTGCCAACCTATGGCTCTACAGATGTTGTAAAACTTTAACGCCCAGCATGCTTGATCGTTTACACTACTGTAACTCTATTTGGTGCATTATACAGATATTATAATAAATCTATCAGGTATTTATTAAGTTTAGTGTTTCTACCTGTTCAAATGCCCCCTCCTCAAAATACACAATGCTTTAGCCCTCTCCACAACAAAGCAGGACGTGACCACCCGTCAATGGTCAAATCAATGGCAGTCAACCTAAGGTGACAAAAATCTCTTAAACTGACCCTATTATCAATCCAGACACTGTCAGCTTGGAATTAACAGCAATGCTATCTATACCAAACAGTTTCTCAAAATCTCACTTTGACAGTAAAAAATAAAAATAAATAAATAATGTACACTGCTCAAAAAAAAATTTAAGGAACATTAAGATAACACATCCTAGATCTGAATGAATAAACTAATCGTATGAAATACTTTCGTCTTTACATAGCTGAATGTGCTGACAACAAAATTGTGCTGACACACAAAAATTATCAATGGAAATCAAATTTAATCAACCCATGGAGGTCTGGATATGGAGTCACACTCAAAGTGGAAAACCACACTACAGGCTGATCCAACTTTGATGTAATGTCCTTAAAACAAGTCAAAATGAGGCTCAGTAGTGTGTGTGGACTCCACGTGCCCATATGACCTCCCTACAATGCCTGGGCATGCTCCTGATGAGGTGGCGGACTGTCTGTGGTGCAACGTGGCGTTGGTGGATGGAGTGGGACATGATGTCCCAGATATGCTCAATTGGATTCAGGTCTGGGGAACGAGCAGGCCAGTCCATAGCATCAATGCCTTCCTCTTGCAGGAACTGCTGACAATCTCCAGCCTCATGAGGTCTAGCATTGTCCTGAATTAGGAGGAACCCCGGGCCAACTGCACCAGCATATGGTCTCACAAGGAGTCTGAGGATCTCATCTCGGTACCTAATGACAGTCATGTTACCTCTGGCAAGCACATGGAGGGCTGTGCAGCCCCCCAAAGAAAGGCCACCCCACACCATTACTGACCAGCCAGCAAACGGGTCATGCTGGAGGATGTTGGAGGCAGCACAACCTTCTCCATGGCGTCTCCAGACTCTGTCATGTCTGTCATGTGTGCTCAGTGTGAACCTGCTTTCATCTGTGAAGAGCACAGGGCACCAGTGGCAAATTTGTCAATCTTGGTGTTCTCTGGCAAATGGCAAACACCCTGCATGGTGCTGGGCTGTAAGCACAATCCTCACCTGTGAATTTTCAGGCCCTCATATCACCCTCATGGATTCGGTTTCTGACTGTTTGAGTGGACACATGCACATTTGTGGCCTGCTGGAGGTCATTTTGTAGGGCTCTGGCAGTGCTCTTCCTGCTCCTCCTTGCACAAAGGTGGTGGTAACGGTCCTGCTGCTGGGTTGTTGGCCTCCTCCATGTCTCCTGATGTATTGGCCTGTCTCCTGGTAGCGCCTTCATACTCTGGACACTACCCTGACAGACACAGCAAACCTTCTTGCCACAGCTCGCATTGATGTGCCATCCTGGATAAGCTGCACTACCTGAGCCACTTGTGTGGGTTGTAGACTCCGTCTCATGCTACCACTAGAGTGAAAGCACCGCCAGCATTCAAAAGGGACCAAAACATCAGCCAAGAAGCATAGGAACTGAGAAGTGGTCTGTGGTTACCACCTGCAGAACCACTCCTTTATTGGGAGTGTCTTGCTAATTGCCAATAATTTCCACCTGTTGTCTGTTCCATTTTCACAACAGCATGTGAAATTGATTGTCAATCAGTGTTTCTTCCTGAGTGGACAGTGTGATTTCACAGAAGTGTGATTGACTTGAAGTTAGAGTGTGTTGCTTAAGTGTTCCCTTCATTTTTTTTGAGCAGTGTATAGTAAAAAAGGTAAAAAGTTAATGCTCTCCCTCTTGGAACACTGGTGGGAATTTTAGCCACTGATGCCTAAAGGTTAGATAGAGATTTTAGGTAGAGCAAACAACACTATGAACACATTGTAAAAGACTGTCAAGATCGGTATAGCACTGGCATAGGCAAAATAACCGGTCCAACGACCAACAAAGTGTTTCCTAACAATGGGCATTCAGCTTTGTGGTTTAACAAGTGTAGACTAGGGCTTTTCACATTTTTATATGTTTTATTTAATGTAAGTGTTGGATATAGGTAAAAGAAAAGTACTATGCCGAGCCCTGAATGTGAACCAGTTGCCCTATAAGTTGTTAGGTTACATAGGCAAGCATAGGAAAGAACAAATGTGGTGTATGAAAGAGAGTCTTTACTGTTTGATAAAACAATAAATAAAAAAGTGGTTTTAAATAGTTAAACATGAATATTGAATTCTTAAGAGGGTTGCAAAACCTAAACCATTTCTTACGGTATAAAAGTTGTCAAAAAATAAAAGGTTACACAAAACCCTAGATTCCTGTGGACATTCATTTTTAGACCGGAGGCCTATAAACAGTTTCAGCCCTATAGCTAACCACAGCTAACATGTCATATTGCCACAAACACCTCTGAGACGCTTCAGAAGCATGAAGGGCATATTCATGTGTCCTCCTTCCACTCGACACCTACAGCGTTACAGAACTAAAAAGAAAAGAGGTTAAAAAAAAAAAATTAGGCCAGCGTCTAAATGTGTGTGATTTCACCACTTACTGAGTGAGACCTAGAGAAAATCTACCCATATTACCAGGTTCTACAAAAGGCAAAATCTACAGATGAACATCCATTCCGCTGATGATCATCAAAGACCAACCCATGGGAGAACATGTTAATGGAGATGATGGTTCCAGGCATGGGAGATCTTTTAATATTAGATTAATTCTTAGCATAGTCTTCGCAGCCCTTTAACCTCCCACTGTTTCATTTGAGAGCATAGGTTGCCTTAGCAACTTTGGTGTCTCGAGAGATCCAGTTATGGAGAGACATTTACAATTCCTACTACTAGGCTTAAGTTATAGTACAGTAACACTATGGAAACACGTTCCTAATGGCCTATGATTTTGAAAGCAAGTCTAAACTAATGGCGCAGAGCCCAAACTGCTTTTCCAGCACAGCCATTAAAGGATGTAGGTTATTGCTGTTGTCACCATTGATATTTGTCATTGTAATGTAATTAGGGCCCTAAAATGATGCATTACAGCCCTTGGCACAACTTCTATTAAAATCTTTTCTTCTGCTCAGTGAGCTGCGACCTGCTTTCTGATGAACAACAGACAGACAGCTTTAGGGAGAGGAGAAGATTCATCCAATATACATACATTTGTCCAACTCATACATTACCACTGAAGGCAGGAGGAGGGTAAAAATGAATAATATATATTATATTATTTTATATATATATATATATATATATATATATATATATATATATATATATATACATACACACACACACACACACAAATCCGTGCTTAGGAATTTCGGTGTAACCTATTGAAATTCTGATTGCCTCTGATAAATCTTGCTTGACAACAAATCTGCAGCCTGCAAACCACAGGATTCTAATCTGCTATCCATCAGTTGATGCCAACCCAATCAAATTTGTAGGTTATGTGGGTCATGCATCCCTGAACACATACATTCATAAAGATTCTGTTTATCCCAATCCAAATTTCAGAAAGCTATTAGGCCTTGCTACATTTCATAATGCCGTCCAATGCATTAAGAGCCTTCCGTATCAACAGCTGCTAAATTATTGTTTCTAAATGCGGTGTGGCAATGGAGAACCTTGCACAATGCTTTATGTACGGGGGAAATAAATATCATAGATTATGCCCTTAACACAAAAAAAAAAAGAAAAAGAAAAAAATTATAAAAAGATGATGGGTGTTCTACCTTTTAAATTGTACTTTATCATGCATATACTTTATGAGGGGGGGGGACCTCACACCATCTGAAAATGAAAAATCAAACAAAAGCATTGTCAACTGCTCAATCAATATACCATTTGTGCCTCGAAAATGCACATCACTGCTCAATGGCAAGTCTGTTAGAAGAACAAAATATATAATACAAGGTGTGGGAAGAGGAGGGGGGAGAGAAAGAAAATCAATAGGAGGAAATGGCAATGATGTTACATATACTACTGAAGCCATCCAGACCCTGATCCTCACACCTCTAAATGTGACAAAGGAGAAGAACAGCATGGGTCAAATCGATAAGGACCATCTTCATTTAACAAGGAATGTTTCTGCTGGCTTGTCACCAAGGGGCTGGAGAGGGATGAAAAAAATATACTTCAATGCCAAGTCCAAGTATATGAAATGATGGCCTCCACTGCCATTTTGTGCTTCCAATGTCATGAGGCTACTAAAAAAATGTATAATAAGAATACAGGCTCAAGATGGACCTTAAGCAGCACAATGTAAGAATATAAAAGGGTAGACTATGAAACCAATAGCTAGAGATTATATATATATATATATATATATATATATATATATATAGATATATATATATATATATATATATATACACACACACACACACATACATACACACACATACATACACACACACATATACATACACACACACACACACACACACACACACAAACTAAAGTCAATTATGCACTTTTTAGGGCTTGTTCACATACAGTTGTGCTTTCTGTGGTATGGATAAGTCAGAAAAATGTTTAAAATGGGGTGCCACTGTTTCCATGCATTGAAAGGCTTAAACCTATTACATTTAGTCAGTAGCCAAAACCTTATCAGCTAGTGCTTACACGCAGACCATTTTGTCGTCGATAACTCGAAAGCAGAGCACTTTTTGAGTTTGAGACAAAGCTTGTATACGCTCAGAAATTTACCCAAATGTAGTCACTAGCCGACTGTTTGATTCCTGAAAGTAATTAGGTTATGGCCTATGTACGGATATGTTGGCACCCTATTTTTCCATTATTCCCACATATTAGTGGCATGGAGGGCACTAACATGACATGAACCTTCCCTTATGCGACTGTATGTGGAGTTTGTTTTAACTGGATATAGGAGTAAAGTAGTGATCATGTGGACAGACATTTTCTGGCTTTTCAGTAATTCAATGACATGCATTCATGTTATCCACTTGCTCCACAGTTAAAGGGGTTATCCAGGAAAAAAACTTTTAATATATCAACTGGCTCCAGAAAGTTAAACAGATTTGTAAATGACTTCTATTAAAAAATCTTAATCCTTTCAGCACTTATGAGCTTCTGAAGTTAAGGTTGTTCTTTTCTGTCTAAGTCCTCTCTGATGACACGTGTCTCGGGAAACGCCCAGTTTAAAAGCAAACCCCTATAGCAAACCTCTTCTAAACTGAGCGTTTGACGAGACACGTGTCATCAGAGAGCACTTAGAAAGAAAAGAACAACCTTAACTTCAGAAGCTCTTAAGTACTGAAAGGTTTAAGATCTTTTAATAGAAGTAATTTACAAATCTGTTTAACTTTTTGGAGCCAGTTGATTTATATAAAAAAAAGTTTTTTCCGGGAAAACCCCTTTAAATATTGAGCTAGAGAAAGGCTATCAGTTAATCATAGGTTAGGGGCCTTCTCCTCAGGTGTAAGTTAAGGTCCCTGTACAATTAAGATTTTCAGTTACGAGAGGGAGACTCTTAGTTCCCTTGGGGATGAAGGAATCTTACACGCCCATCGATCTTTCATTTAACATCTGCTGCATTTATCAGTGACTTTCCCCTCTGCAGGCCCCATCTCTTATAGTCAGTCTCTTATAGTCAGTGTTCCCTGAACTCAGCTGCAGAGTGGGCAGAGATTAGCTGCTATGAGGTCTTCCATACACAGCACACGTAGTGAAGTTAAGATCCTAATCCCCCATATCTCTATAGCATACTCTCAGGAGCAGCAGCATGGAAGATATTATAGGGTAGTACTGAGCAACGTACCAGCCCTTCACATAGACATCTATAGGGTGCAGCTGTAACCTAATCTCTCAGTGCACTGATAATCCCTCTCACTCATGCGTTACATAATAATGGACGATACCTTTACCACAAATATAAGGCATCGTTCTTCATTACATAGGAACTGTCTGCAGTGTCCAGACTAATGTAAGATACGGTAATGGAACTAGCTGAACCGGTCATATTAAGATTTATGCCTCCTCCACCTATGCAAAGCATCTACAAGTCCACCTGGCAATGCAGCAACAACATAATAACTTGCCTATCTCACAAAGCTATAAAACACCTGTCTAATGTACACCAAGCTAAAAGCAGCAGTGTTTCAGTGTGTCTGTCCATTTCTGTCTGCAGCTGCTCCATCGTCCACCTGCCCAGCCCTTCAAATAGACATTTATGGGCTGCATCTGTAACCTGATCTCTCAGTGCACTGATAATCTTTCTCTCATTTAAGTTAGATTTAAACAGTCGTTGATCAGTACAGGAAGGAGTCATTGATCAGTACAGGAAGGAGGAGTCTGAAAGTAGCAGTTAATATGATATATTACAAAGATACTGATCCCCACTTGTGGTATTGATTTATTTAAAGTTAAAATGACTATTACATATTTTGGTGGTTGCCAACTTTTGCTTATGTCAATTCATATGTTTTTTGAAAAAAATTGCTCAAAAAGGACCTGACGATTATGAGGCCACCACTGGTCACATATTGATTACAACCTTCTGCGCTGGAACTATGTGCGTAAACGTATACCTTCACTCATACACGTCAGTAAAGATGTTGTCAGGAAGGATCTGGTTGCAGTGGAAACTGAAGGACAAACGTTTGAACTTAAACTTTCTAATCTGACAGCTTGTTGAAGTGCTTGAGCAAACTGATTAAACTAAGAGTGTTCAAGTGCTTTTGCCTCTGTTTACTTATGAGTCAATCAATGTCCAAGGAGAAAAAAAATACATATACCTTTAATCGCGCCAGATTAACATACCATAAAAGCTGATAAGCTGGAGTAAACTATACACGTAAGCCAAGTTACTTTTGTCAATGCTTTTATGAAGTTGTTTGCAAGTCATAAAGTTCAGTTAAAAATTACATAAAAATCAACATTTATTACAATGTCAGAAGAAATACTGTATTTTTTATTGTATGTTTCACAAAGTCAGCGATTTGCCTAATCAAACATCCAGCTAACTAGGAGGTAAAAGATCAATTTATTGAAATGGCCAAAACACTAACCCTTAAGGGTGCGTTCACACGCTAGTAGCTAGCAGAGAGTTTCCCGCTGCGAGTTACGCTACCACTGACTTCAATGGGTCCGCGGACAGTCCGCAAATCTGACACTATAGCAGACTGTCTGTGGAGCCATTCAAATCAATGGTAGCGTAACTCGCAGCTGGTCTCCCGCAGCGCGAAACCCACTGCTAGTAATAGCGTGTAAACGCACCCCAAGAGTGGAGCTCAAGCAGTACTGTGCCTCAAGGTGGAGCTGCTCCTTAACAATCATAGTCCCTTGCCCCAGCTCTTTCCTTAGCTACTTATTGGTAAGGAATAAAATGGCACTGATAGAGACACCTAAACTGTTTTAAATGGGGATGATGGTAATATCTATGAGCTCTCTCTACACTCCAAAAGGTAAACCCAGATTTGGAATGAGATTTCTAAGTTGTAGCACATGCCCAATCCATAAATATGGGTTTCATATAGCATTTAAGTGAATTATACAGAGAAAAAGTCTTTAATATTCTCTCCGCAGCAATGAATTCAACTTGAAATATTGAATAAAGACAGGCGTCTTCACAAATTCAAGATCTTATCACTTTTGGATATCCTCCATTGTATCTTTACAATGCTTTCCTACTGCTGCAAAGGTTAAGAATGACTAAGTATAACGCAGAAAATTATTAAGGTTAAGTAGTGTAGAGTCTGGTGCCAGCCTTACTTAATGCAAGGGCAAATTAGCTGCACACTGAAGTATGAAGACTGCATAGGCAATGTCACCACAGCCACCTAGTCATAAAACAGCAAGTTTATGAGTTGAATCAAAGAGAATTTGCTCATGTACGCCATTTGGCTACATATTCTCACTAGTTTCTATTGAGAAATACATTTATTTATGGACAATTGCCATCTTTTGGTGGGGGATGTCCAATAAAGAATTTTCCAGCTGTTCAACATATATAATTCAGAAACATGTGTCTCATTATAATGGTCCGGATACCTTTACCATGTATTCAAGGCATTACATAGGAACTGCCTGCAGTGAACAGACTAATGTAAGAGAATGGAACTAGCTGAACCTGTCATATTAAGATTTATGCCTCCTCCACCTATGCAAAGCATCTACAAGTCCACCTGGCAATACAACAACAACATAATGGCTTGCCTATCTCACACAGCTATAAAACACCCATGTCTAATGTACACCAAGCTACTAAATATGAAGCCCCTTCACCTCTAGGATGACAGCTTAAAAGACAAATATTGATATAGCACCATTAGAGTTCATAGGGACTTTATAACTACTTAAAAAATAAAAATATAAAAAAACACAAGAATTTATACACATTTACAAGTTATTGCTTTTTAATAAAATATAACCATTTGGGCACCACTACGGAAAGCCATTTTTTGTTTAGTTTTAGCTTTTTTAAATGATGCTACTTAGCCATGCCATAGATGTTCCATACGTATATGCAGTGGACTACAGAATAAGCAAAGTAATGGTAGGGTCACACGTGCCATACTTTGCTGTTGCGCACTCTTACCCAGTGACGTCAATAGGAAGCAAAATCAACTTTGTATTTTGCAACCCATTGACTTCAATTGGTAGGAAAATGCACAGCAGCAAAATACAGCACTTGTGACCCTACCCTAAATTAGACTCATTCACAACACAGATTTGTTTAATCCACAGAATGTCAATTTTTGCTGCAGAAAAGGTAGGGATTTGCTGCCGATCCGCAGGTGCAAACACAAGCATGGTGAGAATTCCCTGGTTGCCCACTAGCCTACGTTTCTGCCCTTATGGCAATGGTAAGTCATGTCTAGGAGCAACTGCATTGGTAACATGGGTCAACACATCATTGTTGGAGCTGAAAATACCATTTGGGGACCAGACTAACCTCTGCATTGGAACGGCAGTAGGATATTTTTTTAAATATTTTCATGATTTTTAGAAGCACAGTGTAAATATAACTTTAATGTTTACCTGCACTCAACGTTTCATATGCCACAGGTTCCTAGGCTAAATAAATTTAAAAAATACAGGAACCGAAAGCAAAGATCTAAAGACACAACATGTTTTGCTTGGTTGCTGAAGACTGCAAAACCACAGTTCTGCACAGTTTAATGGATGTGGCTCAAAGCCACCGAGTAATACTTTGGTTTACCAAAATGCAGTAAACAGTCTTGTCTGGGTCTCTTAAATTTTCCAGACCTCTTAAACTGTGAGAAATAAAAAAAAAAAGGCCCTGATAGAGTGAGAAAGCAAACTGCAGATGAAAGGTGTCCTCTTTTTTATTTTAAAAGGGTTTCAATGTATAATTTTGGCAAAGCTATAGCTTGACAATTAGACACAGATTAGAGCCATTCTGTTTATCTAAGCCTGTTGCCAGCATATCAATGACTGAGCTGTACACTTGGTCAACTAACTACTCATTTACAAAGTTGTTTCAAGATAATCACCACTTGCTATTTGCACTTACTCCATGAACAAACTATTAGTAAGAAATGGATTCGGACAACTCCGTAATTTGGTGGGCTGATCTCAACTAAAGAGAAAAGGGAGGGGAAAAAAAATGATGACAGAATGTTATATCCGTGCGGTTGGCTTCTCTTATATTTGCTACAGCTAAAGGAATAACATTTAGTCTGTAGTTAACGTTCCAGTGTGGTTACAGAAACCTTTACTTGAATCCCAATATGGGCTATGTGGTCAAACTTGCCTCAAATATCTCAAAAAACACAGGGCCCAAATCATGGTCACTCTGGTTTACCAACTGTGTGCTCCCATCCTCCAATCCTTGGTCATTTACATAGCAGAGGACTATTTAAAGAAGCCCACACAGAAATAAAAACTTCAAAAGCAAGAGGCCAACCATGACACACAGGCCAACAGTCAACATAGTGTGCTGGCAAGAAGACTGAAAAAAGGACCATAAAGCACTGGTCAGGAGAATGAGATCAAACACCTTTACTACAGCGGTCAAAAACAGAACTCCTGAACTCCCCTTTTCAAACTACTACAAAAACTTTTAAGACTCAGTTACACTTATTTAATACAACTCTGTGGAGGTTCCTGTCCCTGCTTTCAAAAAGACATTATAGGTCCTTATATCACCTAACTAGTAAAACAGAGGTTAAAACCAGTCTTTAATCGAATTAAAATTGGAGACCTTCATCCACCTTCTGATCAGAACAAAAATCTACACTCAGACTAAACTGAGCTGAATCTCTCAGATCATAAACTGAACTACTACTGAAGGGTGGGTTCACACTACGTTTTGAAGATACGGTTATCGGGCTGGGGGAAAGTGAAAAACGGGCGCTCCCATATCCCAGTTAGATCCAGCCCGTATCTCATTCATTTGAATAAGCCAATTGCAGTCATCCCCCCCCCCCCCCCCCCGGTTTATCTGACCACGCAGAAGCCCACAGGAAAGGCAGGGGGAGAGAGGCCGTCGCTGCCCGCTTCTCTCCCCCTTCCTTTCCCGGGGTCTAGAGCCCTGCTGCCGCCGCTTCTCTCCCCCTGGCTATCGGCGCCGTGGCCCCATTGCCTCCCCCATCCCCGGTTTTATGATTACCTGTTGCCGGGGTCGGGTCCGCGCTGCTTCTGGCTCTGGTGTGGCGTCTATGCGTCGTTGCCATGCGGTGCGAGGCGAGGCACAGTGACGACTGACGCGACGTCACTAGTCATTGCGTAGCGCATAGCAATGGCGCATAGACGCCACACCGGAGCCAGAAGCAGCGTCTACCCAACCCCGGCAACAGGTAATCATAAAACCGGGGATGGGGAAAGCAATGGGGCAGCGGCACCGATAGCCAGGGGGAGAGAAGCGGCGGCAGCAGGGCTCTAGACCCCAGGAAAGGCAGGGGGAGAGAAGCGGGCAGCGACGGCCTCTCTCCCCTGCCTTTCCTGGGGGCTTCTGCGGAGTCACAAAAACCGGGAGGGATGGGGGAGGTAATGGGACAGCGGGGCCGGCAGTCTCTGGACCCCAGGATAGGCAGGGGCAGAGGAGTGGGCAGCGACAGCCTCTCTCCCACTGCCTTTTTCTGGGGGCTTCTGCGGGGTCAGAAACAGTGTATCGGGGAATACACATGCATCCTCATTTTACCAAGGATATTTGGGTAAAAAACTTTTTTTTACCCAAATATCCTTGGTAAAATGAGGGTGTGTGTTATAGGCCGGTGTGTGGTATACCCCGATAAATACGGTAGATATAAAAATGGGTATGTGAATACATAGGAAAAAATATGAAATAGATATACTATATAGAAAGCTCCGTACATGTAAAAAAAATATAAAAAATATATATAGAAAAAGGTAAAGACGTAAAATGTTTGAGAGAAAGCCAAAGATTTCTAATTCTGAGTTCATACCGTAAGGTCCTAATGATTGAAATTCATTTATGTTAAGAAGATCCGAGACATTTTCGCTATTTGGTTTCCACCTCGCCAGTCTTTTACTGTTTGTATGGCCACATAAGGAATACAAATAGGGTCTTGGTTATGGCATTCCTTGAAGTGAGATGATAATGATTTGTATATCAGATTTTAATATTGTACATATGATTATCGTTTTTAAACTTAGTTTTCTACACGGACATGTTATTACATATATCACTGAAGTGCTGTCACAGGTAGGTAATTCATCTATTTTATGTTTATGGGAATTGATGGTTGAGGATACGGTTTCTGTTCTTTTTGGAAATTTTGTTTGCTTACAATTGGTACATCTTCCACACCTGAAGAAACCTTTTTCAAGGAGAACCAAGTTTGTTGTGGGTTATTAATTGGATTTTGGCTAGGTTGTTTCGTGGTTGGGGCTACCTTAATCCCTAGGTTTGGCGCCTATATATGATTCTTGCTTTATCTGTTAATAACGGTGCTAAGGTTTTATCTTGCTTTAATAAAGGCCAGTGTTTATAATGTGTTCCACTTTCTTGAACTGGTTGTTGTATGGTAAAAATTTTATTTCATTATTTGTTCCTTTTTGTTTTTTTCTTCTTCAGTCTGTTCATCAAAATATGACTTTCTATCTTGTCTTATTTTCTCAAGTGCTTTCATCAATAGATTCTCTGGGTAGTTTTTTTTGTATGAAGTCCTTAGTTAATCCTTTTCTGCTTCTTCAAATCTGTCTTAGTTAGTGTAATTCCTTTTTAGTCTCCTAAATTGCCCCTTGGGGACATTAAGGAGCCATCTAGGAAGATGCCAGTTTTCGAACAGAATATATGAATTTCTTGCCATATTTTTTTTTCTTGCCTGCTACCGATACATTTAGATCTAAAAATTCTATGTAGCAAACATTGGTCAAAAGGGTAAATTTCAGGTTAAAATAAATATGTTATTAAAAGAAAAAAAAAATTGCAAATTTTCGTTCATTCCTCTCCACATCATTAAAATGTCGTTATTATATCTAGGACCAGATATGCGCCTAAGTAAAGGGTCAGAAAAATGTTTTCCCAAAACCCCATGAAAAGATTTCCATAACTCGGCGCAAGTCTGATCCCCATGGTGGTACCCACTTTCTGGCGATAAAATTGTTTGTCAAAATAAAAATAATTGTGTGTTAAAATTAATTTAATACTCTGTCAAAAAAAAAAAAAAAAAAAATCTGCTGGTGGGAGGTCTCTTGCCTCTGATAACAATAATAAGCAGCTTGTATCCCTTTGTTCATGATTGATGCATGTGTAGACGGAACTGACATCTAGAGTTCCTAGTATCCAGCCCTCTTGCCATTGTAAGTTCTCAGTGACGGTAATTGTGTCCGTGGTATCTTTCAAATATATGAGGGTATTTTCTTCACATGGTTGGAAGTATGTGTCTACGTATTGTGACAAATTCAAAGTAAGTGATTGGATCCCTGAGACTATAGGCCTGCCAAGTGGCTCTGTAGAGTGCTTATGTACTTTTGGTAGACAGTAAGATAATGGTAGTCTTTTTTTCAGTGCTCAATAAAAAAAATCTAATTCAGTTTTAGTAAAAAATTTCCTCCTTAAGTGTATTAGTGCATAGCTCCTCCAGTTGTTTGGTATATTCTAATGTCGGGTCTTTTGGTAAATGATCATTTGTCTCCTGATCTTCTAGTTGTCTATAGCATTTACATATTTTTCATGAACAAGGGATACAAGCTGCTTATTACTTTTTATCCTAGGCAAGAGACCTCCCAAGAGCACAGATTTTTTAACAGTATTAAATTCATTTTAACCCACAATTATTTTTATTTTGACAAACAATTTTATTGCCAGAAAGTGGGTACCGCCATGGGGACCAGATTTGTAAGTTATGCAAGTCTTTTCATGAGGTATTGGGAAAACATTTGTGACCCCTTACTTCGGAGCAGATCTGATCCTATGGCAGATATTTATTGATGACATTTTAATGATGTGGAGAGGAATGAACGAAAATTTGCAAAGTTTTTTTATTTTTTTTATTTGTTTAATCTTTTATTAACATTAATGTACCCTTTTGACCAGTGTTTCCTATGCAGAATTTTTAGATCTGAAAATAACGGTAGCAGGCAGGAAATTGGAAGGACAAACTTTAAAAAAAAAAAAAAAAAAAAACGATGGCAAGAAATTCATATATTCTGTTCGAAAGCTGGCAACTTCCTAGATGCCTCCTTAATGTCCCCCAGGGACAATTTAGGAGACTAAAAAGGAATTGCACTAACGAAGACAGATTTGAAGAAGCAGCAAAAGAATTAACTAAGGACTTCATACAAAAAAAAAAAAAAAAAACTACCCAGAGAATCTATTGATAAAAGCACTTGAGAAAATGAGACAAGATAGAAAGTCATATTTTGACAAACAGACTGAAGAAGAAGAAAACAAAAAAGGAACAAATAATGAAGTTAATTTTACCATACAACAACCAGTTCTAGAAAGTGGAACAAACAAACACTGGCCTTTATTAAAGCTACCGTATATACTCGAGTATAAGCCGAGTTTTTCAGCACAATTTTTCGTGCTGAAAACAACCCCCTCGGCTTATACTAGAGTAAACTCTCCGCCCTCGGCTGTCCGGGCTTGCTGAGAGTTGTAGTTTTGAAACCTCTGGAGGTCTGCAGGTTGAAGACCACTGCGGCCTTCGACATCATCCAGCCCCCCCCCCACCCCCTTTAGTTTTGTACTCACCTCCGCTCGGCGGGACGTTAGGGTGCGCTGGTCCGGTGCTGCAGGACTGTCCGGTGGGGAGGTCGTCCGGCGGGATAGTGGTTCCGGGCTGCCATCTTCACCGGGCCTCTTCTCCGCGCATTGGGCCCGGAATAGTCACGTTGCCTTGACAACGACGCAGAGGGACGTTCATTACCTACATCCCTCTACGTCGTCGTCAAGGCAACGCCTCTATTCCGGGCCCGAATCGCGGAGAAGAGGCCCCCCTGGTGAAGATGGCAGCCTGGAACCACTATCCCACCGGACGACCTCCCCACCGGACAGTCCTGCAGCACCGGACCAGCGCACCCCAACATCCCGCCGAGCGGAGGCGAGTACAAAACTAAAGGGGGTGAGAGGAGGGGGGGGGGCTGGATGATGTCGAAGGCCGCAGTGGTCTTCCACCTGCGGACCTCCAGAGGTTTCAAAACTACAATTCCCAGCAAGCCCTCAGTGGTCTTCAACCTGCGGACCTCGAGATGTTTCAAAACTACAACTCCCAGCAAGCCCGGGCAGCCGGCTGCCGGGCTTGCTGGGAGTTGTAGTTTTGAAACATCTCGAGGTCCGCAGGTTGAAGACCACTGTATCAGACACTGACAAGCGGTGGTGATGAAGGTGGGGGGGGGGGGCTGATGACATGTGGTGATGATGACGACAAGGGGATGATGAAGGGGGGGTGGGATTATGACAAGGGGATGATGGGGGGGGTGGGATGATGAAGGGGGGTGTGGGATGATGACAAGGGGATGATGACAGGCGATGATGAAGGGGGGATGATGACAGGCGGTGATGATGAAGGGGGGGGGATGATGATGAGGGTGTTAATGACGGGGGTCTGGATGATGACAGGGGGGGGGATGATGTATTTCCCACCCTAGGCTTATACTCGAGTCAATAACATTTCCTGGGATTTTGGGGTGAAATTAGGGGCCTCGGCTTATATTCGGGTAGGCTTATACTGGAGTATGTACGGTAGATAAAACCTTAGCACCGTTATTAACAGATAAAGCAAGAATCATATACAGGCGCCAAACCTAGGGATTAAGGTAGCCCCAACCACAAAACAACCTAGCCAAAATCCAACTAATAATCCACAACAAACTTGGTTATCCTTAAAAAGGTTTCGTCAGGTGTGGAAGATGTACTAATTGTAAGCAAACAAAATTTCCAAAAAGAACAGAAACCGTACCCTCAACCATCAATTCCTATAAACATAAAATAGATGAATTACCTACCTGAGACAGCACTTCAGTGATATATGTAATAGCATGTCCGTGTAGAAAACAATACATTGGCCACACTAAAAGTTTAAAAACGAGAATCGGTGAACATATGTACAATATTAAAATCGGATATACAAATCGTTAATCATCATTTCACTTCAAAGAATGCCATAACCAAGACCCTACTTGCATTACTTATGTGACCATACAAGCAGTAAAGACAGACTGGCGAAGTGGAAACCACATAGCAAAAATGTCTCGGATCGAGTCGTAATATACCGTATTTATCGGGGTATACCACGCACCGGCCTATAACACGCACCCTCATTTTACCAAGGATATTTGGGTAAAAAAAGTTTACCCAAATATCCATGGTAAAATGAGGGTGCGTGTGTGCGCGTGTATACCCCGATACACCCCCAGGAAAGGCAGGGGGAGAGAGGCCGTCGCTGCCCGCTTCTCTCCCCCTGCCTTTCCTGGGGTCTAGAGCCCTGCTGCCGGCCTTTCTCTCCCCTTGGCTATCGGCGCCACTGCCCTTTCTGTCCCCCTGATTATCAGTGCCGGCGCCAATAGCCAGGGGGAGAGAAGCGGCGCCGACAGCCAGGGGGAGAGAAGGGGCAGCGGCACCCATTGCCGGCGCCGCTGCCCCGTTGCCTCCCCCCATTCCCGGTGGCATAATTACCTGGGTAGGGTTCGCGCTGCTGCAGGCCTCCAGCGCGCGTCCCCTGCGTCGTTGCTATGCGCGGCGCGGCGCACTGACGTCATGCGCCGCGCAGCGCATAGCAACGACGCCGGGGACTCACGCAGGAGGCCTGCAGCAGCGCGGTCCCGACCCAGGTAATTATGCCACCGGGGATGGGGGGAGGCAATGGGGCAGCGGCGCCGGCAATGGGTGCCGCTGCCCTTTCTCTCCCCCTGGCTGTCGGCGCCGCTTCTCTCCCCCTGGCTATCGGCGCCGGCAATGGGGCGCCGGTACCGATAGTCAGGGGGGACAGAACGGGCAGCAGCGCCGATAGCCAGGGGGAGAGAAGGGCCGGCAGCAGCGCTCTAGACCCCAGGAAAGGCAGGGGGAGAGAAGCGGGCAGCGACGGCCTCTCTCCCCCTGCCTTTCCTGGGGGTGTATCGGCGTATAACACGCACATAGACTTTAGGCTAAAAATTTTAGCCTAAAAAGTGCGTGTTATACGCCGATAAATACGGTATATGAATTTCAATCATTAGGACCTTACGGTATGAATATTTTACATCTTTACCTTTTCTATATAGTTACATGTACGGAGCTTTCTATATAGTATATCTATTTATTTATCATATTTTTCCTATGTATTCACATATCTATTTTATACTATATTTATATTCACACTTACTAGACAGTATCTATCCAGATGTATATATCCTACTTAAACGTTTATGCACCCGATTATACACCACATTCTACATTACCATTCCATAATATATATATATATATATATATATATATACACACACATATACATATATATACACACACACACACACACACACTATACTATTATCCCTATTCATAATCTCTCCTTTTTAGGCTGGCTTCACACTAAGTTTTGTGTTTACGGTTCCCGTATACGGCTGGGAGGAGGAGGGCAGGGCTTAATCGCAATCGGACGTATTCGGGAACCGTATTTAATGCATGTCTATGAGCCGACCGGAGTGAACCGCAGCCTCCGGTCGGCTGCGTTTTCGGCCGTATGCGGTTTTCCGACCGCAGGCAAAAACGTGGTCGACCGCGGCTTTGGTTCACTCCGGTCGGCTCATAGACATGCATTAAATACGGTTCCTGAATACGGCTGAGTGTGGGCGCCGCGATTAAGCCCTGCACCCCCTCCTCCTAGCCGTATACGGGAACCGTAAGTACAAAACGTAGTGTGAACCCAGCCTTACTGAGATCCGTCCCTTGTTTTATGACTGTGCTCAAAAAACACCCATGTCCAGGGTACATCATGTTTGCTAATTACCCCCTTTTTACCTTATATAGAGAACGAACAATTGAAGTCACTAGATCACTGACGAAGGACCTAGAGGGTCCGAAATGCGCTTGATCCAGATCACCTATACAGAAAGGCCATTATACAGCAATTGTGCAGCCGCACAGCACGATGGCCCCAATACTGACAAGACACTGTGTCATGAAAGAAAGCTGCTTCCAACATTAGAGCACGCGCTCCCACGAGGACCTGCTGTCATCATCCTGAGAACCGGCATCTAGGTGATCCGTCTGTTGGGAGGCAGACTCCGTCACCTGAATCAGGAAAACGTCGGCAAGCCATCAGGACATCGCAGGACATATTACCCGAGACCGCCGCTGTGCAACCAGGACGGGTAAGCGGTACATAGTACCAGCTATTCAGTACAGTCTATTGCGGCCGCCGAGCCATGGAAGTGTGAACATTGCGGTTATCATTGTGAACTTTGAACCCTACATCCACCTATGCTGCAGACCCAGTGCTGCTCTACTGGAACAGTTTGCCAGCAAACAGCGCTTAGTAACTAAGACTAAGAGAAACTTCCCTTAACCGACGTAGTGGGCCGCAAACTTGGGGACTGCAGCGCTTGCGAACAGGCAGCGTTCCACTAATAACAGTCAGCGAATAGTGCCCCATTACCAGCGCTTTACCACCAGCACAGCGCTGAGAAAGTTACATTATTTCTACCCTAGGCTGTGTATCATATCTAGCAGTGGTTACATTGTTGTTACAGAAATAGTTATTTATCTATACCTTTTATATTTTGTCCTTTACCTAATACATATAACAGAGGGGACTGCAAGAATCCTGCGTCCTCTCCGTGTTTATTTTTATTGTAATTGACCTACTATTTAGAATACATTATTAATTATAATTATAGAATACAATTACACACGCAGCGATACTAAATATATGTTTATTATGTTTACATGTTTTATAAACTTATGAACTTTTAACATGGACGTGGTTAAGGTGTGTCTTTTAAACTTTTATTTAAACTTTATTTTTTCGGGCGTCGGGAGTTCCACATCCCTGATTGCAACATTCTGAAGTCCTTGAGAAACCTGCCATTTACTATAGATTAACCTCTTTTACCACAACACCAATATATAAAGTTAAATGGGCACTGTCACCAAACTTTTTTTTTTTTAATATGTTGTAGTACTCATATACTACAACATATCTCTAATATAGATCAATTTATTTTATTTTTTTTTTTCATTAAATTTGTTTATTTTACATTTGAAAACCGCCCACTAGGGGGTCTCCATCCTAGTGGCCGGCTGCAGGCTGGCGTGACGTCAGGCATGAATTCTGACCGATGCCGGCCGGGTCAGACAAGCGGAAGCGAGCGCTGAGAGCAAATTGACTCCCTGGCCTCACCCGCCTCCCGGCATATACACGGCGCTGCTGCTGCTGGACGCAGCACTTGGGGATGTCGGGAAGGGGGAGTGGTTGTTAGCGCCGCGGCCATAGGGGGGGGGGGCATAAAAAATGTATTGTTCTCGGGGGGGTGGGGTTCAGGGGACACATATGATCAAGTATTAACCTTTACAATTGTTTTATACCTACAGTCATGGCTGTAAATGTTGGCACCCCTGAAATTTTTCAAGAAAATGAAGTATTTCTCACAGAAAGGGATTGCAGTAACACACGTTTTGCTATACACATGTTTATTCCCTGTGTGTATTGGAACTAAACAAAAAAAGGGGAGGAAAAAGAGCAAATTAGACATAATGTCAAACCAAACTCCAAAAATGGGCTGGACAAAATTATTGGCCCCCTTAACTTAATATTTGGTTGCACATCCTTTTGAAGAAATAACTGAAATCAGTCACTTCCTATAACCATCAAGGAAACTTTTCCCAACAGCAATTTTAAAGGACAACTGTAGTGCAAGACTTTTATATAGTCCTGTGCCCGGGCCTCAAAAATAAACAAAATAAACTTTAACATACCTTCCTACATGCCCCCGTTGGCCGGCACAGGCCTCACGGTCCAGCGGTGCTAACCTCATTCAACTTCCTGGGGACGGGGGCGCCGCAGAGCCGTCGGCGTATCACCGGCCGCAGCGGTGTCCCGCCCCGGCCGGTGATAGGCTGAGCCCACTGTCATGGAAGGAGCTCTGGCCGGCTTCTTACATGACAGTGGGCTCAGCGGTGTCCCCGTCCCCAGGAAGTTGAATGAGGTTAGTACCGCTGTACCGTGAGGCCTGTGCCGGACCAACAGGGGCACGTAGCAAGGTATGTTAAAGTTTATTTTGTTTATTTTTGAGGCCTGGGCACAGGACTATATAAAAGTCTTGCACTAAAGTTGTCCTTTAAGATCTTTCCACAGGTGTTCAATGGGATTTAGATCAGGACTCATTGCTGGCCACTTCAGAACTCTCCAGCGCTTTGTTGCCATCCATTTCTGGGGGCTTTTTGACATATGTTTGGAGTCATTGTCCTGCTGAAAGGCCCAAGATCTCGGCCACAAACCCAGCTTTCTGACACTGGGTTGTACAGTGCGACCCAAAATCCATAGGTAATCCTCAGATTTAATAATGCCTTGCACACATTCAAGGGACCCAGTGCCAGAGGCAGGAAAACAACCCAAAAACATAATTGAACCTCCATCATATTTCACTGTAGGTACTGTGTTCTTTTCTTTGTAGGCCT
Organism: Hyla sarda; assembly: GCF_029499605.1. Classification (NCBI taxonomy): domain Eukaryota; kingdom Metazoa; phylum Chordata; class Amphibia; order Anura; family Hylidae; genus Hyla; species Hyla sarda. Next base: position 375,010,651 of record NC_079189.1, on the reverse strand, counting down.
CATTCCGTTTTTGGTAAACAGTAGAATGATGTGCTTTACCAAAAAGCTCTATCTTGGTCTCATCTGTCCACAAGACGTTTTCCCAGAAGGATTTTGGCTTACTCAAGTTCATTTTGCCAAAATGTAGTCTTGCTTGTTTATGTCTCTGTGTCAGCAGTGGGGTCCTCCTGGGTCTCCTGCCATAGAGTTTCATTTCATTTAAATGTTTATGGATAGTTTGCGCTGACACTGATGCTCCCTGAGCCTGCAGGACAGCGTGAATATCTTTGGAACTTGTTTGGGGCTGCTTATCCACCCATTCCGACTATCCTGCATTGACACCTTTCTTCAATTTTTCTCTTCCGTCCACGCCCAGGGAGATTAGCTACAGTGCCATGGGTTGCAAACTTCTTGATAATGTTGTGCACTGTGGACAAAGGCAAATCTAAATCTCTGGAGATCGACTTGTAACCTTCAGATTGTTGATATTTTTCCACAATTTTGGTTCTCAAGTCCTCATACAGTTCTTTTGACCTCTTTCTATTGTCCATGCTTAGTGTGGCACACACAGACACACACTGCAAAGACTAAGTGAATTTCTCTTCTTTTTATTTGCTTTCAGGTGTGATTTTTATATTGCCCACACCTGTTACTTGCCCCAGGTGAGTTTAAAGGAGCATCTCATGCTTAAAACAATCTTCTTATTTATCCACAATTTTGAATGGGTGCCAATTATTATGTCCAGCCCATTTTTGGAGTTCGTTGTGACATTATGTCCATTTTGCTTTTTTTCCTCCATTTTTGGTTTAGTTCCAATACACACAAAGGGAATAAACATGTGTATAGCAAATCATTTTCTTGAAAAATTTCAGGGGTGCCAACATTTACAGCCATGACTGTATATTTACAGCTAACAATATCATCTTTACACTTTACATCCCACTCCAAATTCACGGCTAAACATATTTATTAGTCCTTGAGAACCTGCCATTTGCTATCTATTCCAGGTGAGGCCGTACCAATGCTTTATAAAGGGCTAGTATTATGTACCTGTCCCTAGAGTCTATGCCTCTTCTGATACATGACAATATCCTGCTGGCCTTAAAAGCAGCTGCCTGACACTGCATGCTATTCTGTATTCTATAATCTACAAGTACACCCAGATCCTTCTCTACCAGTGACTCTGACAGTTTAATCCCCCCTAAGACATATGATACATGAAGGTTATTAGTACCCAGATGCATAACTTTACATTTATCCACATTGAACCTCATTTGCCAAGTGGATGCCCAGACACTTAGTACAAGTCATCTTGTAACTTATGCCCATCCTCTATAGACTGTACCTTACTAGAAAGCTTGGTGTCACCTGCAAAGATGGAAACAGAGCTGTTAATCCCATTCTCTATATCATTTATTTATTACACTTTCATTTTTTCCTCCTTACCTTTTAAAAATCATAACCCTTTCAATTTTGCACCTAAAAATCCATATGATGGCTTATTTTTTGCACCACCAATTCTACTTTTATAATGAGATTAGTCATTTTACCCAAAAATCCACGGCGAAACAGGAGGAAAAAAAAATCATTGCATGACAAAATTGAAGAAAAAAAACATTTTATTAATTTTTGGGGATTCCGTTTCTACACAGTACATTTTATGGTAAAATTACACTTAATTCTGTAGGTCTATACGATTAAAATGATACCCTACTTATATAGGTTTGATTTTGTTGTACTTTTGGAAAAAATCATAACTACATGCAGGAAAATGTATACGTTTAAAATTGTCATCTTCTGACCCTTATAACTTTCTTAGTTTTTCATGTACGGGGTGGTATAAAAAGTTACCATAAATACTCTATTTTGGACTTAGGAATTTTTTTGCGTGTACGCCATTGACCGTACGGTTTAATTAATGATATATTTTTATAGTTTGGACACTTACGAACGCGGCGATACCACATATGTTTATATTTTTTTATATTGAATTTGGGAAAAGGGGGGGGCGATTTAAAAACTTAAGAAAGGGGCTAATGTGTGTTTTTTTTGTTTTGTTTTTTTACAGCAGCAGAGGTAAGCCCTCAGGCCACAGTGGATCGCCCCCCCCCCCCCCCCCCCGGCGATTGCGTGGCGGGGGGGGGGGGGGTCTGATCCACCCTACTGGACCACCAGGGATGGGATAAAGGCACCTTTAGATGCCGCTGTCAGCTTTGACAGGGGTGATCTAAAGGGTTAATAGCCAGCCACGGTGATCGCCGCATGTCGGCTATTAACACCGGCTACAAGAATCAGCTGGGGGCCATCCGTTACGACGCGGGCTTGAGTCGGGAGTCCACGTCATACCCCGTAAACAGCACATGGACAAGCCTAGACGTCCATGGTCGTTAAGGGGTTAATAACCAGGGACCAATCAGAGTATGAATCATTGACCACCACTCTCTGGATATGGTCCTTAAGACAGTTTTCAATCCAGTTACAAAACTAAAGTTTCCAAACCCAAAGACCTTAAACTTACCTATCAGAAGTCTATGAGGGACAGTATCCAACACCTGATCCTGGTTTTATGGGGTGTTGGGGGTAGACACATTTGTGTACAGTCAGTTTACACAGCATTAAAAAGGACATCATTATGAGTTTCCTCCAAATACTGACAACACTACCAAAAAAGAAATAAAAAAATAAAGAAAATCTACAGCTATTCCATAATATTGCAATTTTTTCTTCTTTTTTGGGCCAGACTTTGATACATTCCTCCCGCACAAACCACAGCAAACCTAAGCAATTTTCATTTCTCCTATTTTCCAGGAAATACTGTTGTGAACTTTACAGAACCACTACAGAAGTGAAACTTTTCATCATATTTTACCACCCATGCAAACACTAAGCTTACATCTACGCTACAGCTATTCTCCTGCCGCGGCCTACAAAGCACCACTGGCTGCAGGACAGACAACCAGAATGTTAATGCCCCCTCTGCCCCCAGGTGTTATCTGCTCCAAGTCATTCATGATGCAGCAACAGGAGAGTCAGGGTGTCAAGAGGTGAAATGAGAAGCCTGACATTTCCCTTACAAAATATAGAGTTTCCAGTTTACTACTGACTGGCCTATTCTAAATGGTGACAGTTTGGTGTGACATTATGTCCAATTTGCTTACCCCCCCCCCCCCCCCCCCTTTTTTTTTTGGTTTAGTTCCAATACACACGAAGGGAATAAACATGTGCATTACAAAACATGTGTTAATACTTCATTGTCTTGAAAAATTTCAGGGGTGCCAACATTAACGGCCATGACTGTATGTTATGCTACATAGTTGAATGGTAGCATAGGTATGTTAAGCTTGCTTTAATGCAGTCTGTACAGCATTCTGAGTGGTTTTGGTAGGCCAAAAGGTTCTGAAAGACTTCCTTTAAAAATAGCCACAGGATGTAGGGGAATTAGTCAAAGAAACATGTGATCCTTCATAAAATCATTTATGAATGAATAGGCATTTAAGTTTATGACGAATTTTATACAAAATATGGCATGTATAATATTATGCACCAGTTCCATACTAAACAAGTCTATGCGCCCAAATGACAGAGCAGAACTGCCCAAAATACCCCATGTGAAAAAAAATGTATCCCTCAGGTCCCGTTTCAGCCTGGTGATTGGGCACTGCTAAAGCTCGTCTCCACGGAAGCATGCTGAGGACAGGTTAGCAGCTGAGCCCCATGCAGGAGATAGCGGCAGCTCCAGTGGTGGAATCCCCCTGCTCAGAATGGGGGTGGAACACACCCCAACCCCCCCCCCCCCCCCCCCACACACACACACACACCCTGAGTACTCCTTTAAATGCATTATCAAAATGTCACTTTCCTGCTGACTGAACCACTAGCCATCTGTGCAGCCCTTGGTGGCTTCTGTTGGCCTTAACTGATAGATCTCTCCCTGTTTTTGTGTAGGGAAAGACCCAACAACCAAGGCTTCAAGGCTGGTGAGGCAGGGAGAAGCCGCTAGTGATCGCCCCAATGACTCGTGAAACATGTAATGGATGAAAGTTCCCCAGAACTATGAAAACAGTAATAAAACCACATAAAGCTTCACTTTTACTGTTTAGTTAAAATCCCAATACACTAGAATAGCGTCTAAGTTACAGTGGAAACACACATTGAGGGGACATATTCAAAAGTAAGTGTGCCACTTTTTGCGCACTAAAAAGTGGTGTGAAAATACCATACTTAAGTTTACACAATGCACTTTAGTTTCACAAAAGTGGGCATGGTGTTGGATTTAGTTTACATTACAGGTCATTTTGGGAAAAATGCCAATTAAACACAATTTTTGTAATTTTCCGTAAAAACACGTAAAAAATGCACACAGATCAACTAATAGAGTGCCACAAACCCAACTAGTAAGCTTTGAAAACGGTGAGAAAGACGGAAAAAAAAAAAAAAAAACACAAGTGTTATTAATATTTCTGTAACATTCTAATTATGTACCCCACTGTGTCTACCCAGTCTGGCTCTTTTCCGCCCGTATTGTAATTATCCAGAAACGTGCCAGACAGTAGATATATTAAAGGAGATTTATCAAAACCTGTGTAGAGAGAAAATACTACAATTCTAATAGCAACCAATCAAATCGCTTCTTGCATTTTTACGAGGCCTTTTTAAAAATAAAAGCAGCAATCCGATTGGTTGCTATGAGCAACTGGTCGTCTTTTCGTCTGCACAGATTTGGATAAATCTCTCCCATTGTGTGTAACCACTTCATATCAGAGACTTTATTCATACATGAAAACCGTAAAAAAAGAAGACCGGCACAACTCCCCAAAATGAAGGCAAATATACTTGGAGAGATCTTTGCTCCAATGATCCCTGAATAATAAAGGATTGGACAGAGACTAGTATGGAAGAGTTTTACTCTTAATGTACACTTTAAAGTGGTTTAAGCAGCCATGATTGAAGTCAAATCATTGTCCAAAATGCGTTGATTATACCAGTGATGTTTTTATTTAAATAATTAGTAAAGCTTTAACGTTTAAGGAGCTGGAAGTTTATTTGCATTTAAGTCTATTTAAACGTATTGCAATTTTTACTGAAGAATAAAAGTTTGTTTTATGGGTATCTTGTGCTGTGGAATACTACGTTTGGAGGAAGGAACTGAAGACGTGCAAGGAGTGTAAAGGGGTTACCCAAGATTAGAAAAATTATAGCAGCTTTTTCTCTCAAAAACAGCACCACATCTGTCCTCAGGCTGTGCATGGTATTACAACTTGACTCCACTCCCTTCAATGGAACTGAACTGCAATACCATATACAACCCGTGAAGTGTGATGCTGCTTTAAAAAAGCAGCTATGGTTTTTCTACTCCTGATAGCCCCTTTATATTTACGATTGATGACAGGCTCCCTTTAAGCAGATGTCTTCCTGAGATGTGTATTTTAAATCTGCAGCATGTTCCACGACAACTCTACAGTGTAGTGTTGTTTACTATAGAAATGCTGCAAACCTGTCCATAAAATTTAATTAAAATGAAAATATCTGCAAATATATACTTAGTGGCAAATTTGCACGATTTGTTGCGGAGTTGCCACTACCGATTTACAATTAGTTCTGTGGCAGGTTTTTCCCAGAACACCTGCCGCAGACCCATCCTGTGCGAAACCCTCTTCAAATGTAGTACGCTTCCTCTGATTGTACAGCACAGCAGATTGGCGCTCTACGCATATAGGTTCTTATTTTTCATAATGTAAGTCATATTCGCCAAGTGCTGTGAAAGCACAGCAGCATAGTGACAGTATTCATACACATCCTTTTTGTGGATTCAAGAAAACTAGTTAAAGATTTAATGATTGTGACTATGTACAGACGGATTACAACGCTCAATACAAGTTATTACAGTGCATGGGTTAACTGGACTCTTCATGTCTCAGGCTATCCCCCTAGAGAGGAAAGAAAATGGAGAGCGAGAGAGGAAGGAAAAAAAAAAGCCCTCACTAAAAAGGGCCAACCTAATTAAAACCAGCTCCTTCTGCAGCCGCGGCTTTGATTTAGCTTATTTACACATTAACTGCAGCCTCCTTTTGGAAAATCCAGTCTATTCAGTGTAACACGCAGGCCCTTTTATCTGCCCTGGACAGCATTTTCTCCAGCAGACGAAGTAGATGCCGATTGATTTGCTGTCGAGCATGGTAAATTAATAGCAACAAATTGCTGAGGGCCCCGCTCACTGCTTCACTATGCTTCGGCAGTTTTGCTTTATTTGCTCCATGATGGGCAGCAGTCAGCCCTCTTCAAGTCAATTTCTTCTTAACAACCTGCAATACTTTTCAATGGTGAAAATAGAGCTATTCCTTGTAAGTCAAAAATCAATATCCTATAGCCCTTAGAAAATGCTAAACAAGCAGTATTGGCAATCCACTTGGTACTAGAGGGTATCAGATATAAAGCAAATCCATACAGCCTCCCTCCTTCAAGTTATTACAGTTTGCTAAAAGGATTCTAATGCCATTTATCATCATTTGCCATCGACTGCTGCATCTACAATTATGACATCCTATCAGGCTGCCGAGCCCTTTCATGTCGGCTCAATTAATATTTCAGCAGCACTTCAAAATGGCTGTAGCCCAGGTCTAGCAATAAAAATTTACATGGCGAGAGCAACAGATTCATTTTCAATAGGCGCGTCTGCGTTTAACCCTTTGAAGCACAGTCGCAAGATGCACGTCGGGCGAAGGATGTGATATCTCCGGCAAAATTGATACGCACTATCGCTACAATGGATACAACACTTTCTTCAAAGGCATACATCTAATTAAGAACTCGTGGGGGGGGTCATTATTATGCCATCCTAGGACACTAACCCCACAGTGTGTCTGCGTGTATGTGTATACATATATTTCCTATGCATTTACCACCCAGGCTCCAGCTATTTACTCAGTTTCCAAAATTTAAATTAATTATGTTCTCAAACATAATTGTTAAAAATTGGCAACATTACACAGGCTTAATTAAGATTAAATCCAATTTACTAAATGTACTTTAATTGGTACTAATTGCATTAGCTTTCCTTTCAGAATGACAAATTCCCCATAGGTTTCGCTTTAATAGTCTTCTATCAAAATCAACACTGGATGACTGATGATGAGCATCAAAACAAGAGGAGGGCTCAGCGCAAAACATCGACCCCACATAGTAACAGCCGGGTGCTTATGCTTTCATCAATTTGCCAGGTCTCAATCACAGTCTTTCTTTTCGGTTCCAATGAAATAATATCCCACAGTAATAATAATAATAAAAAATTAATTCATTAAATTAAAAAATAAATAAAACACGGCACTTGAAAGTGCCAAAAAAATAAGAAGAAGATACGATTTGCAGACAAGAAACAAAAGTCAAGTCAAAAGACGCCATAGATTTAAAATAGCAGGGTCACCAATTACTAGGGGGTACTTCTATGGTCTCTGGAGAACCCTGAGAGGCATAAATCTAATAAGCTAGGCCCGATCTGTAGCACTCAGTCCAATTATGCCACAGGGCAACTTCACAGAATTATAACCTGCCTTCTATTACAAGGGTATCGAGTAAGTACATCTGGATGAGTGCCTGAGAGGGACCAAGGCCGTCTGTCTAGTGGAGGAAAACAAAGACAGATATAACCTCCCCCCACCCTGTCCCCTCCCTTCCCTCTTTGGTGAAGAGAGGAGGAAGCAGAGATTAAAAAGGAATATAGTAAGTAGGTGGTTTTGCGGGGCTGTCTGTAGTTCTTAATGCGATAAACAGCCTGCAGGATTTTGTGTAAGATTGCATTTAAGGAAGGCTGTATAAAGATCAATTTTGGAGTAGAAGGGAGATTATGAAGCTTCTCTTTTAAGCTGTAAAAATCAAGGCAAAGCAAAAGGACTGGGTGGAAATATGACAGCATAATCTCCCTCATAAAATTCAGCATATTCCCTCATAAAAGAGGGGGGGAGGTAAGGCCAGAAAATAAATAAATATAGGGAAATGATTGTGCACCATGTATTAAAAACATATTTGAAAAAACAAGATTCAACATGACATTAGCCACTAAATCTTAAATCATTAAACTCTTTAAAGCGACTAATTAATTTCCCGGCTGCAAACAGTGACATGGAAAATTTAGAGCTGGTATCACAGCTAAACACTGATAATTACTAAGCAGGTCTGATGCAGCAATTCACTGGGGCCATCAGGAATTGATGAAGTCCATAAGTATTACTGCGTTGTTTACATTACTAATTTGAACAAAAACGACAGTAATGGAAAATTATATTCTAATTAAACTTAATCCTTGGTAATCCTCTATCCCAATCATAATTACACATACAACTTCCCCATTAAAGTGGAAGTGCAACCCTTAACATAATTGTTCTTACAATGTTTGGAATTAAAATGTCATTTAACTCTTCAATTCGTAATCAACAATGGCGTTTGATTGCTTTGATTTTAGCACAATTAGTCCTTTAGGCGACGCGTTTCTATTTCCGTTTCTTAAAACATTTTTTTTTTTTTTTTGCTTTCCTCAGAACAAACATTTCTTCACCCACATTACAGAAGCAAGCGATCCAGCTGTCAGTACACACAAACATAATGGAGCTCACCACAACAGAAAAGACGCGTTACCCGAAATATACAAGTATGCAAATAAAGTACTCTGGCTACAGCAGCTCGCCTCTATACAAGGAACAAGTGCATGTGTCTAGCTTGACGTTTCTCACTTGCTATATACATTAAAAAATGCCTAAAATATTCGACAAGGCGACTCCGCTGATGATAGCAGAATATAAAGAACCTATAATCAAACCAAGTGCAGTCTCTTAACGCTCCCGATATTAAAGCAGGAAGCCCACAAGGCAAACAAATATTCCAACATTTTTCTAGAAATTCTTGACATTATTGACTTAATCCACAAAAAAAATGCACAGAGCAAAAGGAACGTGTAGAGCATATATTCACAGTGAAAGGAAGTGGAAGTAGATCAACGTACCTGTTTATGCATCTCAATATTCAGCCCGTATGACATTTCATAATACTACAGGAGGGGGGAGAAGAAAAATAAAAGAGAAAACCCATTAGATAGCCTTGAAGCTATGGCTGCTTCTTAGAAGTGCTAGAATATGACAGAAGACCACACCGAATATTCAATCCTTTACCCTATAATCCAGCTCTTGCCTCCAGCAACATAAGGCTGGTATGTAAAAGCTATAAAGAAAAATAGAAGAGGACATATTCCTCCTTACCATCACATAATGCCGCTGCATTTCTGTCTTCTCGCTGGCCAGTTTTTCACATTCCAGCTTCAAGCTGCACAAAGCAATGACAAAAATGGTCATATTTACACGGCACTGACTTTTACCACAGCAATCTGAGGACAGCCATCAACCACATAGGACTAGGGGCTGGTTTATATTCCCGTCAAGCACTCATGAGGAAGCTGGCTCTACTGGCTCCAAGTGTCTTCCCTCTATGAACAAAACACAATTAACTCTTTCTTCCTAAACTAAAAATGATTGTAGGACTCAAACTCCTCGCAGGCAGCCATAGGGGGACGGTGTTTAAGACAAAGTAGCCAGCGTTGACAACCCTCCCACCATTACCCACCACTTAAGAGTTCCTCTCAAAGGACAGTTGTGTGCTTGAAGATGGCTCTACAATTAGGATAAAGAAACATCGACTTATGCAATATAGACATTATATGCAGAAATCTCAACCCATGCATCTCCAGATTTATCTCAAGGGAGCGTCTTCCCAGCACGTCCCAATTCCTTTAATCCTTTCACTACTGCGGAGGCATGTATTGCATGTTACGCAAATGAAAGGGGATTAAACAATGTAATCCAACATTGTAAACAGAAGCGGGAATGAAAGATTTACTGATTGTAGTAAACATCCCCCGTTTCTGAAGACAAGGATAATGTGCACCATCTATCCATCTTGAGTGAACCAGCCATGAGATCATGACATGGTCTATGAAGGAGACTTGGAGATTTCTGCAATGGGCCATGGTAGGCGGGGAACAACATCAAAGTAATTAGCGCCACTTTGTGTATATGTGGGAGATTATCATGACATGCATTGTATAATCTAATACCTGTCAGGATAATACTTGCCTCCCACTGCTGTTAGTTACTTTGATGTTAACCTCTGTCGTCATTTGACAAGTGTAATAGGCTGGATTTACATGGAGCCATTTCCCCTGTGATCTGACTGTGAATGGCAGATTATAGAGATAATCGCCCCATGTAAACGGTCATAATGATCGAATCCAATCATCATTTGACCTACATTACAGATGCCCCCAATCTGTTATCCCAGACAAAAAGACATGGACAGCTTGGAAACGGATTGCTGGGGAACCCTCCATTATTTCAGGGTTTGCCAATATGGGGACCATCTTTCCAGTCCTCATTCATTTATATATCTTACAGTAGTTATTTATATATACACGGACATCTAGTGGATACAAAATGTTCCTTTATATAAACCTAGAATGACACTATCCTTGACATTTTCAGATGTATAACTAATTGTTATTTTTTTTGGAACTTGCTTATGTTACTTATTTCTTAATTCCAGTTAGTAAAGTAATGCACGCCAAGTCCTTTTTTTCCTCTTCTCAGCAGGATATCAACTACATCCCACTCTTGCGTTGCCAAAAGCTTCTTAATCGTGTTTACCATGTACAGCCAGCAAGCCTTTGAAAGCACTCACCTGTGATCTTAAGCACTGGAGGAGGTAATCCACACAGGTGAGAACACCTCCAGGTAAACTTCGGCAGTGCATTTGTGCTATTGTTGTAACAGTTCAGCAGTTTATAATAGCACAGGCTTGTAATCGTCCATAATAGGTACACTCTACCGCATATTTGGCTTCCAGGAGCTAAGGTGTTTAGACTCGTATTTCCTATAGGAAGGCCAAACCCTTTCAACACCTTAAGTACACAGATGTATGTGTGTATATATATATATATATATATATATATATATATATATATATATATATATACACACACACACACATATATATATCACAACAAGGGTTAAGCAAATACAAGGATCAGCTAAAGTAAACAGTATTACCTGTGGTACTGAGCCTGTAAAAACTGAAACTCCTCCTTAATCCGATCACACGATTCGGATATGGTGAATTTGAAGGGCTGAGCTGGCTGATGTGGAGCCTAAAACAATAAATATTAATTATGAAATGATCAGGCTAGGCTGCATCTTCTCTGCCAGAAAGGTGTGAGGCTGTCCTATAAAAAGATGATTATAATCCTTGCACAAAACCCAAAGTCCAAGAATCAGAGACAGACAGACACAGAGAGAGAGAGAGAGAGCGCAAGAGACAGACTCACAGAGAGAGAGATAGAGAGAGACACACAGCGAGAGAGAGCGCATGAGAGACACAGAGAGAGGGAGAGAGCGCATGAGAGACACACAGAGAGAGGGAGAGAGCGCATGAGAGACACACAGAGAGAGGGAGAGAGCTCATGAGAGACACACAGAGAGAGAGCTCATGAGAGACACACAGAGAGAGAGAGAGAGAGCTCATGAGAGACACAGAGAGAGAGAGCTCATGAGAGACACAGAGAGAGAGAGAGAGAGCTCATGAGAGACACACAGAGAGAGCTCATGAGAGACAGAGAGAGAGAGAGCTCATGAGAGACAGAGAGAGAGAGAGCTCATGAGAGACACACAGAGAGAGAGCTCATGAGAGACACACAGAGAGAGAGCTCATGAGAGACACACAGAGAGAGAGCTCATGAGAGACACACAGAGAGAGAGCTCATGAGAGACACAGAGAGCTCATGAGACACAGAGAGCTCATGAGACACAGAGAGCTCATGAGAGACACAGAGAGAGAGAGAGAGAGAGCTCATGAGAGACAGACACAGAGAGAGAGCTCATGAGAGACAGACACAGAAAGAGAGCTCATGAGAGAGACACAGAAAGAGAGCTCATGAGAGACAGACACAGAAAGAGAGCGCATGAGAGACAGACACAGAAAGAGAGCGCATGAGAGACAGACACAGAAAGAGAGCGCATGAGAGACAGACACAGAAAGAGAGCGCATGAGAGACAGACACAGAAAGAGAGCGCATGAGAGACAGACACAGAAAGAGAGCGCATGAGAGACAGACACAGAAAGAGAGCGCATGAGAGACAGACACAGAAAGAGAGCGCATGAGAGACAGACACAGAAAGAGAGCGCATGAGAGACAGACACAGAAAGAGAGCGCATGAGAGACAGACACAGAAAGAGAGCGCATGAGAGACCCACAGAGAGAGAGAGCACGCATGAGAGACCCACACAGAGAGAGCGGGCATGAGAGACCCACACAGAGAGAGAGAGAGCGCGCATGAGAGACCCACACAGAGAGAGAGAGTGAGAAACCCACAGAGAGAGAGCGTGAGACACAGAGAGAGAGAGAGCGCGTGTCAGAGACCCATACAGAGAGACCGACAGAGACCCACAGAGAGACACACACAGAGAGAGAGACAGAGAAAGACAGACAGAGACAGAGAGACACAGACAGCGAGAGAGAGAGACACACAGACGGAGACAGAGAGATGACAGGCACAAAAGCTCCATTTCCCAATCATAAGAATATAATAAATGAATAAAAGGCCATCTGGAACACACAGATGTTTTTGGATCAAAATGATTGTGGAAAGTCCTTTATCAGATCTGTGACCTGGGACCTGTATGAAAAGGTCTGGGATACACTAGTCTCTTGTTTATAAATTGGAAGAATAAATAAATAAATAGTACACTTGACTAGAAAAGGATACTGTGTATGCAAGGTAAGAAAATATAAATATTATTGCTTAACAATAAAAAAATTTAAAAATATATATTGACTTAGAGGAGGAATTCATGGGTGAGGTCTTGCCCACTCCCAGCTATGTAAAAGTGCCAGGACCGGTTTTATCCTCTAAGTGGGACTGTAAATTGCGTAAAAGGTATAAGAGGTGTCATCCCTCGTCACCAGTGGAAAAAGGGCCGCATGGCAAACCCGGTCCATCGAGGTCCGCTACCTGCTGGTTCCATAGAAAAACACACACACAGGCAATCCGCAAAATAAACTACATGTCCCCTGCTTCTCGGATTCCAGCCACTCTGCAGATTAGTTTTGTCTGCGCCTTAAAGAAAATGGCTACAACCCGGCATTTTTTTTTCTCCCTTTGCTAAGGTCATTTGCCAGAGAGAGAGAGAAGATCAGATCATTTGGGCGGAGGAAAGTCAACCTCCCATCAGCCTCTCCTGTCTACACAATAGTGTATTAAAGGATCACTGTATGTTTCAATTACATTGGACTTAATAGCCGGAAATGCGAGGGGGACCTAACTTGTTAGGACACAGGAGGCTAAATCTGTTCTTAAAGTGGAGGATGGGGTCTTGGCCACACCTGATGGACTTCCTCACCTGTCAGAGGGTAAGGATGGGGGCGATAGATTAGTGGATCCCAACCCGGGAGGCTCCAGCTGTTGCAAGACTACAACTCCCAGCATGCCCGGACAGCCTTCGGCTGTCCGGGCATGCTGGGAGTTGTAGTCTTGCAACAGCTGGAGACCCCACAATAAAGAAAAGTAATGTAAAGAGGAATAATTTTCCCAGAAGGCCACACAAAGCTCAGGTCAGGGATGAGAAAGCCCTCACTCAGCACACAGTCCAAGATAAGCAGAGAGGGAGGGGGGATGGGGGCAGCATACAGTCCTGGGAAAGGGGGCCTGCTTCCAGTGGACACCCCATGTGGGGAAGGCTTCCCCATGGACACAATGGCCTGTCACATAATGCTGCAGATGAGGGACAGGAGGGGAGGGGTCACCACAGGGCGCTGTACACACACGACGGGAGGGAACAAAGGGGGGAGGCTACTCACCGGGTGCCTGGACTGGGGGTACATCTTGCTCAGGTCTCGAATCATCCAAGCCGCTTGTTAGGAGCCTCTCCCGGGAGCACTAGGGTTCATGGACTAATAGGCGGAGAGGAGAGGGGGGGATCCCCCGTCGGAGCAGGAAGGGAGGGGGGATCCGGCTAATGACACCGCTGCCCCCGGGCTCCCTGCAATGCTAATGCTACTGCCCAGCCCGAGGGGGGCTCCGATCCACATTCCACGGGGGGAGGGCAGCGCTCAGGACCAGCCCGCTCTCATTGTCTGCACACACACACGATGCTGATCCCCGGAGATCGCACACAGATCGCCGCCACACAAGATCCGATCCCGGCCACGAACAAAAGCCGCTTTCTTGGAGAGAACTTTAGGACGGAGTCGGAAGAAAGCAGATGACAACGATGTCTCCCCGATCTCGTCGTCCAGCTAATTCCTCCCGGTGCGGGTCCTCACTCAGCCCCTTAAATCCCAATGGTAGGAAATCTCCCGTGGATCGTCTTCTCTTCTAACTCTCCAGCCAGGATCTCACCCCCCGAGCGCTCGCACACAATTCACACGGTGAGGAGTGGGATCAACAACAACAACACAAAAAAAAAAGCCCCATCCAAGCCAGGCAACCGCTCTCAGCAGCTCCAACAACGCGCTCTGTGTAGGTGACTTCTATGACCAAATTTAGCAGCAGCAAATCATTAACATTCTGATACATATTCACAACATTGAGGCGAGACGCCCGCTTCTGCTGGGATTTGTAGTTCCTGACCCAGACCCTCCGCTTTGACTCCAATGCGTGTAATGCGCGCGAGAAACTACAACTCCCGAGATCCATCGCGGCGCTGAGTTACGCCCATGAACCCGAGCGCTGGGTCTCGCTGGCCAATTGGAAGCAAAGGAACGTTAATCGCCGCTCTCCAATGACTGCCTATCATGTCTGGGCTGGCCAATCGTAAACGGACGAAAAGCAGCTGTCAGTGGCTTACCCCCACGTGGGGTATTGGCCAATCGGATGCCTCCCTGTCCTTATTGTCCTGCCTCCTTTATCCAATCAGCTTCGGAGTCTGCCGTAAACCCCGCCCTGGGCGGCGTGACAAGTGGGACGAGGGTTGGAACTTCTCATAACGAGCGTTCGAACAGGGGAAACATTTGTCCGGCTGTCAATCAAAGTAACGTGGGCCGCTCGCTCGCTGCTAGTGTGTGGATGAGCTGCTGCTGCTCTGTGTGGCAATCTGTGGTGAAAACAAGCATGGAGGCATGAGGAGCCCGGAGGGGAGGGGGCGCTTGTACTCCTCCATTACCGCACGTCCTCCTCCCTTGTCCTATGTTAGCTATCAGCCACATCAAGGAATGCTGGCTAATTAGAGTCCAGTGTCTCCTTAAAGAGACAAGAGCCGCCTTGTGCGGAGTGCTAACGGAGGCCGGAGCCGGTGCAGCCCACTTCCCTCGGCTCATACCAATTTTACGCGCCACTGGAGCTGGCATAATTTCCCTGTGAGGAGAAGGGGGTGGAGGAGGGGGGAGAAGCTGTTCTCTGCTATTTACAGCCCCAACAAGCTGCTCGGATGGCTGAGCCCCTCAGCAGTGACTTCTGTGCGGGTGGCCCCGGAGCACGGCCTCTGTGAGGGGTGGGGGCTATGTCAGGGGTGTCAGGTGGGTAGTAAATTTCGGCCGCGATGCATGCTGGGGAGGGGGAATGCTACACACTGACGAATGGGCTTATGAGGAGTCACACGGGAGCACACGCAAAACGGTATAAAAAAAATAAATAAAAAATAGTTTATATACAGTATACGGTATGTTCATTCAGAACAACAACAAAAATAGTGTGGCGTTCACGTGTGCTGACATCTAGCGGCCGGACGGGCGACACTGCAAGTTGTTTTAATAAAGCCAGAATGGATAGAATGTGATTACTGTATCACGTGGTCATGACCATGTTATACTACAGATTGTCTATGGCAGTTTTTTTTAGCCAGGGTGCCTCCAGCTGTTGCAAAGGCTGTCCGGGCGTGCTGGGAGTTGTAGTCTTGCAACAGCTGGAGACACCCTGGTTAAAAAAAAAAAAAGACACTGATCTTTTGCCTCCATCCTGACTTGGTGCTTATACCCCCTAAGGGTGTGTTCACACTGAGTAATTCAAGAGGAATTTACTCGAGTAATTCCTCTTGAATTCTCCGCTCTAAATTAATGCACATCTCCTCTGCCCATTGACTTCAATGTTATTTCTGCTGTCCTGTTCACACTGCGAAAATTCTGCTAGCGGAATGCCGACGCTGAATTCCGTTCTGCTTGAAGGTATGTTCACACTGCGGAATTCCGCGGTGTGAACTTAATCTTAGTGTGAATGGGTCTCCGCGAGACCTGTTCACACTGCAAAAATTGTTCCGCACAGAGAATGAACATGTTTATTCTTTGCGCGGAAGTCCGCGAGCACTGCATAGCCGTCAATGGTGACGGCTCAGTGCCGCACGGTCCTACTGCCGCCGCCGGCTGCCAGGCTCAATCTCCGCTCGCTGAATTCAGCGAGCGGAGATTCCGTTCACACACTGTAGGGTGAACATACCCTGAAGAAAGAACATGTTCATTCTTCAAGCGGAATCCGCTAGCAGAAATCAATTGGAATCAATGGTAAAAAAAAAAAAATTCCGCCCGACATCGTTTTCGCACGGAATTCGCGTGGAAATGGCTGAAAAACCGTTCACTTCTTTCTCCCCCATTTCCACGCGCAAATTTCCTGTGAAAATGAAATTCTTTTTTCCTCCCGTAAATTTTTCGGCGTGAATTACTCTTCATTTACTCCATGTGAACGCACCCTAGCTGGAGTGGAAGTCTATCTGGTGTGACCAAGACCCGATTCCCTACTTCATGCTTGGAGTTGTAGTTTTGCAACAACTGGATTCACCCTGGTTGGGAAACGCTGATCTATCGCCAATCCTAACTTGATGCCCATACCCTCTGACAGATGAAGTCCATCAGCTGTGACCAAGACCCTATCCCCCCACTTCATGCTGGGAGTTGTAGTTTTGCAGCAGCTAGAGGCGATCTGTGGTTTCACTCAGCTGACCCAAGGGATTCCAGCCAGTGATCCATTCAGTTGGATCTACTATATGGAATCTTTTTACTGACAGAATTCTAAGGTTAGGTTCACATTACAGAATTTCCAGACAGAGGCATTCTTGCGGGTGATTTTGAATGCACCTAGCACCGACTGATTCATGACCATGCGTCCCCAAGGACAGCAATGTCTTCGGTGCAGATTCCATCTAATGAATAAGCTCCTAACTTTAGCGGAAGAATATCCGCTGCTAAAATTCCGTAGTGTGCACTGGACAGCGGAATCCCATTGTCAACAATGGGATTGTGCTGCACTGGAAATTCTGACAAAAATTCCTAAGCAGAATTCTGGATGGAAATTCCCTAGTGTCAATCTAGATTTGGGAAACTATGGATGTGTTGGTGTGTTTTTTCTCAAATGCTGTCTGTAGTGGAATTTATAAAAAAAAAAAAAAAAAACAGAAGTAGAATCTGTTCTTTCGATTGTCTAATTAATTCTGATCTACACCTGGATTCGGCTTGTCTGGGAAAGAAAAGTGGAGTCTGGAACTTTTGATGGGTAATAGCAAAATTGACCCTAAGACCTGTGTAGTGGATGGCTGCCAGATATAAGCACTAATCAAGAATGTATAAGTCGGTTGGCACTTATGAAAGAGCCCCTTAGACAGGCTACCGCCTTTGCGCAATGGAGGTGGGACCTCTGCCAGTGATAGGCTGAGCGCACTGTCATGTAAGGAGCCCAGACAGCAGTTAGAAGGTGGGGCCCAAGCTCCTTACATGACCGTGTGCTTAGACTATCACCGGCCTAGGCTGGACATTGCTGCGGCCGGAGATACGCTGACTGCAGTGTGACGTTCCGAGCCTAAGAAGCAGATAGCATATCCGCAACGGGATGCCGATATCGGGGGGAACGTAGGGAGGTGAGTTAAATTTTATTTTTTTGTTTTTGCAGCCAGGGCATGAGGGAAGGGAAAAGTTTTGCGCCGCATTTCTCCTTTCAGTGTATAAATTTAGAATTGTCCCAACACACATGCTGAATGTGCCAATGATCATTTATTCCTAGGCAGGGGGCAAAAAGTGTTCTTTTGGCCTACGTCTGGTCAGTACATCTCAGTATACAGCAGACCACAGAGAGTATGAAACAGTGTAGTAGCCCTGATCAAAGATCTATACTGTGCATCTAATAGATGTCACTGTTTGGTGTCTTAGGCTACGTTCACACTGCCGGTTGTCTCTGGCAGTGTAAAGCCTGTTATTTTAGCATCGAGAAAAGCTGGAGAAAAAATAGTGCTTGCACCGTCTTTTTCTCCGGCTTTCCTCTCCGAAAATAATGGTGGCTATTGAATACAATGGGGTCCATAGGGACCCGTGATTTGCCGGTATGCTCTGGCAAATTTACATCTGTCAAACTGCAAAAAAAAAAAGTTTGGCTGAATTTACCGGAGCATACCATCAGTGTGAAAGGGGCTTACACTGTCCTTCAGTAAATATATACGTCTAGAGCTCTAATGATGTTACTGGCTATATATGGACTGTTTTTTTGGGTTGAGATAGATGTTCAGCTTAAAGGGGTACTCCGCTGCCCTGTGTTTGAAGCTCTGCTCCCCAGCGTCCGGAAGTTTATTGTTCCGGACGCTGTGTGTGGGCTTCCGTGTTCAGGGCTGCCCCCTTCGTGACGTCACGCCCGCCCACTCAACGAAAGTCTATGGGAAGGGGGGCGTGACGGCCATCACGCCCCCTTCCCATAGACATTCGCTGAGGGGGCGGGCATGACGTCACGAAGGGGGCGGGCGTGACGTCACGAGGGGCAGCCCTGAACACGGAAGCCCGCACACAGCGTCCGGAACAATAAACTTCCGGACTCTGGGGAGCGGAGCTTCCGACACAGGGCAGCGGAGTACCCCTTTAAGAGCAGAGTGAGGTACCTGTGTGTTGTATCTGGGCCTAACAATAATAACATGCTAGAGCTCACTTGAAAGTAGCATCTCCACTCTCTTCATAATTGATGGGTTCAAGAGGTAGAATCCCAGTCCTCTCTCATAGGCATTTGGATGCTTGATGTCTGGAAAGCTACAGTGCCATCACTGTCTATGCATGGACAGTTATATCACTGATGATTTCCAAGAAGTGAAGGGCTGTGCACTAAAATAGGGGAGGGAGAGTGGATCAGAGCATGCAGCTTCTAGAGATGAGCAAACTTACAGTAATTCGATTTGTCACGAACTTCTCGGCTCGGCAGTTGCTGACTTTAGCCTGCATAAATTAGTTCAGCTTTCAGGCGCTCCAGTGGGCTGGAAAAAGTGGATACAGTCCTAGGAGAGAGTCTCCAGCCCACCAGAGCATATGGCTATGTGTTCAATGTGCTGCCCATTGTGTTGGATTGTCAAGGCAACCCTCTTCTCCCACTCTTCACACACTGATAGCAACACCGCAGGAGAAATGCTAGCACAGGCTTCCAGTATCCGTAGTTTCAGGTGCTGCACATCTCGTATCTTCACAGCATAGACAATTGCCTTCAGATGACCCCAAAGATAAAAGTCTAAGGGGGTCAGATCGGGAAACCTTAGGGGCCATTCAACTGGCCCACGATGGCCAATCCACTTTCCAGGAATCTGTTCATCTAGGAATGAGAATGGAAAAACTAAGTATTTAGACCCTTCACTATGACATTTTAAAATTTAGCTCTTGTGCCCTACCTTTCTCCTTATCATCTTTGAGAGGTTCCTACACCTTAAAGGAGTACTATCCGAAGGATAGAAGATAAGTTTCAGTTCGCGGGGGTTCGACCACTGGGGTCCCCCGCGATGTCCTGTACAGAGCCCTTGACTCTTTGCCAAAATAGTGTGTTTCCACCACTGCATGACGCGGCAACCGACACACCACCTCAGTACATTTCTGTGGCAGAAGCGGAGGCTGCCAGATGCAGCGCTTCGGCTCTCCCATAGAGATGTATTGAGGGGGAGTGGCGGCTGCCGTGTCATGCGGTGGCCGGACACGACCCCTTGCTGCTGACCACTGGGGCTCCATACAGGAGATCGTGGGAGGCCCAGCAGTCGGACCCCTGTGATCTGAAACTTATCCCCTGCTCATCACCTGCCCCAAATTAAAGTAAGGTAGTCGCAGCATTATGGTGTGGGAATATTTTTCAGTGGCTGGAAGAGGGAAGACTTATTAGGGTTGAGGGAAAGCTGAACAGAAATGTTCCGGCGTGCTCTGGACATCCATCAAGACAAATTCCCCAGCCACACAGCCAAGACAAAACACTAGCTTGGGACAACTCTGTAAATGTCCTTGAGTGGCCCAGCCAGAGCCCATACTTAAACATGTTTGAAGAGACCTGAAAATAGCTTTCCACCTGACAAGAGAGAGGATCTGTAGAGAAGAATTGGAATATCCCCAAATCTAGGTGTGCAAAAAGTTGCAACGGGTTTTGAGCCTGCCATGTTAAGACACAATGGCACCATCGTTTGGTGTCCCAAAATAGTGTAGAAGAAATAGCCTTTGAATGAAAAGCCCAAATAATAATCCCTTTTTTTGGGAAACATGGATTTTCTATGTGTAGGGCTGGCTGAAAGTAGCGACCGCAAGAGTGATGATGGACTGTTTGTAGCCAGCATACAGTGGTGGACTGGTGGGAGGTTTTAGTAGCCCCCCTTGACACCACACCCCCTCCATTCATGTGTTTGGGAGGAGGCATTGCGGCCCTCACGCCCCCTTCCATAGACATGAACGGAGGGGGCGTGGCCATGATGTCACGTACCCGTCTCGGAGGCAGCACCTGGCACAGAATGCCAGGGGCTGCACAAAGATCATGGGGGTCCCTAGCAGCGGGACCCCTGTGATCCAACATCTTATCCCTTATCCTTTGCATAAGGGATAAGATGTATAAACCCAGAATACCCCTTTTAAGAGGGAACTGCCTGCCATGCTAAACACTGTCTGATGCTACACTGGAGGGTGGACATGACAGAATACCTATGGCAAACTGGGCAAGTTCTGGCCAATAGTCTAACCTTTTTACCCAGAAGTCCATGGTGTCTGCACTCATGGGGGGATATTTATCAAAGTTGTCTATGTCCCGCATCAATATAGTCCAAACTACAGAGGGTTAGTCTGGTCTATTGTGCACCTAATTTATCAAATGGCGCAAGGCTCTTGATAAATTCTGTGCACAGACTGCATGATCTATGCTTTAGTCTATATTTAAACCTGCTCCAACATGGTCTGACATTTCGGCATACTTTCAGCCTATGCGACTTGTCGCTGAAAAGTCGCTTTTGATAAATTCAGCACCAATGCATTTTTCAATGCATTTCAGTCTAAAATAGACTAGCATGCATCATGTTCTAAAAATCCTCTAGAGCAAAAGTCGCAGAAAAGTTGCACATATTTAGACTTCGACTTTCTGTGCGACAAATTTAGACAAGAAAAAACAGTCTAAATCCTTTGATAAATCTCCCCCATGGTGTCTGTCAGAGAAATGTATGGTGGGATACCGTATGAACTTTGTCATCATGTACTCCAACGTGAAGATGTCGCTGCTGCTCCTGCCTCTTGCAGGGGTAGTGCTGGCAGAGGGAGTGACTTAGTGGAGAGTGGACCCTCATTTAGCAGGTGTGTTTTGTTTTTGTTTGTTTTTTGCTTTTGCTGTAAAGCCATGGCAAGCTAGCTGCTTAGCTTCTCCTTATAAAAATCCAATTTTGCCTCCATCTTACTGAGGGTCTAAGAGTGTAGCTATCCAATGCTGATCTCTTAACTATATGCACGCAATATGCGCAAACAAGAATGCATTCAGGTCGTCATTCTTGCCAGGTTTTCCGAAGCCCCAGTTTGTTCCGCCTCAGTCCCATACTGCCAAGGTTGGTCATAATGGCCCTCGTCATCATCATCACTGTCACCATGTTTAGGTTCCTCGTCCCCTATCCTTTTGACAGATTCCATCTCCAAATCCTCCTTCTCTGGACCCACTTCCTCATCCAAATCCTCCCTCAATGAAAACATCCATACTACTGCCAGCAAGATGTGAATATTCCTCCATGCTTCCTTCTTCAATCATCACCTTGAGTGATTGCTTCAGAAGGAATAACATTACATATTTCACTGTTGCCTCTTCGAAAGGACAGAGCATGCAACAGGTTTCTCTGATTAGCTGCCAGTGCACCAGTTAAAAGTCACACTGGCTCCAAAAATTGTCTTAGGTTGTCTGTCACTGCTTTGCGCTGCTGCACAGGTGGTCCAACATGCGTATTAAACTCAGAGGGAGACAAGCAAACATAAATACCAAAGGCAGCAAGCTGGATCAAAAAGCCAAAAGGACAACAGGAGTACCGAATCGTATAGCAAAAGGTTAACCAAGTATCAGAGACAAAGTCACAGAACCAAAACACAGAATCATATGCAAGATATAGCTATCTACAGAGGAAAACATTCTATCACAGGCAAAGAGACAACTGAGAACTTAAAGGAGTACTCTGCCTCTAGACATCTTATCCCCTATCCAAAGGATAGGGAATAAGATGTCTGTTCGCGGGAGTCCCGCTGCTGATGACCCCCGCGATCTCGACTGCGGCACCCCAGTCATCTGGTCCAATGTCTATAGGCGTAGTACCCAATTAAATAGCCGAGCTGTAAGGTGTGGACTCAAAAAGGACACAGCATTGGCCAGATGTCCAAAACTCTTCATTGGCTAGGGCGTAGCCATGACTTTATATGATGCAGGTCGAGTCATTACAGCCAGTTGGAAACTTCCTGTTGCAGACAGGATAGAGCAGCCCCTACACTGTGTGGGTTGACAGCGCTTGAAGCATCGTTCTTCAAGATATTGACCAAGTAGGCTGTAAAAGACATGTATTAGCCCTGACCTCAGCTACTACTCCAAGTATCCAACTCCATAGAGTGGCCCACCCTATCTGCCACATGATTTTGCAAAGCAGGGACAGCTTTATTGACAAAATAATGGCAACTAGGTATGTGCCACCTGGGCTGATCACACCACATTAGTTACCTAAAGGCTGTGGAGTCAACAAGATGGTACAGTACCTACACAACCAACAACTTGGCCAGGTGAGAAATAAGGCACACTACAACAGGGTGACTAGGCAAATACTGTTGTCTGTATGACAAAAATTGCACAATAGATAACTGATGGGATAGAGGGGGAACACAGGACACTGATGAGGACAAGGCAGAAAATTTGCTGCCTGTGGATAAGGTCTAAAAGAGGGTAACGTATTCCTCACATGTGAGGTGTCTCGACTTGCAGCCTTGTGATGCCACTACCTGAGCCTAGCTAGAGACATAGTTCCAATACTGATACCCTGACCATGGCATACTTTCTGTTTGCAGAGGCAGCAAAGTGCTGCGTTTTCTGCATCCAAACAGGTACACCACCACCTGACTATGCCCCTCTAGAAGTTTTTTTTCTGAAGCTTACAGATGCAGCGGCGTCACTGTCACCTGAGCTGATCAGACCAGCAGGCCCACATCTTTTACATTTGACAGGTGTTATGGCCCTACCTCGGCTACGCTCTTTATTGACAGTATCACTACCCTCCTGCTTTGAACATGTCACCTTCTCCTCACCTGGTTTCCACATCCTGTCCAATACTACATTATCAAACTTCTCCTCATTGTTCATGCCACTCCTCTAAGCATGAACTTCTGATGTGTGATCATGGGCTCCTTGTCCCCCTCAGCACATCCACTATGACACCTTACAGTATCCCCACCACACCTATCACCACCAATTCCCCCCCCCCCCCCCCCAGTGCCATGCCATGCCATTGCTTCCACCACGCCGGCAACACACTCCAAAGTTGACTGTCCACCCACAACTCCTCCTTGTGGCTAATGCTATCCTGCTTAGGGGGGGGGGGGGGAGAAAAGAGAGGGGTGATGGAACAGGCCATTTAGGAAGAACATTTCCACATTGTTATGTAACTGGGAACAATGAGGAATCCACTGACACCTGGCTTGACGTCATATCATATTTTAAAACTCTTCTTCCTCCTGAGAAGACCTCTAATGAGCTAACCAGTCCACAAAGGCTGTACTATTCTCAGAAACTACACAACCCCATAAAGACAGAGAAAATGTTTGCTTGCTGACGTGGGTGCTACTCCTAAAATCAGGATCATGGCTGTTGGTCCTACCTGTATTGGTGCTGGTACTGCCATCAACATTCTTACTGGAGAGCTGTATCTATGCAAAAGAACAGCAGAGCTTCTTATGGGATAGTACATCTGGTAAAACAGGCGCACCAATGTGCCAAACAGGAAATGAGAGGCAGTTATCCTCACCTTTTAGCTCTCTCCTCTACCCAGTCCAACAATTCCTTTACCAGCCTTTTTTTTTTTTTTTTTAAGATTTTAGGGTTATCTTTATGTTTTTTGTTGATTTGTCACTCACCTACTAGTTAAAGGGATACTCCCGTGGAAAACTTTTTTTTTAAATCAACTGGTGCCAGAAAGTTAAAGGGGTTCTCCGGTGCTTAGACATCTTATCCCCTATCCAAAGGATAGGGGATAAGATGCCTAATCGCGGGAGTTCCGCTGCTGGGGACCCCCGGGATCTTGCACGCGACACCCTGTTTGTAATCAGTTCCCGGAGCGTGTTCGCTCCGGGTCTAATTACCGACGACCACAAGGCCGGCGGCATGTGATGTCACGCCTCCGCCCCCGTGTGATGTCACGCTCCGCCCCTCAATGCAAGCCTACGGGAGGGTGTGTGACAGCTATCACGCCCCCTCCCGTAGGCTTGCATTGAGGGGCGGAGCGTGACGTCACACGGGGGAGGAGGCGTGATATCACACGCCGCCGGCCCTATGGTCGCCGGTAATCAGACCCGGAGCGAACACGCTCTGGGGACTGATTACAAACGGGGTGCCGCGTGCCAGATCCCGGGGGTCCCTAGCAGCGGGACTCCCGCGATCAGGCATCTTATCCCCTATCCTTTGGATAGGGGATAAGATGTCCAAGCACCGGAGAACCCCTTTTAAACAGATTTGTAAATTACTTCTATTAAAAAATCTTAATCCTTCCAGTACTTATTAGCTGCTGAATACTACAGAGGAAATGGTTTTCTTTTTGGAACACAGAACTCTTTGCTGACATCATGACCACAGTGCTCTCTGCTGACATCTCTGTCCATTTGAAGAACTGTCCAGAGTAGGAGAAAATCCCCATAGAAAACATATGCTGCTATGGACAGTTCCTAAAATGGACAGAGATGTCAGCAGAGAGCACTGTGATCATGATGTCAGCAGAGAGCTCTGTGTTCCAAAAAGAAAACCATTTCCTCTGTAGTATACAGACCCTAAAAATTACTTGAAAGATTAAGATTTTTTAATAGAAGTAATATACAAATCTGTTTAACTTTCTGGCACCAGTTGATTTAAAAAAAAAAGAAAAAGTTTTCCACGGGAGTACCCCTGTAACTTTCATTCTCAATGCTAGAAAAGCGTACGTATGTTAAACCCAGCTACAAATTCCATATTTTTTATTAAACCCAGAAAATGTAATTTGTCCTAAAATGGCTGTGCTGCATTCACTATTGCTTTTAAATAGGTAGTTATGTTAAAGGGGAACTCCGGTGGATACAAGTGGAAAACAAATGTTTTCAAATCAACTGGTGCCAGAAAGTTAAAGGGATTTTCCGGTGGAAAACTATTTACTTTAAATCAACCGGTGCGAGAAAGATATACAGATTTGTAAATTACTTCTATTGAAAAAAATCTTAATCCTTCCAGTACTTATCCCCTGCTGTATACTACAGAGAAATTTATTTTCTTTTTGAATTTATTTTCTGTCTGTCCACAGTGGTCTCTGCTGACACCTCTGTCCATATCCGGGATTGTCCAGAGCAGGATAGGTTTGCTATAGGGATTTGCTTCTACTCTGGACAGTTCCTGACATGGACAGAGGTGTCAGCAGAGAGCACCATGGACAGACAGAAAAGAACTTTCTCTGTAGTATACAGCAGCTAAGTACTGGAAGGATTAATATTTTTTAATAGAAGTAATTTACAAATCTTTATATCTTTCTGACACCAATTGATTTAAAATAAATTGTTTTCCTCCAGAGTACCCTTTTTAACAGATTTGTAAATTACTTCTATTTCAAAGTCTTAATCCTTCCAGTACTTATCAGCTGCTGTATGCTACATAGAAATTTGTGAAGTTATTTTCAGTCTGACAACAGTGCTCTCTGCTGACACCTCTGTCCATGTCAGGAACTGTCCAGATTAGAAGCCTATCCCCATAGAAAACCTCTTTCTGCTCTGGACAGTTCCTGACATGGACAGAGGTCTCAGCAGAGAGCACTGTTGTCAGACTGGAAACTTCACACATATCTCTGTTTCTCATATCTCAGCTGATAAGTACTGGAAGGATTAAGATTTTTAAATAGAAGTAATTTACAAATCTGTTTAACTTTCTCGTACCAGTTGATTTGAAAAAAAAAATTTCCACTGAAGTACCCCTTTCAACCCAGGTAGAAATACTGGATATTCAATTAAACCCAGAAAATACATGTAACTTGTTTTTAGATGGCTATTCCACGTTCACTCTCAATGCTTTTAAATGCATAGTTATGTTAAACGCAGGTAGAAATATTCTATACACAATTAAACCACGAAAATACACTTAACTTGGCCTACAATGCATATTCAATGTTCACATCGCTTTTAATGAGTATTTATGTTAAAGTAGAGGTCAGCTCACTGCTTTGCTCCTTTTGTTAGGTGTATTGCTAGGTAGCTTGCTTTGAAATTCTATTGGATTTGTAATGTCTTTCTGGGATCAGTAGTTCTTGCTTTCTCTCTTCAAAATGGCAGCCACAATGCGGTGCATATGGCTTTATTAGCCACTTAAACCCACTGCTATGCTGTGTCTTCATTGGATATGGAGCTGTATGGCACATAATACAAAGCATTGGTTGGGTAACTTGTAATCATGTAATGATGATAGCTACAAGATATGCTGAGCTACAGTGATGTTCCCAGTACTTCCTCCTTTCATTCAGGCACCAAAAGGCCATGTGTTTTTCATCCCTTTTGCTATTATTACCGAAAGTTCAGCAAGCCGATGTCACCAAATTTCTGAGCGAGACCAGGTTCTACAGGCTTGGCTCGCTCATCTCTAGTAATAGGTAAAGGGTCTGAATACTTTAGTTCTTTTCTTTTTAGGAAATTATAAAAGGTTTTTACTAATTTTGTTTTTCTTTTTCTTCTTCCGGGAGTCAGACAATAAAGGAGAGTATCCCATCCTTTTGACATAAAGGACCTATTTAATATTAGCTGGACCCCTTGGATTGTTGGATATAGTGAGATGAAGCATGTGGCAGTAGCGAGCTTTGCTACTCTATGGTTACTATAGGTCCTCACCTTCTTTTTTTTTTTTTTTTTTCTATAGTTGTTTCTTTGTAGGTAATTTTTTTTTCTTTTGATCACACTGATATTGGGTTATAGCTTTAGAGTACCTGACTTTTAGTCATTGGGGAAGAATTTTCAAAACCTGTGTAGAGAAAAAGTGGACCAGTTGCCCATAGCAACCAATCAGACAAGGGTCATTTACTTATTTAGTATTGGGGGCTTCCTTATTTTTAGGGGAAGTTACCATAATGGGGTGTGGCCTGGCTATATATTTTGCCCTCACCCTGTTTTATTTTTTTGTTTCTGAGAATTTTTGTAGCCTGCGTGTATAATAAAGTTAGCATTTTGTAAACTCTTTTTTTTTTGTGTGTGTGATTTGACCATTGGCATTTTTGTACCCCTTTTTTTTTTATAACTGGCAGTTATCTTCTGTGCATATGCACTGATACATCGTGTATCAGTAAATAAGTGAAAACAAATTTGTTGAATCAAAAACAACTCCACAACCCTCATTGACCATAGCGTAAGCAAAAAATTTAATTACTCGCGCACTTTGTAGGGACCAACAAATTGGCACAGTAACTGAAAAAAATGTATTCCCTTTTCGTTTACACAGAGACACAAGAAAGGGAGGTAAGAGGTCTTCAGGAAGGAGAGGGGTAAGGCGAAATCTGCAGCAGCCAAGTTACAGACTGCTTATCTTCTCCGCATTCTCGAGTTGTCTCTCTCTCTTTTCTGTCAATAGTGGGAAATATGAAAACTATACATTTTTCATGTTTCCTGACATGAAAAAAGCTATTCAAATATTTTTTTTTTTTTTGTTCTCTGGATCCTAGTGTCCACCTCTCTTTATGTTATGGTCAGTTTTGCAGATAACAGCTGTTTTAGAGACAGGGAAGGTTAGTTGCAGGAGTGTCTGGTGTTCAGAAACAGATGTAGGAAAAGAATCAGGGATAGTTAACCCCTTAAGGACATAGCATTTTTCTGTTTTTGCACTTTCGTTTTTTTCCTCCTTACTTTTAAAAGTCATAACCCTTTCAATTTTTCACCTAAAAATCCATATGATGACTTATTTTTTGCGCCACCATTTCTATTTTGTAATGACATCAGCCAATTTACCCAAAAATCTACAGAGAAACAAAAAAAAAAATCATTGTGCGACAAAATTTAAGAAAAAATTCAATTTTGTAACTTTTGGGTGCTTCTGTTTCTACACAGTACATTTTGTGGTAAAAATTACACCTTATCTTTATTCTGCAGATCCATACGATTAAAATGATAACCTACTTAAATGTTTATTTGTTTTTCCATTTTTCTGTTTAGGTGTATATTCACACACTAGTTTGTTCAGAGCAGTTTGCTATTCTACCTGGATAGGGAATAGTTAATGCTCTGAACGAATGAGAAACTCGGGTGTGTCTATTTTAACCAGAGTTCTTCTGCATTCTGGTGTTGGTTATTGTGCAATACTTTTTCAAGTCTGCTTGAGCATTTACCTTGTATTTATATGAGTTTTAGCCATGGTTAAATAGTCTTGTAGATTTTAGTCTGTGTTACATTTGTTGGTTTTAGGATTTGTATATCCTTTCTGTTATGTATCTGTTCACACTATGTCTGAGTCTTGCTGTGTCTGCTGCCCAGTAGTCTATTTTGGCTTTATTATTAATGGCTACTCTTATAGTGGAATGGGGAGTCCAGTTTGTATGTTCTGTGTCCCAGTGTGAACAGTGTCCTATATTTATATCCGGTTTGGGTGATCTGATCTTTGTCCTTTGTACTTGTACCTATTTTTGTGAACAGTGTTGTATGTTACCTGTTCAGTTTAGTGTTTTGGCTCTCAGTTCTTCTGTTTAACCCCTTCATCTCCTGGATTCTGCTGTATACTCATATCATGCCTAGTCTTGTTCATTTTATCATGTCTGCCATTTATTTGATGTCCGGTTTATGAACTGTTTGTTAATTTACTATATTCTGCTCTGTTTGTGAGTAGTGATGTTGCGAACATAAAATTTTCGGTTCGCGAACGCGAACTTCCGCAAATGTTCGCGAACCGGGCGAACCGCCATTGACTTCAAAGGGCAGGCGAATTTTAAAACCCACAGGGACTCTTTCTGGCCACAATAGTGATTTAAAAGTTGTTTCAAGGGGACTAATACCTGGACTGCGGCGAGCTGGAGGGGGATCCATGGCAAAACTCCCATGGAAAATTACATAGTTGATGCAGAGTCTGGTTTTAATCCATAAAGGGTATAAATCACCTATTATTCCTAAATTATTTGGAATAACGTGCTTTAGCCCCCTTTAAGTATCACATAGTTAGATCCCCCCCTTTAGGCAGCACATAGATTCCCCCATATTAGGCAGCACATAGAGCCCCCCTTTAGGCAGCACATAGATTCCCCCATATTAGGCAGCACATAGTTAGAGCCTCCCTTTAGGCAGCACATAGAGCCCCCTTTAGGCAGCACATATTTAGATCCCCCCTTTAGGCAGCACATAGATTCCCCCCATATTAGGCAGCACATAGTTAGAGCCCCCTTTAGGCAGCACATAGATTCCCCCTTTAGGCAGGACATAGATTCCCCCATATTAGGCAGCACATAGTTAGAGCCTCCCTTTAGGCGGCACATAGAGCCCCCTTTAGGCAGCACATATTTGGATCCCCCCTTTAGGCAGCACATAAATTCCCCCCATATTAGGCAGCACATGGTTAGAGCCCCCCTTTAGGCAGCACATAGAGCCCCCTTTAGGCAGCACATATTTAGATCCCCCCTTTAGGCAGCACATAGATTCCCCCCATATTAGGCAGCACATAGTTAGAGCCCCCTTTAGGCAGCACATAGATTCCCCCATGTTAGGCAGCACATAGTTAGAGCCTCCCTTTAGGCAGCACATAGAGCCCCCCTTTAGGCAGGACATAGATTCCCCCATATTAGGCACCACATAGTTAGAGCCTCCCTTTAGGCGGCACATAGAGCCCCCTTTAGGCAGCACATATTTGGATCCCCCCTTTAGGCAGCACATAAATTCCCCCCATATTAGGCAGCACATGGCTAGAGCCCCCCTTTAGGCAGCACATAGATTCCCCCCACATTAGGCAGCACATAGTTAGAGCCCCCCTTTAGGCAGCACATAGTGGGATTTGAACCCAAGGCCCCAGCGCTGCAAGTCAGCAGTGCTAACCTCTGAGCAACCATGCTACCCTTACCATACATCTAATATGCACGGTTGCTAAAATGGACAAAGATGTCAGCAGAGAGTACCAGAAAAATTAGGCATGTACACATGGCTCAAAAAGTTGGTATTGTTGCAGCCCCAGCTGTAGCAGCGCCCAGAAAAATTGCGGCAGCATAAAAAGTGCAGCACCAGAGGCCAGAAAAATTAGGCAAAATTTACACCCTTTTAACCAGCGATTCCCTCCCAACCAGGGTGCCTCCAGCTATTGCAAGACACACGGACTGAACTTATAGTTCTTTTAATACTGTAGTTAGTTGCTTGAAGGAACATAAGTTTTACACTGGAGTACCCCTTTTAACCAGCGGTTCCCTCCCAACCAGGGTGCCTCCAGCTGTTGCAAGACACACGGACTGATATTTGAGCCCTAAAAAGGGCTTTTTTGGGTGCTCTCCTTAAAGCAGATGTTAGGCTAGTGCTTTAGGAGTAAAGTGGACCCTGAATACACCTCCTAGCAGCAACCTAGCTATCGCTTTCCCTATACAGCAGGAGCAGCTTCTCTGTCCCTCCACTTTCTAAGCCTGCAGCATGCCGAATGAAGGTAAAATGGCGTCTGTGCAGGAGGTAGGAGGGTCTGGAAGGGAGGGACTAATGCTGATTGGCTGTAATGTGTCTGCTGACTCTGACTCACAGGGTCAAAGTTTATCGCAATGTTAAAGTATAGGGGGCAAATCGAACTTCACAAATGTTCGCCCGGCGATGCGAACGCGAACATGCTAAGTTCGCCGGGAACTGTTCGCCAGCGAACAATTCGCGACATCTCTATTTGTGAGTTTATATTCTGCCCTGTTAGTATTTGTATTCTGTCTGGTATATCTGCTTTTCTAGTAGTTTTCTGTTTCTGTTCTGGTCTGTGACAGACTATGTATATTATGTGTTTTTACGCCATTGCACTTTAGCGCAGGAAGGGACCGGAGCCCAGCTGTCGATCCATCGTTTAGGATGGATGGGCAAGTAGGCAGGGAGAGATGTTTTAGGGTCAGTTTAGAGCTCACTCTCGCTGTTCCCCTGGTCGGTCCCTGACAGTTTGATTTTGTCTTACTTCTGGGAAAAATCATAACTACATGCACAAAAATTTATATGTTTAAAATTGTCCTTTTCTTACCCCTATAACTTTTTTATTTTTCTGCATACGGGGCAGTGTAAGGGCTAATTTTTTGTGCCGTAATCTGAAGTTTTTATGGGTACCATTTTTTTTTTGATCCAACTTTTTGATCACGTGGCGATACCACATATGTTTATGTTTATTTTTATTTACACAGTTTTTTTTTTAAATGAGAAAAGGGGGGTGATTCAGACTTTTATTAGGGAAAAGGTTAAATCATCTTTATTAACTTTTTTTTCACTTTTTTTTTGCAATGTTATAGCCCCCATAGAGGACTATAACATGCAGTACATTGATTCGATACACTGATCAATGCCATTGCATTGCATTGATTGGTGTTATTGGCGGTCGATTGTTCAAGCCTGGATTTGAGGCTTGGAACAATCAATCGCCGATCGGACGCGCATCAGATGAGTCCTAGCTGATCGGGACATCGCTTTTACACTGCAATGGTCCCGATCAGCCCGACTGAGCTGCCGGGAAGCTTTCACTTTAGACGCGGTGATCAACTTTAATCGCTTTGTCTAAAGAGTTAATGCCGGACATCTGCCTGGACAGTGATGTCCGGCATTAGCCAAGGGTCCTAGCTGCTGATAGCAGCTGGGACCGTGCGGGTATGATGCGAGCTCCTGAGCTCGCTTCATAACACTGCCATGCCACAGTGCGGCATTTTGCGGTAAGAGGTTAAAGGGGTATTCCAGGAAAAAACTTTTTTTTTTATATATCAACTGGATCCAGAAAGTTAAACAGATTTGTAAATTACTTCTATTAAAAAATCTTAATTGTTTCAGTACTTATGGGCTTCTGAAGTTAAGGTTGTTCTTTTCTGTCTAAGTGCTCTCTGATGACATGTGTCTCGGGAACCGCCCAGTTTAGAAGCAAATCCCCATAACAAACCTCTTCTACACTGGGCGGTTCCCGCGACAGGTGTCATCAGAGAGCACTTAGACAGAAAAGAACAACCTTAACTTCAGAAGCTCATAAGTACTGAAAGGATTAAGATTTTTTTTATAGAAGTAATTTACAAATCTGTTTAACTTTCTGGAGCCAGTTGATATATATATAAAAAAAAGTTTTTTCCTGGATAACCCCTTTAAAGGAAGGGTCACATGTAACATGGGGACTTGCAGGTCCCTGTGTGTCTGCTCATAGCAGTGGCGGATTGCTGCTACAAGCAAGCACAGCAGGTGGCACACTGTAGGGGTGGTTCAATAGCGAATCCGCAGCATAAAATCCGCAGCGGATTCGCTATTGAACGACCCCTACAGTGTGCCCCCTGCCGTGCTTGCTTGTAGCAGCAATCCGCCGCTGCTATAAGCAGACACACAGGGACCTGCAAGTCGCAATGTGCACCCGCAGTGCACTCACAGATCCTGCTCCCTGAGCTAGGCGGAGAGCGGCTGCGATGTCTGAGTACAATGCGCATGCGCGCATTGACTCACAGGTCCTTGTGTGTCTGCGCGTAAAATCGGTGGATTGCTGCTACAAGCAGGAACAGCTGGAGGCATACAATAGGGGTTGGTCATCAGCAGATCTGTTATATATGACCCTAGCCTTAAAGGGATACTCCACTGCTTAGCATTTGGAACAAACTGTTCTGAACGCTGGAGCCGGGAGCTCATGACATCATAGCCCCGCCCCCTCATGACGCCACGCCCACCCCCTCAATGCAAGTCTATGGGAGGGGGCGCGATGTCATGAGGGGGCGGGGCTATGACGTCACGAGCTCCCAGCGCCAGCTGAGCAGCGGAGTACCCCTTTAAACAAATATCTGGTTTTCAGAGCAACATCGGCGTTACATTTTAACAAAAGAGTGAACACTGTAATATAACAGAGAAGAACGGCTTACCTCATCAAATCCCATCTTGTCTGGCTGTTTGGGCAGCACCTGAACATATCGCGATGTCTCCAGCGGAGGTCGATCAACTAAAAAGACATAAAAAAAGACAATGAGAGCTGGGAGTTGTAGTTTTGCAACAGCTGGAGGTGAACAGTTTAGACCACTGAGCTGAGGTTCTCCCCTCCGGCTAATAGTGGGTTACCATAAGGTATTGCATACGGTTAGGGATTTTGCTGAACCTTAAAGGGGTACTCCAGTGGAAAACTTTTTTTTTTAAATCAACTGGTGCCATAAAGTTAAACAGATTTGTAAATTACTTCTATTAAAAAATCTTAAACCTTCCAGTACTTATTAGCTGCTGAATACTACAGAGGAAATTATTTTCTTTTTGGAACACAGTGCTCTCTGCTGACATCACGAGCACAGTGCTCTCTGCTGACATATCTGTCCATTTTAGGAACTGTCCAGAGCAGCATATGTTTTCTATGGGGATTTTCTCCTACTCTGGACAGTTCATAAAATGGACAGAGATGTCAGCAGAGAGCACTGTGCCCGTGATGTCAGCAGAGAGCTCTGTGTTCCAAAAAGAAAATAATTTCCTCTGTAGTATTCAGCAGCTAATAAGTACTGGAAGGATTAAGATTTTTTAATAGAAGTAATTAACAAATCTGTTTAACTTTCTGGCACCAGTTGATAAAAAAAAAAATGTTTTCCACCGGAGTACTGCTTTAAATTTTGTGAAGTTTTAGGACGGTATATTTTACATTGATGCACAAAGTCCTACTCTTTAGCCCCAGGACAGTCCACCTGCTTATACTACAAAAAAAAAAAGCCTTTCAAAGAAGAAAACCATCTGAAGGGCCTGACTCTCCGGCTTTGAAGTTTAGAGCTGTCGACATGAAACTACTGGTCCCAACATGCTCTGTGTGAACAGGACTGTGGGGGGCGATGAGCAGAATGAGCGTAAAATTTAAAATAAAATCGGTAAAATAGAACGCCATTGTTTAGATGTGGTATATGGGTTCATTGCAGATGGACTTTTAGGGTACATTCCCACACGGCGTATTTGCTGCGTATTTGCTGCTGCGTATTTTATTTTCTCTGTTGAAGTCAATGGGTAGGAAAATACGCAGCACCAAATACGCAGCACCAAATACGCAGCAAATACGCAGCAAAATACGCCGTGTGGGAACGTACCCTTAAGGTGTCAATTGTGTATCCAGGTGAATGTTTAATTAGTGTTTCTGCAATAAATTCAGATTTGTGCAACAATCCCCCTCATTCCCTTGACAAAATCCTTCATACCCCTCTGCCCTTCTTAAACACTCTTTAAAGGAGCACTCCAATAGAAAACATTTTTTTTAAATCAACTGGTGCCAGAAAGTTAAACAGATTTGCAAATTATTTCTATTTAAAAATCTTAATCCTTCCAGTACTTATCAGCTGCTGTATACTACAGAGGGAGTTCTTTTCTTTTTGAATTTCCTTTCTGTCAGACCACAGTGCTCTCTGCTGACACCTCTGTTCATTTTAGGAGCAAATCCCCTTTGCAAACATATACTGCTCTGGACAGTTCCTAAAATGGACAGAGATGTCAGCAGAGAGCACTGTGGTCAGAAAGAAAGGAAATTCAAAAGAACAGAACTTCCTGTGGAGCATATAGCAGCTGATAAGTACTGGAATGATTAAGATTTTTAAATAGAAGTAATTTACAAATCTGTAAAATTTTCTGGCACCAGTTGATAAAATTTTTTTTTTTTCCAGGGGAGTACCGCTATAAGCTAGTGTTGTCCAACCCGCAACTATCCAGCTGTTGTAAAACGACAACTCCCAACATGCCTGAAAAGGCCAAAGGCTGCTTGGCATGCTGGAAGTTGTAGTTTCGTAATAGCTGGAGAGCCACATGTTAGGGGAACACTGCTCTTGACCTATGTTATGCCAAGGCTTCAAGAAGAGTTTGCATCACCACCTACTGGTGATAAGAGTTACTGACAAGAAAAGACGGTTGATCCAGCGCTTGGTTAAAACTTCCAGCTTTATTGTTGCATTAAAAAAAGAAGCTCCCTCCAGTGTGCACAGGACAGGTAAATCTGGACGCGTTTCAGGCATGTCCATGCTCTTTGTTACAGACATTCAAACTCCCTAACCTCGTTCCTTAAACGGGTACTCCGGTGGAAAACACTTTTTTTATTTTTTTTATTCAACTGGTGCCAGAAAGTTAAACAGATTTGTAAATGACTTCTATTAAAAATTCTTAACCCTTCCAGTACTTTTGTCACGATTCGGCTGGCAGGAGGTGGATCCTCTGTGCCAGAGAGGGATTGGCGTGGACCGTGTTGGTGGACCGGTTCTAAGTTGCTACTGGTATTCACCAGAGCCCGCCGCAAAGCGGGATGGTCTTGCAGCGGCGGTAGCAACCAGGTCGTATCCACCAGCAACGGCTCAACCTCTCTGACTGCTGAAGATAGGCGCGGTACAAGGGAGTAGACAAGAGCAAGGTCGGACGTAGCAGAAGGTCAGGACAGGCAGCAAGGATCGTAGTCAGGGTCAACGGCAGGAGGTCTGGAACACAGGCTAGGAACACACAAGGAAACGCTTTCACTGGCACAATGGCAACAAGATCCGGCGAGGGAGTGCAGGGGAAGTGAGGTATAAGTAGGGAGTGCACAGGTGAACATACTGATTAAGCCTGCTTCGCCAATCAGTGGCGCAGTGGCCCTTTAAATTGCAGAGACCCGGCGCGCGCGCGCCCTAAGGAGCGGGGCCGCGCGCGCCGGGACAAGACAGACGGGGAACGGGTCAGGTACGGGAGCCGGGATGCGCATCGCGAGCGGGCGCCTCCCGCATCGCGAATCGCATCCCGGCTGGGAGTGATATTGCAGCGCACCCGGTCAGCAGGTCTGCCCGGGGGCGCTGCGAATGAGAGGATGCTGCGAGCGCTCCGGGGAGGAGCGGGGACCCGGAGCGCTCGGCGTAACAACTTTTAAGCAGCTGTATGCTACAGAGGAAATTATTTTCTTTTTGAATTTCTTTTGTGTCTGACCACAGTGCTCTCTGCTGACACCTCTGTCCATTTTAGGAACTGTCCAGAGCAGGATAAGTTTGCTATGGGGATTTGCTCATACACTGGACAGTTCCTAAAATGGACAGAGGTGTCAGCAGAGAGCACTGTGGTCAGACAGAAAGGAAATTCAAAAAGAAAAGAACTTCCTGTGGAGAACAAAGCAGCTGAAAAGTACTGGAAGGACTGAGATTTTTAAATCGAAGTAATTTACAAATCTGCTTAACTTTTCTGGCACCAGTTGATTTGAAAAAAAAAAAAAATGTTCTCCAGTGGAGTCCCCCTTTAAGGTTAGTTTTGTAGTTTATTTCTGTTCACCATCTTTCAGCATTACTTCCTGGCTTTTATCTTCATCATTCCTTTGCACCATCATCTTATGTTCACATCATCATTCAGTTTCTGTATTCTACAGTGG
Organism: Hyla sarda; assembly: GCF_029499605.1. Lineage (NCBI taxonomy): Eukaryota > Metazoa > Chordata > Amphibia > Anura > Hylidae > Hyla > Hyla sarda. The sequence continues at coordinate 374,973,701 of NC_079189.1, read as the reverse complement.
GGCAAAAAATGATTTAGTCAGCCATCAATTGTGCAAGTTCTCCCACTTAAAAAGATGAGAGAGGCCTGTAATTTTAATCATAGGTAAACCTCTGTCTGATTTGTAAAGAATTTGAGTTTTTGGTCAATAACAAAAGTTCATCTCAATACTTTGTTATATACCCTTTGTTGGCAATGACAGAGGTCAAACATTTTCTGTAAGTCTTTACAAGGTTTTCACACACTTTTGCTGGTATTTTGGCCCATTCCTCCATACAGATCTCCTCTAGAGCAGTGATGTTTTGGGGCTGTCGCTGGGCTACACAGACTTTCAACTCCCTCCAAAGGTTTTCTATGGGGTTGAGATCTGAAGACTGACTAGGCCACTCAAGGACCTTTAAATGCTTCTTACAAAGCCACTCCTTTGTTGCCCAGATGGTGTGTTTGGGATCATTGTCATGCTGAAAGACCCAGCCACGTTTCATCTTCAATGCCCTCGCTGATAGGAGGTTTTCACTCAAAATCTCATGCTACATGGCCCCATTCATACTTTCCTTTACACGGATCAGTCGTCCTGGTTCCTTAGCAGAAAAAACAGCCCAAAGCATGATGTTCCACCCCCATGCTTCACAGTAGGTATGGTGTTCTTTGGATGCAACTCCGCATTCTTTTTCCTCCAAACACGACGAGTTGAGTTTTTACCAAAAAGTTCTACTTTGGTTTCATCTGACCATATGGTATTCTCCGAATACTCTTCTGGATCATCCAAATACTCTCTAGCAAACTTCAGTGTGGCCCAGATATGTACTGGCTTAAGCAGGGGATCACGTCTGGCACTGCATTATTTGAGTCCCTGGTGGCATAGTGTGTTACTGATGGTAGTCTTTGTTACTTTGGTCCCAGCTCTTTGCAGGTCATTCACTAGGTCCCCCCGTGTGGTTCTGGGATTTTTGCTCACCAATCTTTTATTTTGACACCACGGGGTGAGATCTTGCATGGAGCCCCGGATCGAGGGAGATTGTCAGTGGTCTTGTATGTCTTCCATTTTCTAATAATTGCTCCCACAGTTGATTTCTTAACACTAAGCTGCTTGTCTATTGCAGGATCAGTCTTCCCAGCCCTGTGCAGGTCTACAATTTTGTTTCTGGTGTCCTTCTACAGCTCTTTGGTCTTGGCCATAGTGGAGTTTGGAGTGTGATTGTTTGAGGTTCTGGACAGATGTCTATTATAATGATAACAAGTTCAAACAGGTGGTGCCATTAATACAGGTAATAAGTGGAGGACAGAGGAGGTGACCAAATACTTATTTTCCACCATTATTTGCAAATAAATTATTTAAAAATCAGACAGTGTGATATTATGGATTTTTTTTAAATCTCATTATGTCTCTCATAGTTGAGGTATACCTATGAGGAAAATTACAGGCCTCTCTCATCTTTTTAAGTGGGAGAACTTGCACAATTGGTGGCTGACTAAATACTTTTTTGCCCCACTGTATAAGTGAGTTCCTATTCTTGTTATTTGATACTTGCATCAATATGCATCTTCATATATTTGTTATTGGAACTAGCAAAAAAAATAACGTAAGAGCAGCACAACCAAAGGAAAAAAATGGTGGGTGCAGGCAACTAGTTGGCCCAAATCCAGACAAAAGATAGTTGCAGCACTCCAAAGAATAGTAAAAAAATATATAAGGTGGCTTTATTCCATTCACAAATACAAGAGCAACGTTTTGGCTGCCTGTGCAGCCTTTTTCAAGCATGAAAACGTGCTTGAAAAAGGCTGCACAGGCAGCCGAAATGTTGCTCTTGTATTTGTGAATGGAATAAGCCACCTTATATTTTTCACAATTATTTGGAGTGCTGCGACTATCTTTTGCTGTCTTGTTATTGGAACTGGCTACTTGTTATAGATTAACAAGGCAGCGCCATAGAGTTGTATTAAAAGGCGTGTCAGCCACCGCTTCGTGAAGTGGTCAACACGCCCACTTATCACGGGCTGTCGGGGCCCCGTACAGGAGATTGCGGGGGGCCCCAGCGGTCGGTCCCAACGCGATCACAAACTTATCCCCTATCCTTAGGATAGGGGATAAGTTTTTCACCACTGGATATCTCCTTTAATTGCCGTGATAAATAGCAATCACAGAACTTATGCGCCGCAATGATACATGTAACATGTATGTGGTGGTCTGATCGGTTTGTTTGCCTGCCAGAGGTCCAATCTATTGATGAAGCCTGGCTCAACAGGCTCTATAGCTAGATCGCCAATAACACAGAATAATGCTATGCAATAGAATAGCATTACTCAGTGTTAGCAATCTGAATAGTGCATGTAAAAGTCCCTTATGGGGAATTAAAAAGTGTAATTAAAATGATTAAAAATATATATACATCTTTTTTAAACTACAGACAAGTCGCTCCCCTCATAAAAATTAAAATCAACCCCTTTTTGGTAACTACAAACTATTCAAACATAATGTTTATAATCCCATATATGATAAATGCCGTAAACAGAGAGAGAAAAAAAAAAAAAAACAAAGTTAAAAATTTATGATTTTTGGTCACATCAAAGAAAAAAATGGAATAGAAAGTTAAGCTCATATACACAAATGTTGTACTGATAAAAACTACAGATCATGATGTAAAAAAAATTTAAAATTTCCATCATACAGAGAATAAGACCATTTTTAGCATACCGTATTTATCGGGGTATACCACGCACCGGTCTATAACATGCACCCTCATTTTTACCCAAATATCCATGGTAAAATGAGGGTGCGTGTGTGCGCGTGTATACCCCGATACACCCCCAGGAAAGGCAGGGGGAGAGAGGCTGTCGCTGCCCGCTTCTCTCCCCCTGCCTTTCCTGGGGTCTAGAGCCCTGCTGCCGGCCCTTCTCTCCCCCTGGCTATCGGCGCCGCTGCCCGTTCTGTCCCCCTGACTATCGGTGCCGGCACCGATAGCCAGGGGGAGAGAAGGGGCAGCGGCACCCATTGCCGGCGCCGCTGCCCCGTTGCCTCCCCCATCCCCGGTGGCATAATTACCTGGGTCGGGTCCGCGCTGCTGCAGGCCTCCGGCACGCGCCCCCTGCGTCGTTGCTATGCACGGCGCGGCGCACTGACGTCATGCGCCGCGCCATGCAGCGCATAGCAACTACGCCGGGGACGCACGCCGGAGGCCTGCAGCAGCGCGGACCCGACCCAGGTAATTATGCCACCGGGGATGGGGGAGGCAACGGGGCAGTAGCGCTGGGTGCCGCTGCCCTTTCTCTCCCCCTGGCTGTCGGCGCCGCTTCTCTCCCCCTGGCTATCGGCGCCGGCAATGGGGCGCCGGCACCGATAGTCAGGGGGACAGAACGGGCAGCGGCGCCGATAGCCAGGGGGAGAGAAGGGCCGGCAGCAGCGCTCTAGACCCCAGGAAAAGCAGGGGGAGAGAAGCGGGCAGCGACGGCCTCTCTCCCCCTGCCTTTCCTGGGGGTGTATCGGCGTATAACACGCACATAGAGTTTAGGCTAAAAAATTTTGCCTAAAAAGTGCGTGTTATATGCCGATAAATACGGTACTTATTTTGTTTAAAAAGTTTGACTTTTTTTTTAAAAGCAGCATAAAAGTAGAAAGCTATATAACCATGGGCATAAAGATAAAATGTCATTTTCACTTGTATCATAATAATGACCCCCCCCCCCCACCCCATTTGCAAAATTGCTGTTTTCTTTTCAATTTTCCCCCACAAGTAATATTTTATTTGTTGTGCCGTACATTTTCTGGTAAAATGAAAGATGTTATTGCAATGTACAATTGGTTGTGCAAGAAAAAAATCTTCATATAACTTGTGGATGTGGATGGAAAATAAAAGTTATGTCTCTTAAAAGGCGAGGCAGGAAAACAAAAATGCAAAAACTGGCCTTCTCCTCAAGGCTAAATTATGCTTTGTCTTTAAAGGTTCACTTCAAATAAACTGTTGCCGGAAACTTATACAAATTTGTAAATGACTTCTAATAAAAAATCTGAATCCTTCCAGTACTTATTAGCTGCTGTATGCTCCAGAGGAAGTTCTTTTTGAATTTCATTTGTCTGACCACAGTGCTCTCTGCTGACACCTCTGTCCATGTCAAGGAGAGGTATGTTATGGGGCTTTTCTCCTACTCTGGACAGTTCCTGACACAGACAGGTGTCAGCAGGGAGCACTGTGGTCAGACAGAAAAGAAATTCAAAAATAAAAGAACTTCCTCTGTAGTATACAGCAGCTGATAAGTACTGGAAGGATTAATATTTTTTTAATGGATAATGGATGTAATTTACAAATCTGTTTTACTTTCTGAAGCCAGTTGATATGAAAAAAATTGTTTTCCACCGGAGTACCCCGGACTGTTCTCTTGCAGCTGCATTGTTTATTGGAAAAACTGTTTATAGGAAAAACTGTTTGTAGAGAAACTGTATCACGGAAAGGGATTTCTTTTCTGTCACGACCACAGTGCTCTCTGCTGACACCTCTGTCCATTTTAGGAACTGTCCAGAGCAGAATATGTTTGCTATGGGGATTTTCTCTTGCTCTGGACAGTTCCTGACATGGCCAGAGGTGTCAGCAGAGAGCACTGTGGTCGTGACAGAAAAGAAATAAAAAAAGAAAAGAATTTCCTCTGTAGTATACAGCCGCTAATAAGTACTGGAAGGTATAAGATTTTTTAATAGAAGTATTTTACAAAACTGTTCAACTTTCTAGCACCAGATAATAAAGGGGAAAAAAAGTTTTCCACCGGAGTACCCCTTTAACTACTGCAACGTAAGAGGACAATCAATTTAGTTATTGTCTATTGACTTCACTCAATCCGTATTGTATTTCTGAAAATTGCCAGAGACTGGTAGGTCAGTCTCATACGATGCTATTGGTTCAAGTCACAAGACCCGTTCTTATAACAAAGATGCTAAAATCTTTCTTCGTAACTGCGTGAAGTCCAGTAATATCTCTAAGGGTGCATGCACACCACATTTTTGCAATACAGTTCCCGTATCAGGATTTTGATAAAAAACGGATTCCTCAAAACCTGACTAAACTGTATCAAAATGTGTGTACAAATTTCAACCTGTATACGGTTAAAAAACGTATACGGTTTGATAGATGATGTCCGGTTGCATCTGTTTTTTAAGAAAAAAAACATATAAGTTTTTAACACTTCATTCTCTTTTAAATAAAGTTTCACTTGTTTGATTGAAATTCCAATAAAAAAAAACCTGTGCAAAGTTAAAAACCGTATGGTGAAAACCAGATGGAACCGTACGCACATACAGTTCTGTACAGTTCCCATTGACTCCCATGTTAAAAAAAAAAGTATATGGTTTAATAAGTTTTTTCACCCGGACCAAAAAGCTTGGTAGACTACGGTTTTGGGTATGTAAAAAAAAACATACAAAACCGTATAGGGTGCAAAACGGACTAAACTGGATGATACGTTTGACATACGGTTTACAATGTTAAGTCAATGCATATGGTTTTCTATACAGTTCCGTATGGTTTTTAACTTGAAAACTTATACAGGACGTCGTGTGCATGCACCCTTACATTGTCCTTGTATGGGGGCACATGTCTATGTGTTGTTTCATGTTACCTGATATCCAACAGATTATTTATTAGTATATTAAACTGCACATCAACATTGAGATATATTACTAGGGATAAAGGGCTGTAATCTACAGGTTAGGTAATATGGTAGGCCTGCCCAACACACATTTGGACAGGTCTAGCACATTTCCCTAAGCGGTCTTCCTTACTTTTACAACACACTACCCCTTTTATTCACAAGTCGTTTCTACTTGAGTACATACACATAAAGGCTGGGCAAATGGTTCATCCACGATTATGTGTTCTACTTTTTCTTTTTTTTTTTTTTTTTATGTCAAGCCAAGTGTTTCTTACTTTTTGTGTCACCCCTATTTCCTCATAGATAGTAAACTCTTGTGAACAGGGTCCTCACTCCAATGTTTGAACTGATAATTTGTATACTTGATTTTGTATATACATGTGCCAACTGTATTGTAAACTGCTGCAGAATATCTTGGCACTATATACATAAAGCTTTTTATTATTGTTGTTATTACTTGGACAGTGTGCAGCCATGTTGAAACCCAGGGCTTTATGAATGCAGGTTAGAAAATGACTACTAGCGCTACTTGTTATAACTATTGCCAATTTTGCATAATGGATGTACAGATGATCAGTCTTAACACAGCGAGACCAGTCACTGTCCCTGTCTGATTATAGCTTTTTATATGCCACATATTTTAATATGTGCTGTAGAGACTTGTAAGCCATGCCCGTGTTAAATGGAAATATGGATTTGTGTGGATTTGTCCCGCCAATGCCAGTGAAAAGCAAATGCACATATTTTAGCATTGTTTGCCAGAGTATTCACTTTAACATTTGTAAAGCTAAGTTTTCTACTTGCTGTCCACGTTAAGCAATATATAATATGCTAACAGAAATGGAATTGCTGCGAGGCAGCAGCTGTGTCATTCGAGGAAGGTCCAAGCTTATCACCTGCTTTGCAACTACCCTCATGACCTTGTATTAGCGGAACTTTTATATACTGTCTGTGCTTTTACTATTAAATGTCATCTTGAACATCAACAGTATTCACTTTATATAAATATGAGGAGTTCATTCAACTGCATTTAGCTATTAGTTTCCTCATGCACTCTTAATAGATAATTGTAGTTAAGAAAAAAGAAACTTCTGACATGTCATCGTGACATTTAAGTAGTTTATATCAATGGGATTCTGGTGCTGAAACCGCCACCAATCATGAAAAACAAGCACAGAAGCACCTAGTTAAAGGGGAACTCCGGTGAAAACAAGTAGAAAACAGTTAGGTGTGGGAGTCCGGTTCACGGGGAGCTGGATCACAGCATCAGCGCCGGTGTTGTGGTGCTCAGAGCGCCGCAACACCTGCGCTGATGCTGTGCGGTGAGTGCTGTCTCTGCTGAGCGGTGAGTGCATGTACGTGCTTTCTCTTTTTGTTCACATTGATACTTCATATCTTTGTATGTGCACCCCGCAGGAAATGACCGCATAGGTCGCCGAGATTGCGCTGCATCCTAGCTAAGGTGCAGTTGCCTCTTGTGTGCCCTCTCCTTTCTTGTCTCATTATTATTTTAGATATGTAAATTACTTCTACTATAAAATCTTGAGCCTTCCAGTACTTTTTAGCTGTTGTATAAAACAGTGAAATTTGTGAATTAATTTTCTGTCCGACCCCAGTGCTCTCTGCTGATACCTCTGTCCGTGTCAGGAACTGTCCAGATTAGAATAATATCCCCATATAAAACCTCTCCTGCTCTGGACACTTCCTGACATGGACAGAGGTGTCAGTAGAGAGCAGTGGGATCAGGCAGGAAAGAACTTCACAAATTTCTCTGTAGTATATCTGTAGTATACAGCTGCCGCTAAGTACTAGAAGGGTTAAGATTTTTTAATAGAAGTGATTTACAAATCTGTTTAACTTTCTTGCACCAGTTGGTTTGGAAAAATTTTTTCCCACCGGTGTTCCCCTTTAAGTGATAGATAACACTGCTTGGCTCTCCTGGTAAAGTAAAGCATGTGGTATATCGATCTGTAGAAGACCTCATAGATTTTCTATAAATGCTTATGCCATTCATACCATTCCCCTCGAAAAGCCCAGGAGTGCTGAGTGGAAACGAACAGCCATGAACACTTCTTTCAAATTGTTTTAGCAGTAGTGGGGATCATAGCACTTGGACCCCAACTGATCAAAACTTCTGATAATGTCACTATGACATAGCATGTTTTTTGTAAAAAAAAGATAGTTACCCTTTAAGGCTAGGATAGCATAGCAACTTATGACTTGGGTCTCCATAGAGACAGGTGTGGATGGGTTGTTTTTTGTATACTGGCATGCACATGTCTCCAAGAACAGTCAAGGGAAGAGAATCACAGCTAAACACTTCTGCCTCTTTGTTTCAGGGATCAGAGGTCCACAACCAATCAAGATTTCTGTTATGTTATTATGATATGTCAGAAGTTTTCAGAATCTGTAAGTACACATAAATCAAAGTTGCAATGCAAATGCAAATACAAGGACTAAAACTCTGCAGTATTCCCATGCTGCTAAGCACCTCAAATAGCTTATTGATGACTCCTCTGTTCCTTCTTTTGATGTACAGGTCTTCAGCCTTGGCCCAAAGAATATCAATGATGATGCCCTGTCCCGTTACCTTTTTGTTTCTTATTATAAATGATCTTTTTATTGCATGTACATTTTTGATCCCACATACATTAATTTGTCTTTGTTCCTTCATTATTCAGCTTTACAACATTATTTAGTTACAACATTGTTGTTTTTCCATCTCTAGTATGCAGGTGGTAGACAACAACAAAAAACATATACAGATTATCTATTTATAATATGATTATAAGATTACCGATTATCTATTTATTATATGTTCTGAACAGATGCATTGGATCCCATGTTACAAGACTTGTGTATAATATAAAGTATTACTTCAAGTTCCTCTCAAATCTTTTCTCAACCTGCCTGGTCCAATAAGCCACTGGCATACACCTCAATATTATATTTTACTAGTTTTTTTTCCCCTTTAAACAGGTTTTATAGATGAGAACAGAAATAAAGAAAAACAGCTGTGTCCACAATACAGCTTGGAAAACAAAGCTACAATACCAATTAGCATGTAGTTAAACAAGGGCCAAAATGACATTCCAGCAACAAATCCAGGCAGAAGCTCAACACTACCATATACTCACACATGCACACAACCATAGGCACCCGAGTACCCCTCGCCCTCTGACCCACAAGTTATTTTATTTGTTACCTAAGTGTCAAAGAATCACAGTAGATAAGAAATCCCATTTTACATCCTTGGATTGCTCAGTTTTTACGGGTTGGCCTTTTAGGGTAGGGTCACACATTGTATTTATGCAGTATATTTCACGAAGCGCAAAATCCGCTATGCAGGAAGAAATATGCTGCATATTCTCCTATAAGCAGACACAGGGTTACCTGCGGCAGCCCTGAGTGTGCAGTGAAGTGCACGGTCGGGACAAGCACTAATGTGACACGCGAACCTGTATACAAACCTCACTGTGCACACAGTGCTGCTGCTAGGTATCCTTGTGTGCCTGCTCATAGGAGAATATGCAGTGTATTTCTCTCTCCGCAGCAGATTTTACACATATGCTATGTGTATGCTACCCTTAATGTACCATATATAAATGAAATGGTACTAAAAGCATCCCTCTCCTGTATTGGCTTCTGCAGACATCTTCTGTCTTCTAATGTAACCATAATGACTACAGGGAAGAAGGCATGCTGGTACTGTTTACTAGAGATTTCATGAAAAATTTGATTCTGAACGAATCTGAATTTCCTCACGCTTTTTGGTAACGAATCTCTTCTTTCAGTACATTTTGTGTGGACCGGGGGCTAAAATGGCAGCTACACATGTGAGGACATGGGACAAGGAAGTCTGGGAAGGCAGAAAGGTGGGTAGGCAGGATCACCCTGAATCACATGGTGGCATGCAGCCTATCAGTAGCCAGCCAGCCCTGTGATGTCACAGCACTACATATTCGGCAGCCATTTCCGAAGACGGGTATTTCCCGTTTTGCTGAAAGAGCAGAGACTGTGTGTGCGCACTAATCACCGTTACTGACAATACAGATCTTTACAGCAGTGAATCCGTTCACCTCAGGCCCACATTAGTTCTGGCTAGAGAGAGAGCAGACACTGTGTGGTCACTAATCAGCCTTACTGACAATACAGATCAGCGCAGGCAAAATCCATTGACCTCAAGCCCGCATCACTGAAGGCAGACAGGCAGGGAGAGTTTAGAGGTAGTTTCATAGTCTGCCAATTGAGTTCAGAACTGGGAGCAATCCCCATTCAAAGACTGCAAGCAACCATAGTCCAGGCAGGGACAGTTCAGAGAGAGAGAGAGAGAGTAAGTTTTTTTTCTGTTGCAACCATACTGGGATGTATTACTGTAAAAAAAAAAGGAAAAATATACGCATTCCGCAGTTCTACTTTTTTCTGGTTAAAGCTAATAGGGGGCAGTAAGTGTAAAAGCACTAAAAGACTTAAGCACTAGATTGTTAATCTTATTTCTGGTGCAACCGTACTGGGGCGTATTACTCAAAAAAAAAGTGAAATATACATGCACTCCGTTGTTGTAAGTGTTTTCTGTTTCAAGCATATAGTGGCCTGTTAGTGTAAAAGCAGGGATATATATACACACATTGACCCTCATTTACTATTGCAAACCCGATATGTTTTTTCGAGTTGTGTGCCAGATTCTGGTGCATTGCGCTGGAAATTCTGTCTGCGCTAGAATTTGTGCCAGAATTGAGAAAAACCCGACTAACTCTCCATTCTACTCAGAAAACCTGAAAAAGGGGCCTGGTCATCAGGAAAAGTGGCGTGGCCCCAGAAAAGGGGCGTGTTTCTGACATTTTCACTACAAACCAACATATTTACTAAGGTTTCTACATAAAATGTGGTGGATTTGAGCTGATGAAAACCCTACAGATCAGAGCATGTGTAAAAAAAAAAAAAAAAAAAAAAAAATAAATGTAGGGTAAGGCAAAATGTAGGGAAACCTTAGTAAATACCGTGGAAAAAAAATTGTAGGGAATTAAAACCCACAAAGAAACCTACACTCCACTCTTAGTAAATCAGGGCCATTGAGTGTTCAGCAAGTTTCAGTTGCAGCCATATAGGGGCGTATTTCTCTATAAAATGTAAAATATAGATGCACTCCGCTGTTGTACGTGATTTTTATTCCAATCGTATAGTGGCCTGTTAGTGAAAAGCAGGGATATATATACACACACATTGCATAGCAAAAAAGAAAAAAAAAAAAAAGAAGAAGAAACATAGCCAGCACAACTACCTAATACACAGGTGCACACTGCTTTGGCATATACAAAGTATATAAAAAAGAAGGTTACAGCAGCACTCTTGGTCAAAAAATGGAGGTTCTTAGCGTACTTTTTGATCAAAACGTGTCCCCCATCCACCATCCTGCTTGTCACCCAGTCAGAGGCCATATGCCCAGCAGAGGTGAGTGGATTAAGCATGTTAAGCATGGTCCCATTCGACATGAGGCCACCTCCATGTGGTGGATGGAGGACACATTTTGATCAAAAAGTGCGCTAAGAGCCTCCATTTTGTAAATGGTGTACACGATGTAAATGATGTAAGAACTGCGGAGCACTCACCAGGTATGTTCAGTCAGAGGCTTCTTTATTGTCACTTCGTACAAACGGGATACATGCAGGGGAGGATGGTGGAGACGCAGGGGTATTCAAGACGGCGACGGACCGTTTACACGCCAAAGCGCTTCGTCAGGCCATCAAGCACCGGCCTGACGAAGCGCTTCGGTGCGTTAAGGGTCTGTCGCCGTCTTGAATACCCCTGCGTCTCCACCATCCTCCCCTACATGTATCCCATTTGTACGAAGTGACAATAAAGAAGCCTCTGATTGAACATACCTGGTGAGTGCTCCACAGTTCTTACATCATTTACTTATTTTTTATATACTTTGTATTTGCCAAAGCAGCGTGCACCCATGTATTAGGTAGTTGTGCTGGCTATTTTTCTTTTTTGTGTTTTTGCTATGCAAGTTAGGGGGAGTGGCACCCTCTCTAGCCGTGCACCCCTCCCTGTTTCACAGGAGGTTTTTAAATTTATAGTGGATCCTGCATATCACCCTTTTTTTTGGGGGGAAAATTCTGTGAATTGGCCTAAGCTAATTTTTGAAAAATTTGCCCATCTCTACTGACTACCATTATAGTAATGATTTCAGGAGACTTACTTACTGTATAGTCAGTAGTACACCAGACCTTTTCATGGCGTAATGCAGGTTGGTAAGCAGGAAGCTTTAAAAGTGAGAGCTGCCACTGGGAAAATCATCAAGGTTAGGATAAGTTCACACATAGCAACACATTAGGAAATGTAAATATTTTACTTTATCACTTGACTAGAGGTCAACTTTACATGACTACTAAAAAGATATCACTAGAGGGGATGACTCAGCTTGATTTCTGTTTTATTGGTTACATTTTTGTACATTATGATTGTGAATACTCTTTAAAATGTTTGCTCACTTATAAATACTTTTTTGCATTTACTTAGAAATAATAAATACCATGCTTTGTTTCACTGAGGTTGTATGCATAATATTGTATGGATCCTTACAGTCCTGAGCTACTATTTAAAGTTCTGTAGGCTTCAGTGTTATTAAAGGGGTAGTCCAGTGGTGAAAAACGTATCCCCTATCCTAAGGATAGGGCATAAGTTTGAGATCGCGGGTGGGTCCGACCGCTGGGGCCCCCTGCGATCTCTCTGTATGGGGGCCAGGCTCTCCGGCCAGACACGCCCCCTCAATACATCTCAATGGCAGAGCCGGAGATTGCCGAAGGCAGCGCTTCGGCTCTGCCATAGAGTTGTATTGAGGGGGCGTGTCGGCCGCCGCTTCGTGCGGAGGTTGACACGCCCCCTTCCCGCGGGCTCTCGGGGCTCCGTACAGGAGATCACAGGGGGCCCCAGCGGTCGGACCCCCCGCGATCTCAAACTTATCCCCTATCCTTAGGATAGGGGATAAGTTGTTCACCACTGGGTTCACCACTGGACTACTCCTTTAATATCCTTCAGAATGCCTTACTGACTGGGTGTCTATCTATACTGGGCTTATGGTAGTTTGTGTTCTGGGTAGATCAATATTTGCCTTAGCCTTTGTACAGGACGGGACCTAATCCCCTAATAAAAGCTATAACTCTAGAGGAGTCCAAAATATGTAATGCAATGTATCTTTAATTTTTTATTACATCTCTCCATAAACTGTAAATGGTTTTCAAGGATGAAAACACAGCTCATATGGACGTAATGGTTATGTCTTTATGGTGACTTTTCCCTGTTCACAACAGGACTGTGTTATGTCTTGAATATCACAATCATGTTACATTTCCTTTTAAGTTTGCTCATAAACTTAGTCATTTTAATACCCAGATGTCTTTTTGTTGTACTTCTCTTTTGATTTATTTCTGCATTTTACAGATGTAAATTAAAAAGGATTTTAATTGTTCTTTTGTGTTTTAGTATAGAAGTTTTTTTTCTTATTATAAATGCAAAGATTTTTCATGGTCTCTGTTTATACAGTAGGTGTGGCATAAGCTGTATTTTACCTTTGTCACATTGCATTGTAATATTTATTGTAAGTCATACTCTTATTTTCTGACGCCTTTTATTTAGAACAGAAACAAATTTGAAAAAGAGCCTTTCAACTTGTTACATCATAATCCTTTCTTCATAATAAATGTAAAAACTTTTACTTTAACTTTCTGACTTCCTTATAAATTATTTCTACAATTTACGAATAACAAGGGATATAGACATCAATTTGTAATAAAAGAATTCAAGATTGTAGCCGTAATTATGGATAAATAAAAATGTACTAACCTGGTTTAACTCCTTAACCCCTTAAGGACCAATTTTCGTTTTTACACTTTTGTTCCCCCCCCCCTTCTAAAAATCATAACACGTACAATTTTGCACCTACAGACCCATATAAGGGCTTGTTTTTTATGTCACCAATAGTACTTTGTAATGACATCATTTATTTTACAACATAATTGCCCTTATTTACTAAGAGAGGAGTGTAGGTTTCTTTGTGGGTTTTAATCCCCTACAATTTATTTTCCACAGTATTTACTAAGGTTTCCCTACATTTTCCACTTTCCCTACACTTTGCTTTTTTTTTTACACATGTTCTGATCTGTCTGGTTTTCCTCAGCTGAAATCCACCACATTTTCTGTGAAAACCTTAGTAAATATGTTGGATTTTTGTGAAAATGTGGGGAACACGCCCCTTTTCGGTGATCATGCCCCTTTTTTTTCAATTCTGGCGCAAATTCTGACGCAGACAAAACATGTCGGATTTGCAATAGTAAATGAGGGCCAATATGCGGCAAAACAAAAAAAAACTTATTTGTGGGGTGAAATAAAAAAAAAATACACAATTTTGCAACTTTTTAGGGCTTCTTTTTGGTAAAAATGACACCCAGATTTATCAAACTTTTTGAGAAAAAAAATAGAGGGATTTTCCCCCCGCAACCAATCACAGCTCAGCTAACGCTCCATTTTTTCTCTCACAGTTTGATAAATCTGGGCCCTTATCTTTATTCTGTAGGTCCATACAGTTACAAGGATACCTTATTTATATAGGTTTTATTTTATGTTACTTAAAAAAAATTATAATTACATGCACCAAAATTATTATTTTTAAAATTGTCATCTTCTGATCCCTATAACTTTTTAATTTTCCGCATATGGGGATGTGTTTTATTTTGATGGGACTTTTTGATCGCTTTTTAGTAATATTTTTATATTATATGAAGGGACCAAAAATGCACAATTTTGGAATTTTATATTTTTTTATGATTACGCCATCGACCATATGGTTTAGCTAACCTTACATTTTAATAGTTTGGACATTTACACACGTGGCGGTACCACACATGAATATTTTTGTTTTTCATTACATTATTTTATTTAAAAAATGGGAAATAGTTGGTTGATTCAAACTTTTATTAGCAGATGGGCTTATTCACATTTATCAAATAGGGGGCTATAAGATGCAATCTTTTGATTCCTTACACTGTTCAATGCTATGCCTTAGCATAGCATTGATCAGTGATATCGGTGTTCTGCTGCTCCAGCCGGCATTGCCTGGATCCTGATCGTACGGTGAGGAGGCAGGTATGTGCCCTTCCACCATCCTCTCAACTGATCGGGACATCGCAATTTTGTCACTACAGTCCCGATGAGCTCCGCTGAGCTACCAGGATGCTTTCAGTTTCATTTTAGATGCCATGATCATCTTTGATTGCGGTGTCTACAAGGTTAATACCGGTCTCAAACAATAAACTGGGGTATGACTTACAAATTTAAAATGCAATTTATTGGTTATATTCTTAGTAAAAACATACATATAACCCCTTGAACAAAACAAAAAGTATTCACCTGTGACCACGTATAGGAATGAAATATTTGCAGAGAATAGAAAACATGTAGTAACAATAATAATATCCACCTCCTTATTATATTGCACATCAGTTAGTCACTTTCATAGTCTCCAGATAGTGACTTATTGCACATGTATTATATAGCACACATATTATATTGCACATACCCTTAGACCTACAGTGTCAGTTCGGACCTTATGATGGGAGATACCACAATTGCAAGGACAGCTGATGTATCCTGTCCCTGCACTCCCTATCTGTCTCTCTCATGTAGTGCAGGTAGGGCTCTAATGTCACCTTCCACTCACTGTTTGGCACGTAACTGGGGCACTCCCGTGCCCCAGAACCCTATCCCTACACTGGTATGGTCCTGATAAGTGTACACAGTTAAGGGGATAATATATAAAAGTGCAAGTGCTCTGGTGAAAATATAATATATCAAATCATATCATAAGTTAAAAAAAAAACACATGTAGTACAACATGACCTGGCCAGACAGACAAACGCATGTAGTACAAACAGGTAAGCAAAACACACACATGCTGCCAAAACATATAACATATAAATGTATATTGCAAAAAAATAAAACTTACAAAGAAGATGCTACATAGTCAAAAAATTAACCACCGGAGCACTCCTTTAAAGGGGTGCTCCGGGTACTCAACTGGCTCCAGAAATTTTTACAGATTTGTAAACTATTTCTATGTAAAAATCTTAATCCTTCTAGTACTTATCAGCTGCTGTATGCTCAAGAGGAAGTTGAGTTGTTATTTTTTGTCTGAGCACAGTACTCTCTGCTGACATTGCGGTCCATGACAGGAACTGTCCAGAGTAGGAGCAAATCCCCATAGCAAACCTCTCCTGCTTTGGACAATTCCTGACATGGACAGAGGTGTCAGCAGAGAGCACTGTGGTCAGACTGAAAAGAACTACTCAACTTCCCCTAGAGCATACAGCAACTGATAAGTATTGGAAGGATTAAGTTTTTTTTAATATAATTAATTTACAAATCTGTTTAACTTTCTGGCACCAGTTGATTTGAAAAAAAATCCACTGGAGTGCTTTTTTTTAATTGTGGGCAAATGTATTATTTAGTAGATTAGTCCTGTTGGGTCTTGTACCAAAGTTTTTCCTGTTATGTACCAAAAAAACTATACCGAGAACCACCAATTTTTACTCTAGATATCTTTAAGTGGCCCATATTTTTGTCCACATTGTTAGGCAGGGTTCAGACAGAAATTTCTGAGCGTATTTCTCATCAGAATTTATGCCTGTGAATTCCGGTGCAGCAGAATCCCATTGCTGTCAAAGGGATTCTGCTGCACAGTGCACAATACGGAATTTTAGCAACTGGAATTCTGCCTCCAAAAAAAATGAGCTCTGTCATTCTTTAAGCAGAATCCTAACATATTTTTTTCTGTCTATGAGGGCGGCAATGTCCAAGCAGTCCTGGTGACTGAATCCTTAATGTGAACCCAACCTTATTACGTCTTAAGGTACAGCCCACGTACTTACGTGGGACCGTACCCGCAAACTAGAACTCATAGGTGAAAATGGCCACTTTTTTATGTGGACAAAAAAAAATGCATGGTTAAGTCAGTAATCAGTACTTACAGTAGAATTGTTTGGTGCACAATGATAATAAATGTGCCATTTGTAACATGCACCAAAGTAATGTGCAATTACCAGCAAATATTTATATGATGACCAATGGTAAATTGCCCTCAATGTCTGGCACTTGTTCTAATGTCCGGTATCTATTTGACAGGTTGTGTGTTTGTTTGACCATCCTGTTATTTTGCCTGCTGATCAGTGTGTTTTCTTGTTTCCTCACTTGATGATCTCGTGAGTCCAAATGCAATATCCTCGTTCTAATCCTGCTGCTGTATCCTTCTTCCAGTCCTGCTAATGGTGACCACATCTGAGTCCTTCTTCTATGTCTCATTTCGGCCCTACAGCTATGTCCTTGATTTAACTCCAGTGTTCTTATACCTGTCCTGTTTCTGTGACCATGCTGGGTTCACACTACGTTTTTGCCATACTGTTTTCAATCCGTTTTTCTAAAGAAAACCGTATGGCAAAAAAACGGATGGAACAGTATGGAAAAAAGTAAACCGTATGCGTTTTTAAACAGTATACTGTTTTTAAAAGTGCATACAGTTCCGTCAGTTTTTATAGAAAAAAAACCCATACGTTTTGGAAATTTTTGTCCATTTTTAATGGGAGGGGTCTTGGGTGGGGACTTTAGGATTCAAATGCGCATGTGCAAAGTAAAAACGTATACGTTTTTCCCGTATGGAACCGTATACATGTGCGTTTCCCATCGACGTCCATGTTAAAAAAAAACGTATGCGGTTGCAGTACGGTTTTTAAACTGGAGTCAAAACCATGGTTGACCACAATTTTGTCTCTGGTTTAAAAACCGTACTGCAACCGCATACGTTTTTTTAACATGGACGTCAATGGGAAACGCACATGTATACGGTTCCATACGGGAAAAACTTATACGTTTTTACTTTGCACATGCGCATTTGAATCCTAAAGTCCCCACCCAAGACCCCTCCAGTTAAAAATGGACAAAATTTTTCAAAACGTATGGGTTTTTTTTCCATAAAAACGGACGGAACTGTATGCACTTTTAAAAACAGTATACTGTTTAAAAACGCATGCGGTTTACTTTTTCCCATACTGTTCCATCCGTTTTTTGCCATACGGTTTTATTTAGAAAAACGGATTGAAAACAGTATGGCAAAAACGTAGTGTGAACCCAGCCTTACTCTCTTGCTGTTTCTTAAACAGCATCTGTTCTGTCACCCCTACTCTGTCCATTTGCCAACAGGTGGCCATTTTAGGCATTAACACTATGTTCACACGGCCAATGTTTGCCCGTAAGTCCTAATGTTGCTTGTTTTGGCACCGCTTGGAAATATCTTCTTCGTAGAAGGCTATGCATTTCTGAATGGAATTCACAGAATCCTTGTACTGGTTCAATGTTTCTGCAGATGCTAGAATTGGGATTTCTCTTCCGGGGAAAATTCTGCCGTGTGCACAGTGCAGCACAATCCCATTGAAATCAATAGGACTCTGCTGAAGCAAACTTTCCAAATAAAATAATTCCTCTGAGAAATTCCGCTGTGTGAACAAGACTTTGTTCATGGCAGGACTATACCACTGATGGGCATGTGAGATATATTAACATGATTTTATACGTGCACACATGTTATTGAATGTATAGTATTCCTCCTTAGAGGCGAATTTATCAAGACCAGTGTCCGGTACAATCCACTTCACTTTGAATTACCTTTCCTGCTAACCATTTTTTTTTTAACATAATGAACACTGTTTATTTTGAAACAACACTTTGTGTGTAGATAATATGGTTTTATTGTTTTTACAGATACAATGTTAATGTTGACATTGTTATACAGAGCAAAGGAAATAAAGAGCCAACTCATTTTTGTGTCTGCTGCAAGTTCTTCAGGCGTGGTGCAGAAGGTCACAGGTGTAAGTTAGTTCTGGCTGACAGAACAAGCAGCGTCTGTCATCAGCCTCTTTTACATAACATAGCTGCAAGCTTTCACAAACTTTCTTCTACTGCAGGCATAGCCCTACCGAGCCTTGTCAGTACTGTGACTAAATGTACACTGAAAAATTCAATAGGACAACATACTTAAGTAAATAGAGTCTAAGGAGTAATTGCGCACTGCTCTACACCAGTTTGCTTTTCTCGAGTCATGTGATTTAAACTGCCATCATTTTTACGTACAGTATCATTTCTTTAATACAGCATCTGCCTAAAGCCAGATTTTTTAGATTTCTCAGATGGCTAGGTTCACATACCACTGGAAAAAGGAACCTGGTGATTTTTACACTCAAATGTATTTGTAATTTTGTGCAATGTATTTGTAATTTTGTGTGAGTCAGTGTTACTGCTGCTCCTGCCCTCCCATCAATGCAAAGTCATTAGGAGTAATCTGTTAATCATGGGGAAGGTAGGTGAGGGCATTGGCGACGGTTCTGGTACACACTACATGCATTCAGGTGTAGGTTCTCTGAACTTACACTACATTTCAATAAGGGCTCATTCACACTTCTGAAATTCCACTTGCAGACTCACAAAATTGGCCCTACCCGGAATTGGCTCTTATCTCACATGGAATTTAACCATTGAAATAAACTTGGGGAAAAAATAGTCCTATTGAACAAATGAGACTCTGCTGCTGAGTTCTGCTGAAAGAATGAAGAATGTTCATTCTTTCAGTGGAATCTATAGGGTGGGCCATTTATATGGATACACCTTAATACAATGGGAAAGGTTGGGTATATTAGTATATGTGAGGGGGGAAACTTTTCAAGATGGGTGGTGACCATGGCGGCCATTTTGAAGTCGGCCATTTTCAATCCAACTTTTGTTTTTTCAATAGTAAGAGGGTCATGTGACAAATCAAACTTATTGGGAATTTCACAAGAAAAACAATGATGTGCTTGGTTTTAAACTTTATTCTTTCGTGAGTTATTTACAAGTTTCTGACCACTTATAAAATGTGTTCAATGTGCTGCTCATTGTGTTGGATTGTCAATGCAACCCTCTTCTCCCACTCTTCACACACTGATAGCAACACCGCAGGAGAAATGCTAGCACAGGCTTCCAGTATCCGTAGTTTCAGGTGCTGCAGAATGGGCAAAACAAAAATTGGAACAGGACCCTCAGTTTACACAGAATATTTTGTTCAGTGATGAGGCAAACTTTTATGTGAATGGTGAAGTTAAAAAACAAAACCACTGCTATTCATCTGACACTAACCCACATTGGATAGATCCCTCCAAGACTGTTGGAACACAAAAATTGATGGTATGGTGTGGTATATGGGGTACAAAGATAGTGGGGCCATTCTTCATCAATGGAAACCTCAAGGCCACTGGATATGCGAAATTGCTACATGATGATGTGTTTCCCTCTTTATGCACTGAAGCTGGCACGTTCCTTGAGTTTTTCCAGCAAGATGGTGCACCACCACATTATGGATGTCAGGTCCGAGCATTCCTAGATGACCAGTTACCTGGAAAGTGGATTGGTCGTCGTGGGCAAGTTGAATGGCCCCCAAGGTCTCCCGATCTGACCCCCTTAGACTTTTATCTTTGGGGTCATCTGAAGGCAATTGTCTATGCTGTGAAAAAACGAGATGTGCAACACCTGAAACTACGGATACTGGAAGCCTGTGCTAGCATTTCTCCTGCGGTGTTGCTATCAGTGTGTGAAGAGTGGGAGAAGAGGGTTGCATTGACAATTCAACGCAATGGGCAGCACATTGAACACATTTTATAAGTGGTCAGAAACTTGTAAATAACTCATGAAAGAATAAAGTTATGTTAAAACCAAGCACATCATTGTTTTTCTTGTGAAATTCCCAATAAGTTTGATGTGTCACATGACCCTCTACCTATTGAAAAAACAAAAGTTGGATTCAAAATGGCTGACTTCAAAATGGCCGCAATGGTCACCACCCATCTTGAAAAGTTTCCCCCCCTCATATATACTAATGTGCCACAAACAGGAAGTTAATATCACCAACCATTTCCATTTTATTAAGGTGTATCCATATAAATGGCCGACCCTGTAGAATTTCTGCGGCAGCAGTGGGAACTATGTGGTGGAATCCCACTGAAATCAATGGGAGGATATGCAAATGGTATCTGCTCCCAGAAATTCCCCTTGGAAATTCTGGGCAATAATTCTGTAGTATGAACGGGCCTTAAGGGTAAGATCACTGGAAACAGCTTGTCTGCGCCTGTGTACCCAGTTTGGATCCATTACAAAATAAATCACAATGGTTACATCCTAGTAAAAAGCAGTAGACATAAGGCCAGTATGAAAACCCTATTTTAAGTATGTTCAGCCATTTTTTCATGGTTCTCTGCAGTGTAGTACAAAATGCTGGAATGAAGCGGGTTGCAAAATGGGTCCCACAGTTTCTTTTAGAAACAGTTATGTGCCCAGTGGTTTGTCTTCTGTCATATTCTTTGATTAAAGGGGTTATCCACCATAAGGTGATTTTAGTACGTACCTGGCAGACAGTAATGGACATGCATAGGAAGGATCTGCGCTTGTCTTGGGGCTAAATGGCTATGTCATGAGATTACCATAACACTGTGGCTAGCTGTTTGCAAAGTGGTATTTCCTGTTTGACTTCTTTTTTTGACTACAAATCCCACAATTTCATCTTCCTCCCTCCCACACATCACCATTGAAACATAAATGAGCTGCATCCATTCAAATCAGTGTGGTTTTCAATCAGGGTGCCTACAGCTGTTGCAGATTGATCTCTCTCCCACCAAGTGATCGCTCCACCATTGAAGCAGACAGGCTCCCTGTCATCAGCTGACTAGTGAGTTAGGTCTCAGCCGCATTGCAAGCTGGGAAAAATCTGAGACAACAGTCATTTTGTATACTGATAAAAATAAATATTGGAATGAAAATCACAGAAGAATTGTGAGAAAACCATCACACACAGGTACAGACACTATATTATGAACTGCACTAACTTTACAGCCCCCGTAGCATAGTCAAATAAAAATAATTCATGAAATACCCCTTTAAGAACCTTTTACACACACAATAAGTCAAATTAACTATTGTAAAGTTTTCATCCAAAAAACTGGCTTATGTGGAACAACATCTATGTGTTTTAGATACTTTTACACATCACTAAACAAAAGGGTGTTGCTTATTTGGAAAGGGGCATGACTGTTTAGGAAGGGCTCTGGCATAATACATTGACATGCACCAATAATGCATCAATTCTTAATATTTAGAATAGAAAGCGCAAAATTAGACTACAGAGTCTAAAGAATTATAAAGATCTCAATTTAAAACAGTTAAAACTAAAAATTTGAATTTAATTGCCAATTACAACCAATCACAGCTCTGGTTTCATTTTACCAGAGCTCGTTAAGATTTTAAAGCTGAGTTGTGATTGTTTGCTGTGGGCAAAAACCAGACCAAAGTGCCCACATGTCTACTACTACGATCATTTTTAGAATGATCAAAAGGAAAAATTACATAGCTCTAATTTATTTATTAATACTGAAGGAAGGTCCAAGGTTTACACTTCTTTTGCCTGACCTTGTGAGGGAAATAATAAATAATAATAAATGGGAACATATCCTTGTATAAAGGAAAAAGAGAATATTTCCTAAGGAAATTTTTAGGAATCTTCCCCTTCTCTCAGGTACAGGGATCGCAGAGGAGACTTTTGACTGGCATGTAAATGAATCCTTAGGCCTCTTGCATATAGGGGCGGAATAGACTGTATGTAGACACATGGGGGAGATTTATCAAAACCTGTGTAGAGGAAGAGTGATGTAGTTGGCCATAGCAACCAATCAGATTGCTTCTTTCATTTTTCAGAGGCCTTTTGTAAAAATTAAAAAAGTCTGATATGCGTACCAGCACCACTCTTCCTCTACACAGGTTTTGATAAAGCTCCCCCCTCAAGCTTACTATGTAGCTATAGACACTCCATGTGTCAGGTTATGGCAATCTGTGCTGCACCATTACTAAGTGCTTCTACATCACTAATAATTCTTCTATTTGAAAATAGTTCATTAATACATTGTCTAATGGAGCATACCACATTTTTTTTAGCCACATTTATACGTAATTAAATAGAAAAGAACTGCTGTATAATACCAAAATCTCTCTAGTCTATAGATGCCATACTAAGGCGGTTTTTATATGGTGAACACATCTCAAAGGAATGTTGAATCTTAATTGTATCAGGGTAAGTACTTTCCATTGTAACTTCTTTAGCATTTAGAACTTGGTTTGTTTCTGTAATGTGAAATTCAGATTTTTTGTTGTTCAAATGTAGTTGTTCTAGTGGCTTTTCCCACAGCCAATGCAGAGGTAGAAAAAGATCTTATGAAATATATATCAGGTCATCCTGATTGTTGTCGCCTAAGGCCTTTGGGGACACTGTGCAGTTTTTTGATGCATGTAGCAATGATGCATTATTTATGTTATGCTTATATTGTTCCTGTAATATTTAACATCTTCAAAGCTGCTGTACCTTTGTCTACCTACTTTTTTTTATTCTTACTGTGCAACTTTTATGTTACAGAATACATAGCTGTATTGCCCCATTGTGTTTGTTCAGCATAACTGAAATGGATTTCAAAAACTGTATTCTAGGCTTCTGTTTCTGATAAATATGGAGTAAATCATTTTCACTTCAGTGGTACAACTGAGACACATTGATATATCTTCCCTGTTGGCCATTCTGTTGAAAAAACTGACACAAAGCCATGCTCTATTATATAAGAAAAAGTGTGTTGTTTTAAACTATAGTCTCAAAGCTTTCACAACACTGCACAATAAATAATATTAAAAGAAGCACTCCAGGTTTTTTGTTCTTTCATATCATGCACTCTCACCACCACTAGTACTATAGCGCAAACACAGATGCATCCATGCGTTTTAAAAAATCACAGTGTTTGCTGAGTCAGAGAAAGTAGTCAGTCCTTGGTAAGCTGACGTCTTGTGCCCATATTATGCACACTCACCACCAGGGGGAGGATTATGTTTCTGATGGTTGCCATAATCACACCGAACAGTAGAATAAAGATGGAATGTAATGTATACTGCATGGTGAACACCTTGAAAAATATATTTAAAAAATGATTTATCTCTTATTGCTTCCCCCATATTGCTTCTCCCAAAAATTAATAAAAACTGATCAAAAGGTGATATGTACCCCATATTAGTAACAATAGAAACCGCAGCTCATCCCACAAAATAAATTAGCCCTCACGCAACTTGGATGGCCGGAAAGGGGATAAGATGTCTGACCTTGGGGGTCCCGCTGCTGGGGACCCCCACAATGTTGCATGCGGCACCCAACTGTTTCTTGTCACACCCCCTCCCATAGACTTGCATTGAGGGGACGGGGCGTGACGTCACACTGGGCGGAGTCCTGATGTCACAGACTTCCATTCCCGTGGTCGCGACCGAGACCCTCCAGCGCTCCCGGACAAGAAACAGGTGGGTGCCGCATGCAACATTGCGGGGGTCCCCAGCGGCGGGACCCCCGCAGTCAGACATCTTATCCCCTATCCTTTGGATAGGGGATAAGATGTCTAGGGTGGGAGTACCCCTTTAAGGGGCTAATTCCTGTGAACTATTGTGAATTATTTGATGGTGTAGTTTTTAAAATGGGTTGATATGAGGGGGTTTCTAGCATCATCAAAAATGAACTCCACGGTCCTTGCCGGCCTTGTTACGGTCCTTGCCGGCCTTCCTTCTCCCATGAGACACTTTGGGGGAGATTTATCAAAACCTGGGCAGAGGAAAAGTTGTTCAGTTGCCCATAGCAACCAATCATATAGCTTCTGTCATTTTTCACAGGCCTTGTTAAAAAGGAAAGAAGTGATCTGTTGATCTGTTTGGTTGTTCTAGGCAACTCAGCAACTTTTCCTCTGGACAGGTTTTGATAAATCTCCCCCTTTATTCTCCTATCTGACACCATAGGTACTTGGAAAGCGCTCAGGAAACTATATAAATAACTTTTTGGTCTGTCAAAGCATCTACCTCTTTTGCATATGCTGACCTTCCCTACATCAAACCTGCATCCTCTATATAAACACTGGCAAACTGTGGGGATTTGCACATTTGGGGACATGCTGGACAAGTTATCAGGAATCTTCATGGAGTGGGAAGATTTTAAATTACAACACAATTTATCTGGTAACCATAGATGGCTGTACAACCAATTTAGGTCCTTTTTTAAATTTTTTGTCCAGGTCTATTTTACTGTGAAACACCCCAACAACAGGGTCATCCCAACATCGTTGTCTGAGGAATACGCAGCTCTTATACATCTATCTGCAATCAAGCCCCTATCTCGCTGATCCATGCAAAGCTGTGGCTTTGCAGGGATCAGGGTAAACGATCAGTGTGTGCAGTGTTATAGCCCCCATGGGAGCTATAACACTGCAAAAAAAAGTGGGAAAAAAAGTCTATTAGCATGGCACATCTTGACTTGACAATATTTTCCCACTCTTTCTTGCAAAAGCACTCCAAATCTGTCAGATTGCAAGGACATCTCCTTTGCTCTTTTAGATGACCCTACGGATGCTCATTTGGATCAAGGTCAGGGCTCTGGCTATGCAATTCCAAAATGTTAATCTTCGTTTGATAAAGCCATGCTTTTGTGGATTTGGATGTGTGCTTTCTCACTACCTTATACTTTATCTTCAGCTTTCTAATAGATGCCTGAAGGTTTTGTGCCAAAATCGCCTGGCGTTTGGAACTGTTCATAATTAGCTCAATTAAAATGACACCACAAAACTAAAGGTGAATGAGGAAAGGAAACCATGATAGTGGTTGCTAATCAGACATCAAAAAGATAAGCACCATGTACCACACTGTAAAATATAAAGGGGTACTTGGAGCATCAGTACCTGCACTGTTATGGTAGATTTCTGAGAGGCTGTGACTGTATTGGCAGCGCCAGCCATTACTTGATGATTTATATACTGTATACCTATGTATCTGGTTACCAATTCATGCACACCTGATTTTTCCCCTGATGAGGTCACAAATACATGTGTACTGAAACACGTAGGGTGAGGAAGTATTGGTGTGACTGATACTGTACGTAGTGTGGTGCTATTTATACTCTAGTATCCCTTTATATTTAACAGTGGGGTATATGGTACTTCTTATCTTTTTGATGTCCGATTAGGAGCCCCTATCATGGTTTCTTTTACTCCTTCAGCTTTAGTTTTGTGGTGTCTTTTTAATTGAGCTTTTATACCTCTCTCCCCCTCATTTTGACTAATCTTGACTGGGAGTTTTTTGGTTATCCAGGTGTATAGACACCAGTTTATTCTTCTAGTATTCCTTATTGAACTGTTCATAATTCCATCCACCCTAACTAATGGTTCCAGCTAAAGGAAAAACAGCCCCAAAGCAAGATGCTGCTACCTCCATGGTATGGTGTTCTTTGGCTGATGCGCATTGTTGTTTTTGGGCAAAACATACCTTTTGAAGTTATGGCCAAAATGTTTAGGCTTGGTTTCATCACACCATAACGTTATTTTTCACATGCTTTTGGATGACTTTGGCTGCATTTTGTAAGAAAAGGATTCTGTCTTGCCACCCTGCCTCATAGCCAATTCATATGACGAATACAGGATATTGCTGTCACATGTAACACACAGCCAGTACATGCCATAAATTCCTGCAGTTCCTTTAATGTTGCAGGATGCCTTTTGGATGCCTCCCTGACCAGTTTTCTTCTCATCTTTTCTCGTTTCCAATTTTCTCCAATTGATGATGACTGTTCCATGGTATATCTGATGCTTTGGAAATTCTTTTGTACCCTTTTCCTGACTGATATAATTAAAAAAAGAGCTCCTTCTGATGCTTTGAAAGCTCTCTGCGGACTATAGCTTTTGCTCTGAGATGCAACTTAGACAGGAAAATCCTACTTTAACAGCTGAACTTTATTTGCAATTATTTTTAGTCACTTTAACTTAAAAAAAATAGCCCTAATTCATCTCCGTATACGGAAAAAATTAAAAAGTTATAGGGGGCAAAAGGGAATATTTTTAAATGTACTAATATTTGTGCAAAAAGTTATATAATTTTAAAAGAAATAAAACAATCAAACCTATATAAGTAGTGTATCATTTTAATCATATGGACCTACAGAATTAGGATTAGGTGCCATTTTTATTGAAATGTGCTCCCTCGGAAGCCCCCAAAAGTTACAAAATTGTGTTTTTTTTCTCAATATTTATTTCCTGGTTTCGCCATAGATTTTGTGGTGAAATTATTGATCTCATTGTTAAGTAAACTTGGTGGCGCAAAAAAAACAAGCCCTCAAATGGGTCTGTAGGTGGAAAATGTAAAGCATTATGATTTTAAGAATGTGAGGAAGAAAAAACAAAAGTGCAAAAGTGAAAAAACATGTGGCCCTTAAGGGGTTAAATGATGGCAGGTGTGTAATGACTATTTAACAAAAGTCTGAATATTATTGATTAATTCTGAATGCAGCCACTTTCCCAGTTATAGGAGGGTGTGCACACTTATGCAACTAGGTTATAGCGTTTTACTTGTTTTTTCTTTCCCTCTCAAAGATTTAAGTTTGTTTTGCAATTGAGTTGTTCATGTTATTGGTCACAATA
This sequence comes from Hyla sarda, assembly GCF_029499605.1. Taxonomy (NCBI): domain Eukaryota; kingdom Metazoa; phylum Chordata; class Amphibia; order Anura; family Hylidae; genus Hyla; species Hyla sarda. The sequence goes on along the minus strand of NC_079189.1, from coordinate 374,946,484 downwards.
AAGGTGGAAAAAGTTCTGACATCTTTATCTTGACATTTTAAGAGGGTGTGTAGATTTTTTTTATTTCCACTGTAGTTTCAAACGAATATTTTTATTTATACATGTTTAGTCCCATTGCATGTACAAAGAAGATGATCTCAATGAAGGAACAGGGAGATTGTTGAATGAAAGTCACAAAGTAGCAGAAAATTGTCCTCAAGCTAATATCAAGTAGAGGGAGACAAAAAAAAATGCTGAGTGGGGCGGTGCGAACGGGACCCAGGGGACAGCATCTAAAGCGTCTTTAAACCCACCTACAGGAGCAGTTAAGAGTTCATTTACATATGGCAAGATTGTGTTATATCTCAGGAACGGCTGAACCGATTTGGGTTAGAAATACATTGTTTTACTCAGGATCACCCACATCAACTATCTGTAAATTTTGGATATTAGGGTTGATCCATCTGTCAGTTTTCTTTTAACTTTTAATATAGCATTAAGTGAAATTTGTGGCTTATAATGTCTCAAAAATTCCTCCACAAAATTCACTATAAGGAATCAAGCAAATGAAAAAAAACCTGCATATTCCACAAATTGCTGATGAGTCATATTAGTACAGATAATATTAGTGCAGGTAACACTTACATTCAACTGCAAGGAGTAGACAGCTATAATTATTATACCATTTCAGTACCAATCACCCATGATATACCGGTAGTTTGTGGGAATGTACACAATTGACCCCGAATATGAAAACAAGTGGTGGTAAGCAACTTGCATGTGGCGACCCAAAGGATATTTCCAAACATCAAAAACAAATCACAATGGTGCCGGACTCCACAGGGGACAAACTGGTGAGCAAAGAGTGATTTCCAAACAAAAACAAAACAGAGAGGCAAAATGATAATCATAATCCATGTGATAATAAACAAGGTAAATATAGTCATAGCAAGTAAAAGGCCATAATTTGAGGAAGCCCTGGCTGTTAATAGAGCTCCTTGTCACATTGGGAAGATTGGGACGTGTTTTGATATGTTGGTGATGTTTAGGGTTTCGGTAAGGCACCTGTCCCTAGGTTTTTTCTTTCCACCATTTGGTCCCTGCAATTAAACAAAATATCTTTGTATGCATAGCCTTGTACTTGGTTATGTGACATTACTATTGGTTAGTGGGGACTGTGATATTTGTTGTATAGGAAGGACAGGTGCGCTTTAAGAGGGGTTTATGGTTGTTCCCCATTTTTTTAATTAATTTTAATTTGTCTGTATGTCATTTAGATGAGTATGTTTTGTTTGTTAATAAAGATTATCATTGCTGTTACTTCTGTATACCGGTGTGCGCATTAATGGTGATATATTTTGTTTTTTGGGATTTCTGTATGCTTTGTATTAACAATGGTATCACATGATTGTGGACTGAGCCCACTGTTTTGTGTTTTGATGTTAGTAATATTTGGTGACATCATTTGGGCCACCGCATACAAGTTGCTTACCACCACTTGTTTTCATAGACTGGGTGAATTGTGTATGTTCCGATAAGCTGTACCATGGATGATTGTTTCCCATACAGTATAATAATATTAGCTGACTTAGGTCTCTTTACGGTTGAACATAAGTGTTTGTTACCTGTTTTTAATATTTATTATTGTTTTTTGCATTATCAGCAATAAGTGGAATATTTAAGTCTTTTTTGCTTGATCACTTAACACCTTGGGTCCCCAAAATCCTTAAAGGGGTTGTGCGCTGCCCTGACTTTCGGAGCTCCACTCACAGCGTACGGAAGTTCATTTCTCCGAATGCTGTGTGCGGGCTTCCGTGTTCGCGGCCGCCGGGCGTGATGTCACGCCCGGCCCCTCGGGACGTCTCGCCCGCTCCCTCAATGAAAGTCTATGGGAAGGGGGTGCGACCGCTGTCACCCCCCCTTCGCATAGACTTTGGTAGAGGTACGCCCTGAGTCCTTAAAGGGGTTGTGTGCTGCCCTGACTTTCGGAGCTCCGCTCACAGCGTCCGGAAGTTCATTACTCAGAACGCTGTGTGCGGGCTTCCGTGTTCGCGGCCACCAGGCATGACGTCATGCCCGGCCCCTCCTGACGTCTCACCCGCCCCCACGCCTGGTGGCCGCGAACACGGAAGCCCGCACACAGCGTTCGGAGAAATGAACTTCCGGACGCTGTGAGCGGAGCTCCAAAAGTCAGGGCAGTGCACAACCCCTTTAAGGACTCAGGGCGTACCTGTGCGCCCTGGTCCCATTAATGGGGTTTAAACCGTTCTCATGACCGGAGAACGCTTTAAACCCTGTTGGTCCTGACTGCTATCAGCATTAACCCTTTAGACGCCGCAATAAAAGTTGATAGCGGCGTCTAAAACGAAAACAAAAGTATCCCGGCAGCTCCGCTGAGCTGATCGGGACTATCCCAACTATTATTGCGATGTTCCGATCAGCTTACTGGACGACAGGAGGGTCCTCACCTGTCTCCTAATCATCCGATTGGCGATCTGCTGCTCAGGAGGCTAGAGCAGCAGAGCGCCGTGAACAATGATCAATGCTATGCTATGGCATAGCATTGATCAGTATATGCAATCAGAAAATTGCACGTTGTAGCCCCCTATGGGAAGCTAAAAAAAAGTGTAAAAAAAGTTTATAAAAGCTCATTAACCCCTTCCCTATTAAAAGTTTAAATCACTCCCTTTTTCCATTTATTAAATAAAATAATGTAATAAAAAATAATCATGCTGTACCACCGCATGCGTAAATGCCCGAATTATTAAAATATAAGGTTAGCTAAACTGCACGGTCGATGGCGTCCACGTAAAATATTAATAAAAAGTGATCAAAAAGTCCCATCAAAATAAAAAAGTTATAGGGTTCAGAAGATGTCAATTTTAAACATACTAATTTTGGTGCATGTGTTTAGGATTTTTTAACCCCTTAAGGACCAAGCATTTTTCCTTTTTTGCACTTTCATTTTTTCCTTTTTATAAATCATAAATCATAACCCTTTCAATTTTACACTTAAAAACCATATTAGGGCTTTTTTTTTGCCCCACCAATTCTATCTTGTAATGACATCAGTCATTTTACCTAATAATTTAAGACGAAACGGGAAAAAAATCATTGTACGACAAAGTTGAAGAAAACATATTGTAAATTGTAAATTTTAGGGCTTCCGTTTCTACGCAGTACACTTTTCGGTAAAATGACACCTTACCTTTATTCTGTAGGTCCATATGATTAAAATGATACCCTACTTATATAGGTTTAATTTTGTTGTACTTCTGGAAAAAATCATAACTACATACACGAAAATTAATACATTTAAAATTGTCAAATTCTGACCCCTATAGGTGCCCACTGTTCCAAAGATCTGTCAAACGCCAGTGGGGTGTAAATGCTCACTGCACCCCTTATTAAATTCTGTGAGGGGTGTAGTTTCCAAAATGAGGTCACGTGGGGAGGGTCCACTGTTCTGGCACCATGGCTCTTTGTAAATGCACATGGCCCCTGACTTCCATTCCAAACAGATTCTCCTTCCAAAAGCACAATGTCGCTCCTTCTATTCTGAGAATTTTAGTGCGCCAGCAGAGCACTTGACGTCCACATATGGGGTATTTCCATACATAGAAATGGGGTTACACATTTTGTGGGGCATTTACTCCTATAAGCCCATGCAAAAATGTAAAATTTGGAGAAAAAAAACTGCATTTTAGTGATTTTTTTTTAATTTACACATCCAACTTTAACAAAAAGTCGTCAAACACCTGTGGGGTGTTAAGGTTCACTCTGCCCCTTGTTACGTTCCTTGAGGGGTGTAGTTTCCAAAATAGTATGCCATGTTTTATTAATTTTTTTGCTGTTCTTGCATTATAGGGGCTTTCTAAATGTGACATGCCCCCCAAAAACCATTTCAGCAAAATTTGCTTTCCAAAGGTGAAGTGTGACTCCTTCTCTTCTGAGCATTGTAGTTCGCCCCCAGAGCATTTTACGTCCTAACATGGGGTATTTCCATATATGGAGTTAAAACTTTTTCTCCTATTACCCCTTGTAAAAATTCTAAATCTGGGTCTACAAGAACATGCGAGTGTAACAAATGAAGATTTAGAATTTTCTCTTTCACTTTGCTGCTATTCCTATGAAACACCTAAAGGGTTAACACACTTACTGAATGCAATTTTGAATACTTTGAGGGGTGCATTTTCTCTAATGGGGTCATTTATGGGGTAATTCTAATATGAAGGCCCCTCAAATCCACTTCAAATCTGAACTGGTCCTTGAAAAATTCTGATTTTGAAAATGTTGTGAAAAATTTGAAAATTGCTTCTGAGCTTTGAAGCCCTCTGATGTGTTCCAAAAGTAAAACTATGTCACCTTTATGATGCAAACATAAAAGTAGACATATTGTATATGTGAATCAATATAAAATGTATTTGGAATGTCTATTTTCTTTGCAAGCAGAGAGCTTCAAAGTTCGAAAAATTTTACATTTTCAAATTTTTCATGAATCATAATCTTTCCAGTACTTATCAGCTGCTGTATGATCCACAGGAAGTTCTTTTCTTTTTGAATTTCCTTTCTACCTGACCACAGTGCTCTTTGTTGACACCTCTGTAGATCATATCAGCAGCTGACAAGTACTGGAAGATTAAGTTTTTTTTAATAGAAGTAATTTACAAATCTTTTTAACTTTCTGGCACCAGTTGATTAAAAAAAAAAAAAGAAAAAAAGGGTTTCCAGTGGAGAACCCCTTTAAGGTTAAAATGGGCTTGGCCCTTAAGGGGTTAAAGTGGTTCTCCACTGGAAAACCTTTTTTTTTTTTTTTCTATCAACTGGTGGCAGAAAGTTAAACTGATTTGTAAATAACTTCTATAAAAAAAATCCTGATCTTTCTAGTACTTCTCAGCTGCTCTATGATCCACAGGAAGTTCTTTTCTTTTTGAATTCCCTTCGGTCTGACCACAGTGCTCTCTGTCAAGAGTAGGATAGGATTTCTATGGGGATTTGCTCCTACTCTGGACAGTTCCTAAAATGGACAGAGGTGTCAGGAGAGAGCACTGTAGTCAGGCAGAAAGGAAATTCAAAAAGAAAAGAACTTCATGTGGATCATACAGCAGCTGATAAGTACTGGAAGGATTAAGATTTTTATAGAAGTAATTCACGAATCTGCAAAAAGCGAACCTGTAAGTAATAAAATATGTATTATACAATATAATAAAAATATATAATATATTTTTAAATAGACCAAAATAGTGATAAGAACATACAGAGGGAAGCTGTAATTTACAAATCTATTTAACTTTCTTGCACCAGAAAAGTTTTTCTGTGGAGTACCCCTTTAAGGGGTTATACTGAAAAAGTTTTTTTTTTTTAAGACCATATATTTTACTTAACCCCTTAAGGACGAAGCCTATTTTGGCCTTAAGGACGCAGGCAATATAATTTTTACGCTTTCGTTTTTTTCCTCCTCGCCTTCAAAAAATCATAACTCTTTTATATTTTCATCCACAGACTAGTATGAGGGCTTGTTTTTTGCGCGACAAGTTGTCCGTTTTAATGCTATCACTCACTTTACCATAAAATGTATGGCGCAACCAAAAAAATACTATTTGTGTGGGGAATTTAAAAAAAACCCCGCAATTTTGCTAATTTTGGAAGGTTTCGTTTTCACGCTGTACAATTTATGGTAAAAATGACATGTGTTCTTTATTCTTTATGTCAATACGATTAAAATTATATCCGTGATAACATACTTTTCTATTACTGTTGTGCTTAAAAAAAATCACAGACTTTTTAACCAAATTAGTACGTTTAAGATCCCCTATTTTGAAGACCTATAACTTTTTCATTTTTCCGTATAAGCGGCAGTATGAGGGCTCATTTTTTGCGCCGTGATCTGTACTTTTTATTGATACCATATTTGCTTATATAAAACTTTTAATAAATTTTTTATCAATTTTTTGGGAATAAAATGTTATAAAAAAGCAGCTATTTTGGACTTTTTTTTTTTACGTTCATGCCGTTCTCTGTACGGTATCATTAACATTTTATTTTAATAGTTCAGTTATAGTTATAGTTCAGATATTTACGCACGTGGCGATACCAAATATGTATATAAAATATTTGTTAACACTTTTTGGGGGTGAAATAGGGAAAATGGGGCAATTTAAGTTTTTATTGGGGGGAGGGGGTTTTTCTAATTTTTTTTTACTTTATTTTTTAACTTTTTTTCACTTTTATTTTTACACTTTAATAGTCCATAGGGGACTATTTAAAGCAATCATTAGATTGCTAATCCTGTTCAATGCTATGTATAGGACATAGCACTGATCAAGGTTATCGGTCATCTTCTGCTCTGGTCTGCGGGAAGGCAGATAAGAGCAGAAGACTCCCGTAAGACTGCGGAGGCAGGTGAGGGGACCTCCAGCTGCCATGCTGGATGATCGGATCGCCCCGGCAGCGCTGCGAGCGATCCGATCATCCAATTAAGTGACCGCGATGCTGCAGATGCCATGATCTGTATTGATCACGGCATCTGAGGGGTTAATGGCGGACATCCGCGGGATCGCGGATGTCCGCCATTACCGGCGGGTCCCTGGCTGCGATCAACAGCCGGGACCTGCCGCGCATGATCCGGGCATCGCTCCGATGCCCGCGGTTAGTCTTAGGACGTAAATGTACGTCCTGGTGTGTTAAGTACCACGTCACCATGACGTACATTTATGGCGCTCGTCGTTAAGGGGTTAATGCTATATTACATTTTAATACTATGCGACAGTGGCAATAGTGGAATTTATTTATTGTCAAATTTTGCATAACAATAAATATTTGTTTTATAGACCGCATGTCCCAAAATGATTGTAATAAAATTCATATGTATATAATAATGTTGACATTTTAAAATAATGAGTGTAAAAAGCTAGTTAAAACATAGTTGAAAGTAGCTTGAATTGTAATGTTTCTGTTACACCAAAGAAAAGAGAATAAGAAGCGCCCCGCACTTTGGTTGTAAAAATGCCTTTATGAGTGTCTTGACAGCCCGGATGTTGCTAAATGCTCTGTCCAATGATTGGTTTTACTGCGGCATCTTTGCATTACAACACTCCACTTGGACATTATCATATTTACAAGCTTTATAAACAGAGACTGTAAATGATTAAAGTACTCCAAGCAAATAAACACTGTGTTGCTTGCTACAGTGATTTGGCATTAATTTGACGTTTAGCCTTAAGATCCCGCCACAGGGAATATTTAGATTAGTGTATAATTAGAAACTGTTTTAATCCTTTTTATTTATTAAACATAGCATAGATACTAGCTGCTGCATGTTTACATTGATTGTCATTTTACTTAAATTACACATTCATACTGCACAGTCCGCACAAATAGTTGCTCCAATTGAGCGGTGAAAATGAAATCTGTAATGTGGCCCCTTTTTCTGATTAATGTTTCAAAAATAAAAACTGACCACGAAGTGTCTTTAGAATAATTGTCACTTTAAGTCCCCATATAGCAACGGGAATGTTACTAATATCGATAAGGAACTTTATGGGCAGCAAAATCAGCTGCATCTTTTGCTTGCCATTGACTTCAATGGGTTGGAAAATATCCAGCAGCAAATACGCAGCAAAATACGGCACATGTGACGCTTTCCTAATAAAGTCCTGAACAGGCTTCACATCTTCTTAAGGATCCAGCCAATTTTCACTGTAGGACCAGAGCGTTTTTTGCACATGTGACCACTGTCACTTTAAGCATTAATAACTCTGGGATGCTTTTACCTTTCATTCTGATTCCGAGATAGTTTTTTCATGACATATTCTACTTTATATTAGTGATAAAATTTTGTCCATACTTGCATCATTTCTTGGTGAAAAGTTCGAAAATTTGATGAAAAAATTGAAAATGTTGCATTTTTCTAACTTTGAAGCTCTCTGTTTGTAAGGAAAATAGACAAATAAATGATATATTGATTCACATATACAATATGTCTAATTTATGTTTGCATCATAAAGTTGTCATATTTTTACTTTTGGAAGACATCAGAGGGCTTCAAATTTCCGCAGCAATTTTCCAATTTTTCACAAAATTTTCAAAATCGGAATTTTTCATGGACCAGTTCAGATTTGAAGAGGATTTGAAGGCCCTTCATATTAGAAATACCCCATAAATTACCACATTATAAAAACTGCACCCATCAAAGTATTCAAAATAACATTCAGTAAGTGTGTTAACCCTTTGGGTGTTTCACAGGAATAGCAGCAAAGTGAAGGAGAATAATTCAAAATTTAATAATTAGGATTGCTAAATGCTCTGTGGGTGACCTACAATGCTCAGAAGAGAAGGAGTCACATTTGGCTTTTGGAAAGTACATTTTGCTGAAATGGTTTTTGGGGGGCATGTCGCATTTAGGAAGCCCCTATGGTGCCAGAACAGCAAAAAAAAAAAAAAAACATGGCATACTATTTTGGAAACTACACCCCTCACAGGTGTTTGATGATTTTTTTGTTAAAGTTGGATGTGTAAATGCAAAAATTTTATTTTTTTTACAAAAATGCAGTTTTTTCCCCAAATGTTACATTTTTACAAGGGGTAAAATGAGAAAATTACCCCCAAAATTTGTAACCCCATTTCTTCTGAGTATGGAAATACCCCATGTGTGGACATCAAGTGCTCTGCGGGTGAACTACAATGCTCAGAAGAGGAGGACCGCCATTGAGCTTTTGGAAAGAGAATTTGTTTGGAATGGAAGTCAGGGGCCATGTGCGTTTACAAAGTCCCCCGTGGTGCCAGAACAGTGGACCCCCACACATGTGACCCCATTTTGGAAACTACACCCCTCACAGAATTTAATAAGGGGTGCAGTGAGCATTTACACCCCACTGGCATTTGACAGATCTTTGGAACAGTGGGCTGAGCAAAGGAAAAATTCAATTTTTCATTTTCACGGACCACTGTTCCAAAAAAATCTTAGACACCTGTGGGGTGTAAAAAAACACATGGCATACTATTTTGGAAACTACACCCCTCAAGGAACATAACAAGGGATACAGTGAGCCTTAACACCTCACAGGTGTTTGATGATTTTTTTGTTAAAGTTGGATGTGTAAATGAAATTTTTTTTTTTTTTACAAAAATGCATTTTTTTCCCCAAATGTTACATTTTTACAAGGGGTAATAGGAGAAAATTACCCCCAAAATTTGTAACCCCATTTCTTCTGAGTATAGAAATACCCCATGTGTGGACATCAAGTGCTCTGCGGGCGAACTATAATGCTCAGAAGAGGAGGACCGCCATTGAGCTTTTGGAAAGAGAATTTGTTTGGAATGGAAGTCAGGGGCCATGTGCGTTTACAAAGTCCCCCGTGGTGCCAGAACAGTGGACCCCCCCCACATGTGACCCCATTTTGGAAACTACACCGCTCACAGAATTTAATAAGGGGTGCAGTGAGCATTTACACCCCACTGGCATTTGACAGATCTTTGGAACAGTGGGCTGAGCAAAGGAAAAATTCAATTTTTCATTTTCATGGACCACTGTTCCAAAAAAATCTGTTAGACACCTGTGGGGTGTAAATGCTCACTGTATCCCTTAATACATTACATGAAGGGTGTAGTTTCTAAAATGGGGTCACATGTGTGGGGGAGTCCATTGTTCTGGCACTATGGAGGCTTTGTAAACACACATGGCCTTCAATTCCGGACAAATTTTCTCTTCAAAAGCCCAATGGCGCTCCTTCTCTTCTGAGCATTGTAGTTCGCCCGCAGACCACTTTTAATCCACATATGGGGTATGTTCTTACTCAGGAGAAATAGGGTTACAAATTTTGGGGGACTTTTTTCCTATTTTCCCTTGTGATAATGAAAAATTTAGGGTAACACCAGCATTTTAGTGAAAACATTTTTTTTTTTCATTTTCCCATCCAACTTTAACAAAAATTTGTCAAACACCTGTGGGGTGGTGAGGGTCACTATACCCCTTGTTACGTTCTGTAAGGGGTGTAGTTTCCAAATGTTCAAATGTACATAGTGCACTCTCACTCCTGAGCCTTGTTGTGTGTCCGTAGAGCATTTTATGCACACATATGGGGTATTTCTGTACTCAGGAGAAATTGCATTACAAATTTTGGGTGTCTTTTTTTTTCCTTTTACCGCTTGTGAAAATAAAAAGTATGGGGCAACACCAGCATGTTAGTGTAAAACAGGCTGGTGTAGCCCCCAACTTTTCCTTTTAATAAGGGGTAAAAGGAGAAAAAGCCCCCCAAAATTTGTAGTGCAATTTCTCCGGAGTACGGAAATACCCCATATATGTGGCCCTAAACTGTTTCCTTGAAATACGACAGGGCTCCGAAGTGAGAGAGCGCCATGCGCATTTGAGGACTAAATTAGGGATTGCATAGTGGTGGACATAGGGGTATTCTACCCCAGTGATTCCCAAATAGGGTGCCTCCAGCTGTTGCTAAACTCCCAGCATGCCTGGACAGTCAGTTTGCTCCTGCTCTGGACAGTTCCTAAAATGGACAGAGGTGTCAGCAGAGAGCACTGTGGTCAGACAGAAAGGAAATTCAAAAAGAAAAGAACTTCCTCTGAAGCATACAGCAGCTGATAAGGATTAGCATTTTAAATTGAAGTAATTTACAAATCTGTTTAATGTGCTGGCATCAGTTTATTTAAAAAAAAAATATATAGTTTTTCACCGGAGTACCCTGTAAGGCAGGCAGCCTGTCAAAACAGCATCATAGAGTACACAAAGTACTGATTTCTATGATAGAGTGTTGAAAGTGTTAAGGACTAAGTAAAGGATTATGTTCGACTAAAATGCATGGTTGCATCTGCAAAACGATCTTTTACTAGACAATCTATGCGTGTTTATCAACCTACTTCCACCTTAACCTAGCCATACACATAAAAGTCAATCAAACCCACCCATGTTAGCTGAATTTGAAAGACTATCTAATGCACATGGGAGTCTCGCAACTGTCTCTTGCTGGCAGATGTTGAAGGAGAGAAGGAGAGTCAGGCGTGTTGGATTTTAACAAGCTCAGTCCTTTTGCTGTTGGGGAGACAAGCCACCACCAGAGGAGCTTGGCAACAACTTTCTCCTTATTCCCCTTCTAATTATTTTCCTTCTCCCTAGTCAGAAAACATTTTGAATTGAGCATGTTATCGTCCTCCCCCATCACCATATGCACATGCATAAGGGGATTGGGGAGGACTATAACATTTGGCCAAACAAGCTCGTTCAGTAAACAGCTATCTGAAATGTGTGGCCAGACATGGACATGATAGCATAAGTTAAACTTACCTACATAATAAACTTATAGGAAAGATAAAAGATAAGGAAAACATAGAAGAAAAGAAAGAATGTAAAGAGGTAAATAAAGCAGTTTTATCCACAGGCAGCTTCTTTATTTTACATTTCCATCACAGTATGGTTTGAGTAACAAAGAAGGGCCGGTAACAGAGATAGAGGCTTCTGACATTTTTCCAGAGTATTGATTTTGACAAAGGCCTTGAAATTATTGTGGGGTGCAAATCCTCTGCCAATTGTGAAGAATCTGATATCAACACGTAAATTACATGTCGCTATATGGGGCAGCTATAATACAGGATTCAAGATCTTGTCATTTCTCTCTAAAATCAAAATCCATAGTTTATTTTGCTAGCTGCATCCAGAGAATTGTACACGGTAAAATAGATATATAGAACAAAATGACCAATGCTAATGCGGTCTTAAAAGGATGTAAGGAGGCCTTGCCTTATAGTCTTTCAAAGTTGAAATTATTCTCTATTTGTAGGAAGTGTTTCACCTAGATTTTCTTAAACAATTAGAACAAAATACTGATACATATTGTTTTTTATTGTCATTTGTTTCAATTTTCTGATTGTAAAGGTTTTTTTCATTTCATTTTTAAAAATCATTAGGGGGCAGCTACCGTATTTATCGGGGTATACCACGCACCGGCCTATAACACGCACCCTCATTTTACCAAGGATATTTGGGTAAAAAAAGTTTTTTACCCAAATATCCATGGTAAAATGAGGGTGCGTGTGTGCGCGTGTATACCCCGATATACCCCCAGGAAAGGCAGAGAGGCCGTCGCTGCCCGCTTCTCTCCCCCTGCCTTTCCTGGGGTCTAGAGCGCTGCTGTCGGCCCTTTTCACCCCCTGGTTATCGGCGCCGCTGCCCGTTCTGTCCCCCTGACTTTCGGTGCCGGCGCCGATAGCCAGGGGGAGAGAAGCGGCGCCGACAGCCAGGGGGAGAGAAGGGGCAGCGGCACCCATTGCCGGCGCCGCTGCCCCGTTGCCTCCCCCCATCCCCGGTGGCATAATTACCTGAGTCGGGTCCGCGCTGCTGCAGGCCTCCGTCGTGCGTCCCCAGCGTCTTTGCTATGCACGGCGCGGCACTCTGACGTCATGCACCGCGCCGTTCAGCGCATAGCAACGACGCCGGGGACGCACGACGGAGGCCTGGAGCAGCGCGGACCCGACTCGGGTAATTATGCCACCGGGGATGGGGGGAGGCAACGGGGCAGCGGCGCCGGCAATGGGTGCCGCTGCCCCTTCTCTCCCCCTGGCTGTCGGCGCCGCTTCTCTCCCCTGGCTATCGGCGCCGGCACCGATAGTCAGGGGGACAGAACGGGCAGCGGCGCCGATAACCAGGGGGTGAAAAGGGCCGACAGCAGCGCTCTAGACCCCAGGAAAGGCAGGGGGAGAGAAGCGGGCAGCGACGGCCTCTCTCCCCTGCCTTTCCTGGGGGTGTATCGGCGTATAACACGCACACAGACTTTAGGCTAAAAATTTTAGCCTAAAAAGTGCGTGTTATACGCCGATAAATACGGTATTTTGCCAAAGCACCTGTTGTGCTCTAAGGAATGCATTTAGAAGTATGCTCTACAGCAACTATATGATAGTTTAAAAATTATATTCCCCTGTTGACTTTTTGACTTTAAAGCTAGGTTCAGACTACGGAACTTCCGAAAGAAATTCTGTTTTAAAATTTCCGTCCGAAATTCCGCTTGCTAAAAAGTACAGTGGGTAAAACGAGTCAATGGGATTTCCGTGCACCTGTTCATACTTCGGATTTTTTCACTCGGAATTGCGTGCCTAATTTCCGCTTGAAAATTTTCGCATGAAGAAAGGAGGTGCCCTTTCTTCAGACGGATTTCCGCCGCAGAATCCCATTGACTTCGAACGCGGAACGTAGGCAGATTGAAAGCGGATTACATGCGGAAAATCCATACGGATTTGAGTCAGAAATTTAAATATGATCAGCCCACTGGCTCTCTTGGACTAGCCCACATTCTTCCTTTTAAATATGCCCCTTATCCAGTTTGCAATCTCCATTTTCCTTTTTGGTCAAGGAGTTGTGCTTATTCTTGTGACTTGGTGTTTGGCTTCCTTTCAGCTTTTTCTCCACACTAATTTAATATAATGTCGGATCTTACTTCCCCAGCCAAACTTGAAAAAATTGACGGACCTGGGTCGGGTCATGTGATCACATGGTCCAAAAGAGGCTGAACTTGGCTCTCACTACGTCAAATTTAAGCGGAAATTTAAGGAGGAATTGGTGGCGTCATTTCCATTCGGAATAGCGGCGGATTACTCGCGGAAATGACAAAATTACGCATGAAACTGAAAAACGCCTTTGGAGGCGGAAAATAGTCGCAGAAAATTTTTCAGGCAGAGAGTTGGAAATTCTGTAGTCTGAACCTAGCCTAATGGTTAGAGTTTTCTAACCATGCTCTGTGACCTGTACAGGGAGGGGTGGCTTGTGACCATCACCTATTATGAATTGTGATACTTTGTTATCTATACAAGATGATTTGTAATTGCTGACTAGGGATGAGCGAATCGAATCTGATGAATCCGAATTCGTTACGAATATCAGGAAAAATTCGCTTCGCAACTAATCCGAATATCGCAGCGATTCGATTGCACGAATCGCTTTATTAAAGGGGTATTCCAGGAAAAAAACTTTTTTTTTGTATCACCTGGCTCCAGAAAGTTAAAAAGATTTGTATATAACTTCTATTAAAAAATCTTAATCCTTTCAGTAATTATCAGCTGCTGAAGTTGAGTTGTTCTTTTCTGTCTGGCAACAGTGCTCTCTGCTGTCATCTCTGCTTGTCTCGGGAACTGCACACAGTAGAAAAGTTTTGCTATGGGGATTTGCTTCTAAACTGGGTGGTTCTCAAGACACATGTCATCAGAGAGCACCTAGAAAGAAAAGAACAACACAACTTCAGCAGCTCATGAGTACTGAAAGGATTAAGATTTTTTAATAGAAGTAATTTACAAATCTGTTTAACTTTCTGGAGCCAGTTGATATTGCAGGGAGAGATAGAACAGAGTGTGCTTTGCACAGAAAAACAGCTTGACAGCAGCGATTCAGCACAAGCCAAAATCACTGCAGAAAAGCACTGACAGGGAAGGGAGAGAAAAAGTACACTTTTGGGTGTAATACAGAGCGACTCTACTGCTGCAGTGGTGTACAGCAACTCTAAAGCTTATAGGGGCCGGTTAGGCTGAGCACTAAAAGCCATTGTCACCTGCTATTAGTGCCTAATAATACTGTACTGGGCTCCACTACACAGCGATTCTGTACTGCTGCAGTTGGGTGTACAACAACTGTAAAGCTAACAGGGGCCAGTTAGGGTGAGCACAAAAAGCCATAGTCACCTGATTACAGTGCCTAATACGGGTTGCATAGCAGAGCTTATTGTCCTCTCATGAGGGTAACCTGTGCGTACATAGGTGGTTTAGTTTTTTTTTCTGTAAAACTAATTTGGGCCTAGTTACTATGAAAGGCCAGCCAAAGCTACACACTTGTTTTTGTAGCCTAGTACAGTTTTAAACTGAGCATATTGTCCACCTCTCATAAGTGTAAACTGTTCGTACACCTACTTGGAGTACGTTCTTTTTCCTGAAAAACTAATTTTGGCCAAGTTACAGTGAAAGGCCAGCCAAAGCTACCCACTTTTTTTTTCTGTAGCCTTATATAGTTTGTAGTGGAGTGCATAGTCCTTCTCTCATAAGTTTAAACTGTACTGTACATACACCTACGTGGTGCAGCCAAAGCTCACACTTGTTTTTGTAGCCTAATACAGTTTTAAGCGGAGCTTATTGTCCACCTCTCATAAGTGTAAACTGTATGTACACCTACGTGGTGTACGTTTTTTTCCCTGTAAAACTAATTTGGGCCTAGGAACTGTGAAAGTCTAATACAGTTGTTTTTTTTATTAACAATTTAGTTTTATTGCAAAGCAGATATCAAACAATACAAAATCTCGTTTAAACATTTCAGGTCAGAATAATGAAGTCATAAACGTAAGAAGTGCAAGCTTGCAGGCATGCCTAGAACGACATAATAAAAGAATGCCCAGTTTGGACTACATGTCTTGGTTAAACTGTAAAAGCAATATATTAGAAGAGCTATCTATACTGTCATGTGACTAAGCACAGAATAATCAGTTGGGTCATTGAACACATAACCATGAGATGACTAGATCCGTTTAGTCCATAATGAAAGCATTTCGAATGGAACTTATATAACCAACCAAAAGTGGCCAAATGGGCGAGGTACATACATGGATCACATAACTGGACATAAGACTAGAAACAACAGAAAGGGGGAAACATATAAGACTGAACAACCACGTAGGCACACAAGTAGCTACCGTCCAGAAATCCACCCATCCACGACCTCCAAGGAAAGTCTAAAGAAAAAATTACCATAGAATCAAGCAGGGTTAACTGTAGCGGTTAATGGGAATATCTTACAATCGACTCAAGATCTTTTCAGCGCTCCTAAAGATCCAGCTAGAGCTGACATTGTATACCACTGAGTGGAGGCAAATGGGCAGATCACAGAAGTTATCTCTGAGCTGAATAATATTTGGTCAAGAACATTCTCCATTTGTTGAATAGTCTTTTTGCCATTTTCTCCTTATGTTGAAGTGCCTCCCTTATTTCTAAGGAGAACAAATGTTTTAGTGCTTCGAGTAATTGTGCAATTGTGGGTAAAGAGCGCGTGAGCCACTCGCGTAGTAGGTGTAATTTGGCAAGGAAGATGACAGCATGTGATATGGGGGGGGAGATGCGAATAGCTGTAGTCATCCCTCGAACCCAACACCGTTATATGAAAGAGCGCCTCATAATGACCTAGGGCAAATTCAGTAGTGGGCAAGATCAGTGGTGTAAGGAAGCGTGAAACCAGCATCCTGTATGTTTGGACATGTGGACATAGCCATATACTGTGGCAAATATCTGCGTTTGGGGTTTTACACTTAGGATAATAATCAATTCTAGATGGATTGCTCGCGGACAGTGGAATAGTGAATGCATATATAGCTGAGTGTATTAGCTTAAGTTGGGTTTCTCTCCATTTTTCATTGATATTTCTAAAGTCTGAACCATCCCCTCAGGATATGTTCAGTGGCATTTGAGTCATGCAGAATAGCTGCCCATTTTGATCCCACTGCTTTTGCAGGGGGTGGGATGTACCATTTACGAAGATTAAAGTACAATGCTGAAATAGACCTGTCTATTGTGGAGGTAAGAATAGAGTCAAAATCATTAGGGCTCGCTTCCCTTCTAAGATCCCTGTGTTTAGACCTGCAAAAAGAATGGACCTGGCCATATTGAAGAAAATGTGAAGGGGGAATATCATAGTGGGCGGACAGTTCCTGGAAAGTGTACCATCTCTTTTCCGTGGCATGGATTAAATCACCCATTGTGTGAATACCCTTCTGGCGCCATATCTTAAATAGGGGGTTTTCCCTTCCAGCAGGAAAATCTGGAGTAGACCAGAGGGAGAGGTGTTTGGAGCACAAGAAGGGCAATTTCATGCGTCTTCTCAATTCCTTCCATGTGGCTAACATATCTCTAAACAGCAAAGAGCATTTGACAACTGGTGGCAGAGATGAAAGTGAGCAATGTAGTAACTCTAAGGGATGCCATGGTGCTGCATACGCTGATTCGAGATGCAGGTTAGAGTAAAAGGAGCAGTTGTGGTACCAGTTCATATTGTGTCTCAGTAAATATGCTAAATTATAACATCTAATATCAGGAAAATTTAAACCCCTCCCCCCCGGCAGAAGAAAAGAGCATTAACTTCCTCAGGGCTATCCGGGGTTTCTTACCTGCCCATATATATTTGGTGAATGTGGACGTTAAAGTCTTAACATCTGAATGTTTCAGTAATAAAGGAATCGTTTGGAGAGGGTACAGAAATTTGGTAAAACTGCACATTTTAATTAAATGACACCTACCCAGGAGTGATAATGGGAGACTGTGCCATTTATGCAATTCCATTTGGATTTTGTTTATTAACGGTGGATAGTTCAGGGCATATATTGAGCGAGGCAGTTTACCAATTTTCATCCCTAGATAGGTAATATGCTGGGGATCAATTGGAATCCCCAATGAGTGTATGAGCTGAGCATAGTTAGGGTGTGGTGGTTTTAGGAGTAGAAGGGAGGATGTATGGGCGTTGACTTGATACCCCGAATACGATCCAAACTGTGCCAGGGCATCTAGAACATGGGGTATATCTGTTGCTGGGCTCTGCATGTAAAAGATGACATCATCCGCATAAATTGATGCTTTGATCTCCGTATCCACCATCTTAATGCCCTGGAACAGCGTGGAAGTAGTCAGGTATCTCGTAAGTGGTTCTGGGGCAATGTTGAACAGGAGGGAGGATAGAGAGCAACCTTGGCGGGTGCCCTTATCAAGTGTAAAAATATTGTGCTCCAATATGAGCCCCTCATGCTGATGCTGCCACCTCCAGGCTCTCTCATTGTACTGCTATATGGTCTCCTCATGCTGATGCTGCCACCTCCAGGCTCTGTCATTGTGCCGCCATATGGTCTTCTCATGCTGATGCTTCCACCTCCAGGCTCTCTCATTGTGCTGCCATAGATTGAGTATTGAGTATATGCATTAGCTAAAACTTAAAGGGGTTATCCAGGCAAAAACTTTTTTTTATTTTCAACTGGCTTCAGAAAGTTAAACAGATTTGGAAATTTCTATTAAAAAATCTTAATCCTTTCAGTACTTATTAACTGCTGAAGTTGAGTTGTTCTTTTCTGTCTAGGTGCTCTCTGATGACACCTGTCTGGGGAACTGTACAGAGTAGAAGCAAATCCCAATAGCAAACCTCTTCTACTCTGTGCAGTTCCCGAATCAAGCAGAGATGTCAGCAGAGAGCACTGTTGCCAGACAGAAAAGAACAACTCAACTTTAGCAGCAGATCATTATTGGAAGGATTAAGATTTTTTAATAGAAGTAATTTGCAAATCTGTTTAACTTTCTAGAGCCAAGTTTTTTCCTGGAATACCCCTTTAACTTTTCTTAGGATAAACTATATGGCCCCAAAAATTTACTGAAATCGAACAAAAGGAAAGGTGTGCAAAAAACACCATGTGCCACCTACACCACCAAGTATTGATCCAATGCAAAGACCTCTAAAATGTGGAAGGTAACAACATATGGTCCATTGTAACTGGTGGGGGTAAAAACTTCCCCTGTAAGGCCCTACTCTCGCATTATTAATTCCCTTCTTGGCAAGTGTTACTCGCCCTAAAAAGGGCAGCCCCACACAGGAACCTCTCCCTATTTCCACCTAAAAACACTGCCATTTCCTTGTATTTTTAGTTGGAAATAGGGAGAGGTTCCTGTGTGGGGCTGCCCATTTTAGGGTGAATAACACTTGCCAAGAAGGGAATTAATAGGGTGAGAGTAGGGCCTTACAGGGGATGTTTTTACCCCCACTTGTTACAATGGACCATACGTTGTTCCCTTCCACCTTTTGGAGGTCTTTGCATTACATCAATACTTGGTGGTGTAGGTGGCACATGGTGTTTTTTGCACACCTTTCCTTTTGTTAGATTTCCCAAAAATTTTGGGTCCATATATTTTATCCTAAGAATAATATTAAAAGTTAAGTTTTAGGTAATGCATATCCTCAATACTTACTTGTGCACACCAACACTTTGGCTATAGAGACCATTTTCTTCTGCCTTCCTGCCTCAGCTACTATTCTGATCTTGCCACCCGCCTGATGCCACACATCTGATGCCAAGTTCTCCTTCTTTCACCCACCTTCGTTACCAGGTACTGGTATTAATACCCACCACCCCACTCTACCAAAGTGTACCAAAGTGCAGGGCAGCGCCAACGCGTGGAGCTGTAACTACGGTCAGGGACAATACATGTACTTTACAGCCCACTGGGTGAATGTGGTTCCTGCACAGCCACAACAGCAGCTTGGACAGGTCACGCCGCTTCCGCCTCCATGCTCTCAGGTCGTTAATCCTGCGACAGTGTGCGACTCCGCCTCCTCATCCTCCACCGTTTCCTCAGCCTCCACTGCACGGACAAGTCTCAGTGCCCCTACATCTTGTAAGCGCTGCGTCAAGGAAGCCTGAGCCATGCGTCCTGCATGGCACACGTGTTCAATCTGGTTGTCAAGCAGTTCCTGAAGTGTCCCCCCCATCTGCAAGACATCCTAACAATGGGAAGAAAACTTTGCATGCACTTCAGCCACTCGTACACCGCAAAGCACACCCTCCTTGAGCTGCAGCGTCAGAACGGCATCCCCCAACATAGTCTGATTTGCGACATTTCCACACGTTGGAATTGCACCCTCTATATGTTGGACCAACTATACGAACAGAGAAAAGCCATCTTCAATTTCTTGATGATCCAAGCGGATAGGGGGACTCCCCTGTGTAGCTTCAATGTCAACCAGTGGCAGCTCATACGTGACACCTGCCGTTTGCTCAGGCCCTTTGAGGAAGCCACATTATTAGTCAGTCGCCAAGATTACCGGATGAACTACGTCATTCCACTGCTTCATATCCTACAACATGTGTTGGAAACGATGATTGTCAGGGCACTGGAGACGTGGCGCTTTCATCTCACAGCCACATGAGCCCTGTGGGGGCTGAACTGGAGGAGGGGGGGTAACAGTGGAGCACAGGCAAGGTTTTGCAAAATGGATGGTTTTCATAGTCATCTGACAGCAGAGGAGGAGCAGGAACAGACTGTAGAGCTACAGGGTGATGAGAAAGACGAGACAGCGGACTCAGACACACCGTGGCCATGTGGTCTCCTCATGCTGCTGGCACATTAAATGAAACTTCATCTTCATTTATTTTAAATCTTTAATAAAAATTTTACTAAAATGGTCATTCTGCCACTATATGGTCTCCTCTTGCTGCCGCCAATTCCAGGCTGTGTCATTCTGCCACATTATGGTCTCCTCATGCTGCTGCCACATCCAGGCTGTTTCATTGTGCCACCATATGGTCTCCTCATGCTGTTGGCACATTAAATTAAACTTTTACATTTTTTATCTATATAAAATCTTTAATTAAAATGTCACTATCTTTAATTTTTGCAATTGTGAGGCCCTATGGTCTCATCAGGCCATCTCTAGGCTCCGTCATTGTGCCCCATATGACTCCTTGTTATATTGGGTTTTATGGTCATACAGTTTTAGCTCAAAGTAAATGCTTCGGGCACCAGGGACATTAAAATCTTCAATTTAAATAAAAAAAAATCTCTTCAATCTTTTTAATTGTGATGCCCTATGGTCGTCATCGTATATTACCTGTGGAATGATAACAATGAACCATAACTGATTAAATCAAACATTTGCAGTTCCACACAGAGTGGGCGTTGAGAGGCAGGGGCTGGAACAGGTGGTTGCTCGCCTCGCGGTGGACCGCCAGCTTCATGCTCACCAGAATGGGATTTAAAAAAATTAAAATAAATTCAAATGAAATAAAAAATTACCCTGCTGTCACATCTAGACGCTCTGCGGAAGTGATTCTAATAGCGATGCCTGTAATCTGCATGACATACTGAATAACAGTATTATTTCACACAGCACACTCCCTATGCGTGTTACCACAAGGCTAAGTGTTCTACATCCCTATTGAGGCTCTCTGTAGCCCAGAAATAGCCACTTTTAATAGCGATTCGGCGCAAATAGATTCGGACCGAACCAAATTTTCCGGAAAATCTAAAATTCGCTCTTCTCTATTGCTAACATAAGAAATTGTATTCAGGTACATAACATTATGGGCAAAACTGAATTTTGTTAAAAATACAACAGGTAAAAATATTGCACCTAGAGCTTCTTACACTTATTTAGTCTGGCAAGAATCACAGACAGTTTTAACTGAATTTCCGTTCCATTCAGTAATGTCCCAGGGTCACAGGTAAAATAATGGAGGGCCTATGCAGACCTTGTGTTGGACAGCAGTGAGCTAACATAACAGATACTGGAATTTACATGGCCTGGACCTTACTATGGAAGGATCATTGACATTCTAAATCTATTGACATACACCCTCTCATTATGTCAATATATCTATATCAAAGAAGTTACTTGCCAGTATTTACCTATGTAAATCAGGAACAGCTTGGCTGAGAGTAATGGGATACATGCAGATGGATGGTCTTTGTACTGTTTACCCATAGTGAGTGTAAACATTTTGATCCCTGTGGCAACGTCCAGTTTCTTTGCACATAGAAAAAGGTTGAGCAGCTGATATAGGTCAGGCTTAGCTTAGTGGAACATGCACATGTACAAACCATGTTTTCAATATGTAATATACTGAAAATATGACACATGCCAGAAGAGGTCTATGCTATATCTATAAGCATATAAAATCTCTTTTGCACTAAATGGAGCTGTTGTTTGCCTAGGTTGGAGAAATTATAATCTTCAAGCTATGAGCTGCTCTAACTGGACCAAAATCATGGAGCTTTTTAACACCATGGCAGAAGAAATAGATTCTTTAGTTTAAATGAAATGTACCGATATGTTACATATTTTCTATAATTTTTTGGGTGATTTTTTTCCCCAAATTTCCAAAATCTATATTTTAAACTAATCCTGAACACTTCCTGTTCTGTAAAGGTCACTTTTTAGTCTCCTAAGTATAAGAAATTCCACCATTCACAATAGGTGATTGTCAAAGCTCACCTCCTACCCCTCGTTGCACAGGTTACAGAATATGCGGTTAAGAAAATTCTCGCATAGAAGTGAGTGAATCCGTTCCAGCCTATTGTTTACTATAGGCCATATGGCTGCATATGAAAAATACATCACTAAATGTTGTTAACAGAGCAGAACAGTAGCTTTGGCAATGAAATAAAATATTTACAACCAGGAAATATAAACAGATCAGAAAATAACGTGTTTACTTTAGTATCTTTTTGTAACATACTTTAGTATCTGTCTCTAGTCAGTAAAACATCTAGGTTCCTTATAAGAACAAAAAAGGAATAATTCTAGGGAAAGCAGAAGGGAATATGTGCAAGACCCTTCACTACTAAGTGACCTCCACTACCCTGTCTCTTCCAGCACTTCTAATATTCTCCTAACAATCTAACATGTCATGCATACTGTACTCTCACAGAACTAACAGGTGATAGTACACGAGTTTCACATCCAAGATACTGTATGCACGTGTGCATGCTCTCAATAGACCAATAGGGTTGTCTGAGCTTTGAATAGTGAGTCTGTCTCTCTCCTCCAAGCTGTCAGATCACATCCAATGTGATTGTTATGATATCTCATTGACATGTTTTTTTTTCTACAACTCTTTCATTCATACACATATCACAAATATTTAAATACAACTACAGAAAGTACATAGTAAAACGATCTTCCAAAATGGTACATGACCAAATTGCCACCTAACCATTAGTCAGTTAATACTTTTGTTTTACTACGTTAGACTCAATGAATGGTTATTCTTTTATCAAACCAGTTTCTTAGCTTTTTCCAAAGTAAATATTTTCAGCACACGTACAAAATATACAGCTTCATGCATGAGAACTGAATCCCACATTGACCTGTCTATACACTGCTGATCTACACGATTGCATTCATTTTACAAACACACTTCCTTGCTCTTATACAGCCAGAATAAATGGTGATGTTTGACAATCAGCTCTATGGGGGAGATTTATCAAAATCTGTGCAAAGGGAAAGTTGCTGAGTTGCCCATAGCAACCAATCAGATCGCTTCTTTCATTTTAAACAGGGCCTCTGCAAAATGAAAGAAGCGATCTGATTGGTTGCTATTGGCAACTGGGCAACTTTTTCTTTGCACAGGTTTTGATAAATCTCCCCCTATGACATTTTTGTTTTGTTCATATTTCTAGGATTTCTTATTTATTTTTAGAATGATTTCTCAGTAAACATATCAAATGCTAGTATTATCTTTCTTTTTTATACTGGCTATATACACACTTTTTTATTTACACATGGGGGAAGATTTATCAAAACCTGTCCAGAGGAAAAGTTCTCCAGTTGCCCATAGCAACCAATCAGATTGCCTCTTTCAATTTTCACAGGCCTCTTTAAAAATGAAAGAAGCGAAGCTGATTGGTTGCTATGGGCAACTGCCCCACTCTTCTTCCTGTGCACAGGTTTTGATAAATCTCCCCCATGATTTTTAAAAGTTTATGAAGCCTTGTAAATGGGTTTACCTTGTGTATACAGTATGTATACCATTTTGATTTCTTCCTCTCTAATATAACATATTTATCGGCATATAACACGCATTTTTTAAACTAACATTTTTAGCTAAAAGTCAATCTGCATGTTATACGCTGATAAACTCATTCTGGCCCTGCAGAATTGCTGCAGTTCAAAGATTTAAAACAGCCGCTTTAAATCATGTAACTGCACTGGCTTCTGCATGGCCAGCGTTCCGCCGCTGCCTGTCCCACCCAATCCCCGGGTTTCATATTTATCTGTCTTCAATGCAAAATCACTCTTCAATGCGCAGCGCACAGCACAGAATGCCGCTGGAGCCTGCAGGAGCACACCGACAGGTAAATATGGGGAGGGACAATCTCACATTGGAATACACATTGGCAGCCGCTTTAAATCATTGAACCGCAGCGGCTTCTGCAGGGCCAGAAAGACTTTATCGGGGTATACACCCATTTACACACACCTTCATTTTAACAAGGACATTTAAGGGAAAAAACTTTTTTACCCAAATTTCCTTGAAAAATTAGGGTGTGTGTTATAGGCCAGTGCATGTTATTCCCCGATAAATAGGGTAACTCTCTTAATGCAGCAAACAAAGTGATACATCCGTTTCTTCCTATATGATTTAATTTTAGCCTCTCTCCTTGTGGTAGGTTTCTCCCTGTCAGCATTTACAAGCAGAACCAAGAAGACCAGTGTAAAGCTACATCTTATATAACACACTAGAGAAGTGCTTCCCAAATTATGAGGCTTAACTCACTTACTAGTTTGTCACAGGGTCCCTGCCTGTGTCAGGCAAAAGTTTGAAAAGCCCTGTATTAGAAATCTGCACACAACATATTGTATAACTCTTCAACTGATCATTCTATAGACTCATCTATATCACTGCTGTCCTGGCCCCTCAGATCTTCAGCAGCATCTTGTACAGGTCACAAATGGTTAACCACATTGGAGAGACTGATTCTCAGCCTTTCTACTCAGGAAAGTGTAATTTAATTGGTGAGCTAAGTGGGGATATCATAATGGAAGTGTGGATGCAATTAAGCTGGGGAAAAAAAATTACAGCGGTGCAGAATTACTTATTTTGCAGCACATAAAAGCATTGTCTGCTGTTCTTTTAAAATATTGTTTTTACTACTTTGTAAACACTGTGATAGTGAAATGCCCAAAAAGTGGAAGATTTAATTTTTTTCCATTCCACTCCACACATAATTGTCAGGATCCGGATAGATATGCAGCGAGGACACTGGTGGTGGATCCTCTGTGTCAGTGGGGTGATGACATGGGCCGTACCAGGGGAACGGAGTCTAAGGGGTTACTGGTTTTCACCAGAGCCCGCAGCAAAGCGGGACGGACTTGCAGCGGCAGGTAACCCCCAGGTCGTTCCACCCGATAGCGACTCCACCCCAGCTGACAGCTGAGACTGGCGCGGTACAAAGGGACAAGGCAAGAGCAAGGTCGGACGTAGCAGAAGGTCAGGCCAGGCAGCAAGAGTCGTAGTCAGAGGCAACAGCAGAAGGTCTGGAAACACAGGCTTGGGAACACACTAAACGCTTTCAGAGGGCAAAAGGCAACAAGATCCAGCGATGATAGGAAGGGGAAGTGGGTTTTTATAAGGAAGGTACAGGTGAAGGTACTGATTGGGCCAGGCGCCAATCAATGGCGCACTGGCCCTTTAAATCTTAGAGAGCCGGCGTGCGCGCCCTAGGGAGCGGGGCAGCGCGCTCCGGGACTGAGCAGGCAGAGGACGGGGAAGGTGAGGAGATTGGGATGCGACCCGCAGGTGGGCGCGTCCCGCTACGCGAATCGCATCCCCGCCGGTGACATTAGTGCAGTGCTCCCGGTCAGCGGGTCTGACCGGGGCGCTGCACAGAGACGAACGCCGCGAGCGCTCCGGGGAGGAGCAGGGACCCGGAGCGCTCGGCGTAACAGTACCTCCCCCCTTTGGTCTCCCCCTCTTTTCTGAGCCCAGGAACCTATGGATGAGCTCCCTGTCGAGGATATTATCCTCAGGTTCCCAAGACCTCTCTTCGGGGCCACAATTCTCCCAGTCTACACAATTTTTTTTTTTTTACCTCTGACTACCTTGGAGGCGAGGATTTCCTTTACCTTGAAGACATCAGAGGAGCCAGAGACAGGAGCAGGAGCGGTGACCTTGGGGGAAAAGCGGTTAAGAACGAGAGGTTTGAGAAGGGAAACATGAAAGGAGTTAGGAATACGAAGAGAAGGAGGGAGAAGAAGTTTGTAGGAGACAGGATTGATTTGACTCTTGATTTTAAATGTTCCAAGGTAACGTGGGCCCAGCTTGTAGCTGGGAACACGAAAGCGGATATATTTGGCAGAGAGCCACACTTTGTCCCCAGGAGCGAAGACAGGAGGAGTTCTTGTCTTCTTATCAGCATGTCTCTTCATATGAGATAAGGCCAGTAGGAGCGACTTTTAAGTCTCCTTCCAGATAACAGAGAAGTCCCGGGTAACTTCATCTACAGCAGGCAGTCCAGCAGAAGTGGGAATGGGGAGGGGGGGCAGAGGGTGACGGCCGTACACCACAAAGAACGGGGATTTGGCAGAGGATTCCGAATTTTTGAAATTGTACGAGAATTCAGCCCAGGGTAGAAGGTCGACCCAATCGTCTTGGCGGGAGGAGACAAAATGTCGCAAATAGTCACCAAGAATCTGGTTTACTCTCTCTACTTGTCCATTGGATTGGGGGTGATAGTTAATAGATAGATAGATAGATAGATAATTTAATTAGATTTTTAATTGGTTACAGAGAGCTCTCCAAAATTTCGACACAAATTGAACGCCTCTATCCGAGACGATATGCGTGGGAAGCCTGTGAAGGCGAAAAATAGGCAGAAAAAATTGCTTCGACAATTGTGGCGCAGAAGGAAGACCTGGAAGTGGAATGAAGTGTGCCATTTTGGAGAAACGATCAACAACCACCCAGATGACAGTGTTGCCATAGGATACGGGCAGATCCGTAATAAAATCCATGGCAATTTGGGACCGTGGTTGCTCGGGGACGGGTAAAGGAAGGAGGAGTCCAGCAGGATTCTGGCGAGGGGTTTTATCCCGGGCACAAATAGTACAGGCCCGAATAAAATCAGTAACGTCACCCTTTAGCGTAGGCCACCAATACAAACGAGAAATAAGCTGGATGGACTTTTTAATGCCAGCATGGCCAGCAAGGTTAGAGGAATGTCCCCATTTGAGGATCTTGAGGCGAAGGCGTGGAGGAACAAGAGTCTTTCAAGGGGGAGTTTGTCCCAGTGAAGCTGGAGCAGAGGAGACCAGGCACTCAGGGGGTACAACATGCTGCAGAGGGGCTTCAGATTTGGTGGCATCAGAGGAACGTGAAAGGGCATCAGCTCTGACATTTTTGTCTGCAGGACGGAAGTGTATCTCGAAGTTAAAGCGGGCAAAAAACAACGACTATCTAACCTGGCGAGGATTCAGACGCTGAGCAGACTGGAGGTACGAGAGATTCTTGTGGTCAGTGTAAATGACAATGGTGTGTTTGGTACCCTCCAATAGATGCCTCCACTCTTAAAGTGCTAACTTGATGGCTAGAAGTTCACGATCTCCAATGGAGTAATTCTTTTCTGCCGGAGAGAAAGTTTTAGAGAAGAAACCACAAGCAATGTTACGTCCGGTAGAGTTTTTTTTGGAGAAGTATGGCTCCGGCTCCGACTGAGGAGGCGTCAACTTCCAGAAAGAAAGGTTTCGATGGATCAGGTCTGGACAGCACTGGAGCAGAAGTGAAGGCAGTTTTGAGACGATTGAAGGCCTCATCAGCTTGAGGAGGCCATGACTTAGGGTTGGGAGACTAGGTAACCTAGGAAAGGAAGAGTGTTGCATTCAAAGAGACATTTTTCCATTTTAGCATACAGGTGGTTTTCACGAAGTCTCTCGAGCATTAGACAGACATGACGACGGTGTTCCTCCAGGTTAGAGGAGAAAATCAAGATGTTGTCCAGGTAAACCACAACACAGGTATATAATAAGTCCGAAATATCTCATTAACAAAGTCCTGGGACTGCAGGGGCGTTGCATAGCCCAAAGGGCATAACTAGATATTCGAAATGTCCATCTCTAGTATTGAATGCGGTTTTCCACTTGTCACCTTTCCTGATGCGAATAAGATTATATGCACCTCTTAAGTCCAATTTGGTGAAAATATTGGCGCCGCGAAGACGGTCAAAGAGTTCAGAGATCAAAGGCAGGGGATAGCGGTTTTTGATGGTGATTTTATTTAAACCGCGGTAGTCAATGCATGGTCGTAAGGATCCATCTTTTTTAGAGACAAAGAACCCCGCTCCAGCAGGGGATGAGGACTTCCAAATAAAACCTCTCTTTAGGTTCTCCTGGATATAGTCGGACATGGCTTGAGTCTCTGGGGCAGACAGAGGGTAGATCCTGCCCCGGGGTTGAGTGGTACCAGGAAGGAGGTCAATGGGGCAGTCATAAGGCCTATGAGGTGGTAAGATCTCTGCTTGCTTTTTGCAGAAAACATCAGTAAAGTCTTGGTAGGCCTTGGGAAGACCCGGTATAGGTGGAGCCACAAGGGTTTGACAAGTGGAAGCAGACGTGAGGCATCGTTTGAGACAAGATGGACCCAAACTTTTGATCTCCCCGGTGGTCCAGTCAAGGGTAGGAGAATGACGTTGGAGCCATGGCAGACCGAGGAGGACTTCAGAGGTGCAGTTGGGCAGAACAAGAAATTAAATTTTTCATGATGCAGTCCAATGCTCATAAGCAGATGTTCTGTGCGGTAGCGCACAGTGCAGTCCAGTTTTTCTCCGTCGACAGAAGAAATGTAGAGCGGCTTGACGAGACTGGTAACTGGGATGCTAAACCTATTAACATAAGAGGCCAAGATAAAATTTCCTGCAGAACCGTAATCCAAGAAGGCCACAGCAGAGAAGGAGGAGTTGGTGGAAGGAGAAATCCGCACAGGCACAGTGAGACGTGGAGAAGCAGAATTCACACCAAGAGTCGTCTCACCTTTGTGAGGTAACGGAGTGCGTCTCTCCTGACGCGGAGGGCGGATAGGACAGTCTTTTAGGAAGTGTTCGGTACTAGCACAGTACAGGCACAGATTCTCGTTACGGCGGCGAGTTCTCTTTTGTAGGGTCAGGCGGGACCGATCCACTTGCATAGCCTCCTCGGCAGAAGGCACAGAAACAGATTGCAAAGGACTTTGGAAGAGAGGAGCCGGGGAGAGAAATCGCCTGGTGCGAACAAGATCCTTTTCCTGTCGAAGCTCCTGGCGTCTTTCAGAGAAACGCATGTCGATGCGGATGGCCAAATGGATAAGTTAAGACAGGTTAGCAGGAGTTTCTCGTGCGGCTAGTACATCTTTGATGTTGCTGGATAAGCCTTTCTTGAAGGTCGCGCAGAGGGCCTCATTGTTCCAGGATAGCTCTGAGGCGAGGGTACGAAACTGGATGGTGTATTCGCCTACGGAAGAACTCCCTTGGACGAGGTTCAGCAAAGCAGTCTCGGCTGAGGAGGCCCGGGCTGGCTCCTCAAAGACACTACAAACTTCAGCGAAGAAGGACTGGATAGTAGCAGTGGCAGGATCGTTGCGGTCCCAGAGCGGTGTGGCCCATGACAAGGCTTTTCCAGACAGGAGACTGACCACGAAAGCCACCTTAGACCGTTCAGTGGGGAATTGGTCTGACATCATCTCCAAGTGTAGGGAACACTGGGACAGGAATCCACGGCACTGTTTAGAGTCCCCATCAAACTTGTCCGGTAGAGACAGGCGGAGGCTGGGAGCGGCCACTCACTGCGGAGGAGATGCAGGAGCTGGCGGAGGAGATGATTGCTGAAGCTGTGGCAAAAGTTGTTGCAGCATGACAGTCAGTTGAGTCAGCTGCTGTCCTTGTTGCGCGATCTGTTGGGATTGCTGGGCGACCACCGTGGTTAGGTCAGTGACACTAGGCAGCGGAACCTCAGCGGGATCCATGGCCGGATCTACTGTCAGGATCCGGATAGGTATGCAGCGAGGACACTGGTGGTGCATCCTCTGTGTCAGTGGGATGATCACGTGGACCGTACCAGGGGAACGGAGTCTAACGGGTTACTGGTTTTCACCAGAGCCCGCCGCAAAGCGGGATGTACTTGCAGCGGCAGGTAACCCCCAGGTCGTTCCACCCGATAGCGACTCAACCCCAGCTGACAACTCAGACAGGCGCGGTACAAAGGGACAAGGCAAGAGCAAGGTCAGACGTAGCAGAAGGTCAGGGCAGGCAGCAAGATTCGTAGTCAGGGGCAACAGCAGAAGGTCTGGAAACACAGGCTTGGGAACACACTAAACACTTTCACAGGGCACAAGTCAACAAGATCCGGCGATGACAGGAAGGGGAAGTGGGTTTTTGTAAGGAAGGTACAGGTGCAGATACTGATTGGGCCAGGCGCCAATCAATGGCGCACTGGCCCTTTAAATCTCAGAGAGCCGGCGCGCGCGTCGGGACTGAGCAGGCAGAGGACGGGGAAGGTGAGTAGATTGGGATGCGACCCGCGGGCGGGCACGTCCCGCTACGCGGATCGCATCCCCGCCGGTGACATTAGTGCAGCGCTCCCGGTCAGCGCTCCGCTGCATGGAGACAAACGCCCCGAGCGCTCCGGGGAGGAGCAGGGACCCGGAGCGCTCGGCGTAACAATAATCTTTCTAAAATGTAAATTTAATGGTACTATAGTACCAATTTTACATTTAATTAAATCATTAAAGAAAACAACTCATCCTGCAAAAAACAAGCCTTCATATGGGTACAAAAATCTAATAAAACAGGCTGGGTTCACATTGAGAATTTCTGCCTGTCTGGTTGGAATAGTTTCCATGTGTAATTTCAGCCTTAAGAGTTGTATTTGCGATCCAGGTGAAATGTTTGCATTTCCGCATGTAATCTGTGCACGTTCCGCCTGAAATATCCGCACAGAATTTGATGCTGACTTTTCAGGGGAAAATCAGTGGTAGAACACAGGGTGGTAGTGCAAGGAAGAAGGACCCAAGCTGCAGATATGAGCAGGAGAGTATATTACCAGATGGCCATAAGTACAGATGAAGTGATATTTGAAGTACCTCTTCTTGTTATATATGTTAGATACGTGTTAAATCATAATAAGGCATGCCATTTTGTGGTTTTCTTTGTTTAAAGGGGTAATCCGGCCCCAAGACATCTTATCCCCTATACAAAGGATAGAGATAAGATGTCTGATTGTGGGGGTCCCGCCACTGGGGACCCCTGCAATCTAGCATGCAGCACCCACCTTTAAGTACTGCAGGAAGCGCTGGAGGTTCGCAGTCTTTTGCCTCATGACCACGGCAATTGATTATCGTGACTTCACGACTGCACCCCCTCGTGATGTCACGCCCCACCCCCTCAATGCAAGTCTATGGGAGGGGACGATCAGACATCTTATCCCCTATCCTTTGGCTAGGGGATAAGATGTCTTGGGGCCAGAGTACCCCTTTAAACATTGACTGTGCTCTTTGTAAATGTTGATTATTGCACTTTGCATGTATATTTTTGCATCTCTTTTGGATCTCTTTTTTTTTTCTTTTTAAATTTATTTATTTATTGAGGTCATTGCTTAGGTTGACTTAGTTGTATATTTGTGTACTTCTGCCTTGTCTGATGTTTTATATACACATATAGATAAGATGTTCTTTTGTTTGGTTTTGTTTTTCTATGTGTCATTTTGGCCATGCCTCTGGGATAAGGGGCATGGTGATTACTTTAATAGACCCTGTTAAGAAAATGCTGTGTTGAATCTTA
The DNA here is from genome assembly GCF_029499605.1 of Hyla sarda. Lineage (NCBI taxonomy): Eukaryota > Metazoa > Chordata > Amphibia > Anura > Hylidae > Hyla > Hyla sarda. The sequence goes on along the minus strand of NC_079189.1, from coordinate 374,915,200 downwards.
GTTAAAGTGGTGTTTTTTTTGTCATGATTAACCCTTAAACGACATAGGACATAAATGTACATCCTGGTGCCCTGGTACTTAACGCACCAGGATGTACATTTACGTCCTATACATGACACGAGCACCGGAATGGTGCTCGCATCATGCTCGGCAGGTCCCGGCTGGTATGAGCAGCCTGGAACCCGCCGGTAATGGCGGATATCAGCAATCGCTCTGATGTCCGCCATTAACCTTCAAATGCCGTGATTAAAACAGATCACGGCATCTGCGGCAATGTGGGCATTAAAATGGATGATCGGATCGCTCGCTGCGCTGCCGCGGGGATCCGATTTTCCGAAGTGGTAAACAGAGGTCCCCTCACCTGCTCTGTCCATCTCCTGGGGTCTTCTGCTCTGGTCTGAGATCGAGCAAACCAGAGAAGAAGATCTCCGATAATAATGCTCAGTGCTATGCCCTATGCATAGCACTGAAAAGTATTAGCAATCGAATGATTACTATAGATAGTCTCCTATGGGGACATAAAAAGTGAAAAATCCCCTCCCTTAATAAAAATGTAAATCGTCCCTTTTTCCCACTTTACCCCCAAAAAGAGTAACAAAAAATTATTAATAAACATATTTGGTATCGCCGCATGCGTAAATGTCCGAACTATCAAAATATAATGGTAATGATCCTCTACGGTGAAAAACGTTAAAAAAATAAAAAAAATCCAGAATTGCTGCTTTTTTTTGTCACAATATACTCCCAAAAAAAATTAATAAGAAACTAATATTATATCACATATACGCAAACGTGGTACCGATAAAAACTGCAGATCACATCGCAAAAAATGAGCCCTCATACATCCGCATCTACGAAAAAAAAGTTCCATGTAGTCAAAATAGGGCAATTTTAAAGGGGTATTATAGGAAAAAAAATTTTTATTATATCAGCTGGATCCAGAAAGTTTAACAGATTTGTAAATTACTTCTATTAAAAAATCTTAATCCTTCCAATAATTATCAGCTGCTGAAGTTAAGCTGTTCTTTTCTGTCTGGCAACAGTGCTCTCTGCTGACATCTTCTTGTCTCGGGAAATGCATAGAGTAGAAGAGGTTTGCTATGGGGATTTGCTTCTACTCTGGACAGTTCCCGAGACAGGTGTAATCAGAGAGCACTAAGAAAAAACAACTCAACTTCAGCAGCTCATAAGTACTGAAAGGATTAAGATTTTTTTAATAGAAGTAATTTACAAATCTTTCTGGAGCCAGTTGATATATATAAAAAAGTTTTTTCCTGGATAACCCCTTTAAACATACTTTAAAAAATAATAATTTCCTTTTTTAAAGCAATAATAGAAAAGTATGTAATCATGGGTATCATTTTAATCGTATTGACCCACAGAATAAAGAAACATGTCATGCATACAGCATAAAAATTAAACCCTCCAAAATGTGCACAATTGCAGTTTTCATCTAAATTTTCCCACACAAATATTTTTTTTTTGTTTTTCCATAAATTTTATGGTAAAATAAAAGGTGTCATTACAAAGTACAATTGGACATGCAAAAAATAAGCCCTCATATTGGTCTGTGGATAGAAATATAAAAGTGTTATGATTTTTAGAGTGCAAAAATAAAACTTCCTGTGTCCTTAAGGCCCAAAAAAATAAGGGGTTAATGATAGTCGGGCTGTCAATATGAAAATAATACACTTTGACTTTCATTTCTCTGTACCCTTCAGCTAACATGGGTATCACGCAAGTGTGCAATGGCATACATGTTTAGGTAATGTTAAACAAAAAAAATATTACTCGTAATATAGCATGACTACATTTTTATAAAGAAGGAATAAAAAACCAAATACATAAAAATGCCTTTATGACTAAACAAACAACATATGGACCCTGATTTACTAAGAGTGTTGTGTAGGTTTCTTTGTAGGTTTTAATCCCCTACAATTTTTTCCACAGTATTTACTAAGGTTTCCCTACATTTTCCACTTTCCCAACATTTAGCTTTTTTTACACCTGCTCTGATCTGTCAGTTTTTCCTCAGCTGAAATCCATCACATTTTCTGTGGATATGTTGGGTTTTTGTGAAAATGTCGGGAACACGCCCCTTTTCAATGACCATGCCCCCTTTCCCCGATGGTCATGCCACTTTTTCAGGTTTTCTTAGTAAAATGGAGAGTTAGTTGTTTTTATTTTTCAATTCTGGCACAAATTCTGGCACAGACAGAACTTCTGGCACAATGCTCCAGAATCTGGCACACAACCCTGCAAAATATGTCGGGTTTGCAATAGTAAATGAGGACCATGTTGTGCATGCTGCAAAACAAAAATTACACCATGTCCGCAGCACTACATCAAAATCAACACAAAGGGTGTCTTTCAGAACTGCTAAAGGCACAAAAAAAAACAAGTCCACAAGTTGACCTGGCTTTAAACATAAGAGGGTGCTGTTGGATCCAACCAACCACAAGGTATGGGATGTAGGCAAACACATCACTTCGTGGGGGTGGTGGGGTTCCGGATAAAGTTGCACATACGACGATGTAGTCCATATTAACCCCTTAAGGACCGGAGGTTTTTCCGTTTTTGCATTTTCGTTTTTTGCTCCTTGCCTTTAAAAAATCATAACTCTTTCAAATTTACACCTAAAAATCCATATGAGGGCTTATTTTTTGCGCCACCAATTCTACTTTGTAATGACGTCAGTCATTTTGCCCAAAAATCTATGGTGAAGCGGGAAAAAAAATCATTGTGCAACAAAATTGAAAAAAAAACGCTGTTTTGTAACTTTTGGGGGCTTCCGTTTCTACGTAGTACATTTTTCGGTAAAAATGACACCTGATATGTATTCTGTAGGTCCATACAATTAAAATGATACCCTACTTATATAGGTTTGATTTTGTCGGACTTCTGGAAAAAATCATAACTACATGCAGGAAAATTAATACGTTTAAAATTGTCATCTTCTGACCCCTATAACTTTTTTATTTTTCCGTGTATGGGGCGGTATGAGGGCTCATTTTTTGCGCCGTGATCTGAAGTTTTTAACGGTACCATTTTTGCATTGATAGGACTTATTGATCACTTTTTATTCATTTTTAAATGATATAAAAAGTGACCAAAAATGCACTATTTTGGACTTTGGAATTTTTTTGCGCGCACGCCATTGACCGAGCGGTTTAATTAATGATATATTTTTATAATTCGGACATTTCCGCACGCGGTGATACCACATATGTTTATTTTTATTTTTATTTACACTGTGTTTTTTTTTTATTGGAAAAGGGGGGTGATTCAAACTTTTAATAGGGGAGGAGTTAAATGATCTTTATTCACTTTTTTTTTTCACTTTTTTTTTGCAGTGTTATAGGTCCCATAGGGACCTATAACACTGCACACACTGATCTTCTATGTTGATCACTGGTTTCTCATAAGAAACCAGTGATCAACGATTCTGCCGGATGACTGCTCATGCCTGGATCTCAGGCACTGAGCAGTCATTCGGCGATCGGACAGCGAGGAGGCAGGAAGGGGCCCTCCCGCTGTCCTGTCAGCTGTTCGGGATGCCGCGATTAGCCGCGGCTATCCCGAACAGCCCGACTGAGCTAGCCGGGAACTTTCACTTTCACTTTTAGCCGCGCGGCTCAGCTTTGAGCGCGCGGCTAAAGGGTTAATAGCGCGCGGCGCCGCGATCGGCGCTGCGCGCTATTAGAGGCGGGTCCCGGCTTCACTATTACACCGGGCCCGCCATGATATGACGCGGGGTTACTGTGTAACCCCGCGTTATATCAGAAGAGCAGGACCAAGGACGTACCGGTACGTCCTTGGTCCTTAAGGGGTTAAACATGGTAACTGGTGCATGATCATTTCACATGGTGATGCGCACTAGCTAGGACACAGTTCCCTGAAGATACCATTGAAGACCTTACCTTTTGTATCAAACTTGCAATGTCACAACACCTTTGGGAAACATGAAATAGTCTGTAAAGGATTCTTACACCACTACAGCACGGGTGCCACAGCACCCAGAACCACAGGACACAGCACCCTCCCCCTCCCAAGCCACGTTACTCCGCTTCTATTTCAGGGGCTACTATAGTCCTGAATATAGTTGTGCAGGACAAATGCAGCTTTAATGACTGAGTCTACTTTGCCCACATACAACTGCATTGCAGTGGTGAAGATTCTCCACTTACTAGCCATGAAATATTGTGTCCGGCTCAGCCGACTTGTTGGCATTCAGTTCCCTGTGTGTGTATGAGCGCAGCAAGTTAAGCAAAGTGGAAAGGCCTGATACCAGAACAAAGAGAACTAGATGAGTCGTACCCAAAAGAGGTTTTGGTGGAGAAAGAATCACTTGATTTAGTAGTACCTAAACAGCCAGGATGGCCAAATTTAAAAGTCGTTAACACCGTTGAGTCTCCTGTGCTCCCATAGGCACTGACTGATGGCAATATACTTGTAATATACATTAACCACCATCATCAGGACCAGATAAAAATACTATTTGTAATTGTAGAATTGTGATCCAGTGGCTGCTGCACTTGTATATGCTTCCCATTAACGGTGCCTTTGCAGTTCGGGAATTGGGCTGCAGACTGAAAGCCTGCTTCTGCCTGAAGTCCTCTCTCCTGTATTGGACTAGTCAATGAAATTGTCTGCAAGTACTGCCAAATCATGTGCCATTTTGACTGAAATGGGTTACCCAGGATTTTTTAACATTTAACCTCTGTGCCCCTGATGCTAAAGAGGAAATTCTACCAAGAAATCTTTAATGGGATTCAGCCACTTAAATCCTTCTCAAGCATGAGCAAGATTAAACTTCTTGGAGAATTTTAAGAGCAGATTTTATGAACATCATTTCTGCTATGGAAATTTTGCAGGGTGAATGGAAAACCCATTTACTCTCATGTTATATTCATGCAGTGGAATTTCTGACACAAATTTTAAAGCGGAAATTTCATAATGTGAACCTAGCCTTGAAAGTCAGGAGGGATAAAATAATGAGCCAAACAAAAAAATTGCAACATACAGTTTACAAGTTTACACATTAAATAACTGCATCAAAAAATCTAAATCAATTTGTAATAAATCGCATAAAGTTTTTTATTGTTATTTTGCTATATTGTTTAACAGCTTTGAGTGGAAAATCTGTTTTTCTCTGAGCAAATTTTCCTATGGTACCCATTTTCACTATGAGCCAAGATTTTATTTTTTTATAGGAAGATCATTCCAAGACCACAAAATATCCACACATGCATGGTTTTAAAGCAGAAAACAAATTGTAGTTCTTAGCAAATAGGGTTAATCTGTGACTAGCTTATTTTACCTAATATACTGTATAAATGTGACAAATATTGTATTGAATCAATACATGCAAACGACTTTTTGTAGTCACCAGTTAACTACATTTGGCCTATTAACCTCTTAAGGACCCATGACGTACTGGTACGTCATGAGTCCGCTCCCGTTCTATAACGCGGGGCGGGCCCGGCCTCTAACAACGGCCGGGACCCGTGGCTAATAGCGCGCAGCACTGATCGCGGTGCCGCGCGCTATTAACCCTATGATGGTAATATATATATATATAGTAATAATATTCCTCCTCCTTGTGTACTGGTATTATTGGTAATATTGGCCTCAGTATAGAAATATTATATATTAATTCATTTTCCCCGTTATGTACCCTATAATACCCAATTATGATTGACAGTTGCCTCCCCCCCCCCCCCCCCGGTAAGTCCGCCTTCACATAGCCATACCCATTACTGAAATGGGCTACTTAGTCAAAAATGCCCGGAACTATTTTCTGTCCCCGTCCGGCCCTGCCTGTGGACATTATAAATAGAGATGAGCGAACTTACAGTGAATTCGATTCGTCACGAACTTCTCGGCTCGGCAGTTGATGACTTTTCCAGCATAAATTAGTTCAGCTTTCCGGTGCTCCGGTGGACTGGAAAAGGTGCATACAGTCCTAGGAGACTCTTTCCTAGGAATGTATCCACCTTTTCCAGCCCACCGGAGCACCTGAAGGCTGAACTAATTTACGCAGGAAAAGTCATCAACTGCCGAGCCGAGAAGTTCGTGACGAATCGAATTTACTGTAAGTTCGCTCATCTCTAATTATAAACATGCTCATAAAACAAAGTTAAAGATTGGAGGCTGCAATATCAGTATCAAACTGATTCTTTTTTTCATTGATTCAAATTTGTCATTTTTTTTGCCTGTTCTGCGATTAGATGCCTACTCACTAATAGACCATATGAGATCTGTACATAATGATTACTCCAGCACTCTAAAGTTCATAGGCATAAAAAGATTGAAAAGGAGTCAGAACAAACTGGAACTCTAAGGCTAGGTTCACAATGCAGAATTTCTGGGCAGAATTTCTGCCGGAGATCGAGACGGCGGCAATAGGACCGAGCAGACTGCATTGCTGCCCCCATAGACTGCAATGCATTTCTGGGTGGATCTTTTGGGAGATCTGCTCAGAAATGCATTGCCATCTATGGGGACGACAAATAAATATAGACCCCAGACCCGACTTCTAAATAAGTACAGTCTATGACCCCCCTAACCTATTACAGACCCCAACTCAATAATAGTGCATTTTCGGCTATGTTCACACAGCAGAATTTCTGCATGGCATTCTGCATGCATTCCATGCTGAAATTGTGATGTATGAACATAGCCTAAGTCATGGCATTTTTATGTTGGTGCCTTTTTTTTCTTACATTTTTATCATCACAAGTCATGTGTTTCTTTCGTCATGTGACTCATATTTTTTTATTTAAGAAATAAAGTGAAAAAAAACAACAGAAAAAACGCCAATGCCAAGCCCACATGGTGATTTTAATGACATTTTTTGCTTCGATAGACTTCTAAAACTGCCAATGAGCCCAAAACTATTAAACAACTCCAAAGATGAGTGAAAAAACACCAAAGGAAAAAACACCAAATTGGTTAGCTGAAAACACATTTGACAAAAAACTCCTTAAGGGTGCATTCCCACAGGGCGTATACGCAGCGTATTTGACGCTGCGCAAAATTTATGGCAGCAGCGGGAAATACGCTGCGTATCCCTTGCTCACTATACACACAGGGCTTTCCGGCGGCAGCCCTATGTGTGTAGTGAGTTTTGGAGGCGGGGCCGTGTGCCGGCGTGACTGTGACGCGCGGCCCCGCCTCCAAAACTCACTACACACATAGGGCTGCCGCCGGAAAGCCCTGTGTGTATAGTGAGCAAGGGATACGCAGCGTATTTCCCGCTGCTGCCATAAATTTTGCGCAGCATCAAATACGCTGCGTATACGCCCTGTGGGAACGCACCCTAAAAAAAAGCGCCAAACTCGCTGCATAGCATTTTGTGGGCCAAAAACACTGCAGCCAGATGTTATCTAGAAGTAAATAGGGAAATATGAAACACCATATCCACATGCCATTTTTTTAAGTAATTTTTTTACAGTTTTTTTTTTTTAACCCTGGCATTTTTATGCCCAGTGACAGGGTTTGTGTTTTTCAAAAATCTTGGATTTTTTTCCTCCCGTAGGCTATGTTCACACAATGTATTTTCGTGCATATTTGTATCTAAAGAATGGCAAAAAAATGTTGTGCATATTTGCTCTATATAAGTTTATGGGAAAGAAGGTTTTAGAAATCCTTGATGCACATGATAAAAAAAAACAAAAAAAAAACACATGATTGTAATAACAACGCAAGGGATAAAATGGCAAAGAAAAAAATCCTGTAATACACAATATTTTTGGGGAAAAAACGGCATCTTGGGACTAAGAAGTGAGGGGGAAGCTTTTTCATGTTTTTTTTTTTTTTTTCTGGCCAAAAAAAAACTGCTAAAAAAAAGTTGTCTGTTCCTAGCCTAATAGCTGCTTGTCCTCTGTTACAGCAGGTAGGGAATGGAATGAGAATGAATCAATCTATTTTCTATTATGTGATCTAAGAACTAGAATGAACTGGATGTTTCTTTCTGGTTAATGAGAACATATATGACTAAAGCCAGGCAAACCATTGTAATTAGAAGCTGTGTTGCATTCCACGCTCCCTAAATTGACTACTTGTTTGGTAATAGCCACTTAAAAGTGTGAAGTGTGAAGGTCAGCCACCCACTCATATTTGAGCTTAAATAGCTTACTAGTATAAGAAGATTCAAGCGGGTTTCTCTCCAGCTTAACCTTTTCTATACCGACTACTCAAAGATTACCCTTTGCTATGGCATATTTTTCATCATCACCTGGCACTGAACGGTTTAATGGACTGGTAAAAATAAATGTACTGCCACTTGTGGAGAAAGGTGATCCTTTATTATACATACAACACACAATTATCATTATAAGGCCACAGGACAATATACAAAGCAATTCAGCATACAAGAAAATAATGAGAAAATGGTCCTACTATCATTACTGATTTTCTATTGTATCGCATAATGCCACCTACACTTTTTCTTGATGAAAGATAATTTCATGACTAAATGGAAAGCCTTATTTCTTAAATTTAAAGTATAATAATAAAGAAATGGAGAAGAGGTGGTGAGATGTGGCACTGCCTTGGTAAAGCAGAAACCGTGTCCATGCCAGCTGATTGCAGGGTGCACTCAACCTGGGAGTTTTTTCCTCTGTTTAGATCTTCTCCAGCAGTAATGCCAGTATTCTCCAGCTATCTCACCGCAGGTGGATTCAGGTCCGGGGCAGCCACGCAATGAAATTTATAGCTACATGCTAAAATAGATGTTGAGCTCTGCATGTACCTGCCTCTCTTTTGGTAGGCGCCACCGTTTGTCAGTTTTTCTGTTTCCAAATATCTATCTGAAATCCCATAATACTCATGGAGGGAGCATATTCAATCTAGTGCCAAACCAGGTATACAGAGTCACTTGTGTTTTTTACACCTGTACAACCTAAACTTCTAGAGGCATTTTGTCAATTTTTCATACAGTTGCATATAATAACATTCATGCTGAAGAAACAAACTTGGCATATGCACGACAAGGACACGGCAAGTGGTGTGCTGCCATTCTGCACAGATCTAGAACAGTGATATTATATTGTCTGCATCGGATGCACAGTTGCTCAAAGTCATCGCTTCCTAGATATAAGGCCTGCCCTAAATGTTGATAAGTTATTGGGGGGCAGACAGTTTGCAACAAGACTGGCAGAGCAGAGAGCCGAGGAGTGAAACAAGCGTTTCCTGGTTCTTTGAAGCGATTAATGGGGTTGTGACCACCCAGACCCCGACCAAAAAAACATTTGACATATCTGTGTGACGTGTCAATTTTTTTAAATGTGACTGTAATGCTTGAACATGATCTACAAAACTTGTGTTTATTTATTTATATCTTAATATAAACATTATATAAAGATCAGTGTTATATAAAGATCAGTGTTTTATATTCTGGCACAGATAAGCCTAGGTTCACACGATATGCAGGACCATTTAAAACAATCTGGCCCAGAGGAATCCATAAAAAATGTTATGTTGCACTACATATGGTTTTTCACATTTAGTATTGAAATGTACAGACAGCATTCTGAGGCAAAGGTATAATGCTTGGCTACCACATTAATCAAAATACTACCTACTTTAATGATGTGTTCATACTTATAACAGATATGCTTTGGATATTGTGCTGTGTTCCTTTGTTTATTTATGTTGATTTATTCTTCTAGTATAACTGAATATGTTTGACAAAATGTGCTGTAAACCTTATTTGCAAGGGGTAAAAATATTTTCATATATATATATATATATATATATATATATATATATGAAAACGATAAACCAAAACAAATATAAACTCAGAAATGAAATAATGTGTAATATTTTGAAATGACACAGGGAAAAAGTATTAAACACCTAAAGAAAGGTAAGTGCAAAAAGGCATGGAGGGCCAAGATAACAGCTGAAATCTATCAGTAAATAAAAAGCAATCCAAACTGAGGTCAGTGCAAATTAAAGTGTGAATTAATATCAGCTGGTTTAGTCCCAACTAATGGAGTACAAAACGGGTTCATTGCCAAGGTGTCACACAAGACACATGTCGAGATGGACTAAAGTAAAGAGCTGTCTCAAGAAATTTGCAACCTAATTCTTGCAAAACATAACAATGAAGTTGGTTGCAGGAACATTTCTAAACTTCTGAATGTTCCAGTGGGCTCCGTTGGGGCCATCGTACGAAAGCGAAAAAGACAGTCACTTCATTATAGATTTGTCTCGACCAGGTGCACCTCACAAGATTTCTGACAGAGGAGTGAAATAATAATCACAAGAGTTGTCCAAGAGCCAAGGACACTTGTGGAGAGCTTCAAAAAGACCTGGAACTAGCAGGTACTGATGTCTAAAAAAAAAAAAAAAAAAAAAAAAAAGTGTGTAGTGAAATAAATGGTGACAATTCACCTAATTGTTAGGGTATGTTCACACGTCGCATATACTTTATGTAGCAGTTTTATGCTGAGGATTTCCAGTAAGAAGAAGGAGAAGCGGAGCACTCACCAGACCTGGAATGCAGGTGGATTTTATTGACCGGATTGATCAAAGGCACATCAGGGGGGAGATGGTACAGACAGGGGAGTGTGACTTAGAGACGCGAGGGTATCCTCTCGGTGACGGACCGTTGCGCGCCGAAGCGCTTCTCCAGACCGGGACTGATGAGGTCACAGGAAAAGGTGTGCTTTATGGGATCAAGAGAGCCGTGACACTACATGTAGGTAACATCCTATTGGTGGGCTGACTTGATTGTGTAACAATCATTACAAAAACACATAAAAAAAAAAAAAAAAAGTGCATATTAAAAGCAACAACTTAACTTATGGGATACAAAGGTATATATTCTTATATCAAAGCGCTATATTCTTGCTTTTCATTCATTCCCAGGGGGCCGGTGGCATCCGTCCGGATGATCCACTTAGCTTCACATTTCAGCAATTGCTGATGTTTGTTTAACCCTCTGGCTGCTGACACAACATGTTCTATACCTGCAAAGTGCAAAGCTTCTGGATCATTGTTATGAAACTCCTTCATGTGGGAAATCAATCGGGGGGCCCCTGTACCAGTGATCAGGGACCTAAAATGTTCCCTGATTCTATGGTACAAGGGGCAGATTGTCTTTCCCACATAATAGTGCCCGCAGGAACAAAAAAGACAATAAACTACATTTGTTGTCTTACAGGTGATCATTTGTTGAACATGGATATGACAACCACCTAACAGGAAATTATTCTTTTTGCTGTTAAACTTACATTATTTGCATGTACTGCATGGAAAGTTTCCTACTGGACGGGTGTCAGTTAACCAATTAGATTTATGTTTTTTTTTGTTTTTTGACTCCGTTATAAAAATCTTGTATGGTGGTATTTTTACGATGCGTTATTATTGGTAGTTGGGCAGTTATCTGGGATAAATCGCTATCTTGCTGTAGCATAAACCAATTTTTTCGGATGGATTTTTTAATTGTTTCATTCATGGAAATATTTTTAAATGTAAATGTAAATCTATCTTTTTCTTTTTGTGATTTTCTACTATTTGAAAAAAGGGTGGCTCTAGGGATTTTGTCAACTTTTTGTTTTGCTGCCAGTAATATCTCAGGGGGATAGCCTCTTTTAAGGAGTCTCTCATCGAGTTCATTCACCTGTTCTTCATATTTATCTGGATCATTGTTAATTCTTTTAAGTCTGATATATTGACTGGTTGGAATTCCATTTTTGGTGTGAGTGGGGTGGGAGGAGTTATAATGTAGTATGGAGTTTCTGGATGTTGGTTTTCTGTAACCTGATGTAATGATATTGTTATTTTCCACCTCTATCACCACATCCAGGAACTCCAGTCTACGATGCCCAAATACTGCAGTAAAAGTCATGTTCATCGAGTTTATTTCATTAAGGTATAGGACAAAGGCATCAAACTGCTCCTTAGTCCCGTCCCACACCAAAAAGACATCGTCGACAAAACGGAGGAAGAGTTTTATGTACCGAATAAAAGGATTGGTAGTTGTAAAAATATAATTGCTTTCAAATATGGCGAGATAAATGTTTGCAAATGAGCACGAAATGGGCGTGCCCATTGCTGTGCCAAGATGTTGTCTGTACCATTGGTCGCCATATTGAAAGCAATTATTTGTGAGGATGAGGAGAGTGGAGTCTGAGATTAAATCAATAAGTGTTCGAGATTTGTCCGATCCTGCTAAAAAGTTTTATTCCAAGGATTTTATGCTGTGTTCAGTTATACTAAAAGAATAAATCAATATAAATGAACAAATGAACACAGAATAAAATCTGCAGCATACCAGCTAAGTGTGAACACACCACCAAAGTAGAATGTATTTTGATTCACATGCATATCTTATAATAACCACATTATTTTTAGTGTGAAATGTTTCTACCTTGTAATTCAGTAAAGGAAAGGAAACTGTCATCAGTGTCACTGCACTGTCATCAGTGTCACTGCACTAACCTGCTGCTAAAGGCAAGTAGTGAGGGTGACACTGATCACAACCATACTCCCGTGTCTGCAATCCGTGCTTTCATTCTCCCAGTATCTTCATCTGTTGCTTTCCATTTGGACAGGCTTGAGGCATGGGCGGAGCTTGGCGACGTCACCGCTGCTGTTTCCATAGGCCTGCTTGCAGCAGGGCCCAGCAGAAAAACAGCAGCGGTGACATCATGAAGCCCCATCCGTGCCCCAAGCCTGCCGCCTGAATGGAGGGAATAGTTAAAGGTACCAGGACAACGGGAGCACGGATCACAGACACATAAGTATGGTTGTCATCAGTGTCACCTGTACTACCTGCCTGTAACAGGTTAGTGCGGTGACATTGATGACAGTTTTCCTTGAAATCTCTAGAATACAAACTATTACCAACTATGCTCCAGCCATACAATACTGAATAATGAACAGATTGTCTGGAAAAGAAATAGGCATCAGAACATTGTTTATCACATTTTGTAACATGTTTTTAATTATTTTTAGATTATACAGTATATACATTTTTTTTAAATTTCTTTTAAAATTAATTGTTTTGATTCTAACAGCAGTGATTCGGGGGAGCAGAACATATTTTTCCATTGTAAACTACGTACATGTAACAGTCTTTTTGTCAAACAAGACCGTATCACCCCTTCATCCTTTTTGTGTCATTACGCACTGTAAGCTTACAGCAATGCAATTTATTGGCCTTTTATCTAAGGAAAGATAGAAGTCCAAGGGTGGTCCAAGAAATGTAGTATATAAGTTCAAATGACATAAATGAGATCACATGTGGAAAAAGATAAAAGATTTGGTCAACTTTCTTGACTAGATGGTTGTAATGCAATTATTTTTTATTTTCAATGTTATACAGCATCACTTTTAAAGTCAGCCTGTTAGATGTATCAGTATCATTAGTCTAAGACTGCATAATATAGACGATAAATTCAATGCACATACTTTGTCTTGCATATTATCAGGCTTATTTTAGAAAGCACAAGTTCTTGTTTCCTGGTCCATTATATATTTGTTTAGGCCATGTTCACACGTCTGAATTTCCGTCCCGGATTCCGCATTGAATTCAAGAGGATTCTGCTGCTCTGTGCACAGATGCTTCTGGCACAGAAATTCCATTTTCCGTGTCCGCACAAAGAATGAACACGTTCATTCTTTGTGCGGAGTCCAAAAGGAATGCATAGCCGTCTATGAGACGGCACACTCCTGTGCGGTCCTAGCACTGGCATATTATGTCGGCGCTCCGGAATGTCCACACAAAGATTCTCTGTGTGGACATTCTGTATTGTGAACATAGCTGTCAGGATCCGGACTGGTATGCGGGGACGACACAGGAAGTGGATCCCCTGTGTCAGTGAGGTTATGGCGTGGGCCATACCAGGGGAACGGAATCTAAGGGGTTACTGGTTTTCACCAGAGCCAGCCGCAAGGCGGGATGGACTTGCTGCGACAGGTAACCCCCAGGTCGTTCCACCCAATAGCAACTCAACCTCACTGACTGCTGAGTCAGGAGCAGTACACAAGGACTAGGCAAGAAGGAAAGTCAGACGTAGCAGAAGGTCAGGGCAGGCGGCAACGGTTCGTAGTCAATGGCAACGGCAACAGTCAGGAAACACAGGCAATGGACACACAGGAACGCTTTCTTTGGCACAAGGCAACAAGATCCGTCAGGGACAGGAAGGGGAAGAGGGTTTTTATAGTGTAGGGAGTGCTTGGAACTAATTGGGCCAGGCACCAATTAATGGTGCACTGGCCCTTTAAATCTGAGAGACCCGGCGCGCGCGCGCCCTAGAGAGCGGGGTTGCGCGCGCCGGGACTGAGCAGAAGGACGGGGCAGGTGAGAGACACGGGATGCGACCTGTGGGCAGGCACGTCCTGCCGCGGGGATCGCATCCCTGCCGAGAAACACAGAGCAGTGCTCCCGGTCAGCGTGTTGTTTCACCAATTGTGGCGCAGAAGGTAGACCCGGAACTGGAACAAAATGAGCCATTTTGGAAAAGCGGTCAACGACCACCCAAATTACAGTGTTGCCATGAGATGAAGGTAGGTCAGTTATAAAGTCCATAGCTATAGGAGACCATGGCTGTTCAGGCACAGGCAGAGGAAGGAGAAGACCAGCCGGCTTCTGGCGTGGAGTCTTGTCTCGAGCACACACTATACAGGCCCGTACAAAATCGGTCACATCTTTCTCCAAGAAAGACCACCAATAGTGTCTGGCAATTATCTGTATGGACTTTTTGATTCCAGCCAGGTGGGAGGAATGACCCCATTTCAGAGTCTGGAGGCGAAGACGTGGGGAACATAAGTCTTTCCGGGAGGAATTGGTAACAAAGAAGCTGTGGCAGAGACGACCAGACACTCAGGAGGAATGATGTGTTGAGGAGGAACTTCAGATTCCGAGGCATCGGTGGTACCTGATAGAGCATCAGCCCTGACATTCTTGTCCGCAGGACGGAAATGAATTTGAAAATCGAAACGGGCAAAGAACAATGACCATCTAGCCTGGCGAGGATTTAACCGCTGGGCGGATTGAAGGTAAGACAAATTTTTGTGGTCAGTGAAGATGGTGATGGGATGCAAGGATCCTTCTAAAAGATGTCTCCACTCTTCAAGTGCCAACTTAATGGCCAATAGTTCACGGTCTCCAATGGAATAGTTCTTTTCAGGAGGAGAAAAAGTCTTGGAGAAAAATCCGCAAGTGATATTTTTTCCTTTAGCGGTTTTTTAAAGAAGAACAGCTCCGGCACCAACTGAGGAGGCGTCAACCTCAAGGAAGAAGGGTTTCAGAGGGTCTGGCCTGGACAGGACTGGAGCAGAAGTGAAGGCGGCTTTGAGGTGTTTAAAGGCCTCCTCTGCCTGCGGTGGCCAGGATTTCGGATTAGCATTTTTCTTGGTCAAGGCCACAATAAGCGCAACTATGGTGGAGAAATTGACGATAATAATTTGCAAATCCGAGAAATCGTTGGATGGCTCGTAAATCAGTGGGCCGTGGCCAATCTATTACTGCAGATAGTTTATCCGGGTCCATTTGAAGACCTTGACCAGAGACTATGTATCCCAAGAAAGGAAGACTGCTGCACTCAAAAAGACATTTCTCAATCTTTACATAAAGATGATTATTACGTAGGCGTTGAAGCACTTGATGGACATGGAGGCGATGTTGGAATTTGGAAGAAAAAATTAGAATGTCGTCAAAATAGACCACCATACAGGAATACAGCATGTCCCGGAAAATTTTGTTGACAAAGTCCTGGAAGAGCGCTGGGGCGTTGCATAGACCAAAGGGCATGACAAGATATTCAAAGTGTCCATCTCTGGTATTGAAGGCGGTTTTCCATTTATCACCTTCACGTATACGGATGAGGTTATAGGCGCCCCTTAGATCAAGTTTGGTGAAGATCTTAACTCCACGCAATCGATCAAATAGTTCTGAGATGAGTGGTAGAGGGTAACGGTTTTTCACTGTGATCTTATTGAGTCCGCGGTAGTCTATACAAGGGCGAAGAGATCCATCTTTCTTGGCCATAAAAAAGAATCCAGCTCTGGCTGGAGAAGAAGATTTCCGAATAAAACCTCTTTTGAGGTTTTCCTGGATGTACTCTGTCATGGCTTGTGTTTCCGGGGCAGAAAGTGGGTAAATCCTACCATGGGGCGGTGTGGTACCAGGGAGCAAGTCGATAGGGCAGTCATAGGGTCTATGTGGAGATAAGACCTCTGCTTGCTTTTTACAAAAAACATCCGAATAGTCCTGGTTGGTCTTAGGAAGACCTGGCAATGGAGTAGCAAGGGAGACTTGGCAGGAAGAAACTGGGTGGAAACATTGCTTGTGGCAAGAAGATCCCCAACTCTTAAAGTCCCCGGTGGCCCAGTCGAGGCTAGGCGAGTGACGTTGGAGCCAGGGCAAGCCCAGAAGAATGTCAGAAGTGCAGTTGGGCAGCACAAAAAATTAAATATGTTCATGATGGTGAACTCCAACACTCATGAGCAGCGGTTGAGTGCGGTAACTCACGGTGCAGACCAGCCTCTCTCCATTGACGGATGAAATGAACAGAGGTTTGACAAGACGGGTAACAGGAATATTGAATCTGTTGATTAGGGAGGCTTCAATTAAACTTCCTGCTGAACCAGAGTCCAAGAAGGCCACAGCGGAGAAGGAAGTAGTATTAGCGGGTATAGCAATCTGCACAGGTATACTCAATCGTGGAGAGGAAGAATTCACACCTAGCAACGCCTATCCTACATTAACTAGGTATGTGCATGCGTTTCTCAGATGCGGAGGATGAATAGGACAGTCTTTCAGGAAATGTTCAGTGCTTGCACAGTATAGGCACAGGTTTCCATTACTACGGCGAGTCCTCTCTTGTTGGGTCAGGCGAGACTCGGCAGGAGGCACAGGAACAGATTGCAAAGGACGTTGAAAGAGAGGTGCCAGGAGAGTAAACCGCCTGGTGTGAACAAGATCCTTTTCCTGACGAAGCTCCTGGCGTCTTTCCGTGAAACGCATGTCGATGCGGGTGGCCAAATGGATGAGTTCAGACAGGTTAGCAGGAATTTCTCGTGCGGCCAGGACATCTTTGATGTGACTGGATAAGCCTTTCTTGAAGGTCGCGCAGAGGGCCTCATTATTCCAGGATAGCTCAGAGGCGAGGGTGCGGAACTGGATGGCGTATTCGTCCACTGAAGAACTCCCTTGGACAAGATTCAGTAAAACAGTCTCAGCTGAGGAAGCCCGGGCTGGCTCCTCAAAGACACTACGTACTTCTGAGAAGAAGGACTGGATAGTAGCAGTGGCAGGATTGTTGCGGTCCCAAAGTGGTGTGGCCCATAACAAGGCCTTTCCAGACAGGAGGCTGACCACGAACGCCACCTTAGACCGTTCTGTAGGGAATTGGTCTGACATCATCTCCAGGTGTAGGGAACACTCGGACAGGAACCCACGGCATAGTTTAGAGTCCCCATCAAACTTGTCAGGTAGGGACAGGCGGAGTCTGGGAGCGGCCACTCGCTGCGGAGGTGATGCAGAAGCTGGCGGAGGAGATGGTTGCTGTTGTTGAGGCAGAAGCTGTTGCAGCATAGCAGTCAACTGAGTCAGCTGTTGTCCTTGTAGCGTGATCTGCTGAGATTGCTGGGCGACCACGGAGGTTAGGTCAGCGACACTGGGCAGCGGGACCTCAGCAGGATCCATGACCGGATCGACTGTCAGGATCCGGACTGGTATGCGGGGACCACACAGGTAGTGGATCCCCTGTGTCAGTGAGGTGATGGCGTGGGCCGTACCAGGGGAATGGAATCTAAGGGGTTATTGGTTTTCACCATAGCCCGTTGCAAGGTGGGATGGACTTGCTGCGGCAGGTGACCCCAAGGTCGTTCCACCCGATAGCGACTCAACCTCACTGACTGCTGAGTCAGGCGCGGTACCCAAGGACTAGGCCAGAAGGAAGGTCAGACATAGCAGAAGGTCAGGGCAGGCGGCAATGGTTCGTAGTCAATGGCAACGGCAACGGTTAGGAAACACAGGCAATGGACACTCGGGAACGCTTTCTCTGGCACAAGGCAACAAGATCCGGCAGGGACAGGAAGGGTAATGGGGTTTTTTATAGTGTAGGGAGTGCTTGGAACTAATTGGGCCAGGCACCAATTAATGGTGCACTGGCCCTTTAAATCTGAGAGACTCAACACGCGCACGCCCTAGAGAGCAGGGCTGCGCGCCGGGACTGAGCAGGAGGACGGGGCAGGTGAGAGACACGGGATGCGACCTGTGGGCAGGCACGTCCTGCCGCGGGGATCGCATCCCCGCCGAGAAACACAGAGCAGCGCTCCCAGTCAGCGAGTCTGAGGAGGAGAAGAACGCCTGAGGAGGAGAAGAACGCCGCCAGCGCTCCAGGGGAGGAGCGGGACCCGGAGCGCTCGGCGTTACAATAGCCTTAGGGTACGTTCACATGGGGTTTCCCCCTGCAACAGACCCAATTGAGATCAATGTAATCTGCTGCAGAGCCATTGCAAAACACATGCCACAGCTGAAACCTGCATGGGAAATAAGCCCATGTGGACGTACCCATATTATTTTAAAAGGAACGTGTGAGCATCACCTGAGTTACTAGGCCAGAATGTACTATGATGATTGCCTTGTAATAATTTTGTGTCACTTATAACTTGCAACATTGCGCTTTTTGACACAAAAAACTCTGCAGCTCGTGTACCTGTTAGACTTTAAAAGCACAGTATAATGCTATGTTCACACAGTGTATTTCTAGGTGCATTTATTTTTAAATAGTGTTTTCAAAATAGCAGTATTTTTGCATCTGCAATGCTCTATGTAAGTCAATGGGAAGATGCTTTGTGCACTAAGCGTATAAAAAGCAAGAGTATCTTTGTGTGCGTTAGGAACACATTAAAAAAAAATTCTAGTTTTTTTAGATTGTTTACATATGTTTTTAAATCATTAAAGAGGGGTTTGTTTTTTAATTAATTTAAATAATGAGTTGCCCCTCTAAAAAAGGTTTTAAAAGGGGCAGAAGAAAATTTTGACCTTAACAAAAACTACCCAAAGTGCCAAAGTGCCTAAAACAAAAAATAACATATAAAAAGTTAACATTTTACAGTTTTACATTAGGAAAATTACGCCAGAAAAAATGCTGTTTGAATTCAGCCTTATGACATTAAAATATGCATATTTGAGGAATTGAATTCCCCCAGTTTTATGGCAAGTGATTATGGTCAGGAGCTGATGTTTTTGAAACCACTACCAGCACCAATGTTACTAAACTCACATAATAAAGCTGCCAATGAATCTTCCTTTTAGGCTGTGTTCACACAGGTGTTTAATTAGCGCTACAGCCACTCATTTTACTGCTATGTTCAGAAATCGCTGTTAAAAATTAAGTTGATATTCATGATAAAAACTGTACAATTTTTATCATAATTTTTTGGAAAATTGTGATAAAATTGTAGTGGTAATTAAAGTAGACATGGCCTTAAGGGGGTTATCCAGCCCATAAAAACTGTCCTCTCTTCTTTAAAGTAAAGACATACTGACCAAACCTAATGTCGCAGACATTTGCACTAGTCAATGATAGATGAAGTTGCAATTTAAACCAAAAGTTACAGATTCTCTTTTTTAACAGGGCTGATTACTTAAAAGTAAACATGATGTAGTTAGGTACAAGTGGCATGGGATTTGCACTTCTTGTGAGACTTTCAAAAGGTGCAGATGATAAATTTAGTGTCAAGGGATTTGCCATGAAAATCATCCCTTCTTTGCCCAACAAACACGGCCTCTGGCACTGGTGGCGCAAGTGGAAAATGCACCGATGAAAAATCACATAATAAATGTGTCGAGCACAGATCTGCAGTATACTGTATACAGCTAATTGTAAGCGTGCAGCATGGAACTTGATCATAAGTTTGCTCTATACATAAGATAGCTGCCGGCCAAATTCTAAATGGAACATTTGGTGCAGTAGGAAGTTTCTTGTTAATAATACTTTTAGTTAAGATGCTTTGAATGAGTGCATGCGGTACCTATTGGGTTCAATAATGACAGTGAGACTCATTTATTTATTATTGTATATAATCTACTATGGACATTGATATTATAGTTGTCGGTCTACAAGGTGCGTGACTTATTACAGGTTAGGTTTTATGGAATAGTTTAGTGATACATGATACTATGTTTTCAGTAATATGTGCTTTCAACAAAATATATGTCTTCCAAGATAAGATCTATGGGAAGAGCACAAAAAGTCAGCCATAGATACTCCATAGCGGTCTTCCAAATGCTTGTTTGGCTGAAAGCTATCTCTTCCTGACCTCTGCATAAACATACACAGTTGATTTGGCTAATCATGCTTATATAAATATAAATAAGGAGATAACCTGCTGCGGACACCTATCAGCAGCAGGTTATCTCCCACAGGAAAAATTCATGTTTAAATCCAACATTCCCAAGCCTACTTTCCTTAAATGTCAGAGCCAGAATTAGACTTATATGCAGCCTTGGCAAAAAACAAACCTCTAACTGCCCAAATACAATATAACCCCACCGCCATTGAAAAAACAAATAGTGGCGCACAGTGTGCTTTATGGAAAATTTTGCTCTACTTCTTCATGGTCCTCACCCCTCCCTTTGGGCCAATCTTAGAGCTTATAGTGTTTATGATGACTTAAACTAACAACTCCCTTTACTTAAATTAACAACTCCCTTTACTTTTCTCTCCATCTGTCCCAAAGTACCATAATGACTTCTCCTGACCACAATTTGCAGCATTTTATCATCCTTTTCTTTTATATTATATAAATTATTATATTATGTATATATTATTTTATTAAATTTACCCTCTATACATACAAATTCCTACCCCTGAATATAATGCCACACATTATGCTCCTTGAATATAATATTGGTCCAGACTGTGCCCCTGAAGTTAACAGTGCCACACACCGTGCCCCTTATTGTAAATACACCACACAATGTGCCCTAGTTGCACACCCTGACAGGTTGACGATATATACCCTGGGTTTACAGGGAAAATGTGATGAGAATATTGTCTTCATCACATGTTTTTCATTACGATTTTCTAGAGTACTGTGACAGATATATATATATATATATATATATATATATATATATATATATATATATATATATATATTGTGGCAGTGTGGCAAGGAAAGGGTGTATTTCCTTGGCTCACCCTGCAGAAGCTCTCACTTGCTTCTTAAGTAATGAGGCAGGAGGGAAGGGAGGTGTGTATATGAGATGGAGACTCAGTCTAATGTGGGCTCTTCCTAGGAGACAGCATGTGGGCTATAGGGAAGAGACAGCGCCTGCTGAGGAGTACACAGCCCGAGCTATGAGGGGCTCAAAGAGACTGACATGAATTGTGAGTAGAAGGTTGCAGGGGACATATGTTTAGCCGGCTGAGGGAAGCTCAGCGGTTGTTAGTCAGGACAAGCTGATCTGTTTAGTCAGTGACCAGACGGTCTAGGATTTTGTTTTGTTCCTGCTTTTTGTTTATTTCTTTCCCTGCAACCTGTCTAATAAAACTGGCAAGGTGCCAGATTTGCATTATAAGCGTTTGTTTGCTGGTTTATTGAGAAGAAACGCATCCTGTGGCGTGGTCAAGGACGATCCCAGAGCTAATCCCCAAGACGGATCGTCACAATATATATATATATATATATATATATATATATATTTATACAACTCATGTTACAGCAGCATTTCAGTTCTATACCAGAATCATTTATACGGTCCATAGGTCCATATTTACAGATGGGTAGCCTGGTCCTTTGTCAGGAGATTGTTGGCCACCGCCCATACATCTTAATTTGTTGTTCAAATCCAAAGAGCAATTTAAGGTTGCATGCACACCACATTTTTGCAGTACAGTTCCCATATCAGGTTTTCGATGACAAATGTATTCCTCAAAACCGGACTAAACTGTATCAAACGTGTACAAATTTCAACCCGTATATGGTTGTTAACCCGTATACGGTTTAAAAAATGATGTCAGTTTTTTAAGAGAAAAACGTATACGTTTTTAACTTTTCACTCCATTTTGAATAAAGTTTCACTTGTTTGATTGAAATTCCAAGAAAAAGAACTGTGCAAAGTAAAAAAACATATGGTGCAAACTGGATGGAACCGTACGGACATATGGTTCTGTACTCTTCCCATTGACTCCCAAGTTAAAAAATATAAAACATATACAATTGTTAAAGGGGCACTCCACTGGAAAGAATTTTGAAAAAAAAAAAACAACTGGTGCCAGAAAGTTAAACAGATCTTTAAATTACTTCTATTTAAAAATTGTAATCCTTCCAGTACTTATCAGCTGCTGTATGAGTCACAGGAAGTTCTTTTCTTTTTGAATTTCCTTTCTGCCTGACCACAGTGCTCTCTGCTGACAGCTCTGTCCATGTCAGGAACTGTCCAGAGCAGGAGCGGTTTGCTATGGGGATTTGCTCCTACTCTGGACAGTTCCTAAAATTAACAGAGGTGTCAGCAGAGAGCACTTTGGTCAGGCAGAAAGGAAATTCTAAAAGAAAAGAACTTCCTGTGGAGCATATAACAGCTGATAATAAGTTCTGGAAAGATTAAGGTTTTTAAATAGAAGTAATTTACAAATCTGTTTAACTTTCTGGCACCATATGATTTTGAAAAAATGTTTTCCCAATACCCCTTTAACACCTTAACTGATGGAAAATTATTCGCTGTTGATATACAAGAAAAACTTGCATTAAAATAAAGAAAATCATATTATCTCTGCAATATTGTGAATATAGTATTGTGCACAACCAA
Source organism: Hyla sarda (assembly GCF_029499605.1). Lineage (NCBI taxonomy): Eukaryota > Metazoa > Chordata > Amphibia > Anura > Hylidae > Hyla > Hyla sarda. The sequence goes on along the minus strand of NC_079189.1, from coordinate 374,892,417 downwards.
ATGTATAGATGTGCAATATCTATCTAGATATAGGTATAGTTTTCAAAAGTCTGCACCACAAAAACTGACTACAAATCTGGCACAATCTATTAGACTTCCTAGTCTAAGTTAAACTTTGCAAGTTTTTAAATATGTCCCCTAGTGTTCTGTTTTTATTTTCCAGAATAACATAAATAAACCTTTCCATTTAGGTACAAAATACAAATTAAAGCCTGTTTACCCAAGCCAACAAAATATTCCCTATCTATTTAGGTGGCTTAATACCAGCCACCCAACAATATAGACATGCAATAGGGTTACTGACATGAATCAAAATCCCCATTGAGACTGTAGACCTCAGGATTCTAACTACCCTCTGATATTCAAGTTCCTTACAGCCTCTGCCAGCAGACTGAGTTACACCCTATTGTAATACCTAGTAATAATATCTCTTTAGCACCTGTGCTGATTTTGGCCACACTGAAAACCTGGACTGGCCAGGAAGGTAATGAGAGGCCCCAATACCAACCTGCCTATCATTATATAAAAAACCATGCCTCAAAACGTAGTTTTGTGAAAGCTTTCTACATCACTCAGGTCATAGAAAATAAAGGTGAATCAAAAGTAATAAATAAGCCAAAGATTATTAAACAAATCGAGTTGACCAATATAAGTCACTATTCTGCCCACACATCCAACAAAAAAATGGTCACATAATTTACACTCACCTATGTAAATTATTACTTAGACACTTAAGAACCCATCCCTTCTTTCAAGAAAACTACAACAATATAATTACTATAATGGTGCTATTATATTAAACACCCACATGGTATGACATATGTGCATCTACTGATAATTTATCCTCACATCATTTACACTAAACATGCTAGTATATTTTAGCTCATCAGCTGTGAGTGCGACACTGTGGGCAGTTTGGTTACTGAACTACAGAGACTACAGAAGATAACTTTTGTATTGTACATTCCTTAATTAAAATATTTAGTCAATGAGCTACAGATTGATGTCAATTTTAGTTAGTTCAGAAATAGTGCAATTTTATTTTAATGGTATATTTTTTTCATATATATATATTTTTTTCGTGTAGATTTTCCTTTATCAAGTACTCACGCATACCTTGGAGTTGCACAAAGTGGTAATATGTCATAGACTTCTATGTGGCCTAACTGGACCTCCATATGCTTTTGATCTCATATGGAGTTTTCTAATTTTACACTTTACATATTCTATTCTGTGTATTGTGGCCCCCTTAAAGGGGTACTCCGGTGAAAAACTTTTTTTGTTAAATCAACTGGTGCCAGAAAGTTAAACAGATTTGTAAATAACTTCTATTAAAAAAAAACTTAATCCTTCCTGTACTTATTAGCTGCTGAATACTACAGCGTAAATTCTTTTCTTTTTGAAACACAGAGCTGTCTGCTGACATCACGAGCACAGTGCTCTCTGCTGACACCTCTGTCCAGAACAGCATATGTTTGCTATGGGGATTTCCTTTTACCCTGGACAGTTCCTGAAAATGGACAGAGATGTCAGCAGAGAGCACTGTGCTCATGATGTCAGCAGAGAGCTCTGTGTTTCAAACGGAAAATAATTTCCACTGTAGTATTCAGCAGCTAATAAGTACAGGAAGGATTAAGATTTTTTAATAGAAGTAATTTACAAATCTGTTTAACTTTCAGGCACCAGTTGATAAAAAAAAAAAAAAAAAAAAGTTTTTCACCAGAGTACCCCTTTAAGGGGTTAATTTACTATTTGGGAACTACGGAATAGTGAAAAATACAGAATGTGTAGAACAATATGTTTTTTGTCTAAGCACAAAGAAAACAAATCAAGGTGTGCAGCTTAACTGTACTGTAAACAATTACATACTATATTTGTAAAATAAATAAGAATAAAGCACAGTTGAAATAGCAACACCTTTTATTTTGAATCAAAACATCCACGGATGGGATGAGTATGAAATCTGGTTGGTAATGTTTCTTCGGATAAACATACAGCTGTCACATTTTTCTTCCTTTTTTATAGCTATTGTATATCTTTACATTTTTGTAAACTTGAAATAATATTGCAATACCCAAATGTCAGGTTTACATTTTTTCTTTAAATAATTCTCCGTCAATCACCGGCTAAGGGAGCTTTCTGCATCTGTTGCTAGTATATTGGCAATTTTTTTGAAGAGTATTTCAGTTTTACAAAGGATAAATAAAGACCCTTCAGGCACTTTCTCATTTATAGATGAGGAATCAAAGCAGTCGGCAACTTCTTTTCCAGCCTGATACCCTGAAGATTGCAGCTGATAATTTTGGATGGAACAGCTTATCTTGGAGGATTAGGTAGAACATGGGTTTGCTATTGCTATTGGATCCGACCTATTCAGCAGGGCAGACTCTGTCACACAGTATCAGTGCCCTTACATATGTCTCTAATCTCATCTCAATCTTTTCAGCTCCCTTTTTTAAGAACTGTGGGTTTCCATGCCTAAAACTCCAATTTCTTCATTACACAAACTGTACTGATATTAGCTTTCGTTAACAGAATTTCTGCACCATGGCAGACCGTAATGGGAAGTAATACAAAGGTTACAACCTTCATAAGAAGGTAATGGAAACACTTTATCTCACATCTTGTAGATCTAATATTGGGTCTACTAAAGGCAGTAAAAACCATATATATATATATATATATATATATATATATATATATATATATATCCACATTTTTTTGCCAAGGGGTAAATTTACACTTTGTTTCCTGTTACAGTTTCTCTTATTAGAGATATTTATAGATTTCTTGAGATCCTAATTCAAACTGAAGGGTTCATCGTGTGACCATAATTGGATGAGAAAGGAAAATTTGAAAACAATAGTAAACTACTATTCAATATTTTAGTTTACTGATTTCTAATGTGCTTCCAGGATTATTCCAATGTTTATTTTAACAGCATACAAAATTACTGTCATCTCAGGTTTTCCTAGGTTGCATTGTGGCCTGAGACATTACATCACTAGTCAGGTGGGAGCCTGTTGTTGCTTCAATGGTTGGAGCAACCACTGGGTAGGAGGGAGAACATTCTGCAGTGAATAATAGGTTGAAAACAGCTGGAGTCACCCCAGTTGGAAAACACTGTTCTATTGCATTGAAGGGAGCACAGGTATATTACAATGGGTGGGGTGGCTGATGTGTGGGAGGAAGAAAAATAACAAACAAGGAATTATGGGACATGTAGTTGGAGGGAGGGAACTACAACAGGAAATAGCCAGTTCACAAATAAATAGCCACAGCATCATGGTTGACTCAGAACATAGCTGTTTAGCTCCAAGGCAAGCACAAATCCTCCCTAACCATGTCCATTACTGTTTTGCGGGTACATACTAAAGTTACCTAAGGCAGAATTTCATCATATTAAATTAATATTTCAAATAATTTTATTCTTACATTGCTCAAGGTGTATTTAAATAAGGAACAAACTATTTACCATCCTCACTCCCCCATTTTCACCAAGTGTTGGTCCCCAATGAAAAGCACTTGTGATGAATCTCACACAGGGATTTTCCTGCTCAGCCAATCATTGACCACAGTGGTATCCCACTTAAGCTACTGATCAGCTGAACGAGAAGTTCTTTGTGCTGACTCAAGAAAGTGCTTTGCAGAGGTGACCAACACAGAGTACAGTTAGATAGGAAAATAAATATCCGGAATGCCCTTTTAATAACAGCCTTTATTCACACTTTAGTATGTGGTCTGTATTTTTCATCTTTTTTTTAACCAAGGTCAGGAGCAGACTCTAATCTCTAATCTAAACAATAAAGATGAAATACTGAAGCGTAAATTTCAAGGGTATTTGGAAAATAGAGCTCAGACATCTATTAAGATATATTAAGAAATTAAAAGGGTACTCCGCCCCTAGACATCTTATCCCCTATCCAAAGGATAGGGGAGAAGATGTTTGCTCGTGGGGGCAGAGTACTCCTTTAAGCAGCACAGAACCAACATTGTATTTAAAGGATACAGTGCTCCCTCAAGTTACAATATAATTTGGTTCCAAGACGAACATAGTATGTTGAAACCATTGTATGTTGAGACCAAAACTCTATGGAAAGCTACAAATTGGTTCCAAGGTTTTCAAAATATCAATTCAAAATAAGAAAAACATGAAGATTTTAGAAATATTTCAAGATCAATAGTATAAATGAAGCAATTCCTGACATATACAAATCAGACATTGCTGCTTGAAGCTTTATATTTAAAGTTATATTATAAAGGGCAGATGGTTTATAACGGTCCTGTACCAGAGATACAATATGGAGCCACCCTTACCTGGTGTCCAAATAAGCAGCTAGCACAGGTAGAGAGCAGTATAGTACCGCTCTATACTGTAGGAAGATGCTACTAGACAGGAAAACAATGCATTCACTTTAATAAAAGTATGGTTTTCTTAGTAAAAAAAGGCCAACTCTGACTCGTGCAGCCATTCTCATGAGCCACAGATCCAGACTTTCTGGCACTTTACGTTGAAACTGGTTTCAAGTTACAATGGCCCAAAAAAAAACATTGTATGTTTGAAACAATTTGAGGCCATTGTAACTTGAGGGATCACTGTATTACCAATGCATCTTTCACATGTACTTTTCACAGACAATAGTGAAGATAGTAAATCTTAATAAATCAATCAGTCACAATAGTGATGGATCACATTTCTATTGGCCACTCTGTTAACTAACATGTACATGATAAATAATGAATCACACATTGGCATCACTGTGTGTATGTTCTCTTTTAGTTTGCACCATGTGTATGTAATCACACAAGTTTAAAGCTGAAGCATATTTTGAGCGTTGCTTAAATTAATAGTTATAGGTAAACATTGTCAAACATTTAGTTTGACTACTACTGTATACTGAATCTACTGTAGTCATATTAAAAGGATCCTTTGACAGACTTTTGCAAACTTTTGACATGTCATAGTGACATGTTAGAAGTTTTCAGAGTTTGGAGTCTGGGTGCTAAGCCCCCCCCCCCCTAAACAATAGCTAAAACAAAGGGGCAGAAACACTCAGCTGAATGCCGCCACCACGCCTGCCCTCTCGATTTTAGCCCTGATGTTTGATAGATACAGAGGTCCTCAGCGCATGCACCCCTGATGTCCTGGATGCGCTCACAGATGTAACGATTGCTCACTGTGTGAATTCACGCCGGGCCGATGGAGCACACAATCAGGACATTAGGTGCACATGCGCTGAGGACCTGTGTCTATCAAACAGAGGTCCTAGCGCTGATGTAGAGAGGATAGGCGCCGTGGGGGCGGGGCTTTGCAAACCACCAGCCAGATTTTCAGGCTCATGAAGCATAGAAAAGCACAGCCAAAGGTATGGCTGCATCGCATTTTTTATCAAGAGTGCTGTCATGGTAGTAGTCTGGGGGTGGGGAGGTCAAAAATTGGTGACAGTTGCACTTTAAGAAAAAATGGGCACATGTTTTGAACCTTTCCAGGACAGATTAGTGCTGGCTGGGCAGCTGAGTGTTCAGACTGAGACCAATAGCTAGAATTAACTGGTAGAAGAGCACGCTAAGAGACAAACTTACAATGTAAGTCTATAGGATTGTCTCGGTCAGCAGCACTTTTCTTCATGCTTAATCTAACAATTGGTGGGGATCTGAACACTCAGACCCCGACCAATCAAAACTTTTGACTTCACTCTGGGACATATGAAAAGTTCTTAAAGTGACAGGTACACTTTAATGTAATTCCAATGATATTGTACAGGGAAGAGAATAACTGAAGGTAAATGTAAATAGGAAAAACACAGTTGCAGACAAACTACCATTAGTGTGTAGTTTCACGGAGTGACACATTGCAGAGAAAAGAAAACTGTTGTAGAAAGCATTAGCTTGTTTAAAAATAAATGCAAAGTGTGTCAATTATTGAGATGTATCAGTCGAGCATTAAGAGCCTCTTGGGTCCTTAAAGTAAGCAAAGACTGGAAATTGTTGTTTACAAGCATTGTACTTAGAATTCAGCTGTGGTTGAGCTTATTAGAAACTATATATTACTGGAACACTTTCTAATGTGCTATTTTAATAGGAAGTATTCCTATAGTGCATACACTAGTCAGCCATAACATTATGTAAATAACATTCATAATTTTATAACAATATCACCAGTAAATGGGTTAAATTTATTAGGCTGCAACTGAACAGGCACTTTATAAGGTTAATGTAAACTAAGATAAAATGAACAAGCATTAAGATCAAAGCAACTTTAAAGGGGTACTCCTGTGGAAACCTTTTTTTTTTTTTTTTTTAAATCAACTGAAAGTTAAACAGATTTGTAAATTACTTCTATAAAAAAAATCTTAATCCTTCTAGTACTTATTAGCTGCTGAATACTACAGAGGAAATTATTTTCGTTTTTGGAACACAGAGCTCTCTGTTGACATCATGACCACAGTGCTTTCAGCTGACATCTCTATCCATTTTATAAACTGTCCAGAGCAGCATATGTTTGCTATGGCCTTCTCTGGACAGTTCTTAAAATGGACAGATTTCAGCAGAGAGCACTGTGCTCGTGATGTGAGCAGAGAGCACTGTGTTCCAAAAAGAAAATAATTTCCTCTGTAGTATTCAGCAGTTAATAAGTACTGGAAGGATTAAGATTTTAATTTACAATAATTTACAAATCTGTTTAACTTTCTGGCACCAGTTGATTTAAAAAAAAAAGTTTTCCACCGGAGTACCCCTTTAACAAGGGCTTAGTGCCCCGGTAACAGCACCTCCAAAACAATACTCCTTGTAGGGTTCCTGATATACAGTAGTTAGTACTCAACCAAAGTGGTCAATCAGTGAACCAGCAACAGGGTTATGTGCACCCACAGCTCAGTGGTGCACATGGGGAGAAAAGGATTGTCTGTCTGGCCTGAAACCTCTATCCCAAAGAAGAGCTATTGCAGCAAAAATTGCTAAAAAAAAAAAGGTTAATGCTAGGAATAAGCAAAAGGTATCACAGTGCATAGGAGGCTAGGTAATTGCAGAGTATTTAGAGCAAGGGTCTCAAACTCAAATTATCTGGGGGCCACTGGAGGTAGCAGCTGGGTGAGGCTGGGCTGCATGCGCCCCTCACATATAATGCCCTCATCATACGCCCCTCACATATAATGGCCCCATCATGCCCCCCCTCACATATAATTCCCCCATCATGTGCCCCTCACATATAATGTTCCATCATGTGCCCCTCACATACAATGCCCCCATCATGCGCCCATCACATATAATGCCCCCCTCATGCGCCCCTCATATAAAATGCAATCATCATGCTCTGAATTTAACCCTGCCACACACTGCATCCTATTACTATAATAATACCAGACACTGCGTCATATGAATATAATACTGTCACACACTGTGTCCTCTGAATTTATACATATTACAATGCTTCACGCCTTCACCCCCTTCCCTCCCTTACTGTTCCTCATGCCTGCATCTCCCCTTCCCCTCCATTACAGTTCCCAAATCTTGCACTGCCCTCACACCCTTCCACTGTGCCTTATTCCTTCACTCCCTCACCCCCTTCTGTATATTACTGTTCCCCATGCCCCATCCACCCTAAAACAACCACTATGTAAACAACCACTGAGCAGGCTCCTGTGGTTCCATTGCTGCTGCGTTTGCTAACGCTGTCTTCCTTCCGGACGTCGGCACTGTCCTCAGCTCGGTGCAGCTAGACTCCTCCCCTGATGCACAAGCATACAAGCTCTACGTCCACTATAAGCTCTATTAACACCACAGGCGACTGCGGTCAGTGTTCTGTGACTGCGGTCGCATCAGCAGACGCAGTGCAAGCACCTGGCGTCCTATGCTGCAGGCCTCAAATGGCCCGCGAGTTTGAGACCCCAGATTTAGAGTGTCCATTGCAGACCCCTGTCCACCAACTAACCCTCCCACAATGGGCATGTAGTCATTTAGGGACCATGGAACAATGAAGGTGGTCCAGAACAACAAATGATGTTGTCTTTTAGATATTGTGAATGGTCAAGTGCATATGCATCCTTATAGCTAAAGAGGCACTGTCATTATGAAAAACATTTTATATTTTGTATTACTACTGATAAGATGCTTTTTAAAATATACATTTATTTAAAAAAAATTCAATCTTACTAAAAAAATCAAAAATGAAAATAGCCGCCACTAGGGGTCATCTGTCTTTATGCAGACAGACTACTCTGCATTTTGCAGCAGACTGGATACTGGCTGTAAATTGTGTTGGTATCCAGTATAAGAGATCACCATTGAACCACTACAGCCTTCAGCTGTTCCTAAACTACAACTCCCATGATGGGAATTGTAGTTTTACAACAGCTGGGGGTACAATCTTTGTTAAACTCTGTTTTAGAGCTGTGTATTCTCCAGCTGTGTGCCCCCAGCTCTTGCAAAACTACAGACAAAGGATATGTGGGCATGCTGGGAGTTGCAGTTTTGCAACAGCTAAAGGCAACACTGCTCTAACACAGTGCTTTACAAACAATGCAGCTCCAGCCGTGGCCCCGCGTCATAGCGGGTCGGGCCCGGCCTCTAACAACGGCTGGGACCCGTGGCTTATAGCGAGCGGCATTGATCGCGGTGCCGCGCGCTTTTAACCCTTTAGACACGGCGTTCAAAGTTGAACGCTGCGTCTAAAGTGAAAGTGAAAGTATGCCAGTTAGCTCAGTGGGCTGTTCGAGATAGCCGTGGCGAAATCGTGGCATCCCGAACAGCTAACAGGACAGCAGGAGTGTCCCTACCTGCCTCCTTGCTGTCCGATCGCCGAATGACTGCTCAGTGCCTGAGATCCAGGCATGAGCAGTCAAGCAGCAGAATCATCGATCACTGGTTTCCTATGAGAAACCAGTGATCAATGTAAAAGATCAGTGTGTGCAGTTTTATAGGTCCCTAAAAGTGAATAAAGATCATTTAACCCCTTCCCTATTAAAAGTTTGAATCACCCCCCTTTCCCCATTAAAAAAAACACAGTGTAAATAAAAATAAAAATATATGGTATCACCACGTGCGGATATGTCCAAATTATAAAAATATATTGTTAATTAAATCGCACGGTCAATGGCGTACGCGCAATAAGTCCTATCAATGCAAAAATGGTACCACTAAAAACTTCAGATCACAGCGCAAAAAATGAGTCCTCATACCGCCCCATATGCGCAAAAACAAAAAAGTTATAGGGGTCAGAAGATGACAATTTTAAATGTATTAATTCTCCTGCATGTAGTTATGATTTTTTCCAGAAGTACGACAAAATTAAACCTATATAAGTAGGGTATCATTTTAACCTTATGGACCTACAGAATAATGATAAGGTGTCATTTTTACCGTTTTTTTTTTTTCAATTTTGTCTCACGATGTTTTTTTTTTCCATTTCGCCGTCGATTTTTGGGCAAAATGACTGACGTCACTACAAAGTAAAATTGGTGGTGCAAAACATATGCAATCATATGGATTTTTAGGTGCAAAATTGAAAGAGTTATGATTTTTTAAAGGCAAGGAGGTAAAAACGAAAATGCAAAAACGGAAAAACCCTCGGTCCTTAAGGGGTTAAAACACACTGCACTAGCAGATTTTGTTTACTTTTTAGAGCTTTAAAAAAGATGCATAAAGTGTGCCTGGTTGTTGGCAGATGCCTGCCGGTGTTGAAATGCACATTGGAAGATGCAATGACTTTTTCCAAGCGTTCAAAAAATTCTCCCTTTTTAGGAGTAGCAACTTGTTTTGAGTCTGGCAGGTGAAGACAAAATGAACTTCTGATGTCTGATCTTGGGCTCCTTGCTCCCTCACAGCATATCCACCATGATGCCTTACAGTCTCCGAGCTCAATGTCATATTGTCAGACTCTTCTTCCTTATGAGATGACTGAGAAAAAGTAGCATTTTTATCTTTTACTCTCACTACAAATTTTGTTAGAATAGTTCATAGAGAATTAAATAATGCACTCACCACACTCTTGTATAGGCTGGTCGTAAGCTGGAATCTTTATTGGTGTCCAGAGATAGAACGATGTACAGCACTTCAAACTAGGCAAGACACAGCGGTTTAACGGGGATTCTTGCAGGGGAGGTTAACAGACAACAGACTGTTTCTCGTCAAAACAACGCTTCTTCCGGTCTGTTTTTTTCATAGGTGAATGGTGCTTTATACAATTATAAGTGACAGCATGTGAATAGTTAAAAATAACTTTGATTCATTTGAACCTGTGTTCACACATGACCTGTTCTTACAGATAAGAGGAAAGATTGTGCCATTCGTTAAGTCCAAGAGGACCCAATGCTCTAAGGCGGCTAATCCCCGCGGCTTCTTTTTGTAATAATAAACGGTCCCGATCTGTTCCTCTTTCTGTAGGTTCTACTTTTTCTATGTCTGCAAATTTAAATGCTGCTGGATTTCCTGCATGGACTTTGTGCATATGGCTAATACATTTTGTAGCTCCGGATTTAGTTCTTAAAGAATAAATGTGTTCTTTTACACGTTTATACATGTTTCTGATTGTTTTTCCTATATAAAACATCCAGCAAGGGCATATTAAACAATATACCACATATGTGATCTTACAAGTTATTAGTTGATATACATTTATTTCAAAACCGCCCAATGTGAACACTCTCTTAGATAGATTTTGATGGCAGATATTGCAGTTCCTGCAGGGGTCATTTCCCTGTGGGGCTGTCTGTTCTAACCATGTTATTTTCTTTTTTTATTGTCTTTTCTTGTTTTTTATGAAGCTTACTATTGTAGTTGTTTTTCTATTTGTAATGATAGGTTTTAATTTTGCTATTTCTTGTAAATCTTTATCACTTTCTATCATAAACCAATTCTTATGTATGGCAGATTTTATTGCATTGTTCATGGGGGTATTCTGAAACACAAAAACAAAGTGTTGTTCCATGGATTTTGTGAAAGATTTCTTATAGATAAATTCTTCCCTATTTTCCAACCGCGCTCTGTTCGTGGCTTTTTCTATAATTTTTCTGGGGTACCCCTGTTGCAATAATCGTTCAGTCAGCCCTTGAGCTTGTTGTTCGTACCTCTTAGAATCATTATTAATACGCTTACTGGCTGTACAGAATTGCATCACGAACATGTTTTGGATGGGAACTTTCATAATGCAATATTGGATTTTTCATAATTTCTTTTCTGTATCCCGTAGTGTTAATTTTTCCATTTTCTATAAATACTCGAACATCCAAAAAGTCTAGTGTATGTCCCTCAAACTGATGGGTAAAAAACATGTTTACCTGATTTTTAGTATTTAGTCATTCTAATAATCTACAAGGAAGGAACAGAAAAAATACACCATTTAAAAAACGCACCCGAAAAAGTGATTACATGACTACAGAGTCGGATAGTAGTGCATCAGAAGAAAAAGGAGAGGAAACACGAACCAATACAGAACAGTCATTTACCAGCAGATAGTTCCCTTTAGACGTCAGACAAGAAGATCAAGGAGGAAAAAAACACTGCATCACACTGGACAATCCAGGAAGAGGAAAACAGTTACCTGGAGAAAGTAACATCACTGGACAATGTCATTAACCTCACAGATATATCACTTACACCACAATGTATATCTGCATTATCCAAGGGTCTCAACTTTGGACTGACTGAAGACTTTAGATACGAACAGTTTGAAGTGGACTTAAATAAATCACTAAGAAAAATTAATACATTTTTTTTTCCAGCAGCACAAACACCAGCACCACATAAAAGAGGGTGAAATATCTTGTAATATCAATGAATTTAAGTTCAAAATAGTCCCTGAATTCACACAAGTAGATAAAACTAACACTCACATGTTATTGGAATTGTTGTAGGAACGTGAAATAGGGTCACTTATTACAGAAAGCAAAAAACAAAAACAAAATTTCAAGAGGAAATCGATCTACTTTCAATCCCCCTATTATTTCAGGTAATCCATTAGATTTGTTTCAGAAATCTGTGTTGGGTGACATTAAAGCACTCATATATCCAAAGAAAAATTCTAATAACACTGATGTGGAAAAAAAAAAGCGTTGACCGAACTCGCTACTCAGAGTGACGTCATTGTTACTAAATCTGACAAAGGAGGATCAATAGTAATATGGAAAAAACAGGACTATGAGAGTGAAGCTACACGTCACCTAACAGACACTTCAGTATATGGAAAATTAACAGTAAATCCTACCAGCAAAATAATAGAAAAACTCCAACAATTCCTTAACAGAACAGTGAGAACAGTACTTACAAGTGAAAAAACAGTGGAACGACTGGTTTCAAAAATTCGAAAACCACCAAAATTGTACCTAGTTCCGAAGGTCCACAAGTCACAGACCCAACCCCCCGGACACCCCATTGTGGCGGGGATTGGGTCTGCGACTGAAGCCCTTTCGGCATATGTAGAATGGCTAATTTCTCCCCTCCTACCATGTATACCATCTTTTTTTTTAAACTACAGGTGAATTAATGGAGGCACTGCAGTGATTTATATGGCAAGAATCTTTTTGTTTGGCATCCATTGACGTAGAGAGCCTGTACACCCACATGCCACATGATGCGGGTGTATAGGCTCTCCGTACCTTTTTGTCTAACACAGATAAGTCCCCTCACTTTATAGATTTTGTTACAGAAGCAGTTTTGTTTATTCTCACTAATAATACTTTTGTGTATGAAGATCAGTGGTACGTGCAAGCCTGGAGTACCGCGATGGGTACTCCGGTGTCTTGCACGTATGCAAATATTTGAAAGCAACCTGATATTTAAAAAAAAAAAAATCCATTTAGTCGAGACATAAAATGGTATTTACGCTATGTGGATGACACATTTGTAATATGGGATAACACTGAAGATACATTTTCCTAGTTCGTGCATCTAAATACTCAAAATCAGGTAAACATGTTTTTTACCCATCAGTTTGGGGGACATACCCTAGACTTTTAGGATGTTAGAGTATAGATAGAATGGAAAAATTAACACTACGGGATACAGAAAAGCCAGTTCTTGAGAATTAAGCATATTAATAATGTTTCTAAGAGGTACGAACAACAAGCTCAAGAGCTGACTTAACGATTATTGCAACGGGGGTACTCCAGAAAAATTATAGAAAAAGCTGCAAACAGAGCGCGGTTGAAAAATAGGTGAAGAATTCATTTATAAGAAATCTTTCACAAAATCTATGGAACAACGCTTTGTTTTTGTGTTTCAGAATACCCCCATGAACAATGCAATAAAATCTGCCATACATAAGAATTGGTTTATCGTAGAAAGTGAAAAAAGATTTACAAGAAATAGCTAAATTAAAACCTATCATTACACATAGAAAAACAACTACAATAGGAAGCTTCATAAAAAACAAGAAGAAGTACCATCAACAAAAGGAATAACATGGTTAGAACAGACAGCCCCATGGGAAATTACCTCTGCAGGAACTGCAATATCTGCCATCAAAATCTAGCTAAGAGAGTGTTCACATTGGGTGGTTTTGAAATAAATGTACATCAACTAATAACTTGTAAAAGCACACGTGGTTTATTGTTTAATATGCCCTTGGGGGATGTTTTATATAGGAAAAACAATCAGAAACATGTACAAATGTATAAAATGTAAAATGCATAAATGTAAAAAAAAAAATATATATATATATATATACCAAAAGAAAAGTCCAGAATTTCTGTCTTAAGTCCATTTCACATGTCAGAAGAAAATTTTATAAAAAGTTATAGGCCCCAGAAGAAATATTTTTTTTTTAAAGTTTATTATTATTTTTTAAGTAGAATAAATATAATGCGTCATTTAATCCATAAAGTGTAGGGTGTAAAGATGAAACCCCAATAATGTTTTTTTTTTTTCCAGTTTTGCCCCACAAATATTTTTTTGGTGGGCTTCCCCGTAGATTTTGTGGTAAAACCAGTGATGTCATCACAAAGTACAATTGGTACTGCATAAAACAAGCCCTCATATGGGTCTTTAGATACAAAATTAAAAGCCTCATGGCTATTAAAAGCGAGGAGTTGTATCCCAGCTAATAAATAGCTCATAAATAGGAGTCCCAATGTATAATAGGGCATGTGGACTAGGGGTTGTAATTGCTGGGCAATGGCTTGGTCTGAATTCTGCCCCTCCCCCTCATCCCAGGCCTATATAACTGTCAGGAATCTGCATTAGGGCACTATTCCTCCTGGCAGCCTCCCAGTCTCATACTGGGAGCACATGGTGAGTGAGCATTTTACATCTGTCCCCCCCTGGTGTGGTGCTGTTTGGCGTCCGTTTCTGCCCCAGCGCGGTGTCTGTGGGGTGGCGCTGCTCAGGCACTGGTTTGAGTGGCATTGGGAGCTGCTCTGCCAGTTGGGTCGTTGCCCCTGTGGGCACTGGTGTTGGCATGTGGTGGTCGCCACTCAGTGCTGCACCATTTTATGCTAGGGATGTTAGGGACCCAGTACTTACAGTTGTCCGTGATGTGGCTAATGTGCTTGCACTTCACGATCTTAAAGTACACTGACATCCTGTTAGTTTAATAAATGTTGCTGAGAAGCATTAGATCAGGGTTCATGTTGTGGATGTGCGACCATGTCTGTTTTTCTCAAGTTTAATTCACATTGTGTTTTCTATCCCCTCTCTTTTTTTGTTTTTGCTTGGTCTGCACTCGGCCCCTCCCCCTCAGCCCAGGCCCATATAATTGGCAGGAAGCTGCATTAGAGCCATATTCCTCCTGATTGCCTCCCAGTCTCATACTAGGAGCACCTTGTGAGTGAGCTTTTTACATCTGTTCCCCCTGGTGCGGTGCTGTTTGGCATCCATTGCTGCCCCAGTGCTGTGTCTGTGGGGTGGCATGGCCCAGGTTTGAGTGGCATTGGGGCTGCTCTGCCAGTTGGGTCATTCCCCCTGTGGGCATTGGTGTTGGGGTGGTGGTGGTTGCCACTCAGTTCTGCACCATTTTATGCCAGGGATGCTAGGGAGCCACTACTTACAGGTGGCCGTGATGTGGCTAGTGTGCTTGCACTTCATGATCATAAAGTACACTAACAACCTGTTAGTTTAATAAATGTTGCTTAGAAGCATTAGATCAAGGTACATGTTGTGGATGTGCGACCATATCTGTTTTTTCTTAAGTTGAATTCATAATAAAAACAAACATATGGTGTATCGTCACGTCTACAAATGTCCAAACTTTAAAAATAAAACATTAATAAAACCACACGATCATAACAAAAATTGTACTGATAAAAACTTCAGATGATGGCGCAAAAAGTGAGACCTCACACATCCCCATATATAGAAAAATAAAAAGTTATAGTGGTCAGAAGATGCCAATTTTCAACATACAAATTTTTGAGCATGTAGTTATAATTTTTTTTAGGTGGTAAAATAAAATAAAAGCTATATAAATTAGGCAACCTTGTAACTGTATGGACCTATAGAATAAAGGTAAGTTGTCATTATTCCAAAAAAGTGCACCGTGTAGAATTGTAAGCCCTAAAAAGTTACAAAATGTCATTTTTTTTCCGATTTTGCCCCACAAATATTTTTTTTCTGCTTTTGTCATAGATTTTTTTATGAAATGATTGATTTCATTACAAAGTACAATTGGTTGCGCAAAAAAAAAGCCCTCATATGGGTCTGTAGGTGCACAATTGAAAGTGTTATGATTTTTAGAAGGTGAGGAGGAAATAATGAAAGTGGAAAAATGAAAAATGGCCCGGTCCTTAAAGAGTTAAATTTGAAACTGCCTGCAGTGTTGAACAGTAGGATCAATATTGGGGATTTTCATGCTGTCTGTATAGGTTATACAGGAAGCATGAAAATCCCCAGTATTGATCCTACTGTTCAATACTGCAGGCAGATATATATATATATATATATATATATATATATATATATATATGTCAATTTAGTTTAATCCTTTATACAACCTGAAAAGATGCCTACTAACAAGTGGAAGCTAAGCTGTTGCCGTATATAGAATGCTTAGATGCATGTGAGGCAAATGGCCATGTATATGAATATAAAAAAAAGATTTACTAACCTTATCGGCTTAAAAACATTGTTGGCAATAAATAAAATATATGTTAGATGTACAGTGTTCAAATCAAGCTTCGCAATAAACTCTCCGCCCTATAGAAAGGAATTTGAAAGTATAGAAAGAGCAATGCAGGGTTTTAGAAATGTAATTTCCCTTCCATTTCAGCTACTATAACTACACTATATATAAACACTGCCATGTCTTTGACTCTATTGAATAAAGCAAACACCTTTAATCCTCTGATTCTCTGTATGTATTATTGTGTGAAGTTTTCATTGTGACCCTTTATACTAAATCTTTACCCTATTTATTTTTTCCTGTCATCTTAAAGGGGTAGTCCAGTGGTGAAAAACTTATCCCCTATCCTAAGGATAGGGGATAAGTTTGAGATCGCGGGGGGTCCGACCGCTGGGGCCCCCTGCGATCTCTCTGTACGGGGGCCAGGCTCTCCGGCCAGATAGTGGGTGTCGACCCCCGCACGAAGCGGCGGCCGATATGCCCCCTCAATACATCTCTATGGCAGAGCCGGAGATTGCCGAAGGTCGACACGCCCCCTTACCGCGGGCTGTCGGGGCTCCGTACAGGAGATCGCAGGGGGCCCCAGCGGTCGACCCCCCGCGATCTCAAATAAGTAGTTCACCACTGGGTCACCACTGGACTACTCCTTTAATCTTGTCTATTTTCTGTACATTTGTATCACACACCTTTTATTAAAGATCTGTCAGCTTTACTTGCCTGTCTGTTATAAAAGCACTTACAGAATAACAGTTCTGGACCCCTTTTAGATGTTACATTGTAGTGTCCCTCTGTTAGGCTGGGCCACTTAACGACATTTACAGAGTTGTTTCTAATTCACTCCAGTGTTGTCTTGACTGTGTGCTCAGGGCTATTTTCTTGTTGGAAGGTGAACCTCTGACCTAGTCTGAGGTCCAAAGCACTCTGGATCAGGTTTTCATTAAAGGGGTATTCCAGGCCAAAGCTTTTTTTTATATATCAACTGGCTTCGGAAAGTTAAACAGATTTGTAAATTACTTCTATTAAAAAATCTTAATCCTTCCAATAGTTATTTGCTTCTGAAGTTGAGTTGTTGTTTTCTGTCTAACTGCTCTTTGATGACTCACGTCCCGGGAGCTGTGCAGTTCTTATGGGGATATTCTCCCATCATGCACAGCTCCCGGGACGTGACATCATCATTGAGCAGTTAGACAGAAAACTTCAGAAACTAATAACTATTGGAAGGATTAAGATTTTTTAATAGAAGTAATTTACAAATCTGTTTAACTTTCCAGAGCCAGTTGATATATATACAAAAAAAAAGTTTTGCCTGGAATACCCCTTTAAGTATATCCCTTTATTTTGCTCTCTTCAGCTTTCCCTCAACCCTGACCAGTCTCCATGTCCCAGTGGGTAGAACACAGGGAAGATCTTTTGGCTACTCTGCCAAAAAAACAAAGCAGAAAAAAAAAACTGATTGGTGGAATGCTGCAATAATGGTTGACCTTCTGGAAGTTTCTCTCATCTGCACACAGGATCTTTGGAGCTCAGCCAGAGTGACCATTGGGTTCTTGGTCACCTCTCTTACGAAGGGCCTTCTCTCCTGATACCTTAGTTTGGTGGGGCAACTAACTCTAAGAAGCGTTCTAGCTTTTCCAGACTTCCTCCATTGAAGATTTGTGGAGGCCATTGTGCTCTTGGGAAACATAAATTCAGTATACATTTTTTTGTACCCATTTCCAGATCTGTGTCCCCACACGGGCACTTCTTTCCACCTCATGGTTTGGTTTTTGCTCTGATAAGCATTGTCATCTGTGAAACTATATATAGACAGGGGTGTTACTTTTCACATTGTGTCAAACATCTCAAAGATGATCAAGAGAAATGGAAGGCCCCAGCAGGGCTGGTGCAAGGATTTTTGCAACCCTAGGCAAAAGCTAATATTGTTGCCCCCTTAACCCTGCACATTGGTTCCACCCTTTGACACGCCCCACCTAACTACTGGGATGGCACACTGTAACAAAACTCCTTCTCATGCAATTACCTTACTACTGGGGGGACACCCTATAACAAACCGTCTCCTTATGTAATCTCCTTACTACTGGGGTGACACACTGTAACAATACCCCTCCTCATTTAATTACCTTACTACTGGGGTGACACACTGTAACAAACCTCCTCCTCATATATTCAGCTTACTACTGGGGTGACACACTATAACAACCCCCCTCCTCATTTAATATCCTTACTACTGGGGTGACACAGTAACATACCCCCTACTCATGTGATCTTCTTACTACTGGGGTGGCACACTGTAACAACACTATAATTCTGTTTTCCTATTCTTCTAATGGTGTATTACATGCAGATTGATGGAGTAAAACTTGAATTTGTTTTATTTCACTAAAGTATAAGCAGTTGGCCATTCTATTGACTGCTTTATGCAAGCTATTGCAATTGGAGAATTAAATGGTTTGGTATTAAATATTTTTGTGTTTCAATACGAAAAATACAAAAATAGGCGCACTACTGTGGTAGAAGTAAACAATAACATTTACTAACCCTCAAAACTGATGTAAAATTGAGACATTAGCCAGTATATCCTTATTTGAAGGACATACCTGAGCCCGCACACCAACGCCAAGTTTTCTCAAGTGGCACAGGACCTAACACTAACCTACCTGTGCATGATAAGCAAAACCAGGGGCCAGTGGGCAATTACGGCAGCATTAGGTCCGACTCACAGCCTGCTTCCAGGTTACCTCCAGTGTGGCTGAGCACACATACAATGGTAGGAGGGAGACAGACAATAAGCCCCACCCAAGTTGGCGGATATGTTGCCGGCCTCACATGTGAACCTTAATGCTACCTAAAGTGATAATAAGGCGCATTGATATCACATTTCAAAATTTTAAACAACTACAAAGACATGGTCTCAGATGGCAGAAGGTGCTCAACCCAAAATGCGGATATGCATTTATGCTGGGGGGGGGGCAGATCCTGCACTTGTGGTCCATTGCTATGGGCAGAAACACTGGACGCCGAATGTCATACAACTGATGACAACTTGTCATCAGTTGAGGCTTCAGTTGCGTCGAGATCTAGGTTGAGTTCACCTTTGCCAGATGCCGGACATATGTGAACCCAGCCTATGATGAAAAAAATAAATAAAATGAAATTGGGCAGATTTGGTGGAGTTTTGATTAAAGACCATTCATGGTGGTTGGATCAAACTAACATTTTATATTGATTCTTCAGGCCAGTATAATTAATTACACTAATACTATATGTATGTGTGTGTATATATATATATATATATATATATATATACATAGATAGATATATCTATATATATATATATATATATATATATATATATATATATGTATAGTTTTTCTATAGAATTTATAAAAAAAAAAAATATGCTTAACCCCTTAAGGACCGGGGTTTTTTCCGTTTTTGCACTTTCGTTTTTTGCTCCTTGCCTTTAAAAAATCATGACTCTTTCAATTTTGCACCTAAAAATCCATATGATGGCTTATTTATTGCGCCACCAATTCTACTTTGTAATGACGTCAGTAATTTTGTCCAAAAATCTATGGTGAAACGGAAAAAAAATATCATTCTGGGGGCTTCCGTTTCTACGTAGTGCAGTTTTCGGTAAAAATGACACCTTATCTTTATTCTGTAGGTCCATACGATTAAAATGATACCCTACTTATATAGGTTTGATTTTGTCGTAAAATTAATTCGTTTAAAATTGTCATCTTCTTACCCCTATAACTATTTTATTTTTCCGCGTATGGGGCGGTTTGAGGTCTCATTTTTTGCGCCGTGATCTAAAGTTTTTAACGGTACCATTTTTCCATTGATAGGACTTATTGATCTCTTTTTATTCATTTTTTCATGGTATAAAAAGTGACCGAAAATGCACTATTTTGGACTTTTGAATTTTTTTGTGCATACGCCATTGACCGTGCGGTTTAATTAACAATATATTTTTATAATTCGGACATTTCCGCACGTGGTGATACCATATATGTTTATTTTTATTTACACTGTGTTTTTTTTTATTGGAAAAGGGGGGTGATTCAAACTTTTAATAGGGGAGGGGTTAAATGATCTTTATTCACTTTTTTTTTACTTTTTTTTTTTTGCAGTGTTATAGCTCCCATAGGGACCTATAACACTGCACACACTGATCTTTCACATTGATCACTGGTTTCTCATAGGCGATCGAACAGCAAGGAGGCAGGTAGGGACCCTCCGGCTGTCCTGTAAGCTGTTTGGGATGCCGCGATTTAGCCGCAGCTATCCCGAACAGCCCACTGAGCTAACCGTCAGTTTTTACTTTCACTTTTAGCTGCGTGGCTCAGCTTTGAGTGCGCGGCTAAAGGGTTAATAGCGCGAGGCACCGCGAACAGTGCCGCGTGCTATTAGCTGCCAGGTCCCAGCTTCACTATGACGCCGGGCCCGCCATGATATGATGCGGGGTCACCGTGGGATCCCGCGTTATATCACGGGACCGGGACCAAGGACGTACGCATACGCCATTGACCGTGCGGTTTAATTAACGATATATTTTTATAATTCGGACATTTCCGCACGTGGTGATACCATATATGTTTATTTTTATTTACACTGTGTGTTTTTTTTTATGGGAAAAGGGGGGTGATTCAAACTTTTAATAGGGGAGGGGTTAAATGATCTTTATTCACTTTTTTTTTCACTTTTTTTTTGCAGTGTTATAGCTCCCATAGGGACCTATAACACTGCACACACTGATCTTTATCATTGATCACTGGTTTCTCATAGGAAACCAGTGATCGATGATTCTGCCGCTTGACTGCTCATGCCTGGATCTCAGGCACTGAGCAGTCATTCGGCGATCGGACAGCGAGGAGGCAGGTAGGGACCCTCCGGCTGTCCTGTAAGCTGTTTGGGATGCCGCGGGACCCCGCGTTATATCACGGGACTGGGACCAAGGACGTACTCATACGTCCTTGGTCCTTAAGGGGTTAAATTGTCCTGTTCTGACCCCTAAATCTCTAAAACTTTATTTTCCATCTATAGAGCTATTATTTATTTTCTTTGCTTCGGATCATTGCAGACATATGTCCTGCATTGATCCATCAGATCTGTAGGCAGGCTCAATCAATAAGAGTCCTGGCAGTCAGTAAGGCCTAGCAGAGGCCGCAGTCTTCCAGGAAAGCAGATCGCCTACCTGTGATCACACTGCAGGGAGGCAATCTGCACCACTGGAACCACCAATGACAGGTAAAAATGACTGTTTAGATGCTGTTAGTTTTGACAGAGGCCTCCAAAGGGTTAATAGTCACCAGCTGTGTTTGCCACATGCCTGCTATTGGCAGCAACTCTTGGCTACTGCAATCAGCTAGTGGTCTACCAGTTATGGAGCAGGCTTGATTCTTGAGCCTGCTCAATACACCCTTAATGGCACCATAACGGATCAGATTTATGGATGGTCAGGAAGGGGTTTAATTAGTGACTCAGTAGATGATTATTTTCTTTATGCCATTAACCCCTAGAGGACATGCAATGTACATGTACATTGCTGTGTCCTGGTTCTTAGCGCACAGCGATCAGCGTGTCTTCCGACAAGGTGATCAGAACAAACGTGCTGCCGTTATCAGCTGCTGGAACCTCATGCATAATGGTGGACATCAGCCATCACGCTGATGTTCACCATTAACCCTTCAGATTTCGTGATTAATATTAATCACAGCATTTAAAGTATCTTTAAGGCTTGGAGGGACCTCTTCAAATCACCCGCAGTGCGATTGTGTGGGACTAATGAGATAAGATGGCAACTGAAGGTCTCCTTAACTCCTCCATGCCTCTCTTCTGGGATCCATCTATATGTTCCATCCCTCCCAAAATAAAAAATGTAATTGCCCCTTTTTTTTATTTTACTAATCAGTAAAAAGTCAGTACTATTAAAATATACTGTTAGTGATTCCATGCGGTGAGCGGCATAAATGTTAAAAAACAAAACAGATCACAGTGCAAAAAATGGAGCCCTCATACAGTCAGAAGAGCACAATTTTAAACGTATTTTTTTACAATTGGTTGCGCAATAAACCAACACTCATATGGGGGTTATGTCTCTCGAAAGGCGAGGAGGAAAAACAAAAACACTAAAAAGAGTATTGGCTATGTCTTGAAGGCCAAAATGAGCTGTGTCCCTAAGATTACAATTCATCACATGTCCGCACAATAGGTAGTAGTTATTTGATCAGTGTGTGCTGGACTGCTGTGAGCCCCATTTCACTATGAGAGTGTGGAAGAAAGTCAAGTGCTGCACTATCTGTCAGACTCGTAGAGAGCTAATGGAGCGTCAATATGCATGCTTGATTCCTACTCTATTCACATGGGACAAGAAAGGGGCACCAGTCATGTGAACAGTGGAGGGGGGGGGGGGGGGACCACTGGGACAGTGACGGGGTAAAAAAAAAATCTTTATTAGGAAAAATCCCTCCTTTATGTTAAGTGTTATTAATACTTTATATAAAGTGTTATTGCAACTAAATGCAGCACAGTCCCAAAACAATAAAGAACTCTCCTATATGGAGTAAAAAAATTAGCTAAAGGAGAAAAAACACAGCAAATACATTGGGGACTACACAGATTTTGCAAATGGCAAGACACATACATTTTGAGGTGATAAAAAGTATAATTTTAACCCACTATAGTTCCCAATCAGCAAGCCACGCCAGGATACTGACACCTCGGGAAGAGAAGAATTTTTCTCCAACAGTAGTAGTTCATGAGGGAGTAACAAGAGGAAGTCCAAAGGGGAAAAATAGAACACACATCCCACAATATTACATAGTTACATAGTTACATAGTTAGTACGGTAGAAAAAAGACATATGTCCATCAAGTTCAACCAGGGAATTAAGGGGTAGGGGTGTGGCGCGATATTGGGGAAGGGATGAGATTTTATATTTCTTCATAAGCATTAATCTTATTTTGTTCCAGGAATGTATCTAATCCTGTTTTAAAGCTGTTAATTGTTCCTGCTGTGACCAGTTCCTGAGGTAGACCGTTCCATAAATTCACAGTCCTCACGGTAAAGAAGGCGTGTCGCCCCTTGAGACTAAACTTTTTTTTCTCCAGACGGAGGGAGTGCCCCCTCGTCCTTTGGGGGGGTTTAACCTGGAACAGTTTTTCTCCATATTTTTTGTATGGGCCATTAATATACTTATATACGTTTATCATATCCCCCCTTAAACGTCTCTTCTCAAGACTAAACAATTGTAACTCCTTTAATCGCTCCTCATAGCTAAGATGTTCCATGCCCCATATTAGTTTAGTCGCGCGTCTCTGCACCCTTTCCAACTCCGCAGTGTCCCTTTTATGGACAGGTGACCAAAACTGAACAGCATATTCCAGGTGAGGCCGTACCAATGCTTTATAAAGGGGGAGTATTATGTCCCTGTCCCTTGAGTCCATGCCTCTTTTGATACATGACAATATCCTGCCGGCTTTGGAAGCAGCAGCCTGACATTGCATGCTATTCTGTAGTCTGTGATCTACAAGTACACCCAGATCCTTCTCTACCAGTGACTCTGCCAGTTTAATCCCCCCTAAGACATACGATGCATGCAGGTTATTAGTACCCAGATGCATAACTTTACATTTATCCACATTGAACCTCATTTGCCAAGTGGAGGCCCAGACACTTAGTCTATCCAAGTCATCTTGTAACTTATGCACATCCTCTATAGACTGTACCGTGCTACAAAGCTTGGTGTCATCTGCAAAGATAGAAACAGAGCTGTTAATACCATCCTCTATATCATTGATAAATAAATTAAACAACAGCGGTCCCAGTACTGAACCTTGGGGTACACCACTAATAACCGGGGACCAATCAGAGTACCAATCATTGACCACCACTCTCTGGGTACGATCCATGAGCCAGTGTTCAATCCAGTTACAAACTAAAATTTCCAAACCCAAAGACCTTAACTTACCTGTCAGACGTCTATGAGGGACAGTATCAAATGCTTTAGCAAAATCCAGAAACACTATATCCACAGCCATTCCTCTGTCAAGGCTTCTACTCACCTCTTCATAAAAGCAAATTAGATAGGTTTGACAACTTCTATCCTTAGTAAACCCATGCTGGCTATCACTTATAATACAATTATCCCCTATGTATTCCTGTATGTAATCCCTTATAAGTCCTTCAAACAATTTACCCACAATGCACGTTAAACTTACCGGTCTATAGTTTCCTGGGGAAGACCTAGAGCCCTTTTTGAAGATTGGCACCACATTCGCCTTGCGCCAGTCCCTTGGCACAATACCAGACACCAGAGAATCTCTAAATATCATGAACAGGGGTACAGATATTACTGAACTTACCTCTCTAAGAACTCTTGGGTGTAGTCCATCCGGTCCTGGGGATTTGCTTACATTTATATCACTTAACTTACCTTGTACCATCTCTACATTAAGCCAGTTCAGTACATTATATGATGTGTTACCAGCACTGACCTGGCCAATGTCAGCTCCTTCTTCCATAGTGTATACAGAACTAAAGAACCCATTCAGTAGCTCCGCCTTCTCTTGATCGCCTGTGACAACCTCCCCATTATCATTATTAAGGGGTCCTACATGCTCTGTCCTTGGTTTTTTTGCATTTATATATCTAAAAAAATATTTAGGATTAGTTTTGCTTTCTTTGGCCACCTGTCTCTCATTTTGAATTTTTGCTGTTTTTATTACATTTTTACAGATTTTATTAAGCTCCTTGTACTGTTTAAATGTTATCGCTGACCCATCAGATTTGTATTTTTTGAAGGCTATTTTTTTGCTGTTTATTGCTCTTTTAACATCATGTGTCAGCCATGTAGGATTTAGTTTCAATCGTTTATATTTGTTCCCCTTTGGTATATATTTAGCTGTATAGTTATTTAGAGTTAATTTAAAGATGTCCCATTTACCTTCTGTATCAGTATTTGAGAACACCTCCCCCCAGTCTATGTCCTGTAGTGCAGCCCTCAGCCCAGGGAAATTTGCCTTTTTAAAGTTATATGTTTTTGCCTTCCCCGCCTGTCTTTGTTTTCTACATTTTAAGTCAAAAGTAACTATATTGTGGTCGCTATTACCAA
Source organism: Hyla sarda (assembly GCF_029499605.1). Lineage (NCBI taxonomy): Eukaryota > Metazoa > Chordata > Amphibia > Anura > Hylidae > Hyla > Hyla sarda. The sequence continues at coordinate 374,867,251 of NC_079189.1, read as the reverse complement.
GGTTTTCCCGCACAGTTACATTACCAACCAGCTCTGCGTTGTTGGAAATGATCAGATCCAACAAGGCATCACTTCTTGTTGGGTCCTCCACAAACTGGCCCATAAAATTATCCTGCAATAAATTTAGGAATTGTCGCCCCTTTGTAGTTTTAGCCAGCCCCGGACCCCAATCTATATCTGGATAGTTAAAATCTCCCATTATTACCACTGTACCTGCCCGGGCGGCCCTCTCTATTTGTTTATGAAGCCGAACTTCTATCTCTTCAGTGATATTAGGGGGTCTGTAGATTACCCCAAATATTATTTTTTCAGTATTTCCCTCCTTTTGTAATTCTACCCACAATGATTCCACATCCTCAGAATCATCACACACTATGGCATCGTTCACACTGACTTTCATACCACTTCTTACATACAGACAGACTCCACCACCTTTTCTGTTCATTCTATCCTTGCGAAACAATGTAAACCCCTGCAGATTGACAGCCCAGTCATGCGAGGAGTCCAGCCATGTCTCAGTGACCCCAACTATATCAATGTGTTCCTCCAGTATCAAGGCCTCAAGCTCCCCCATTTTATTTGCTAGGCTTCTGGCATTTGTGAACATACACTTTACATTTCCATCCTTTATGTTATTGGGGTTAATGGGATTCAAGGGTGTAAGTTTTATTTTCCTATGAAGCCTATTCCTATTAACTATTCTAACCCCTCCCTCCGCTCCACCCCCAGGTACATTTATAATTCCCACCTCTCTATCTACACTATCTTCCCCCTCTTTGCTGTAGGTTCCCTCCCCCCAAGTCCCTAGTTTAAACACTCCTCCACCCTTCTAGCCATCTTCTCCCCAAGCAAAGCTGCACCCTCCCCATTGAGGTGCAGCCCGTCCCTACGGTAGAGCCGGTAACCGACAGCGAAGTCAGCCCAGTTCTCCATGAACCCAAACCCTTCCTTCCTACACCAGCTTCTGAGCCACTTGTTTACCTCCCTGATCTCCCGCTGCCTCTCTGGTGCGGCTCGTGGTACTGGTAGTATTTCAGAAAAGACTACCTTGGAGGTCCTTGCCTTAAGCTTGCGGCCTAAGTCCCAGAAATCATTTTTAAGGACACTACACCTACCTCTTACTTTGTCATTGGTGCCAATATGTACCATGACTGCTGGGTCCTCTCCAGCCCCGCCCAACAACCTGTCAACCCGATCCGCGATGTGCCGAACTCGTGCGCCAGGCAGACAGCACACTGTTCGGCGATCCCGGTCTTTGTGACAGATTGCCCTGTCTGTCCCCCTAATAATTGAGTCCCCCACCACTAGTACCTGTCTGGCCTGCCCTGTACTCCTCCCTCCCTCCTTACTGGAGCAGACACCCCCCTGGCGGTCAGAGGCGGTATCCTGCTGCAGTTCTGCTAGCTCTGTAATGGCATCCCCCTCATCTGCCAAGCGGGCAAACTTGTTGGGGTGTGCCAGTTCAGGACTAGCCTCCCTGACACTTTTTCCCCTACCCCTCTTTCTAACTGTAACCCAGCTAACTGCCTGACTGTCCTGCAACTCCGTCCCACTGTCCTCCCCCACCTCTATTCCCGAGAGTGCCTGCTCAGTGAGCAGGAGACTCCTCTCCATGTTGTTAATGCTTCTCATTGTTGCCAGTCGCCCCTCTAGATGCAGGATCTGGGCTTCCAAACGGACAACTAGCACACATCTCGCACAACAATATGCACCCTCAAACTGTTGTTCAAGGATTGCATACATTGAACAGGATGTACATTGGACTGCATTTTCCAACATGGAGGCCATCTAATTATGGGGATTTCACAAATGTATAGGAAAAAAACAGACAGTCAAAATGACACTTAAAATTTTTTGTAGACCTTGTGGGTTCAAAAATTAAAACTCACAGCGATCTCAACCTCCTGCTTTCAAACTCCAGTTTTTGAAACTCCTCTTTCACGCCCCCTCTTACACAGCAACACTCAAAAAGAGCAAGCTCTCAATAAGAGTCCCAAGCTAAGATTTATACACCTGTGCCCAATCTACTCCTCCTCCCCCTAGAGGTGGAACAGAGAAAAAAAAAAAAAAAATGAAAAAGGGTGTTTAAACTCTAACAGTTATCCCACTATGTGCAAAAGAGAAAAACTTACCCAAAATAAGAATGTGGGCTATAGGCAGTCGCACCCACTCCACAGATTCACTCCGCACAACAGATAATCACAGTTTTTGAAACTCCTCTTTCACGCCCCCTCTTACACAGCAACACTCAAAAAGAGTGTCCTATATCCTGCAAACCCTAGAGGTGGACAAGCATGGTCGTAATCAACATCAAGGTCAGTGCCCAATGGATCAATATCTTCTGTGGCCTCTTCTGTGTCACAATCCTTTCAGACACAGGGGAGTATGGGAAATATACAAGTTTTATTGATGATGTTTTAATTTTGTGGGATGGGGTAGCACTTTATTCCCATCTTTTATGGAAGCTTTTAATCACAAAACAATAGGGATGCATTTCACTTCTGAGTTTGGGGGTAGACAAATACATTTTCTAGATCTCACCATTTTCATTGATAATGATAACACAATCCAAATAAGTGTTTCAGAAACCAACATCTACCAATAACCTTCTTCATTGACAAAGCTGGCACCCTTTGAGGAAAAGTATCCCTGTAGGACAATTCCTAAGAGCCAGGCACAATTGTTCCACCCAGAAAACCTTTGAGGATGAATCTAATGAGCTGTCTAGGAGATTCACAGATAGGGGTTATCCCTATGTTCATCTAAGGAAGGCACAGATTCGAGCACAGAGAAGCGATAGGAGGATCTTATTACCGTATTTTTCGTTCCATAAGATGCCCTTTTTCTCCCTCAAAAGTGGGAAGGAAATGTCTGTGCGTCTTATGGAGCGAATGTGTGCGTGTGTGTGTTTGTGTGTCGGTATGGAGGACATATCGCGCCCGCAGGGAAGGCTGCAGAGCTTATCTGCTCCTGCCCCTGCACCATCCGGCATCTCCTCACTTGCAGAGTGTGCGCTGAGGGGACGAAATTGCTGCCCCTGCACCATCCACTGCACCATCCGGCATCCCCTCCTGCTCCTGCCCCCCCCCCTCCGAGATTGCTGCCCCTGCACCATCGAGCATCTCCTCAATTGCAGAGTGTGCGCTGCGGGGTCGTCACCCATGGCAGGCCAGCCCGATGACGTCACATCATCGCGCCGGCGCATTAAGATCTCGTTTCCGTGGCGCACACTCTGAAAGAATAGAGCAGTATGTTATAAAGCTTAAAGCAGGTTAAAGTTACAGTTAAAGTAAGAAGAAGTTGCGCACCATACAGCAAAGGGCACATAAGGGGGGTGTGAATTAGTCAGGAGCACATGTCAGGGGGGCACTATATGTGAGAGGCACATGACAGGGGCCCCCTGACATGCTCCTGACCTATAATGCCCTTTGACATGTGCCCCTCGACCCATAATGCCCCCCTGACATGTGTTTTTTCTTGCAGAAAAATACCACCTCCTCATTCTACATACCGTACTGGTACAAGGATGATAAAGCAGAAAAGATTAGCAGATAAAATTCCATTTAAACTGGAAGTTGTAAAATATGTTAAGGAACTTGGAAACAGAGCAGCCGAGAGACATTTTGGGCCACCTCCAACTGAAAAAAATGATAAGAGAGTGGAGAAAACAGGAGGATCAGCTGCAAAAAGCAGATACAAGTAAGCACACTTTTCGTGGGCATGCTGTAAAGTGGCCACAGTTAGACATGGACATGAAAGAATGGATCACACGTCACCGGAATAATGGCTTCTCAGTCTCTACATAAATGATAATATGAAGCCAAACGTATTGCTATAGAGAAAGGCATTAAATGACAACTGCAGTGGAATTACACTTATTCCCTATCCACAGGATAGGGGATGTGTTTGATCGCGGGGGTCCGACCGCCTGGACCCCCCTCGATCTCCCTAACGGGGCGCCGGCATTAGCACCCATGGTGACATAGCGTCGACCTAGAGGTCGAAGGTGACCACCCCGTCTCCTCCACGTCCCCATACAGTTCTACGGGGATGAGGGGAGGCACGAATGCTGCCTCCCCGCCTCTCCCATAGAGATGTATGTAGGAGGCGTGCCGGCCGCAACATCATGCTGTGGCTGCCACGCCCCCTGCACGGGAGAGCCGCGGCCCCATACAGGAGATCGCCGGGGGCCCCAGCGTTCGGACCCCCCACAATCAAACACTTATCTCCTATCTTGAGGATAGGGGATAAGTGTTTGTACCGCTGCAGATGTCCTTTAATGATTTTACTGGATCATCATCGTGGTGCAGCAGATTTATGAAGCGATGTGGCCTTGCTATGCGCACCAAAACTAGAATTGCGCAAAAAATGCCAAAAGAATATGAATCTAAGATTTTGTCTTTTCATAGATTTGTTATACATGCTAGGAAGAAAAATGGTTTTGAAATTGGCCAGATTGGGAATATGGATGAAGTCCCATTAACCTGTGATGTACCATCTAATCGGACTGTTGATCTGGAAGGTGCCAAAACGATCACCGTGAAAACCTCAGGACATGAGAAAACTCATTACACTGTTGTGTTGTCCTGCTGTGCAGACGGCACCAAAATGCCGCCTCTGCTAATTTTCAAAAGGAAAACATTTCCAAAAGACGTGATTCTACAAGGAGTTAGTGTGCATGTTCACGAGAAAAGATGGATGGATGAAAATGGAAAGAGAGTATGGGTTCAAAAAGTATGGTCCAAACGTCCATTAGGGCTTCTGAAAAGACCTGCCTTATTAGTGCTTGACCAGTTTAGAGCACATATCAGCAAAATTACAAAAAAGCGCTTTAAAGAAGTGAAGACTCATCTAGCCGTAATTCCAGGAGGTCTTACCAGCCAGTTGCAACCTCTCAACGTGTCCATCAACAAACCATTTAAGGTCTTTATGAGAGAAGAGTAGAACAAATGGATGGCTGCTGATAATCATGATTTGACACCTACTGGACGAATGAAGAGGCCCACTATCACTCGTTTGTGAATGGGGGAAAACATTATGGCATTCAGGAGGAAAAAGGAGGAAATCATTGTACAGTCTTTCAAAAAAATGTGGCATTAGCAATGCCTTAGATGGAACTGAAGATGATATTGTATATGAAAATAGCGAAGAAAGTGATGTCAGTGATTGTGAGCAACTGAGTTTCATAAATTCTGACTCTAGCGATGATGAGTTCTTGGGGTTCCCAGAAAACTAGAAGAGTATTTGAACCTTAAAGTCTCTCCTCATTTATTAATGACAGTGATGATGGTTCTTAAAGGGGTACTCCGCCCCTAGACATCTTATCCCCTATCCAAAGGATAGGGGATAAGATGTCAGATCGCTGGGGTCCCGCTGCTGGGGACCCCGGGGATCGCTGCTGCAGCACCCCGCTATCATTACTGCGCAGAGCGAGATCGCTCTGCACGTAATGACGGGCAATACAGGGGCCGGAGCATCGTTACGTCACGGCTCCGCTCACGGCCCACCCCGTCAATACAAGTCTATGGGAAGGGGGTGTGGTGGTCGTCACGCCCCCTGTCATAGACTTGCATTAAGGGGACGGGCCGTGATGTCATGAGGGGCGGAGCCATGACGTCACGCTGCTCCGGCCCCTGTATCGCCCGTCATTACACACAGAGCGAACTCGCTCAGTGCAGTAATGATGGTGGGGTGCCACAGCGGCGATCCCCGGGGTCCCCAGCAGCGGGACTGCAGCGATCTAACATCTTATCTCCCCTTTAATGCCACTGTTGACTGCTGGTCACTTTACATGGTTGAATAATTATTCTGTTATAGTTCATTAAATATTTTAGTACCCGTTTGGTTCAGAATATTTTTTTTCTTGTTCTCCTCTTATGTCTTATGCTCAAGTGCGTCTTATGGAGCGAAAAATACGGTAACTTCGAGTAGGGCAGCCACATCTGCACCTAAAATTAGATGTATTGGCACATATGATGCCTATACCACCAGGATTTTTAACATCTTACGTATATCCAGATCCTGATTTAAAACAGGTAGTTGTTGACAGGCCCCAAGTAACTTTTAGGAGGGGGCCCAATTTAAAGGACAAATTAGGTCGCAGCCATTTTTCTAATTTGTGCGATGTCTATAACACACCATCTACTTCAGTGACTTGGTCATTCCCATGGGGACATTGTGGATTCTGTAGATATCTGCCTAAAACAGAGGAATCCACTTGATGGACGGTGTTATCAGATTAGATAGTTCATTAACTGCTCTACGAAAAATACACTGTTCCAAAAAATTAAGGGAATACTCAAACAACACAATGTAACTAAGTAAATCACACTTCTGTGAAATCACACTGTTCACTCAGGAAGCAACACTGATTCACAATCACATGCTGTTGTGCAAATGGAACAGACAACAGGTGGAAATTATAGGCAATTAGCAAGACACCCCAAAATAGAAGTGGTTCTGCAGGTGGTGACCACAGACCACTTCTCAGTGCCTATGCTTCCTGGCTGATGTTTTGGTCACTTTTGAATGCTGACGATGCTTTCACTCTAGTTGTAGCATGAGATGGATTCTGCAGCCCACACAAGTGGCTCAGGTAGTGCAGCTCATCCAGGATGGCACATCAATGCGAGCTGTGGCAAGAAGGTTTGCTGTGTCTGTCAGTGTAGTGTCCAGAGCATGGAGGCGGTACCAGGAGACAGGCCAGTACATCAGGAAATGTGGAGGAGGCCTTAGGAGGGCAACAACCCAGCAGGACCAGAACCTCCGCCTTTGTGCACGGAGGAGCAGGAGGACACTTCCAGAGCCCGGCAACATGACCTTCAGCAGCCCACAAATGTGCATATATGCTCAGGGCTTACATTCGAGCTTGTGGTGGCAAGTGCTGAATACACAACTATGCAAACCATACATTGACTTACCAAGCAGTTTGAGTTGTTCCGTACTTGAGATTGCACCTACATACAAACCTATGTACCTATATAAATAAGAATGACTGACGAAGCGGTTGAGTTGTGCCCATAGCCACGTATGAGGGCACGCCAATAGAGGGCATACCCTATGGTGAATTGATAAAATAAGGGAGGGTACCTGGAAACCACGTACGCCCCACCTGTATGTTGCGGGGGCGTTTTATAGTGGTGCCCCCTGCATGGCCCCACCTGTAGGTGCAGGGGGTGTGGGAATTCACACCCCCTCGCACAAATTCAGCCCAAAAAGCTTCCTACTTGTGCTCAGGGCTTACATTTGAGCTTGTGGTAGCAAGCGCTGAATACACAACTATGCAAACCATACATTGACTTGCCAAGCTGTTTGAGTTGTTCCGTACTTGAGATTGCACCTACATACAAACCTATGTACCTATATAAATAAGAATGACTGACAAAGCGGTTGAGTTGTGCCCATAACCGCGTATGAGGGCATGCCTATAGAGGGCAAAAAATCAAGAAGTAGAATTAATAACAACATTCCTGACTATAATAACCAACACTACAACTAATCATGTCTATCTTCCCCTAAACTGTTCTTGCTAGACTCAAGAAACCAAGATTTGTGCCTGCCGGCTGGCGACCACATGAGGCAGTACCTGACATTGAGAAGATATGGTGGTGACGCCTACTGCGTCCGACCCGGCACTGGAACGGTACCTGACTAAGTGCTAGCTGATTCGTTCATATTGACATGCTCACTGTGATAATTGCAGAAAGGGGAACCGATAGAGCTTGTCGGGCATAACATGTCCTCCTGTCCCTGCTGATAAGAGGCAAAATCTTCATTGTTAGTTGAGTGATATGAAGAGTTGACTGGACTGTACGGTGAGCCATATCCTAACCTGCCAACATACTGTCACGAATATGATCTCAGGAGTAATGACCTGCAGCGGGCCTCCTCATCCTGATCATGCCTGCAGACTCGACGGATCTCAGTAACAATTAAGCCTAAGGACTATCATGCTTGCAGACAGGCATCAACAGAATCACTGTGTCCGCAGACATGACCGACCTCTCCGTGACTATCGTACCTGTAGATTTTGACAGGTCTTGCATTCCCTCGTGCCTGTGGATCTGGAAGGCTTCTATGTGACTATCGTACCTGTAGACTGACAGGCCTTGCATACCCTCGTGCCTGTGGATGTGACAGGTCTTTGCGTAACCGCTGTGCCTGGAATGGCAGTCTGACTTGAACCTCGTACCTGTAGGCGTGACAGGTCTTTGAGTAACCCTCGTGTCTGTGGAAGTGATAGCTGTTAGCGTGACGTTGACATGAGTGGACAAGACAGATTAATGCGTGAAATATCCACCTATGAGTCGTGAAATTGTGACTCTATGACCTGTATTAGGGAAACATTGACTAAGCCGTGAATCTCCCTGCAGTCGTGGCAGGAGGAGATGGTATGCAACCCGAGTAAATTTTATTTATTTTTGATAACGCGGGAGTGAATGGCAGCCGAGTGCCTGACATGATGTATGCATGGAGTATCGAGTCATATGTGTATCGAGTCATATTGCACTGAAGCAGAGTCAGGAACAATAGACTTCACAAGGACCTGAGGAACTTGGTGGGTGAGAGGACGCGCGAGGCTCTGAAGACGTGTCAGTAGCAGCGTCAGCGTGTGAAGCGAGTAACTGTGGTAAGCAAACAAGAGTTGTGAAAGTAACATGGATCAGTGGGTACGTGTTGTAAAGTAGATACATAAGACATATTTTCCTTCACTTTTTTTTTTTGGTAATGTGGGAGTGAATTGCAGCTAAGTGCCTGACATGATGTATGTCTGGAGAAATAAGATGAAACTAAGTGTATGCTGTTGCGCTGAAGAAGAGTCAGAACAGCATACGCAGGGGCCCCCACTGAAGACGTGTCAGCCAGACGGTTGACACACTGCCTATGTGTATCGAGTCATATTGCACTGAAGCAGAGTCAGGAACTACAGACTTCACCAGGACCCCGACTGAAGCGAGACAGACCTGAGGAACTTGGTGGGTGAGAGGACGTGCGAGGCTCTGAAGACGTGTCAGTAGCAGCGTCAGTGTGTGAGCAAGTGACTGTGGTGAGCGAACAAGAGTGGTGAAAGTAACATGGATCAGTGGGTACGTGTTGTGAAGTACATACATAAGAGTGTACATATTTCTTTAATTTTTTTATCTTTTTTAAAGTGTGAGACCTGATAGGAGTCTACAACCACCGTTGCTCGGTGTAACCCCCTGTGGGCATGGCATATGAGGGGTATGCCAACCATCTGTGTTTTGTGATGTCGTGCTCTGAAGAAGTGTCAGTAACAGCAACTATGCAGTGCTGCCCCCTGCAGACGAGGCAGGTGTGACAGGGAAACAACCACCTATGTGTCGGGGAGTTGTTATTCAGAAGACGTGTCAGTAGCAACAAATCAGTAGTGCATCTCCCTGCAGAATGTGGCAGGTGAAGTGGGTGTAGACCACTTGTGTCGTGGTATGAATGGGCAGAATGATGTGTCAGCGACCACAATTTTAGTGCATGCTGTGGGACCAGTTAGAAGGTAAGTGGTGAGCGTATGACGAGATACAGATGCTTGATCTGTGACTAAGCAGTTACTATGGTAACGAGAGTGTGGTATGTCGGCTACGGGGACCAATAGCCTGTACCGACGTGTGTGCAGAGTGACTTTTTGCGATTGTACCATACAACCCGAAAATATCTGTACAGTAAGAAGCTGCGAGCGTGTGTAAGGTATGCTGAGTAAGGCTATGCATATGAACAGTACTAACTATGAGCATGTGTGTGGTAACCCAGCTAGGAGCTAAATACGACAATAGTTATGAGCGTACGTACAGTGCAACCCATATGCGCACATGTGTGGATGCAGCGGCACGCGTGAGTGCAGTAAGACCATGACGGGCACAATGCGGTGCTAGGTGGTATGAGCGTTCGGCATTATGACTGTACTCACAGTATGTGGCATGATACGCGTATGTACTGTGTGCATATAATGGAACTGTACCCACTGCATGGAAACCATTATCATATGAACTGTAGCATGCTATAGCTGTACTCACTGCATATAACATTATGAGCATGTGTGCTGTCTACGACAATTTGACTGTACTCCCTGTATGTAACAGTATGAGCGTGCGTACTGTGTGTGATACTATAAGTATACCCACTGTGTGCAACTGAGCGTGTGTATTGAATGCAACAGCTAACTGTACCCACTGTAAGTGATACCAAGAGCGCACGAACCGTACACGATACCACAGCTGTACCTACTGTAAGGTGACACTGTGGGCATGTATTCTATATAGCCGTTACTGTACTTGCTGTACATGACCCTGAGTGACTGCGCAGTATGACGCTATGAGTGAGCGGACTGTATGAAGCTATGAGCGACTGCCCAGTATGATGCTATGAGCGGCTGCATGGTATGAATGCTATGCGTGACTGCATGGTGTAAATGCTGCGAGTAACTGCATGGTATGAATGCTGCGGGTGACTGTGACGGTATAATGCTAAGAGTGACTGTACGGTATGAAGCTAAGAGTGGCTGCACAGTATGAAACGTTGAGTGACTGTACGGCACAAAACGCTACTAGTGACTGTGAGAATGAAACGCTGTGAGTGACTGCGCAGTATGAACGCTATGTGTGACTGCACGGTATGAAAGCCATGAGTGACTGCACGGTATGAATGCTATGAGTGACTGCACAGTATGGAAGCTACGAGTGGCTGCACTGAGTGAAATCTATGAGTGACTGCATGGAGTGAAAGCTATGAGTGACTGCACGGTATGAAAGCTATGAGTGACTGCACGGTATGAATGCTATGAGCGACTGCACGGTATGAAAGCTATGAGTGACTGCACAGTGTGAAAGCTATGAGTGACTGCAGAGTATGAAAGCTATGAGTGACTGCACGTTATAAATGCTATGAGCGACTGCACGGTGTGAAAGCTATGAGTGACTGCATGGAGTGAAAGCTGTGAGAGACTGCACGTTGTGAAAGCTATGAGTGACTGCACGGTAAGAAAGCTATGAGTGACTGTACGGTGTGAAGGATGAGAAGACAGGCTTCGGTGGAATGCCGGCTTTCAAATGGCGCAGGACATAGTCGAACCAACAGGTGGGTAAAGTGCTAGAGTTGTTTATTCTCCCAACATGCAACGCGTTTCACTGCTACAGCAGCTTCATCAGGCATAACAAGGAGCATATGGGTAGTGAATTTATACTGGTGTTGAGGAGATACGTAAGAACAAAGGGAGGGGATGGGGAAATGGATGAATGGGAAAAATGGAAGGAAAAGAGTAAGGAGATACGTGAGAACAAAGGGAGGGGATAGGGAAATGAATGAATAGCAAAAAAAAAGGAAAGAAGGGAGTATCCTTTTCACCAGGTAAATTACAACATACAGGTACATATATCAAAAAACATATATATTTCAGTATAAGATAAAAAGTAATAATAAATAAAATGTACATTAGAATATGTATCTGAAAATAAAATAAGATCATGGTGAATGAGAAAAATAGAAGAAGGGCCGATGCTTAGCGGACATTCTCTTTGGTCTCATTCAGACCATGCGGATTTAAAGTAGAAAGTGTAAATATCCAATATGATTCGCGATTAATTAACTGCTGAAAACGATTAGGTCTGGTAGAAGGAATGGATTCTAAGATGATTAAACGCAAAGATGAGATGTCACTTTTATGGACTAGAGTAAAGTGACGTGATACACTATGAAGTGTGAATTTGTTCTTGATATTAGATCGATGTTTTGACATGCGGCAATGTACTGTTTGAGTTGTGCGTCCAATATATTGGATATTACAGTTACAAGATAGCATGTATATATATATATATATATATATGTATGTACGGTGTGAAGGCTATGAGTGACTGCACAGTATGGAAGCTATGAGTGACTGCACGGTGTGAAGCTATGAGTGACTGCACGGAGTGATAGCTATGAGTGACTGTACGGAGTGAAAGCTACAAGTGACTACACAGTATGGAAGCTATGAGTGACTGCACAGTATGGAAGCTTATGAGTGACTGCACGGTGTGGGTGTCGGGTAACTGCAGTACAAAGTTATAGTGGCTGCAAGGGCTGTCATGGATGATGTGGAGGATAGGGATTCAAACTACTGTGTTTTTATATCCTTGGTGCCTGGTGACAGCACCGTTCCTAAGCAGGTTACTTGTATTGACCTGCATGTGCCTCACCCCGCATTGGCCGCGTGGGGTGAAACCGACCTCGGCGTGAGCCCCGGGGTCCCAGGGTGCCGCTGCCACTGCTTGGCTGTGTGGTGGTTGCCAGGTAACCCTGCACGCCGGGCACACCGCCGAGCCACGGGCAGCCGGCAGAGGGGAGCTGAAGCAGGTCCCGGGGTCGGTGGACAACCCCCGTCCGCCGCCCGAGAATTGTGTCCATGCTGCATACCACGCTAGAAGCGAGCGTGCTGGATGAAGGACCTCATGGCGCGGGGGAGTGACGTCACCCGCCCGGCTCCGGGATCGCAGCAGGAGAAACACAGCCGGACTGGGAATGAGGTGACGGGGATAGCAGTGCTATGTAAGGGGGGGGGGGGGAGGGGGGGCCGGGGAACCCGGGTTACCAGATCCTAGTAAAAGTTCCTGTAGACATGGGACCTCGAGCTGTTGCACTCCTTCCGACCTGGAAACCACGTACGCCCAGCCTGTATGTTGCAGGGGCATTTTATAGTGGTGCCCCCTGCATGGCCCCGCCTGTAGGTGCAGGGGGCGTGGGAATTCATGCCCCCTCGCACAAATTCAGCCCAAAAGGCTTCCTACATGTCCACTCAAACGGTCACAAACAGACTCCATGAGGGTGGTATGAGGGCCCCACATCCACAGGTGGGGGTTGTGCTTACAGCCCAACATTGTGCAGGATGTTTGGCATTGGCCAGAGAACACCAAGATTGGCAAATTCGCCACTGGCGCCCTGTGCTCTTCACAGATGAAAGCAGGTTCACACTGAGCACATGTGACAAACGTGACAGAGTTTGGAGACGCCATTGAGAACGTTCTGCTGCCTGCAACATCCTCCAGCATGACCGGTTTGGCGGTGGGTCAGTAATGGTGTGGGGTGGCATTTCTTTGGGGGGCCGCCATTAGGTACCGAGATGAGATCCTCAGACCCCTTGTGGGACCATATGCTGGTGCGGGTTGCCCTTGGTTCCTCCTAATGCAAGACAATGCTAGACCTCCTGAGGCTGGAGTGTGTCAGCAGTTCCTGCAAGAGGAAGGCATTGATACTATGGACTGGACAGCCTGTTCCACAGACCTGAATCCGATTGAGCACATCTGGGACATCATGTCTCGCTCCATACACCAACGCTGACTGTCCAGGAGTTGGTCGATGCTTTAGTCCAGGTCTGGGAGGACGGCCCTCAAGAGGCCATACGCCACCTCATCAGGAGCATGCCCAGGCATGGAAGGGAGGTCATAGGGGCAAGTGGAGGCCACACACACTACTGAGCTTCATTTTGACTTGTTTTAAGGACATTACATCAAAATTGGATCAGCCTGGAGTGTGGTTTTTCACTTTGATTTTGAGTGTGACTCCATATCCAGACCTCCATGGGTTGATACATTTGATTTCCACTGTGATTTTTTAGTCAGCACATTCAAGTATTTCATACGATTAGTTCATTTATTCAGATCTAGGATGTGTTATCTTAGTGTTTCCTTTATTTATTTTTTTGAGCAGTGTATCATCTATATAGCACACTGTAGCCGTCAGAAATTGTATGTCGGTAAGACAACACAAAAATTCAGGAGGAAAATCTCGAAAAACTTGAGTACTATTCGGAGGAATAGTGATGCACCACTTTCGAGACACGTGAGAATGGTGCATAGTCAAAATATTTTTTACATTGAATTTTGAGGAGTATGCCAAAAACATCATGGTCAACGTAAAGGAAATATACCGTATTTATCGGGGTATACCACGCACCCTCATTTTACCAAGGATATTTGGGTAAAAAAAGTTTTTTACCCAAATATCCTTGGTAAAATGAGGGTGTGTGTGTGTGCATGCGTATACCCCGATACACTGTTTTTGACCCCGCAGAAGCCCCCAGGAAAGGCAGGGGGGGAGAGGCCGTCACTGCCCGCCTCTCTCCCCCTGCCTTTCCTGGGGTCTAGAGCCCTGCTGTCGCCGCTTCTTTCCTGCTGGCTATCTGCGCCGCTGCCCGTTCTCTCCCCCTGACTATCGGTGCCGGCGCCGATAGCCAGGGGGAGAGAAGCGGCGCCGGCAATGGGACAGCAGCGCCGATAGCCAGGGGGAGAGAAGGGGCAGCGGCACCCATTGCCAGCGCCGCTGCCCCATTGCCTCCCCTATCCCCGGTTGTATAATTACCTGTTGCCGGGGTCGGGTCCGCGCTGCTTCAGGCCTCCGGTGTGCGTCCCATGCGTCGTTGCTATGCACTGCACGGCGCAATGACGGGTGCCGCTTCCCCTTCTCTCCCCCTGGCTATCGGCACCACTGCCCCATTGCCGGAGCCGCTCCTGTCCCCCTGGCTATCGGCGCCGGCAATGGGGCGCCGGCACCGATAGTCAGGGAGAGAGAACGGGCAGCGGCACCGATAGCCAGGGAGAGAAAAGGGCCGGCAGCAGGGCTCTAGGCCCCAGGACAGGCAGGGGCAGAGAAGCCGGCAGCGGTGGTGGTCTCTGCACCTGCAAAGCCGCTGCAGTTCATTGATTTAAAGCACCCGCTTTAAATCATTGAACTGCAGCGGCTTATCGACGTATAACACGCAGGTAGACTTTAGGCAAAAAATTTTAGCCTAAAAAGTGCGTGTTATACGCCGATAAATACGGTAGATAAACTTCTATTGCAAGAAGAATCCAGATGGATTTATAGATTAGGTACAAGAAGCCCCTACGGAAGTGGTTCCCAACCTTTTTCAACTCGGGGGACCCCTCGCAAAAAATGATTTTGCCTCAATCTCTTACTGGAAGTTCTGACTCCTCAGTGTACAGATTAGTACTCATGCAGTGCTGGTAGTGTTAATCTAAACTCGTTATGCTTAGATATTGATATGTTTTACTCTGTTCTCTCATGCGGAGCTCTGCTTATGCCACTTACCAGCGCGCCAGCTGTTTATTGGTGACCTTGGATGCCTATACCTGGTAGTCTTCCTTCTGCTTTGAGATTGATTAATATAAGTCCTATAATTTACCATGCATATTCTTGTTACTTAGTCCCACTGATATGTTGGACTTGATTTTGTTACTTCCAATTCTGTATGACATTTAAAATTTAATAAACCTTACTTAAAAAAAATAATACCGAATAATATTTAATGCGCGACAACAAATGGCTAAAAAAAAGCAATACACATCACCTACATATCTGTTAGCTATGTAGATTACAGTGCTGCTATATGCAGGGCTCACAGGTCATGTCTTCTCTGATTAGAGTAGTTCACTTTTTTTTTCTTCCTTATTTGGCCTGGACCATCATGAGGGTTTCTTCCATGCACAACTCTTTTAGGCTGCACACTTTTCCAGCATCATCCAATCTTTTTCCCCACAAATACCTCCAGTCTCACACACAGCAGCCTCACACACATACAGTGTCTCCAGCACCCATACACATGCACACAATGCCACCAGCACCCACACACATGCACACAATGCCCCCAGCAGCCTCACACAATGCCCCCTGCAGCCTCACACAATGCCCCCAGCAGCCTCACACACACGTTGCCCCCATGAGCCTCAA
Organism: Hyla sarda; assembly: GCF_029499605.1. NCBI lineage: Eukaryota > Metazoa > Chordata > Amphibia > Anura > Hylidae > Hyla > Hyla sarda. The sequence goes on along the minus strand of NC_079189.1, from coordinate 374,851,537 downwards.
ACACACATTGCCCCCAGCAGCCTCATACACACAATGCCTCCAGCAAACACACACACACGATGCCTCCAGCAGCCACACATACACAGTGCCTCCAGTAGCGCCACACACAGACACACAATGCCTCCAGCAGCCTCACAAACAATACCTCCAAACTCTCTCCCCAACCCACACACACAATACTTCCAGCCTCCCCCAAATGCCTCCAGCTCCCCCTCTCACACACAATGCCTAGAGCCTCTCCCACCCACAAATACCTCCAACTTTTCAAATGCCTCCAGCCTCTCACCCACCCCTATTGCCTCCAGCTTTTCACACACCTCTATTGCCTCCAGACTCCCAGCCACCCACCCCTATTGCCTCCATACTCCCCTACTGCCTCCAGACTCCCAGACACCCACCACTATTGCCTCCAACCAACCAACCACTCACACATTTTGCCTTTAGCCTCCTACCAAAATGTCTCCAGCCAAAAAAAAACACCAACATTGCTTCCAGCCTCCTGCCTCCCAGCGCCATTGCCTGGCTGGGGGGTGAATGGAAGCAGTGGCAGGGTAGATGGGGGCATCCACCCTGCCAATGCTTCCATTCACCCCCCAGCCACCCTGCCACTGCTTCCATTTACCCCCCAGCCACCCACCCTTGCCACTGTTTCCATTCACCCGCAGCCACCAAACCACCCACCCCTGCTTCCATTAATCCTCACTGCTTCCATTTACCCCCATCCTGCCCCTGCTTCCACTTACCCCCACACTGCCCCTGCTTCCATTCACCCCACCACTACTTCCATTCACCCCCCATCCCATGCTTCTATTCACATACCCCGTCCCCTGCTTCCAATAACCCCCCATCCCCTGCTTCCATTCACCCGCCCAGCCACCACCCTTGCCACTGCTTCCATTCACCCTGCTGCCACCCATCCACCCCTCCCACTGATCTCCACTCACATTGGTCTTGAGAAAGCGCTGATTGAAAGCGAAAAACGTCCCATCGGCCTACCTGTATCCAGACCTGACTGAATAAACTACATTATTGCTGCATATATCATGAGTGCCATCTGAATTCTTCATATTGCACTGATTCCACTCACCCTGCAGCCACCCAACCTCCCCCATGATTCCATTCACCCCCACTGCTCCTGCTTCCATTCACCCCCAGTGCTCCTGCTTCCATTCACCCCCACCCTGCCCCCATTCACCCCCCCATCCACCGTTTCACTGTTTCCATTCACCCCAAGCCACCCACCCTTGCCACTGCTTCCATTCACCCCCCATCCACCCGGCCACTGATTCCATTCACCCCACTGCCACCCAACCACCCACTCCTGCTTCAATTTACCACCACTGCTTCCATTCACCCCATTCCCCTGCTTCCATTTAACCCCCCTGCCCTTGCTTTCATTCAACCCCCTCTGCCCCTGCTTCCATTCAGAAATAATAATAAAAAAATAAAAATTGGGCCAGCGGAGCCCACAGCACCCTGGTTGGGAATCACTGCCCTGCTGTCTTAATGAAGGTTTTTCCTTTGCAGCCTTCCTGTAGGAAACTCATAGATATTGACAATTTTATATATATGTTTTTATTGATCTGAGTATACACAGTTGTCATACAGTAATATTGGTAGCTATTAATTAATACTGTTGGTCCAATTTTTGTCACGTCTTTATGGCAAGCACATTATTAATAAGGTGAATATACTTACCTTGGTGTACTATATATGTTTTGTTTTGCTAATAATTTTTGTTGTGCATCCATAGATAGTCAATGATCTGTCGTAAGCACAATATTTAAACTATAAAATAGTATAATATGATGATGGTTGATACAACATGTATATGAACTAATGGACTAGAATGCATTGTATTGAGAGATTTAGTGTTTACTACATGGAAATGTAATTACCGGGATTCATTGTAGTAGGATGGAGTATTTAAAGCCTTTTTCATGCACATTATGTATATTTATATTTAGGACTTTCTTTATCACAACATGGGCTATTGGGGCTTTAGGAGATATATGTACATGCATAGAAGAATTCCTTGGTGCCTGCGCATGTATTTAGTAAAAATTTATAATATACTGTATTCCATAGTCCTAAACCCCTTATATAATTGTGGCTGGCTAATATCATACTCTTAGTCTAAACTTTGGTACTTGCGCATTGGATTCCCTAACATTGCTTTTAATTCTAAGTCTGCGGACATGCACGGCAGCTGGAGCGCTAGAGCGGGATTACGTGTGCATGTGCGGGATTACGCGGTGGTACTCACGTCCCTTTTGGTAGCGCATATTAAGTCTGCGCGCCTACGCGAGAGTAAAAGCCGATCATGTGATTGTGTCATATGAATAACAGGAAGTATGGGTAAGTTATTTCGTGAATGCCAGAAGTGTATTAGTATCTCTGCTGACCTCTAACAAGTCATTCTCTAATTGTGTGCACTTGTTTATGGCAGGAGACTATTGGATGAGAGTCTCTGGAAATGCCAAGAGGACATTATAAAAGGAAGCACTTTCACCTACACGTGGCCATTTGTCTCTTAACCCCTGAGGACGTGGTTGTTACCACGAAACATGTAGGGGAGATAATGTGAAAACATTTTTAATAAGCAGCCTAGTACCCACAGTGTGCAGTGTACAGTGTAGCGCAGACACTGTAATCCAAAAATCTTCAACTCCATGTGGAAGAGTTTATTATTGTTTAATGCACTACATGGGACCTTTTATAAATTATTCTCAATAAAAGTGACATTTTAATAACACTTAATATAAAGGAGGGATTTTTTACCCTGTCACCTAGGTGACTTGATGACTGAGGTTTGGTGTATTTAGTTGTTATTTGCCCCTCTCCTACTTTAGGCAATTTTGGTTTTGCTATATTACGAAGCCTAACAGCAATGTGAATGAACCCTTAGAAACTTTCACATTGGTGATTCTCTGTTTTTGCTAGTGAACTTTGTCAGTATACTGGCCCTTCTGTCGATAGAAGCTTACCTGTGTGAGAATCTGGTTGGCTGTTTTGAGCAATACCTGTGTAGAGTACCAGTTTGTCAAACAAGATTTATTTTATGAAAGAAGCTACAGGAAGGGGAAGCTTGGCTCTCTGTTTTTGGGACTGATTTTCCCAGGGAAGAAGAATCTCTATAACCAAACAAACCATATGAATATCATCTTAAAGTCAATGAAGTGAAACTGTGACATAGACCTTCCCAATAAGCTGAATATTTTTTATAACTGACAAAGTACAAGGTAGCATGCTGAGATTTAATTGTGTTCCAATAAGCCATGCAACAAAGCAAACATTCCTGCTGCAAACCGGTTTATGGATGTCACTTGCCATCTGTCAGTGATCATAATCTTCCTCTTTTTGTTGTGTGGATAGTAGAGATGGGTGTCCTTGTAGGCTCTACTTAATGATACATGACTCGCAAAGCTGAGTTTTATCTAGTTTCATTCAGTCCTTAAGGGTCACTTGACAGATTAAACAAGTCTGCTAATTACTATGCTGCTGTATACAAAACACAGCTCTGAACATACAGAAAAACGTGGTTTGGCAAGAGAGAGAGAAGTCTGCGGATGTCACTGTAAGAATAAAGTAAGAAATAAATATTATGTATATATAGTTAAGTTTCATTTCTATAAAGATGATCATGTTGACAATTATATATACACATGGTATGTACAGTATAAAAGTGTTGGATTTTAGGAGATTGTACAGGGAGATGACAGAACACACAACGCGCATAAATGCACTCACATACCTGCTATCGGTTCCAGATGTGATCGCTCCTTGCTACATATTCGGTGGAGTTGCAGTAACATAAATCCCTTCTGGAAATATATATATATATTTTTTTGCTCAATATACCAACGATTCTTGGGTCACCATTTGACTCATACTCATAAACTTTTCAAAAACATTTGTGTTTTGTTTAAATGCAGTTCAGTCGGAGATATCCCCATCCACCCTTTTGTTTTGCTTAAAATTCCTCAAGGTCTGGCAGCCTTAGATGACATTTAGGGATTCACCGGACTCTCACACAATTTTTTCAAGAACTGGGAACAGGGGCAAGGGGATTGAGAGAAAATGGTTATTGGTGAAGGAATTAGACATTTTGTTTTCTTAGACACTTTCTTTGTTTTTTATCTCTCGTATTTTTTTACAATTCTCTGCCATATCCACTCTTTTTTGCAAATCAAGGAGTTGTTTTTGTGCATAATTTATGCTATGTGTTTGTTACATGCTCCGTTTGAGCAATAGCTTGGTTTCACACTTTATAAGGCCCCTTTCACACTACCATTTTTCACCCTGTAAATTCTCCCCCATTTTAAAATCCTGAAAACAGCCATTAAAGAATCCCATTCATGTCAATGGAAGTTTTTGAGCATCCATTGTTACCAGTTATAGCCCGTTATGAATGACGTTAATTTGAAGGGACAAAGAATGGTGCATGCACAAATTTTTCTCCCTTCAAAAATAATGGTCAAATAGCGGAAGTAAAAATTTTACCACTGAAGTCTATGGATAATGGATGACCACAAATGACCATCCGTTAGCACCCGTTATTTGTTTATTCCGTTATGATCCGTTATTGCTACTGAGCATGCACAGTAAAGCCTCTCAACCAGAAAGTCAAAAAGGGGTTAAAATTAGTGGACAATAACAGATCATAACAGATGGCCAATGTCTGTTATTTTAACAGAATGTCCATTAACCCTTTAACACATATGGACGTTTATAAACGTCCATAAGCGGCTCCCGAGGTATGACGCGCACTTAGTAGGTGAGCACGCATCATAACCAGAGGGTCCCGGTTGCTATAAGCAACCAGGTCCCGTGGCTAATGCCGGACATCGCCGAGCCATGGTCTTATTATAGTGTTGTATTTTATTTTATTTTATTTTTTTAAGCAAAAACTTTGTAAAACCAGATCAAACATAAATGCACTCACCTTTAGCTCTATGGAGACAGGTACAGTTGCTAAAGTACATACATATTTATAGCATTCAGTTAGAATATCATATGTCTAACTTTTTGTCAGAATACTAGTATAAATATTTTGATGAATATGCTCTAACATCTATAATAGGGGTGGAGAACCTTTTTTCTGCAAAGGGACATTTAGACATTTATAAGGACATTCACAGGCCATACAAAATAATCACCTTAAAAATAAGCCTACTTATATTTGCCCAAACATTAAATTAATTCACCCTTAATGTGATGGCTGGAACTGCTTATCTTTGGTGAGGCATGTCATGTTAGCTGGTATTGATGATGTTGCTACTTACAACTGCTTTTCCACCTTTGTCTGAGTAGGTCATTTGCAAACCCTTGCTGTATGTGGGACCCCCTAAAGGTAGTTTGCCCTCTGTATGTAGGACCCCCTGTAGATAGGACCTCCCCTGAAGGTAGTTTACCCCTGAATGTTGGAACTGCCTTGTACTTAGCTTGACCCTGTATGTAGGACTCCTTGTACTTACCTTGCCCCTGTTGATAAGAACCTCCTGAAGATTTGAAAAGCAAAACAGCTTACCTTCTTGGCTCCCGCATAGTCACTGCCATCTTCTCCTGCTTTTAGGACGCAGGCAGATTCTTCCTGCAGCCACCAGAGGCCGGGAGCGTCTCTACCTTCGAGATGGCTCAATGACATAACTTATTGTAAACATTCTGAAAGAAGAGATTCTCCCGGCCTCAGGAGCAAGATTAGAGACTGGAATCCGTAGAGACTCCACATCTTAGGATGCGCTAGGACACCTGTGGAAATGCTAAGCCGCCACAGGCATCCTAACGCATCCTGTTAACATCTCCCCACTGTTATGCTGCAGCACCCCTTATGGATTCTCGTGCACCCCAAATGGGCACCACTGGTCTGTGGTATCAGTGGCCAAGATTATATGATGGCAAAGGTCAGACGTCCCCTATCCTTGATCTATGATCACCACTAGTTATGCTGTTCTGTGCAGTGAACCTAACCATTACAAAAATAGTGCTTGGTAACTGAGTAAACATGAAGGACTATTAAGACAGTTAAAGCAGGGGTTAACATTGAAAACAGTATTTTTGGCATTAGACTAGCAAAAACTAAACATTTACATGTCTTAGGCTTTAGTAATGGGTCATAAAACAACATTCAGGACATATTACATCTAGTTAAATGATTTGTCTGGACTGTTGTTTTCTGTAACATGCTGCCATCTAGAATATACCCACTCTAACTGTAGAGAGCAGTTAATGATATCAGTGATAGGGTTACCACATGTAACATTTTCTTGGATGTCCCAAAAGTTAATCTGACAGATTCCCATAATCACCCTCTGACCTCTCCTTTCCTGCATTTAAGCACGTGTAAGGAATACTGGTCTAAACCATATACGATTGAGTCATTTTTTTTTTTTAAGAAGCTGTTGGTTTGTTGAGCAAACAAAACATTAAATACCACATTCCTGTATATTGTAAACCTTTGATTTGTGTTAATGTTTTACTGTGCAGTTTATTACCTGGTTGAATTCCTGAGCCTTCAAAGCAAATACTATACCGCAGCAATGAATATGAGGTATGGATTGCTCAAATAGTCTCTTAACCTTTTCCCTTCCAGTTAGGCCACAGTAGTATTTTTGCAATGTAGGTGCTGTCAATTTTGCTAAATTTTTGGATCTACTATTACATTGCAGGTGTCACGATTCGGCTAGCTGGATGTGGATCCTCTGTGTTAGCGAGGGATTGGCGTGGACCGTGTCGGTGGACCGGTTCTAAGATGCTACTGGTATTCACCAGAGCCCGCCGCTAAGCGGGATGGTCTTGCTGCGGCGTTAGCAACCAGGTCGTATCCACCGGCAAAGGCTCAACCTCGCTGACTGCTGAGATGGCGTGGGACAGAAGGACTAGGCAGAGGCAAGGTCAGACGTAGCAGAAGGTCGGGGCAGGCGGCAAGGTTCGTAGTCAAATGGAATAGCAGAAGGTCTGGAACACAGGCTTTGGACAACACTAAACGCTTTCACTGGCACAAGGCAACAAGATCCGGCCAGGAAGTGCAGGGGAAGTGAGGTAATATAGCCAGGGAGCAGGTGGAAGCTAGTTAGGCTGATTGGGCCAGGCACCAATCATTGGTGCACTGGCCCCTTAAATCTTAGAGAGCTGGCGCGCGCGCGCCCTAAGGAGCAGAGCCGCGCTCGCCAGGACATGACAGCCGGGGGCCGGGACAGGTGAGTGACTTGGGATGCGATTCGCAAGCAGGCGCGTCCCGCTAGGCGAATCGCATCCCCACCGGCAATGTCAGTGCAGCGCTCCCGGTCAGCAGGTCTGACCGGGGCGCTGCAGTGAGAGAAACGCCGCGAGCGCTCCAGAGAGGAGCAGGGACCCAGAGCGCTCGGCGTAACAGCAGGCACAAAGGAGGGAACTACTGTGTGGTACATTTTTACAATCTGGGGCACTACTGTCCTGGGCAGAATACAGGGCACAATATACATGGCATTATCATTTTTGGGAGTACACTGGCAGAACTGTCTGTCCCACTATTGTTTGGGGGTTATTATAATTTTGACATGATTTATTTCTGTAATGCAGTATTTTTGGTCACTGCACAACATAGCAGGTACTTTAATAGAAGCAAACAAGGCAGCAACAGGCACAAGATTGGGGAACAGTAGGATGGATGTTGGTGTGAGGTGTGAAAAGGTAGGAAAAGTCTGGAAATAAAAAATGTTTGGGCAGCAAACCCTGCAGACACAAATAGTGGCTGGGAGAAGTATACAGAAGATGAGGAATGGCGAGAGACTACAGTCAGAGAGCATAACAGTTAGTGACAACAGGATAAAACATGATAGGCATTCTGTTGCATCCTGTTAAAAAGGGGAGGTGCTATGAACAGGCCCTAGTCATTTAAAAGAGTACATTTTTCAGAGTAATATTTAAAGATTTACACATAACTAAAATTCAAGCTGTAAAAATTCTTGCATTCAATTGAACATAGCATCACCATTCCTATATACTTTTACATTTACTTCTCCCTTCCAAGTTTTTCATCAGGCACTAAAATATTCTCCAGCATCCCTCCTTTAGGCTAGGTTTACAATGCATTTTTATATCCTGTTGAGGTCCTTCTTTTTTTTTTTTTTTTTTTGGTGGGGGGGGGGGGGGGTTGGCTGAGTTGGGGGTAAAGTTACAATTATTAAAATAGGATGCATCAAATGTGGTGTGAACAGGGCCATACTTTGATTTAAGTACTTTTTCATCCATAATAATCTTTTCTAATGATACAGCATCTTTTCTATGTGCTATTTTGCCCCTTTAAGGGTCTATTCACACGTACAGTATTCTGCACAGGATTTCAAGTTGTGTTCTGTTTACATTGAAATCTGTAGCAGAAAATCCTGCACATCAAATCTGCACAGAATACTGTACGTGTGTATAGACCATAAATGTTTTCCTTATATATTTTAATTTAAAATGTGGCTTTTTATTTGCATGTTTCCTGTGACGTCCACATTCCAGAGTTGTCTGTTTACCATTTGCTCAGTGGCATACAAACAACAGAGGCAAAACATGAAGCTTCTTTGAAGTCCTTGGAGAGAGAATGGCTCTAAGCCCTTTCCTACACATTAATAAGAACTTGGATTCCCATCTCTTGAGTAACTTCACTGTTAGCAAAAAAGAAGTTGAGAAGGGTGCCTCTGTGGCCAGTGATTGGCTAAGTGGGCATTTCCAGCAGTTTGGCACTTCACAAAAAATGGTTAGCAGAGGGGACTCATATACTACCAGAACAGCAGTGATTGGAGACCATGTCAGTGAATATCCTTTCTTTTTTATTTTATGGCACCATTAGTCCTTTAGAAATGTTTTACATCTTTGGGAAACCCTTTCAAGACATGATAACAGCCTTACAGAGCAGGATATCGAAAAAAAAACAATTTCAAATTTTTAAAAGTGGTATTTATTTCCTTTATTTAGGTTGACCAAGACAATTAGAAAGACAAACTAAAAAGTACCTAAACAATATCTCCTGTATGTTGGCAGTGTTTACATATATAAAATATCACATTGAGGCCCTGTCTTACTGAAATTATTATTATTATATTTATTTATTTTTATGAGGAGCCCTTAGTTCCAGGGTGCTGTACATATGATAAGAGGTTAAAACACATAGAACACAAATGCGTAAGTCCAATAAGTCCAATGGACCTAAAACAGTAAGTGACAGATTGTTAAAGAGAGAGCGGGCCCTGCCCAAAAGGACCGACAATAAACCAACCACTGTTCTTTAAAAATAGCATAAAAAAAGAAAAATAGATTAAGAATCTATTTGTATCAGGACAAACTTTTAGTCTACTTAGGTTTCTGGAATGACATATATATATATATATATGTCTTGGAACAATATCTTCAATGACGTAGATCTTTTATTTGGGATGGAGGTTTATTGCTTGAGTTTTCCCTTTTAGCCATCCCGAAATGAACATCAGACTAAAGTCTATGTTAAATTATAACTTCTTTTATGCTGCTACTTTTATTTACTTTTTTTTATAAGAATGCTTTTTTATAAGAATACTTGAAATGTTCCTTTGAAAACCACTTCCTGCCTTCATGAATAAATACTTCAAATTAACATGTTCTATTCTCCACATAATAACACTTGAAATCAACTAGTGATATCTTTTCATTTTATTTCAATAGATCCCAAAACAAACCTACATATAGAGCAGAAGAGATCAAATACTACTAATCCTCGTAATGTAACCTTATAGAGCACTGTTGTAATAAAATAGGATTGTGTTTACAGAGAGAACATATATAGTAAATCATTTACATTGAATGCTTCAACTTAAAAGGAATTGTCTAAACATGTCCTATTTCACTTCATTTTTCTACATGGAATATGACTCACCCTAGAACGATTTCCTTCTCCAAATGTTTTTGTATTTACCAGTCTGAAGGAAAGCTGCCATGTCAGAAGGCTGCCCTATGGATAATTATCAATAACAGATTATATACATTGAAGCTTTTTAAGAAAGTAGACAAAGTCGCACTCAACATGAGCAAAAGAACTATGAACAGTTACAAGGCTTTTGAGAACGTACAGTAGGCTTACTAAGGGATATCCATGGGGTTTGGAAGGCCCTGGCTCCAGCAAAAGAAAAACAACCCCAAAGCATGATGCTGCCACCCCCATGCTTCACAGAGTTTATAATGTTCTTTTGGTGTTATTTTTGCGACAAACATACCTTTTGGGATTATAGCCAAAAAGTTCAAGCCATGGTTTAATCAGATCATAACACTTTTATCTCATGTGCTTTTGGGGGATTTGTTTTTGTAAACTTCAGCTGGACTTGGATTTTGTTACATAGCCAGTATATGCAAGTAATTTCTGCAGTTCCTTAAATGTTGCAGTAGGTCTATTTTCAAGCCTTCCTGGCCAGTTTTCTTCTTCTCTTTTCATCAATTTTAGAGGGAGGTCCAGTTCTTGTCTCGGTTGTACCATATTTTCTCCAGTTGATGATTACAGTCTTTACTGTATTTTAGAGGCGCTCTTGAATAAGGCTACTTAGGGCTACTTAGGACCAACCCATTCAACAGTGCCCACTGTCTGACCATCCCCTGCTGCCCCTCTGCCACTTTACAAGAAGTGGCTGTTAGGACTGGTCCCATGCCGTGTACAGGCTCGTCTGAAGTGCCCTTGCCCTGCCTGCCCCTGGTGGCTCACCGAAAAGGACTCCAAATCCAAGAAGAGAATTTCCCACAGGCTCAGCCTCTCCCCACCTATGCTGTGACTATGCTCTGCATGGCTGCCAGGTCAGGTAAGTGCCTCCTCCACTACTCTGCAGGTATTTAGTGTCTGCCAGCCAGCTGTGAGTAGATAAATATACTGATGACTGTGCCCACTGTCCAAGCTGGCCTATGCATATATGAATTGAACTGCGCTTAACCCTGTACTGTGACATCATTGTGTATATTAACCCTGTACTGCACAGTCCAAAAGTTGATATACACAGTGATGTCACAGTACAGGGAATATATACTGTAATGTCACAGTACAGGGTGAATATACAGCGATGTCACATCACTGTATATTAACCTAATACTATGACATCCCTGTTTGTTAACCATGTACTGTGACATCACTATATATTAAAGCTGCACTGTGACATCACTGTGTATATTAACCCTGTACAGTGACATCACTGTATATTAACCCTGTACTGCGATGTCATTGTCCGTGTTAACCCTGTATTGTGACTCACAGTATAGGGTTTATATACACAGTGATGTCACAATACAGGGTTAAAATGCACAATGGCATAACAGTACAGGGTTAATATATGCACAGTGATGTCACAGTACAGAGTAATTATGTTCACTGTAATGTCACAGTGCAGGGATAATACAGTGGTGCCACAGTATAGGGACAATAAACACAGTGACGTCACAGTGCTGTTATAATACACACAGTGATGCCACAGTACAGGGACAATACACGTAGTGAAATCATAGTACAGGGATAATACACAGTGATGTCCCAGTGCAGGGATAATGCACACAGTGCTGTTACAGTAGAGGGATAATATACACAGTGATGTCACAGTACAGGGATAATACACACAGTGATGCCACAGTACAGGGACAATACACGTAGTGACATCATAGTACAGGGATAATACACACAGTGATGTCCCACTGCAGGGATAATGCACACAGTGCTGTTACAGTAGAGGGATAATATACACAGCGATGTCACAGTACAGGGATATGCAACAGTAATGTCACAGAACATAGGGCAATACACATGGGGAGTTTGTAAAGTGGTGGTGATGGTGCTTTAGAAAGGAACCTTAAATGTTTGTCTGGCAGATTCTGCAGAGACAAGTCTTCAACTGGAGAATTCTTCATGGAGATCTAAGCCGGATAGAGAAGAAAAAAAAAGTGAACGACTCTGATCAGAGAAGACGTCATCTGTGAGTAACCAGATGTAACTATAATTAATTATATGGCCTGCAGATTGCCCATGTACAGCTGGTATCTTCCTTTATATGGTCACTGTATGTGGGAATATTGGACTTTGTAAAGTGGATTTCATTCAGTAAGAGTATTGTGGTTTTAGACAATTGCTGTGGTAGTATTGGTCATGGTGTGGCTGTATTATTTGTTCTTCACTAGTAATACACACAACTAGAAGTGTGCAACTGTGCACATGTTTCATTTTGTACTGACTATTTTAGTTTTTTTTTGTACTGGTACTATTGGTAATATTGGTCTAAGTGTACTGGATTTAGTCAGTAACAGTATAATGGTTATATGTATGGGGATACTATTTCCTTCATGTATATTGGTATTATTGGTAATATTGATCTCAGTATATAGGATATGGTCAGTAACAGTTTGGAAGTAATATATATGGTGATAATATTCCTCCTTATATACTGGTATTATTGGTAATATTGTCTCAGTATACAAGATTTGGTCAGTAACAGTATGATGGTACTGTGTATAGCCATAATATTCCTCCTTGCATACTGGTTTTATTCTGGACAGAATTTGCCATGGGACTCATGGGACATTAGTTACGCTCCAAATTTTATACCTGTGCTGCCTCTACTTGAGACGGATGCTGCGGCGACAGTGTAACCATCACACAGCTGATTGGATCATCATATGAAGTCTGCAGAGAATTATGTGGGGCCTCATGTTTAAAGGACAACTGTAGTGCAAGACTTTTATATATTGCTGTGCCCGGGCTGCAAAAATAAACAAAATAAACTTTAACTCACCTTCCTATGTTCCCCCGTTGGTCCGGTACCGGCCTCACGGTCCAGTGGTGCTAACTTCATTCGACTTCCTGGGGACGTGGATGTCACTGATTCGTCGGCGTATCACCGGCTGCAGAGATGTCCCGCCCTGGCCGGTGATAGGCTGAGAGCACTGTCATGTAAGGAGCTCTGGCCGGCTTCTTACATGACAGTGCTCTCAGCCTATCACCGGCCGGGACGAATCAATTGAACAAATGCATGCATTGAGATACCTTTGATGTTTTGGAAGCTCTCTGCGGACCATGGCTTTTCCTCTGAGATGCAACTAAGCAAATGTTATGAATATCCTACTAGAACAGCTGAACTTTATTTGTGATTATTCAGAAAGACTTTAAATGATGGCAGGTGTGTAATGACTTCTATTTAACATGAGTTCAAATTTTATTGGTTAATTCTGAACACATCCCAGACCTTAATCAGATTGAACATCCATGGGGTGATCTGAAGAAGTCTGTGCACAGGAGATGCCGTTACAATCTGATAGATTTGGAGTGCTTTGGCAAGGAAGAGTGGGCAAATATTGCTATGTCAAGATGTTCTATGCTAATAGACTCCTATCCAAAAAGACTGATTGCTTTAATAAAATCATCAGTTGCTTTAACAAAGTATTAGTTGGTGTTGTTTTTGTTAGGCTGTACAAACTTATGCTTCCAGGATAAAGTGTGTAATTTTTTTTCTTCCCCCCTTAAAGATTTTTTTTTTTGCAGTTAAATTGTTCACATTATTTTGAGTAGAGACCACCAACGGCATGTCAGACTGTCTGTGACTCGAGAAATAGACGTAATGTGACATTCACTGCCGTCCGAACCATAGCTTATAGCCTGGCATGAGATTGAGTGACCACTGTTGCTGGGCTCTCGGAGAGAATAACTGTTAGGGTCATGGCAGGTAGTGGATCCTTTGGGCCTGTGCGGATGATGACGTTATCTGTGCCAGGGAGCGGAGTCTAAGGGGCTGCTGGTTTTCACCAGAGCCTGCCGCAAAGCGGGATGGACTTGCTGTGGTAGGCGTCACCCAGGTCGCTACCCGTTGCATGACTTGTCCACAAAGGTAGCTGTGATGTGGCATGGCACAAAAGGGAACAGGCAAGACGAGGTCAAGGTAGCAGTAAATCAGGGATGGTGGCACAGGTGCAGGGTCTGGTAACGGAACAAGGATAAAGAACACTGATATCAGGAACACAGTATGTTTTCCCTAGCGCACAAGGCAACAAAGATCTGGCAGGGATGCAAGGGAGGAGCAAGTACTTAAAGACAGGGTGCAGTGGTAGACACTTAATTAAATGAGTACTGGCCCTTTAAATGTAAGAGCTCCAGCACACGTAGCGCTCTAGGAGGCAGGGGCACGCGCACTGGGGCTGCAAGGACAGGAAGACCAGGGAGGTGAGTGACTGGCTGGGATTCGCATGCGGGCGCGTCCCGCGATGCGAATACAAGCCCCGCTGGGAGTGGGGACATGACAAGAGAGCACTCACGGCCAGCATATCTGGCTGGAGCACAGATGTTACAGTACCCTCCCCCCCCTTTGGTCGCCCTCTCTTCTTTGGAACTCAAAAAGTTCCCCACTACATGAGACCAAGGGGTTTCTGGAATGGGCAAAGACTGTAAGGGTTTCTGTCTTTTCTGTCTTGGAATCTTCTGACTTCAAAGGTGACCAACTGGCAAAGAAGAATGTCCCCAATTCAAGACTTTACGTCTGAGTTTAACAGGCACAGAAGATATCACAGGAGGGACATTATGCCTTGGCGTGGATCTGGAAAAAAGTTCTGAAGCTTTTATTAGCAGGCCTAAGAGGAGGCACAGGCCTAAGAGGAGGCACAGTGATCTTGGCAAAATTGTCCCCAACAAGTGATTTTACCAGATTTCCAGTCAAGTTGTGGAGAATGACGTTGAAGCCAAGGAAAACCAAGATGAAGCTCCAAAGTACAATGTGGTAGCACATAAAGCTAAATTTTTCCTTATGCAAATCCCCCACTTGCATGACGAGTGGTTCAGTGCGGAATTGCACCTTACAGTTCAGATTTTGTCCTGGGAGGCACCAATGAAGTTGCCAGCGGAACCAGAGTCCAAAAAAGCAGAAGCGATGAAAGAAGTCTTGGCAGAGGCAAACACTTGAACCTGGGAGATCAAGTGAGGAGAGACAATATTCACAACAAAGGATGCCACTCCTACTTGTCCAAGATGAGAGCGTTCTCCCGGACGCGGAGGACATACAGAACAGTCTTTGAGAAAGTGCTCTAGACTGGCACAATATAGGCATAAATTCTCATTGCGTCGACAGGATCTTTCCTGCTGTGTTAAGCGAAAATGGTCCACCTCCATAGCCTCTTCGGCAGGAGGCAAAGAAGACAGTAGAGGTGGACGTTGGAACACGGGTACCAGACGAGGTAAACGCTGTGTTCAGGCAGGTTCTTTTTCCAATGGAAGTTCTTCCTGCCTTTCGGCAAAATGTGCATCAATTTGAGTGGCTAAATGCATACGTTCGCTCAGGTTTGTCGGAGAACCTCGTGCTGCAAGAGCATCCTTGATTCTAGAAGAAAGTCCTTTTTTAACAGTAGCACACAAGGCCTCGTCGTTCCAAGCAAGTTCAGAGGCAAGAGTGCGGAACTGAACCGCGTATTCGCCAACAGTGGCCTTGGCAGAGGTTCAGAAGAGCAGTATCGGCAGAGGAGGCTCGCGACGGTTCTTCAAATGCATTTCGAAATTCTGCAAGGAAGGCTGACAGGTTTAAGGAGACCGGATCTCTACGATCCCAGAGAGGAGTAGCCCAGGCTAAAGCTTTTACAGACAGTAAACTGACCACAAACGCCACTTTAGCGCGCTCCGTCGGGAACAGATCTGCCATGAGTTCTAGATGGATAGAACACTGTGTCACAAAGCTTGGGATCTCCGTCATACTTTGAAGACAAGGACAAACAAAGCTTGGTCTTGGGAGAAGCTGCAGATACAGGAGAGGGCTCAGGAACAGGTGGCGGCTGCGGTTGCTGTTATTGTTGCTGAGCGGCAAGAAGCTGTTGCACCATGGCTGAGAGTTGATTCTGTTGTTGCGCCTGACTGGCTAACTGCTGTGACTGTGGCAAGATCTGAGACATCTGGCAAAGACACCCCAGCAGGATCCATGGCCGGATCTTACTGTTAGGGTCACAGCAGATGATGGATCCTCTGGGCCTGTGTGGATGATGATGTGAGCAGTGCCAGGGAGCGGAGTTTAAGGTGCAGGGTCAGGTAACGCAACAAGGATAAGGAACACGGATATCAGGAACACAGTATGTTTTCACTAGGGCACAAGGCAGCAAAGATCCGGCAGGGATGCAAGGGAGGAGCAAGACAGGGTGCAGGTGTAGATACTTAAAGGAGATCTGTAGTTCTCTGAACTTCATCCCCAGGGGCCTGCCGGCTGCTATGTCATGCGGGGACGGAACGCCCACTTTCCTGTACATTGCCGCGGCCCCGTACAGGAGATCATGGGGGGCCCCAGTGCTCGGACCCCCCGCGATCTAAAACTTATCCCCTATCTTTCAGATATGGGATAAAGTTCAGAGCACTGCAGATCTCCTTTAATTAAATGAGTACTGGCCCTATAAATGTAAGAGCTCAGGCACGCGTGCGCCCTAGGAGGTGGGGGCACGCATGCTGATGCTGCGAGGACAGGAAGACCAGGGAGGTGAGTGACAGGAGGGGATTCAAATGCGGGCGCGTCCCGTGATGCGAATCACAGCCCTGCCGGCAGCGGGGACATGACAAGAGAGCACTCACGGCCAGCGTGTCTGGCCGGAGCACAGATGTTACAACAACATTCAGATTACAGTATGAGACAGATTGCAATATCACCGCTGGATCATAACTAGAGATGAGCGAATCGAAGCTGACAAACCTGAATTTGTTGCGAATTTCATGAAAAATTTTATTTGCAATGAATATGAATATCGCCGCAATTTTATGCCGCAATTTTATCGCTTTATTAAACTCCATTTAGTACCCAGGCTCCAGGGCATCTAAAATGGCGGATCCACATGTAAGTACATGGGGCAAGAACGCTGGGAAGGCGGTAATGAAGGTAAATGGGAAGGGAAGTAGGCAGGATGAGCCTTAATAACATGCAGGATGCAGCCAGTCACCCCTGTGATGTCACAGCCCTATATAATCGGCAGACATATTGCAGCTCGTCACTTCTTTCATTACACTGCAGATAGGACGGACAGCCTGTGTGTGTGTGTGTTACACAGAAAAGCTTATTATAGCAGTGCTTCACCTCCTAGTCACATCAGCGTTCTGGTGGACAGAGAGCATTGCTTTTTTTTCACTGAAAAGGAATTTTACTGTAGCCAGTAACCTCCCAGTCACTTTCCACAGCATTGTATTACAGAGAGGGGCAGAGAGCTGTGTGTTGCCTCATACATTTAAACGCTGCCTCAACTTCAAAAACCTTAGCAGAGGAAGCAGGAATAATTTTTCTGCGCAATTCTGTGTCTTTGTTCCTCAACAAATCTGTTGGTTATACTTGTCTGTTGACGGTATAATACCCAGCAGTCCATTCCTGATAGTCTGTGAGAGAGTACAATTTTGGGTTTACTACACAGCGACTGTGTACTGCTGGTGTTGTGCAAAAATACATATTTTTAAGCATACCGAAGAGTATGGTGTACTATTTTGTACCTGCTAATCTGTCAAGGGCCTACATACTATGAAAGGACAGCCAAAAGTAATCACCGCTGGTGTTTTACTCAACAGAAACTGTTGTGTACTGCTGGTGTTTTGAAAAAAAAAAAATTTTTTTAAGCGTACTGTAGCACATTTTTCTACCCTCGTAAGTACCTTGATACTGTGAAAGTGCAGGCAAAAGTAATCTCCGGCTGGTGTTTCACCCCAGTTTTACCCCAGTGCTTTTTTATGCATACTGTAGAGCTTTCTTCTGCCTTCATAAGTGCATTCCATATACCTGAATCTTAGTAGTGTACTATTTTGTACCTGTTAATCTGTCAAGGGCCTAGATACTGTGAAAGGACAGCCAAAAGTACACACCCGCTGCTGTTCTAGACAAATACTGTTTTAAGCGTAGTGAAGCATATTGTACTCCCCTCATATACACACTAAGTATGTCAGGCAGAGAAGTGCCAGGATGTGCACAAAGGAGTGGCAGAGGTCTAAATTCATCAGGCAGAGGTTGCAGCAGACTAGGGGTGAGTGGCAGCAGGAGCTCCCGTTATCAGCTAGCGGTCGTGTCTCAGCAACCCATCTGCCGTTATCGATTGGTTAACACGGTCATCCACTTCTGACATCTGATACCCCCAGTCAACAGTCGGTG
Organism: Hyla sarda; assembly: GCF_029499605.1. Taxonomy (NCBI): domain Eukaryota; kingdom Metazoa; phylum Chordata; class Amphibia; order Anura; family Hylidae; genus Hyla; species Hyla sarda. Next base: position 374,833,439 of record NC_079189.1, on the reverse strand, counting down.
AGTTCCTCAGACACAACCCTCAGTTGGCATGGTCCAGGAGCAGTCCCTGTTCTCACATTGCCTCTGTCCTATGCTGTTCCCTCCCCTACAGAAGTATCTTATGCTGTGTGTTCAGCTCCAGTATTCAGTGAGGACGATCTAATAGAGGACAGTCAGCTGCTACTGCCCAGCTTAGAAGTAAAGGAGATATCCGCAGCTTCCCCCACTAGGCGGGAAAGTAGTGATGAGGAGAGTGACAGGGGAGGTGGTGTTGCCAGTGTTCAGGGTCCTGTAGCAGACACTGTTGAGGAACCTGAGGAGGTCATCAGTGACGTCAGACACTTGTTGATGATGATGATGATGAAGCCGTTCGCAATTGGGAGCCGGGTGCAGAAGGGGCTTCATCATCATCATCAGGAGAAGAGAGTTGCAGGTTGCCCATCAGTCAACAACTGAGCCAGCAAGGTGGTAGCATGGTTGGCAGTCAGCATGGTGGCTGAAGTGAAAATTCTGGAGCCAAACGTGCACGGGGGAGACAACACTTCCCGGCAGCCTACCTTCCTGGGAGGTAGTGGAACAGGGGTTAGTGCGGACTGTTGGTGGGAAAATCAGCTACTCTGCGGTGTGGCAGTTTTTCATCAAGCATCCGAAGGAGGTAAACATAGCCACATGCAAGATATGTTGTCATAAGGTGAAGCAAGGACATGGCCCTAATGTTGGCAACACGGCCCTCCATCAACATATGCTGCGCCACCATAAAGCGGACTGGGAGAACTGTGGCTCCGATGTAGTGGTCTAGCCTGCTGCATCAGCGAGTCCGTCTTTCAGCCAGCCAAGGCTCCACCACCTCAGCCGAAGGGAGCTGTGTGTCATACCCTCCTTCTGTTGCTCCAGTTGTTCCTGCTCCTCCTAATTTTAATCAGTCATTCCGCCAACAAGCCATGTCCAAGAAATAACAGTATGTGACCATTCATCCAACGGCGCAGAAGTTGAATGTGCTCTTGTCCAAGTTGCTGGTGCTGCAGTCCCTCTCTTTTCAAGTGGTGGACCCCGCACCTTTCAGAGAACTCGGTTTGTGCCGAGCCAAGGTGGAGATTGCCAAGCCGTCATTTCTTTGCGAAGAAGGCAGTACCAGCCTTGAACAATTTTGTGAAAGAGAAGGTGGGCCAGTCCTTGGGCCTGTCGGTGTGTACCAAAGTGCACGGCAGCGCCAACGTCTGGAGCTGTAAATATGGTCAGGGACAATACATGTCCTTTACGGCTCACTGAGTGAATGTGGTTCCTGCACAGCCACAACACCAACTTGGACAGGTCATGCCGCTTCCTTCTCCACGCTCTCAGGCTGTTGGTCCTGTGACAGTGTTCGACTCCACCTCCTAATCCTCCACCGTGTCCTTAGCCTCCACTGCCCAGACAAGTCTCAGTGGCCCTTCAGCATACCATGTGTGCAGGGCACAGCAGTGTCACGTTGTTCTTCACATGGTTTGCCTTGGCGAAAAGAGTCACACAGGGGAGGAACTTCTTACAGTCATTCATAAAGAAATCGGAGCATGGCTTACTCCACGAAAAATGGAAATGGGAACCATTGTGACTGACCACGAGAAGAACATCTTGTCTGTGCTGCTACTGGGAAAGCTGAGACATGCACCCTGCATGGCACACATGTTCAATCTGGTTGTGAAGTGGTTCCTGAAGTGTTCCCGCCTTTTGCAAGACATCCTAACAATGGGAAGGAAACTTTGCATGCACTTCAGCCACTCGTACACAGCAAAGCACACCCTCCTTGAGCTGCAGCATCAGAACGGCATCCCCCAACATAGTCTGATTTTTTAGGTTGCCACACATTGGAATTCCACCCTCCATATGTTGGACCGACTATGTGAACAGAGAAAAGCCATCACCGATTTCTTCATGATCCAAGTGTAGAGGGGGACTCCCCTGTGTAACTTCAATGTCAATGATTGGCAGAACATACATGACACCTGCCGTTTGCTCAGGCCCTTTGAGGAAGCCACATTATTAGTAAGTCGCAAGGATTATGGGATGAACAACGTCATTTCACTGCTTCATTTCTTACAACACATGGAAACGATGGCTGGTCAGGGCACTGGAGATGTGGCACCTACATCTCAAGGCCACATGAGCCCTGTGGGGGCTGAACTGCAGGAGGAGGGGGAGGGGCACAGTGGCACACAGTTTAGGTTTCACCAAATGGGCGGTTTTTCTAGTAATCTGACAGGAGAGGAGGAGCAGGAGCAGCCAGAGGAGCTAGAGGGTTATGAAGAAGGCGAGACAGTTTTGAAACCTCTGGAGGTCCGCAGGTTGAAGACCACTGCGGCCTTCGACATCATCCAGACCCCCCCACCCCCTTTAGTTTTGTACTCACCTCCGCTCGGCGGGACGTTAGGGTGCGCTGGTCCGGTGCTGCAGGACTGTCCGGTGGGGAGGTCGCCCGGTGGGATAGTCGTTCTGGGCTGTTCATCTTCACCGTAGGGCCTCTTCTCCGCGCTTCGGGCCCGGAATAGAGGCGTTGCCTTGACGACGACGCAGAGGGACGTTGCTAATGAACGGGGCCGGGCCCGAAGCGCGGAGAAGAGGCCCCCCCGGTGAAGATGGACAGCCTGGAACGACTATCCCACCGGACGACCTCCCCACCGGACAGTCCTGCAGCACCGGACCAGCGCACCCTAACGTCCCGCCGAGCGTAGGTGAGTACAAAACTAAACGGGGTGGGGGGTCTGGATGATGTTGAAGGCCGCAGTGGTCTTCAACCTGCGGACCTCCAGAGGTTTCAAAACTACAAATCCCAGCAAGCCCGGACAGCCGATGGCGGCCCATGCTTGCTGGGAGTTGTAGTTTGGAAACATCTGGAGGTCCGCAGGTTAAAGACCACTGAGGGCGGAGAGTTCACTCGAGTATAAGCCGAAGGGGGTGTTTTCAGCACTAAAAATCGTGCTGAAAAACTCGGCTTATACTAGACTATATACGGTACTACAAAGGCATCCTATGTAGTCAGTTGGCCGATGCCTATCGTTTTGCCTCCCACAGGTCTAAATCGGAGGGACCCCTGCGCTCACCTTCCACTGCTATGGCTGCTGGGGAAGGGTGGGGTGGCAGGAGCAGTACCAGCTCCATCAGCAGCAGAATGAGTCTACAGTTGCTGATGAGTAGCTTTCTTCACTCGCATAGTGAAGCAACTCAGCAGCAGGTAGACCTGAAGCAGGACCTGAACCAGCAGGTGGTGGCATACCTTGACATGCCCATACCAACACACCTTGAAGATCAGCTGGACTTCTTGGCAGCCAAACTTGATTTATGGCCGCAACTAGCAGAGTTTACCAAACAGATTTACGGTACTGCTCCCCAGTTACAAACATTCCTCCGCATCAGACATTTTTTCTTTCCCACCTTTGTCACTGGGTACTCGTATTGCCACCCACCACACTATCACTGGTGGGTCACTTTCTGGACTCCTGATACTGCTGCTGCCATCTCCAGGCTGTGCCATTCAGCGACTATATGGTCTCCTCATGCTGCCACAAACTCCAGGTTGTGCTATTCAGTCACTATATGGTGTCCTCATTCTTCAGCCACCTCCAGGCTGTGCCATTTAGCCACTATGTGGTCTCCTCATTCTTCAGCCACCTACAGGCTGTGCAATTAACCCACTATATGGTCTCCTCATGCTTCAGCCACATCCAGGCTGTGCCATTCAGACACTATATGGTTTCCTCATGCTTCAGCCACCTCCAGGCTGTGCAATGCAGCCACTATATGGTCTCCTCATGCTGCCACAAACTCCAGGCTGTGCCATTAAGCCACTATATGGTCTCTCCCCATGCTTCAGCCATTTCCAGGCTGTGCCATTCAGACACTATATGGTCTCCTCAAACTGCCACAAACTCCAGGCGGTCATTAAGCCACTATATGGTCTCCCCATACTGATGCCACCTCCAGGCTCTGTCATTGTGCCGCCATGTGACATGTGACTCCTTGTTAGATTTGGCCCTTTGTACCCACATGCCGGGGCCTGGGACACTAAAACTTTCAGTTTCAAAATCCTACATTTCAATTTCAAATTTTTAAATTTCTAAATCTTAAATTTCAATGGTTTCCTCATGCCAACTCCAGACTGTGCTATTCAGACAGTATATGATCTCCTAATGCTGCCACAAACTTCAGGCAGTCATTCAGCAACTATATGGTCTCCTCATACTGATGCCACCTCCAGGCTCTGTCATTGTGTCATCATGTGATATGCGACTCCTTGTTAGATTTGGTCCTTTGTACCCACATGCCGGGGCCCGGGACACTAACACTTGGGAGAGTTAGCTAAAATTTAAATGTCAAAATCCTAAATTTAAATTTCAAAATTTTAAATTTCAAAATCTTAAATTTTAATGGTCTCCTCATGCTTCTGCCAACTCCAGGCTGTGCCATTCAGACACTATATGGTCTCCTCATTCTTCAGCCACCTCCAGGCTGTGCAATTCAGACACTATATGTTCTCCTCATGCTTTTGCCACCTCCAGGCTGTGTCATTCAGCCAATATATGGTTTGCTGATGCTGCTGGGCCTGGGACATTACCTACAAATATTTTATGGTAGCACTAGCTAACCTAATTCTTACATTTCAATTTTAAAATTCATCTTTTAATCTTAGGGATTGTGAAGCCCTAGTGTCTACTCCATGCTGCCGCCTGCTCCAGGTTGTGTCATTCAGCAATATATGGTTTAGTGATGCTGCTGGGCCTGGGACATCACCTTAATTTCCAATTCCAGGCTGTGTCATTCTGCCAGATTATGGTCTCCTCATGCTGCTGCCACCCTTTAGGCTCTGTTTAGGCTGCCATGTGACTACTTGTTAGATTGGGTTTTGTAGTCATACAGTATTAGTTCAAAGTAAACATTGGGACATTAAACGTTGGAATCTAATATAAATCTTAAATTTAAACCATTAAGGACGCAGGGTTTTTCCGTTTTTGCATTTTCATTTTTTCCTCATCACCATCTAAAAATCATAACTCTTTCAATTTTGCACATAAAATTCCATATGATGGCTTATTTTTTGTACCACAAATTCTACTTCGCAGTGACATTGGTCATTTAACCCAAAAATCCACGGCGAAACGGGAAAAAATTCATTGTGCAACAAAATTGAAGAAAAAATGTCATTTTGTAACTTTTGGGGGCTTCCGTTTCCGTTTTTTGGTAAAAACAACACCTTATCATAACGCCTTATCATACTTCGGAAAAAAATCATAAATGCATGCAGGAAAATTTATTTGTTAAAAATTCTCATCTTCTAACCTCTATAACTTTTTTATTTTTCTACGTACGGGCTGGTATGAGGACTCAATTTTTGCAACGTGTTCTGAAGTTTTTATTGGTACCATTTTTGTATTGATCGGATTTTTTGATCACTTTTTATTCATTTTTTCATTATATAAAAAGTGACCAGAAATACGCTATTTTGGAACTTGGAATCTTTTTGCGCGTACGCCATCGACCGCGTGATTTAATTAACGATATATTTTTATAGTTTGGACATTTTCGCATGCGGCGATACCACATATGTTTATTTTTATTTACACAGTTTTTTTATGTGAAAAGGGGGGTGATTCAAACTTTTATTAGGGAAGGGGTTATATTACCTTTGTTAACTTTTTTTTTTCACTTTCTTTTTGCAGTACTATAGCTCCCATAGGGGGCTATAACACTGCATACACTGATCTCTTATGCTGATCCCTGCAAAGCCATAGCTTTGCATGGATCAGCGAGATAGGGGCTCGATTGCTCAAGCCTGTAGCTCAGGCTTGGAGCAATCAAACTGGGTACGGCGGAGACAGGTGAGGGGACCTATGCTCGCGTCCTAGCTGATCGGGACATTGCGATTTTATAACGATGTCCCGATCATCCCGACTGAGCTGCCGGGAAGCGTTTAGTTTCACTTTCAGACGCAGCGGTCAACTTTGATCGCCGCGTCTGAAGGGTTAATAGCTGTTAGCCCAGGGTCCCGGCTATGAATAGCAGCCGGGACCGACCCTGTGTGATGCGGGGTCACGGTGTGACCCCGTTTTAAACACCGGGTGTAGGGCGTACAGGTACGCCCTACGTCCTTAAGAGGTTATATTTTAAATCTATGTAATCTTTTCAAGATTGAGGCCCTATGGTCATCAAGGTCATATTACCTGTGGAATTATCACAAAAATCCAATGAAACAGCTTGGAGCAATAACAATGAACTATAACTGATTAAATGAAACATTCGCACTTTCATAGTCAGGGGGCGCTGAGAGGCAGGGGCTTGAACAGGTTGTATCTTGCCTGGGTGAGGACCGCCAGCTCGATGCTCACCAGAATGGGTCCTCAAAAAATTTAAATAAATTCTAATTAAATTAAATTAAAATGACAAAAAAAAAATATCTTTATCCTCGTCAATTTTTACACCATATGGTCTCCCTGCTGCCACATCAACGCTCTGTGACAGTGATTCTAATAGCGATGCCTGTAATCTGCATGTCATACTGAATAACAGTATTATTTCACTAACACAGCACACTACCTTTGCGTGTTAGAACAAAGCAAACTGTTGTACACCCCTATTGAGGCTCTCTGTATACCAGAAATAACCGTTTTTAATACAGATTTGCCGCAAATAAATACGACCCGAAACAAAATTTTGGGGAAAATTGGGCAAATCGGCCGAAGAGAATTTTTCACAAGTTCGCTCATATCTAATCATAACACAAAGTTTGTAGTCATGGAGATATCTAGAAATATCTAGAAAGAAATCTAGATCAGCCTAGGTGCTGTGGACGTTAAATGTTTTTAATAACAGGTCTAAGATTTATAGTTATTGTATAGTTTTCAGTAATGCTCATAATTGGGATTACCTTATAAGACTGCATTCACTCATTGCTTTTTGGATGTGTTACCATTGTGCTATAGTCAAAATCTCAACAAAAATACCATGGTTTTATCAAGATTGTCCAAATTGTGTAAGATGGCAACATTTTACTGCGATTTCAGAAAATTTGCAGGAAAAATACTACAGCGATAACATACTGTATGAACACATCCTACGCCATCAAATAATCAATTTATTTTTTCTAAGACCTGGTATAACCGTAAATTTGACTTTCAAATGAAAATGTGTTAAGTTATTCTGATTGACATATTTAAATTTATGACTTTCTCTTGTTTTAATATTGCAGTAAGTCTACAACCCTGTTTTTATATCAGCTGCCTATGAAATATGATTGTATTATACACTAACTTGCATTTCTCAACATAATTTTTTTCATAGTTCAGGAAGATTTACATTTAGAGCTAAATGTTTCAGTGATTGCTCTGTTGGATTTCATTATACCGATGCATTTAATCAAAGCAAGGTTGGCCTTGAACCACAATTCATAGCAGATTTTTTTTTTCTTATCAACGACATTTATACTTAATGAATATAAATATTATCATAAAAGTAAAAAAAAAAATATGCACATATTTATTAGAATGCAAACCATCAGCTTGGGACTAGTATAGTACAAAGTTTAATTATTTGTTGATTTTTTTCCCACTTTCCACGGTTGTGTTTCAGGAGTGACACAGTTTTGTTCAGCTTTGAAGGTGCAGATGTAGCACTATAAGGCCACTTTCTCTTGGCAGTATCTTGTTCAGTATTTTGAACCAGGATTTGTAAAGGATAAACTGTAATTGAAAGATTTCCTCATTCCTCCTTCTGTATTTCCTCCTTATTTTGGCTTACAAATGCTGATGCAAATTTCTGACCACAATACCGCCATGTTAAATTGGAATATGGTTGTATTGATATGCTGATTTGCAGCTCCAGAAAGAAGAACGTGGCCAGAGTTCTATACATCACTGCTGCAAAACCTAACACCGGATGAGATAGGACATCGCTGCAACCAGCGATTAGCTGAGTTGCAGTGGGACAAGTTAACCACAAGAACAAGGAAGAAGACGGCGGTGTAGAAAGGCAGCAGGATACCGGCGACAATTCTGGATGATCAATGTAATAAATTTGGTATACAATAGCCGTATGGACAAAAGAAACTTGTGTTTGGAGGGGATTTGTATGAAAAAATGTTTGTGCACTGTGACCTGTACAGAAGTCATTGTCCAGAGAAGGAGAGGAGGTGAATTGCCATCATAACCCATGGTAAATGTTGAATGCGGTGCTTTATAAATCTATAAATAATGTATTATATCTTTTCATGTGACAACATTGAAAAAAAATTACCCTCTGCTACATTGTGAAGTAGTGAGTGCACAGCCTGTATAACTGTGTTAAATGTTCTGTCCCCTCAAAATAACTCAGCACACAGCCATTAATATCCAACCCCTGGCAATAAAAGTGAGTACACCCCTAAGTAAAAAGGATTAAATTGGGTCCAAAGTGTCAATAACTTTGTGTGGCCACAATTATTTTCCAGCCCTGCCTTAATCCTCTTGGGCATCAAGTTTACCAGAACTTCACAGATTTTCACTGGGGACCATCCATTCCTCCAAGACAACATCACAGAGCTGGTGGGTGTTTGAGATCTTGCTTTTCATTCTCCCTCCATTTGAGGAAGCCCCACAGATGCTCCATAGGGTCTAGGTCTAATGACATGCTTGGCCAGTTCATCACCTTTATTAACGAGTCACGTGACACTGGGAAGATAATTGGGCACAATTTGTACAATTCCTCTTAGGTGTATACTCACTTTTGTCGCCAAGGTTTAGATATTAATGGTTGTGGGTTGAGTTATTTTGAGGGGACACAACATTAAACACTGTTATACAGGCTGTGCAAATACTACTTTACATTGTAGCAGAGTGTCATTTCTTCAGTGTTGTCACATGGAAAGATATAACAAAATATTTAGAAAAAAATTGATGGGTGAACTTACTTATGTGAGATACTGTAAATAGTTTTTAATACTTTAAGAAAAATAGTCATCCCATACATTGGGAAAATGGGTTTTAGCTATCTATCCATCTATCTATCTATCTCATATCTATCTTTCTATCTATCTATTTCATATCTATCTATCTATCTATCTATCTAAATATCTATCAATTTATCTGTTTAGCTTTCCATGTTTTATCTACATGTTCATGTTTTTCCTATATCTTTGTGCTAACAGTGTGCTGCTGTATTCTTCTGTTGCGGTATATCTAGCCTAACAGCGTGCACCTGTAGGCCAGGTACATATAATAGTTTGGTATCAGCAAAAGTGCGGGCTAACTTATTTTTGTTTGTATTACACATACGGGGGGAGTGGCTACCTCCATGTTGGCTCTTGCACTCCACCCATCTCTATCAGGTGTTTATAAGGTGCTGGATGTTCAAGGCCTTGCAGTGCTTACTGAACTGTTCACACAGAAGCACATTCACAGTGTAGGGTCCGTCCCAAGGAGGTCACCTTATCGTGGTGGGATGGTCCAAGCTATTTGGCGCCAAATTTGCGAGCTAAGTGCCTCACTATTTCATAGATTTATATTTGCATTTATTACACTATAGCTGTTTAGCTTTCCATGTTTTACCTACATGTTCATGGTTTTCCTATATCTTTGTGCTAACAGTGTGCTGCTGTATTCTTCTGTTGCTATCAATTTATCTAGCTATCTCAATTAGCCTGTCTGTATATTTCTATATAACTGCAATTTTGTTTAGTTCTGCTATAAGTTACTAATTAGGTGCAGGAAGTGGAAGCTATAAAAATAAGACGCTCTTCCATAACAACTTTCTGCCTAATTTACCTTTCTGCTGTAACATTATTGCCAAGAATATCAGGTATCCCTAACATTTATTTTAGTTATGCAGACATGCATTACCAATGGATTATCACAACATTTAGCTGAACTCTTCCGCAGAATGTGAATTACCTTTCTCAGCAAACTTTGTTCCCATGGACTTTCTTTTAGTAGATAAACTAGAATAATTTGTATTTTTAAGAAATCCCTCCTCCCCAGAAGAGAAAATGAATTAGCATTTTGTCTAATTTACATCCCAACATAGAGTTTCCGAAACTAAAAGGAGGCTAACAATTTGGTTCACCTGTCTATCAAGTCTCACTCTTAACATTTTACATTTCTATTCCAAAGGGTGTAAAACAATGAGGAATCTCAGGATTATCTATTTTTGGAAATAACCTTATTTTATCTCATAGGTTTTATTTTTTAACATTTTGATATATTTAAGTAAATAAAATAATACTTTTTGTATAGGTGCAGACATTAAAAATAAGGGAATTTGCTGAATGATTCACTTTTTTTAACAGCTCAATAGTTACACATGTTTACATTGAAAGTAACAAGACAGTAAGAACATAACCAGTTACATAAATGTTTAGCTATACATGACATAAAAATAAATATTTTCAGACATTTACAAAAATAAATATTTTCAGACATTTACAGTATGTACTGAATGTTTAATAAAGAATGTATATATAAATTAAATAAATGTATAGATGAACTGTGTAATAATGTGGAGTGTGATAGGGATGTTATGTATGGCCTACATTGTTGAATAGTCTTGATAAGGATGAATGCCATATAATTAAACAGAATTGTAAATAGGTTTTAAACATAATTCATGTGACTGTAAATGGTTGGAGTACTATACTATTGATCAAAAAACATGTCATCACGGCAGTCGTACATACGATACCACTAACACCTTCGCCAAACATGTCAGTTCCCAACTTCCCACTCACCACAGAAAAAGAGGTCTAGACAAAAAATCTGAATTAGACATATAGTCCCAACCACCATCCAAAGTGGGCAAAACACAGCAGAATTAATTGCTATCATCAATTTAAGTAACAAAGGCCTTAAATTTGCCCCAACATACCCATTAGATAAGTTAGATAAGTTCAGCTATATAGGTGTTGAAAAATTTGTTAGACAACTATGTCTTAAAAAGTATTTTATGAAGCATCCTGCCATACCAAAAATGCCCAATACAGATCCATACATCTACACTAATTGTGCCCTTAAATCTAATTTTTACCCTAGACAAGAAGCTGGACCATCCATTATGGCTTTCAAACATGCAGTAGAAAGCGATATGTATTGTCTACCAACTAAACAAAATACTAAATCAAATCTAACATATAAAGAAAGACAAGCCATTAAAGAACTACAAGAAAGAGCCCAAATTACCATCCGTCCAGTCGACTAAGGAAGGGGGATAATCATTTTAAATACTTCTGATTACAATGTAGAATGTCTGAAACAACTAGCAGACCAAAATACATACCGGAAACTAAACGGCGACCCACTCACATAATTTTCTGATGAACTTAAAAAACTATGTAATCAAGCTATTGAAAAAAATATTTTAACAGCTAAAGAAGCCAAATTTATCTTAGTGACTTAGTTTTTTATTGCATACCTAAAATAAATAAAAATCCATCACAACTGCCGGCTGTCCCATAATTTCAGGGATGGGATCATCAACCTCTATGTATTGACAAATATCTACAGCCACATGTTCAAGCAACCCCATATTACTTATAGATACAACCCAAGTAGTTAAACTGATTGAAGAATTTCCATGGAATGTCACATACACACTTGCCACCCTTGCCGTTAGTTCCCTGTACACTGTTATCAGACACTAAATGGGCATACATGCACTCAAATACCACCTTTTAGAAGCCAATATTCTACCAGACCAAGTGTCTTTTATTCTGGATGATATCCATTTTATCTTTTTTTTTATTTTGAAGGGGAGTATTTTTTACAAACTAACGGAACAGAAATGGGTACCAGGTTCGCACCCAGCTATGCAAATTTATTCATGTCTCATTTGGAACACTCCATCATTACCCCCCAGCTGGGCGCGAGCTGGCATTGATATATCGACAACATTATTATAATTTGGGATAGATCAGAGAACGAACTTAACACATTCATTAGTAATCTAAATAGAAATACTGTAGACCTAACCTTCACTCCTCACATATTTAAGACAACCATGGAATTTCTCAATCTACAAATCACCTCAACTCCCACTAAATTAATATGCAGTACTTTTAATAAACCTACAGCGAGAAATAGTTTTTACTTTATTCAAGCTGCCATTTACACTGTTTGGTTCTTAATATCCCTACTAGCCAATATGGGAGTCTGAAAAGAAAGTACACGAGAGACCAACAATATTAAATTGAAGCACAGGAACTAACAAAAAATATTTTAGAGAAAGACTACCCAACCAGAATGTTAACAATTTCCAAAGAAAAAATCCAAAAATTAGATAGATCTAAATTCTTTCAAGACAAGCCACAACCGCAAACCAATGACAACTCTATACGTTTAATTCTACCTTTCAATCAAGATTAGAAAAAACAGAAACAAATATGCAGCAAAAACTGGCACTTACTACAGCAAGATAAATATTTAGGTACAAAACACACCGCTCATCGTGTTTACCAAAGCTCCCAATTAAGGCATCCAAGTTACCCCAACCATTCGCAATAGACAAGAAAATAGATCAGACATGTGGTTATCCACAAAGGTTTTTTTCCAATGTGGCCTTTGTTCATGTTACAAAACCACCTAATTCCCCAAAAAGACAGAAAAAATTGTATCTACATCTAATGCTTTTCAATGAGAGATAAAACAATTATTAACATGCAACTCAAAGGGAGTAATTTATATAATAACATGAAGGTGTCACAAACAGTATATTGGGAGAACGAAACATCAGCTAAAAACCAGAAAACATTTACAATATAAAAAAAAAGCAATGATAAACATGCCTTATCAGCACACTTCCACACTTAACATAACTCAGATCCGTCCTGCCTCCTCTTTTACAGCAATTCAGTCTGTCAGGAAGAACTGGAGAGGTGGAGATTATTTGTTACAGATGTCTAGAGTAGAAGAGTAGAAGAGAGAAAAATCTATGAATTTGGCAGTTTGGGACCGCCAAGGACTCAATGCAGAATTGGAGTTGTTTGGATTCTTATGAGATAGACATGTGGGCTCGCCTGCACGGCCCGTCCTGAGCCTGGTCGTGTTATCTACGCCAGGATGGTCCCTGCAACCTAGCCCACTTGTCAATCTTGTACTTCTATCAATTACAGAAATATGAGATTCAGTTAGTTTTAACATGTGCACACATCCAATATGAATACCATTTTACTATAACATTATCCAATTCCTCATAACTTCTTTCCTTTCATGCATCCCCATCAATGAGGACTCAGTACACTTTTTATGCGTATGTTAATTCACATAATCATTATTACATATATATACATATATACCAAACGAAACAAAGAGAGCGGCACTCCAAGTACGTGTAACCCCGTGCGGGTGTATTTATTCACACATCTGTAGAAAAGCGCAACGTTTCGGCTCCTCAATAGAGCCTTTCTCAAGCACAAATACAAGTGAAAATGCACAATATATATAAGCCCCTCAATTAGCACACATTGATGAGGGGGAGGTGTCAAACACTGTCACAATCCCGTGACGTCATATAATAAACAGTGATAAAACAATCTCACTCACAGTGATCTGTAAGTGTATGTAGTTACAAATACAACAAAAAGCATCTTTCAATAATCATTTAGTGCAAAACCCCACTAAAAAGTGACAAATTATGCCCCTTCCAATGCCCGATTGTGTACCTATATTCATGATCTCCGGTGTGGTGGGCGGTCATCAGCTGTTGCTGGCTGCGTCACTCCTCCCATAGCGCATGGTTGTTCACTTCGCTCCCTCCGTTTGTAAACAAACTGAATGCGCAAGTCCCGGATCACAACTTCCTGCCAAACCGGAAGCCGTCAGTCCGCGTCATCAGCCAACCCACATCGCTGGATCAGAGAACTCGTCACAGTCTTGCATCTAGGCCACACCTCTTTGCGCTTGCTCATTAGGATTCAAGGTGTCTCAGGCTGCCATGTTACAAATGGGCAATCCTGCCCACATAAAATCCCCCACTATTAAATCTTCTTTGCCTCTTTTCTTTTTACTTTTTACTTTTTTCTTTTTTCTTTTTTCTTTTTTCATTTTTCAGGAGAAGGGATATCTGGCCATATATCTATATACGGTCGGCTAATAGATGATATCACAATTGAACTCCAAACAACTATAGCCCAATCTACTTAATTATGTAACTATGGACAGATAAACAGAGACCGTATTGCATGTCTTTAAAAGAGCACAAGGGTGACCGCTCACCAGGTCCCGCTACCTCTTGTGATGGTTCCACTAACCGTGGACGGTGTCCATTCTTCTCGTCCTGCATTTGTGGAAGGGACCTAAAGAGGGACATGTACCTTGCCGACCCCTTGTAGGGTTCTTAAGGTGATCCCCTGCTGTCCTCAAACCATCAGGTATGGGCCTCTACGGTAGAGCTAAAATTCCATCACCCAATGACCGGGCCTGTCCTGTCAATCTGTCCTTCCAAAAAAATAAATCCTGACCGTTTTTACAACAAATCACTATCATCCCTTCTCCTGAAAAAAAAGGGGGAGAAGGCACAGAAACAGTACAGGGGGAAGACGAGGTTATACACAAAATGATGGTAGCTGATTATACTCATAGTGGTGGCTGTTGTTCAAAAAAGTGGTGGCTGTTGGTCAAAAAAATGGGGGATGATCGCAGTCCACGCCTCAGTTGACCGACTCGCCCATCTTCAACCGGATCTCATGTTACGTGTCTGTAAGTGAAAAAAATACATATATACATATATATATATATATATATATATATATATATTTATTTATTTATTTATTTATTTATTTATTTTGGAGGGGTCTCAATCAGCTGGGATGATGGCTGGAGAGTCCCTACCTGCCTCTGTGTCATCCAGTCAGTGCTCTGAAGATACATACTGCCTTAGCAGCCTGTGAAAGCAGAGCACCAATAACACTGATCAGTGCTATGCCTATAGCATAGCATTGAACACTGTATGGAATCAAAAGATTACATATAAAAAATAGTGAAAAAAATAGTTGCAATAAATGTGAATGAGCCCTTCCCCTAATAAAAGTTTAAATCACCCCCATGTTCCCATTTTAAAATAAAATAAAGTAAATAAAAATAAACAAACATTAATTTGGTATCACTGTACAGTAAATGGTGTAGATGTAAAAAAAAGTCCAGAATTTCTGAAAAAATTACTAAAAAACTTTTGAAAAGTCCTATTAGAACAAAAATGGTATCAATAAAAACTCTAGATTAGGGTGCAAAAAAAAAAAAAAAAAAAAGCCCTCATATATGGAAAAATAGAATAAAGTTTGCCAGAAAAGGACTATTTTAAGCATACTATTTTTTTTAAGTAGTTAAATAGATAAAAATCTATATTATTTGGTATAATTGTTATCATACAGAATAAAGATAATAAGTCATTTTAACTTTAAAGAGGTACTCCAGTGGAAAACCTTTTTTTTTTTTTTTTTTTTTTTTTAAATCAACTGGTGACAGAAAGTTAAACAGATTTGTAAATTACTTCTATTAAAAGAATCTTAATCCTTCCAGTACTTATTAGCTGCTGAATACTACGTGTGCTATGGGGATTTTCTCCTACTCTGGACAGTTCTTAAAATGGACAGAGATATCAGCAGAGAGCACTGTGCTCATGATGTCAGCAGAGAGCTCTGTGTTCTAAAAAGAAAAGAATTTCCTCTGTAGTATTCAGCAGCTAATAAGTAATGGAAGGATTTAGATTTTTCAATAGAAGTAATTTACAAATCTGTTTAACTTCCTGGCACCAGTTGATTTAAAAAAAAGCTTTCCACCAGAGTACCACTTTAACCCCTTAAGGACGCAGGGCGTAAATGTACGTACTGGTGCAGTGGTACTTAACGCACCAAGACGTACATTTACGTCCTGTACACAACCGCTGGCATTGGAGCGATGCCCGTGTCATGCGCGGCTGATCCCGGCTGCTGATCGCAGCCAGGGACCCGCCGGCAATGGCCGACGCCCGCGATCTCTCGGGCGTCCGCCATTAACCCCTCAGATGCCGGGATCAATACAGATCCCGGCATCTGCGGCAGTACGCGATTTCAATGAATGATCTGATCCCCCGCAGCGCTGCTGCGGGTATCCGATCATTCAGAACGCCGCACGGAAGTCCCCTCACCTGCCTCTGTGCGGCTCCCGGCGTATTCTGCTCTGGTCTGAGATCGAGCAGACCAGAGCAGAATATAACCGATAACACTGATCTGTTCTATGTCCTATACATAGAACAGATCAGTATTAGCAATCATGGTATTGCTATGAATAGTCCCCTATGGGGACTATTTAAGTGTAAAATTTTTTTTTTAAAGTTTAAAATAAAAAAAAAAGTTAAAAATCCCCTCCCCCAATAAAAAAGTAAAACGGAAGTTTTTTCCTATTTTACCCCCAAAAAGCGTAAAAAATAAATTTAATAGACATATTTGGTTTCACCGCATTCGTAAATATCCGAGCTATTAAAATAAAATGTTAATGATCCCGTACGTTGAACGGCGTGGACGTAAAAAAAAATTGCTACTTTTTTAATACATATTATTTAAAAAAAATTATAAAAAATGTATTCAAAGTTTTTTATATGCAAATGTGGTATAAAAAAAAAGTACAGATCATGGTGCAAAAAATGAGCCCTCATAACGCTGCTTGTACGGAAAAATGAAAAAGTTATAGGTCATCAAAATAAAAGGATTATAAACGTACTAATTTGATTAAAAAGCTTGTGATTTTTTTTAAGCACAACAATAATATAAAAGTAAGTAATAATGGGTATCATTTTAATCGTATTGACCCTCAGAATAAAGAACACATGTTATTTTTACAGTAAATTTTACGGCGTGAAAACAAAACCTTCCAAAATTAGCAAAATTGCGTTTTTCTTTTTAATTTCCCCACAAAAATAGTGTTTTTTGCTTGCGCCATACATTTTATGATATAATGAGTGATGTCATTACAAAGGACAACTGGTCATGCAATAAACAAGCCCTCATACTAGTCTGGCAATGAAAATATAAAAGAGTTATGATTTTTAGAAGGCGAGGAGGAAAAAAACGAAAACGTAAAAATTACAGTCCTTAAGGCCAAAATGGGCTGAGTCCTTAAGGGGTTAAAGGGGTTGTGCGCTGCCCTAATTTTCGGAGCTCCGCTCACAGCATCCGGAAGTTCATTACTGCGACCGCTGTGTGTGGGCTTCCGTGTTCGCGGCCGCCGGGCGTGACGTCACGAGGGGGCAGGCGAGAAGTCATGAGGGGGCAGGCGAGACGTCGCGAGGGGCCGGGCATGAAGTCATGCCCGGCGGCCGCGAACACGGAAGCCCACACACAGCGGTCGCAGTAATGAACTTCCGGATGCTGTGAGCGGAGCTCCGAAAGTCAGGGCAGCGCACAACCCCTTTAAAGTGCATTCCCTAAATATTAATCCACTGCAAAGTTACCTTATTAAAAATCTTTCTTTTGTTATTTTGCCTCACAAATCATTTTTTGGGCCTTGTAAATGATGTCATTACAAATTACAATTGGTCCCATGTGAAAAAAGCCTGATATGGTTTATAATTAAGGGTACATTTTAACATGCATATTTTATGATGGTTTAACATAGCATTATTAACATGCATTTTAAACACATGTTAACCCCTTAAGGACCAGAGCATTTTTTGCACATCTGACCACTGTCACTTTAAGCATTAATAACTCTGGGATGCTTTAACTTATGAATTTGATTCAGAGATAGTTTTTTCATAACATATTCTACTTTAACATAATGGTAAATTTTCGTCGATACTTGCATCATTTCTTGGTGAAAAATTCCAGTTCCAGTTCAGTTTTGAAGTGGAATTGAAGGGCCTTCATATTAGAAGTACCCCATAAATGACCCCATTATAAAAACTGCACCCCTCAAAGTATTCAAAATGACATTCAAAAGGTTTGTTAACCCTTTAGGTGTTTCACAGGAATAGCAGCAAATTGAAGGAGAAAATTCAAAATCTTCATTTTTTACACATGTTCTTGTAGAGCAAGTTTTTCAATTTTTACAAGGGGTAAAAGGAGAAAAAGACCCCCAAAATGTGTAACACAATTTCTCTCGAGTAAGGAAATACCTCACATGTGTACGTAAAGTGATCTGTGGGTGCACTAGAGGGCTCAGAAGGGAAGGAGCGACAATGGGATTTTTTAAAGGGAATTTTGCTGAAATGGTTTTGGAAGGGCATGTCACATTTAGGAAGCCCCTATGGTGCCATAACAAAAAAAAAAAAAAAAAAAAAAACAAAAAAAAACACATGGCATACTATTTTGGAAACTGTACCCCTCATGGCATGTAACAAGGGGTACAGTGAGCCTTAACAACTCACAGGTGTTGTGTCGGATGTGTAAAGGAGAATTTATTTATTTTTTAACTAAAATGCAGTCCGTCCCCCCCCAGGGGTGTCAGAACAGTGGACCCCCCCACATGTGACTCCTTTTTGGAAACTACACCCCTCATGGAATGTAATAAGGGGTGCAGTGAGCATTTACACCCCACTGGCTTTTGACAGATCTTTGGAACAGTGGGCTGTGCAAATGAAAAATAAATTGTTTCATTTTTACGGACGACTGTTCAAAAAATCTGTCAGACACCTGTGGGGTGTAAACACTCACCGCAGCCCTTATTACATTCCGTGAGGGGTGTAGCTTCCAAAATGGGGTCCACTGTTCTGGCACCATGAGGGCTTTGTAAACGCACATGGCCTTCAATTCCAGACACATTCTCTCTCCAAAAGCTCAATGGCGCTCCTTCTCTTCTGAGCATTGTAGTTTGCCCGCAGAGCACTTACCATCCACATATGGGTTATTTATATACTCAGAAAAAATGGGGTTACAAATTTTGGGGGGCTTTTTTCCTATTACCCCTTGTGAAAATGAAAAATTTGGGATGACACCAGCTTTTTAGTGAAAACATTTTTTTTTTTCCTTTTCACGTCCAAATTTTAAGAAAATCAGTCAAACACCTGTGGGGTGTTAAGGCTCACTATACCCCTTGTTATGTTCCATGAGGGTGTAGTTTCCAAAATTTAGTCACATGTGGTTGTTTTTTTTTTGCTTTACGTCAGAACCGCTGTAACGATCAGTCACCCCTGGTCAAATCATCTCAAATGTACATGGTGCTCTCATTCCTGAGCCTTGTTGTGTGCCTGCAGAGCATTTTATGTCCACATATGGGGTATTTCAGTACTCAGAAGAAATTGCGTTACAAATTTTGGGGGTCTTTTTTTCCTTTTACCTCTTGTGAAAATGAAAAGTATGGGGCAAAACCAGCATGTTAGTGTAAAAAATGTAATTGTTTTACAATAACATGCTGGAGTAGACCCCAACTTTACATTTTCATAAGGGGTAAAAGGAGAAAAAGCGCCCCAAAATAAGTGTATGTTTAGTAGCTTATCTGCTACCTATTGAAGTCAATAGAATTTGCATAGGATGTGGTACATATGATTGCACTCTAATGCCATAAATTGCCCATCTTTCTTGATGGTGTCCTAGACTTCCAACTATTCTACTTGTGGCCCTCCATAGGTGCCTCACTAGGGTTCTGATTTTCCAAAAAAACGAAAGGCACTGCTCAGCAATACTCAATGGGAAGGAATGGTAAATTAAACCCCAAAAAGAAGGAAATATACATATAGATATACTATATATACATAATAGTTATATATAGGTGGCAACTGAGAGGCAGTCTTCTTCCTTGTAGATATAAGATCTACTTTATATGTGCAATGATGGAAAATGGACAAGCAATGCCACTAGACCATAATACACTTTTAAGTAACTGCTTTTAGGAGTAATATTAAATATCATTTATCGCATGCTATAATTATGAAAGCTTAAAATGATTAGAAATGTTCCTGTGATATAGCTGGATGTATCCTGTAGGAAATTTCATTATTAGTCAATGGAAAAAGCAATCTCCACCTTCATCTCCATTTAATTCCTCCTAGTATTGACAAATGATGCAAATTATATTGCATAAATCTAATAAAATCAAGCTTCTGGAAAGGGAAAGCAAAGACTGTTTCTAAGACCTAGCTTATCAAACAGCAAATTCCCTTCTAGCTCTTCTATAAACCACTGGCTGACATTTAGCAAGACTTGACGTCTGTTCTCCAACAATTGTTGACCCCAATTATAGGTTACTGTGACATCATCTGTAGACTGGCTGCTTCTCTGGAATTCACATAACTTAATTGTTTATTTAATAGACTATATTATTCTGAATTGCTCTATGGCAGATCATTGTGTTATGCACAGGAAATTCAAGCAAGTCTCTGAAATACTTTTATTGATCACTCACATTACTTAAACATGGAAGGCCAGCACACAAATATAATTGTTATCGTTTATTTAGAAGCTGTATGTTTAATCACAAAGAAAATACCAGATGGCTTATTAATAGCAATGAAATAGCGATTTCACTCCAATATAGGTTGTAGGCTAATAACATGTTATAGGCAGCAATGACTAACATATCCTATAAAAGCCAAAGTGAATTATGAGCATAACAAAATGTTCCAATCTCCATGAAAGAAAATATTTATAAGAATACATACCTACTGTACGTAGCATTTCACAAAATAAAGACGTGGACAAAATTGTTGGTACCCTTCCATTAAAGACAAAAAACAAACAAACACAGTGTTTCTGGAAATAACTTAAAACTGACAAAAGTAATAATGAATAAACATTTACTGAAAATGAACTGATGAAAATCAGACATTTTGAATTGTGGCTCAGAAGATTCATTCGGAAAAAACTAATAATGAAACTGGTCTGGACAAAAATATGGTACCGTAAACTCTATATTTTGTTATAAAGGATTTTTAGGCAGTCAAGTGATTTTTGTAACTCTCAATAAGACTTCTGCACTTGTCTCCAGGTATCCTGACCCTCTCCTCATAAGTAAATAGTGTTGCTCGCGAATATTCGCAATACGAATTTTATTCGCGAATATCGCATATTCGCGAATTCGCGAATATTCGCGAATATAGCGCTATATATTCGTAATTACGAATATTCGTTTTTTTTTTTTTTCACAGTACACATCACAGTGATCACCCCTCTCTGCTTCCAGCTTGTGTGGTGTAAAGAAGGCTCTAATACTACTGTGTGAGACTGGTGTGCGAATTTTCGCATATGCGAAAATTTGCATATGCTAATTTTCGTATATGCGAATTTCCGTTTATACAAATTTTCGCATACGCGAATTTTCGTATACGCGAAAATAAAACGAGAATATTACGAATATGCGAATATTCGCGAATATAAGACGAATATGGCCTATGCCGCTCAACACTATAAGTAAACTGCTCCAGCTGTCTCAGGTGTGAAGAATCTCTTCTCCAGACTACATGTTTCAGCTCCTTCCACAGATGTTCAATAGGATTCAGATCAGGGCTCATAGAAGGCCACTTCAGAATTGTCAAATGTTTTTGCTCTAAGCCATTTTTTTGGGGTGTTTTTAACTGTGTGTTTTGGGTCATAATCCGATTGAAGGACCCATGACCTACGACTGAGCCCAGGCTTCCTGACACTGAGCAGCACATTTCCATCCAGCACACCTTGAAAGTTAAAGTTTTGAGATTTCATTGTACCCTGTAAATATCTAGGACATCGTGTGTCAGATGTAGCAAAGCAGCCCCAAACACACAACTGAGCCTCCTCCATGCTTCACAGTAGGTACAGTGTTCTTTTCTTTGTATGCTTTATTTTTGCATCTTTTAACAAAAAGCAGATGTGACTTAATTTTTCTCATCTTTCCTAAAGACATTCTCCCAGAGGCTTTGTGGTTTGTCCTTTGGGACAAAACTGGATCTTTTTGGCAAGTTACATCAGCTCTATGTTATCAGACACAAAAATGAAGCATACAAGGAAAAGAGCACTGTACCTACTGTGAAGCATGGAGGAGGCATGGTTGTGTTTTGAGACTGCTTTGCTGCATTTGACACAGGATGTCATAAATCTGTACAGGATACAATGAAATCTGAAGACTATCAAGGCATTCTGGATCCAATAGTACTACCCAGTGTCTGGAAGCTTGGTATCAGTCACAGGTCATGGGTCCTCCAACTGGATAATCACCCAAAAACACAGAGCTACATACACCAAAGACAGAGCAAAACATTGTAAAATTCTGAAGTGGCCTTCTGTGAGCCCTGATCTGAATCTTATTGAACATCTGTGAAAGGAGCTGAAACATGTAGTATGAAGAAGGCAACATTCAAACCTTAGACAGCTGGAGCAGTTAGCATGGCTAGTATCTATAACTTATAATGTTCTTACTCAGTCTCCAGAAATGCATCCAGGCCCCTTTTAAACTATTTTATTGAGCTCACCATGACCACCTCCTTCGGGAGAGAGTTCCATAGTCTCACTGTTCTTACAGTTAAGAACCCCCGTGTATCCTGCTGTAGAAATCTTCTTTTCTCTAGACATAGAAGCTGCCTCCTTGTTATACCATAGATACAGTCCTGGGTATGAATATATACTTACCTTTATTTTCCTAACCTTACATTTATCAGTGTTGAACTTCATCTGCTACTTCCCAGCCCAAACCTTCAACTTATCCAGATCCATTTGTAACAGTGCTCTGTCCTCTATTGTATTAAATACTTTGCAAAGCTTAGTATAATCAGGAAAGATTGATACTTTACTATACAACCACTTTACAAGGTCATTAATAAATATATTAAAAAGAATAGGACCCAAACTGATTCCTGTGATACCCCACTAGTAACAGTCACCCAATCAAAGTATGTACCATTTTACAACCACCCTCTGTTTCCTATCACTGAGCCAGTTACTTACCCACTTACACACATTCTCCCCCAGCCCAATCCTTATCATTTTATGTACCAACCTTTTATGTGGCACTGTATCAAATGCTTTGGAAAAATCAAGATAAATGACATCAAGCGATTCACTCTGGTCTAGTCTTGAGCTCACCTCCTCATAAAAGCTGATCAGGTTAGTTTGACAGGACCGAGTCCTCATAAAGCCACGCTGATATGGAGTCATACATTTATTTTCATTGAGATAGTCCAATATAGCATCTCTTAGGATACCCTAAAACAGTTTACATATAATGGATGTTAAACTTAGTGGCCCTATAATTCCCGGGTCACCTTTTTAAACATTGGCACCACATTTCATATGTGCTAGTCTTAGAAATCGGGGTCTGTCTATTACATTACGTAACTTCCTTGTAACGTGGGGATGAATGCCATCTAGACCTGGTGATTTGTCTATTTACATTTTTTTAAGGCAGCACTATACTTCTTTGTGGGTTACAGTGGAAAAGAATGGGGAGAACATGTAAAGACTTTTATTAGGGCTGTTATTAGGGCTCTTATTTTGCACCTTAAAGAGTGTTAACTGTCCCTCATTTTGAAATATACACAAATAGCACATCATTTTATACCAGGTATACTTGGTAATACCTGCAACACTTTGTGCACCAGAAACTTGTGCTAAACCTTTGAAAATAGGGTGCTAATAGCGCAAAAGGTCTAGCCACACCCCTTTAAAAAAATGGCGAACAGGAGCTTAATAAGGTGCAAAATATCTGAATATGTGGCACTAATAGTGTGTGCTACATTTTAAGCAAATTTGGCACAGCTGCGTAAAAAAAAAGTGGCGCTAAATTCTTTAAAAGGGTACTCCACCCCTAGACATTTTATCCCCTATCCAATGGATAAGGGATAGGATGTCTGATTGCTGGGGTCCCGCCGCTTGGGACCCCCAGGATCTCAGCTGCAGAACCTCGCTGCAATACACGGGCTGGACCATTGTGACATCACGGCCTGCCCCCTTAATACAAGTCTATGGGAGGGGGCATGGCGGCCGTTACGCCCCCTCCCATAGACTTGCATTTAGGGGGTGGACCGTGACATCACAAGGGGCGGAGCCATGACGTCACAATACTCCGGTTCCTGCATCGCCCGTC
Source organism: Hyla sarda (assembly GCF_029499605.1). Taxonomy (NCBI): domain Eukaryota; kingdom Metazoa; phylum Chordata; class Amphibia; order Anura; family Hylidae; genus Hyla; species Hyla sarda. The sequence goes on along the minus strand of NC_079189.1, from coordinate 374,809,512 downwards.
ATTACGCACAGAGCAAGTTTGCTCTGTGCATTAATGACAGAGGGGTGCTGCAGTCAAGATCCCGGGGGTCCCCAGCAGCGGGACCCCCGCGATCAGACATCTTATCCCCTATCGTTTGGGTAGAGGATATGGTGTCTAGGGGCGGAGTACCCCTTTAAATATCCCCCCAATGTGTTTATTCTATTCTCTTTTCCTGATCCTATCTATAATTTCTCCCTCATTCATTTTTAAAGGGCCAATGCTTTCATTTTTAACCTTTTTTTTAAATACTTTTTGTATAGTTAAAAAATATTTTTTATGGCCAGTTTTATTTTCTTTGACAATGGGTCTTTCTGTCTCCACTTTTGCTGCTTTTATCTGTTTTTTATATACTTTTTTTTCCTATAGCTTTTTAATGCTTCTTCACTGCCTTCCTGTTTTAGTGACTTACATGCTTCTTTTTTTTTTTGTCATTTATCGAAAAGTTCCTTTACTGAAGAACAAGTTATAATGTATTATATTGTGGTCATTATTTCTTAGGTGTCCTCCTACCTGCATATTAGTTATTTTACCAGGTCTTATGGTTGATATTAACCCCTTAAGGACCGGGGGTTTTTCCGTTTTTGCATTTTCGTTTTTTGCTCCTTGCCTTTAAAAAATCATAACTCTTTCAATTTTGCACCTAAAAATCCATATGATGGCTTATTTTTTGTGCTACCAATTCTACTTTGTAATGATGTCAGTCATTTTGCCCAAGAATATTCGGTGAAACGGAAAAAAAAATCATTGTGCGACAAAATTGAAAAAAAACGCAGTTTTGTAACTTTTGGGGGCTTCCGTTTCTACATAGTACATTTTTCGGTGGTCCATACGATTAAAATGATACCCTACTTATATAGGTTTGATTTTGTCGGACTTCTGGAAAAAATCATAACTACATGCAGGAAAATTAATAAGTTTAAAATTGTCATCTTCTGACCCCTATAACTTTTTTATTTTTCCGTATATGGGGCGGTATGAGGGCTCATTTTTTGCGCCGTGATCTGAATTTTTTAACGGTACCATTTTTGCATTGATAGGACTTATTGATCGCTTTTTATTCATTTTTAAATTATATAAAAAGTTACCAAAAATGCACTATTTTGGACTTTGGAATTTTTTTGCGCGCACGCCATTGACCGAGCGGTTTAATTAATTATATATTTTTATAATTCGGACATTTCGGCACGCGGTGATACCATATATGTTTATTTTTATTTACACTGTGTTTTTTTTTTTTTTTTTTTGAAAAGGGGGGTGATTCAAACTTTTAATAGGGGAGGAGTTAAATGATCTTTATTCACTTTTTTTTTTGCAGTGTTATAGGTCCCATAGGGACCTATAACACTGCACACACTGATCTTCATCATTGATCACTGGTTTCTCATAAGAAACCAGTGATCAACGATTCTGCCGCATGACTGCTCAGGCCTGGATCTCAGGCACTGAGCAGTCATTCAGCGATCGGACAGCGAGGAGGCAGGTAGGGGCCCTCCCGCTGTCCTGTCAGCTGTTCGGGAAGCTGCGATCAACCGCGGCTATTCCGGACAGCCCGACTGTCGGCGATCGGCGCTGCGCGCTATTAGAGGCGGGTCCCAGCTTCACTATGACGCCGGGCCCGCCGTGATGTGACGCGGGGTTACTGTGTAACCCCGCGTTATATCAGGAGAGCAGGGCCAAGGGCGTACCTGTACGCCCTTGGTCCTTAAGGGGTTAAAGGGGTACTCCACTGGTGCAAGAAACTTAAACAGATTTGTAAATTACTTCTCTTTAAAAATCTTGCTCTATGCTCCAGAGGAAGTTATTTTCTTTTTGAACTTCCCTTCTGTCTGACCACAGTGCTCTCTGCTGACACCTCTGTCATTGTCAGGAACTGTCCAGAGTAGGAGCAAATCCCCATAGCAAACCTCTCCTGCTCCAGACAGTTCCTAAAATAGACAAAGGTGTCAGCAGAGAGCACTGTGGTCAGACAGAAAGGAAATTCAAAAAGAAAAGAACTTCCGGTGGAGTATACAGCAGCTGATAAGTAATGGAAGGATTAAGATTTTTAAATAGAAGTAATATACAAATCTGTTTAACTTACTGGAACCAGTTGATTAAAAAAAAAAAATGTTTTCCAGGAGAGTATCTCTTTAAGTAGGGCGCCCCCTCTCGTATGGTCCTGCACCTTTTGGGCCAGATAATTATCATTAGCTATAGTCTGAAACTTGTTTCCTTTATGAGATTTACAGATTTCAGTTTCCTAGTTTAAATTGGGCTAGTTAACGCCCCCTACAATTACCACCTCATTGTGATTTTGTGCTTTGTTTATTTGCCCCAATATTTGATCTTCTGCCACTTTCCTTGTATTAAACCCCAATCAGTAGTTTGTTATTTTTATCTCCATATATTTCTACCCATAATGACTACACATTATGATTCCCCTCACATACAGTATATCCTCCCACCGTGCGGCCTTCAGATTGGACTTTACATAAAGACAAACCCATAGAGACATTGCGTGTCTAGATAATACAGAGGGCTGTTGGCACAAACAAGTGTGTTCCACAACTCCCTCAGGTGAGCATCTTTTCACTCATCCATTATCTGATATTTTGAAGGATATTACCCAATGTGGTACTCCACTTTTTTCTATTCTCTCTGTATATAACACATATTAAAAAACTTATGCAACTAGCCATACTAAGCAAAAGTTTTGAGCTAAACATTTGCCTTTTAATGTCTTTTCATGAACCTACTAAGTCTGAAGGCGTAATTACGCTGACTGTCATTATGCCTTTTATTCCTTAAAATACCCATTAACTTCTGTGCCACGAACAGTGTGCCCTTGACATTCATAGGGCAATAGTTCCGCTCTAGTTCTACATGTCCATACTAACGGTATAGTTTAATTTTACTTACTTAGTCATTTCCTGACATTTTTCCTATTTAAGTGCTCTTCTTGGCCCTATCTATTGCATATCTTGAATGCTTTAAATATATATTTCTAACACATGCATATATCTCTGAGAGACAATTTTCTTGAGTGGACTCTAAAGACACAATTAAATTATAATTAGGTCAAGAAATTGATTATCCGTGACTGACTTTCAACCTTTCTTTGAAATTACAAGCCATTGGAACTGCAGTTTCACATGTATTGAATCACATTTTCTCTTGTGATTTGAAAGCATTGGCAACTTCTTATTCACTTTGCTCCAGACTACCTGCAAAGATTAAGGAGAATTATAAAACAGGACTGAAACAAGTTGATTGCAAGAGACAAATTTAATTATACGCGGTTGTTATGTTATCGCTTGGGTTTTTCTGTTATGTTTCTCTGCCTTACTCAAAGGGGACAAGCACAAATGTATCCAAGAAGAAATCTGGGACATATAAATGGGACACATATTTTGTGCGTTTTTAGTTTTATTATCATATATTTATTCATGGACTGTTATAAATCTGTATCTTAGCCCTTAAGGACTCAGCCAATTTTACTTTTGCATTTTCGTTTTTTCCTCCTCACCTTCTAAAAATCAGATCTCTTTTATATTTTCATCCACAGACTAGTATGAGGACTTATTTTTTGCATGACCAGTTGTCCTTTGTAATGGCATCACTCACTTTACCATAACATTTCTGGGGGGAAAAAAATACTATTTGTGTGGGGAAATTGAAAAGAAAACCGTAATTTTGCTAATTTTGGAAGGTTTCGTTTTCATACTGTACAATTTACAGTAAAAATGACATGTTTTATTTATTCTCTGGGTTAGTACGAATAAAATGATATCCATGATTACATACTTTTCTATTACTGTACCACTTAAAAAAATCTCAAACTTTTTAACAAAATTAGTGCGTTTAAAATCCCACTATTTTGACGACCTATAACTTTTTTAGTTTTTTGTATAAGCGGCAGTATGAGGGCTCATTTTTTTACGCCATGATCTGTCCTTTTTATTGATACCCCATTTGCATATAATAAACTTTTTATACATTTTTTTAAAATGTATTTTTTTATATTGTGTGACAAAAAAGCAGCAATAACATATTTTGACTGGTTTGAGTGGCATTGGGGCCGCTCTGCCAGTGGGTCGTTCCCCCCGTAGGCACTGGTGTCGCGGCGTTGGTGGTCGCCGCCCAGTGCTACGCCATTTTATGCTAGGGACGTTAGGGACCCACTCTAAATAGGTGGCCTTGACGTGGCGAGTGGGCTTGTACTTTTTGATCAAAAATGTATACTAACAACCTGTTAGTTTTTGATATTATGCTGAGAAGCAATCAGATCATTATACAAGATTGTAGATGTGCGACCATGTCTGTTTCTTCTACCCGAAATAACATATTTTGATAGTGTGGACATTTACACACGCGGCGATGCCAAATATGTTTATAAATTTTTTTTACACTTTCTGGAGGTGAAATGGGAAAAATTGACTATTTACATTTTTATTGGGGGAGAGGATTTTTCACACATTTTTACTTCTACTTTGTTTTTACTTTTTTTAACTTTTTTTTTTTTTACACTTTAATAGTCCCCATAGGGGACTATTTATAGCAATCATTAGATTGCTAATACTGTTCAGTGCTATGCATAGGGCGATCTTCTGCTTCACCTGGAGATGGCCGGAGGCAGGTGAGGGGACCTCCAGCCGCCATGCTGGGTGATCAGATCCCAGCGGCAGCGCTGCGGGCGATCCGATCATCCATATTAAGTGCTGCACTGCCGCAGATACAGATCACGGCATCTGAGGGGTTAATGGCACACATCAGCGTGATTGCTGATGTGCGCCATTACTGGAGGGTCCCTGGCTGCTGATAGCAACCGGGACCGGCCACGCATGACACGAGCATAACTCTGGTGCTCGCGGTCATGTATAGGATGTAAATGTATGTTCTGGTGTATTAAGTACCAGGGCACCAGGACGTACATTTATGTCCTATGTCGTCAAGGGGTTAAATGATATGGACATCTTTGAATAGCTTTTTTTTAAATCTTGATTTGTACTTATCATGGGGAAAACACATTCTTCATAGACCTTAAGTAAAGATTGCGCTTTCTTGTTTGCTTGTACAGTTGTTACGCAGAGCGCTCCGGGTCCCTGCTCCTCCCCGGAGCGCTCGTGGCGTTCCTCTCTCTCCCGCTGACCGGGAGCGCTGCACTGACATTGCCGGCGGGGATGCGATTCGCATAGCGGGACGCGCCCGCTCGCGAATCGCATCCCAAGTCACTTACCTGTCCCGGCCTCCGGCTATCATGTCCTGGCGTGTGAGGCTCCGCTCCTTAGGGCGCGCGCGCGCCAGCTCTCTAAGATTTAAAGGGCCAGTGCACCAATGATTGGTGCCTGGCCTAATTAGCCTAATTAGCTTCCACCTGCTCCCTGGCTATAATACCTCACTTCCCCTGCACTCCCTTGCTGGATCTTGTTGCCTTGTGCCAGTGAAAGCATTTAGTGTTGTCCAAAGCCTGTGTTTCCAGATCTTCTGCTATCCATATTGACTACGAACCTAGCCGCCTGCCCCGACCTTCTGCTACGTCTGACCTTGCCTCTGCCTAGTCCTTCTGTCCCACGCCTTCTCAGCAGTCAGCGAGGTTGAGCCGTTGCCGGTGGATACGACCTGGTTGCTACCGCCGCAGCAAGACCATCCCGCTTTGCGGCGGGCTCTGCTGAATACCAGTAGCATCTTAGAACCGGTCCACCGACACTGTCCACGCCAATCCTTCGCTGACACATAGGATCCACATCCAGCTAGCCGAATCGTGACAGTAGATCCTGCCATGGATCCCGCTGAGGTGCCGCTGCCGAGTCTCGCTGACCTCACCACGGTGGTCGCTCAGCAATCGCAGCAAATTGCCCAACAAGGACAGCAGCTGTCGCAGTTGACCGCCACGTTACAGCAACTTCTGCCACTGCTACAGCAGCAACCATCTCCTCCGCCAGCTCCTGCACCTCCTCCGCAGCGAGTGGCCGCTCCCAGCCTCCGCTTGTTCCTGCCGGACAAATTTGATGGGGACTCTAGACTCTGCCGAGGCTTTCTGTCGCAATGTTCCCTACATATGGAGATGTTGTCGGACCAATTTCCTACAGAACGGTCTAAGGTGGTGTTCGTAGTGAGTCTTCTTTCTGGAAAGGCTTTGTCTTGGGCCACACCGCTCTGGGACCGCAATGACCCTGCCACAGCTATAGTCCAGTCCTTCTTCGCTGAAGTCCGGAGTGTCTTCGAGGAACCAGCCCGAGCTTCTTCTGCCGAGACTGCCCTGCTGAACCTGGTCCAGGGTAATTCTTCAGTAGGCGAGTACGCCATCCAATTTCGTACTCTCGCTTCCAAATTATCTTGGAATAACGAGGCTCTCTGCGCGACCTTTAAAAAAGGCCTATCCAGTAACATCAAGGATGTGCTGGCCGCACGAGAGATTCCTGCCAACCTGCAAGAACTTATCCATTTGGCCGCCCGCATTGACATGCGTTTTTCTGAGAGACACCAGGAGCTCCGCCAGGAAAAAGACCTTGATCTCTGGGCACCTCTCCCACAGTATCCTTTGCAATCTATGCCTGTGCCTCCCGCCGAGGAGGCTATGCAAGTGGATCGGTCTCGCCTGACCCATGAAGAGAGGACTCGCCGTAGGGAAAAAAATCTATGTCTGTACTGCGCTAGTACTGAACATTTCTTGGTGGATTGCCCTATTCGTCCTCCACGTCTAGGAAACGCACGCACGCACCCAGCTCACGTGGGTGTGGCGTCCCTTGGTATGAAGTCTGCTTCTCCATGTCTCACTGTGCCCGTGCGGATTTCTCTTTCTGCCAACTCCTCCCTCTCAGCTGTGGCCTGCTTGGACTCTGGTGCTTCTGGAAATTTTATTCTGGACTCTTTGGCGAATAAGTTCTGCATCCCGGTGACCCGTCTCGCCAAGCCGCTCTACATTTCTTCGGTCAACGGAGTGAAGTTGGACTGTACTATGCGTTACCGCACAGAACCCCTCTTAATGTGCATTGGACCCCATCACGAAAAGATCGAATTGTTCGTCCTTCCCAACTGTACCTCTGAAGTCCTCCTCGGTCTGCCATGGCTCCAGCATCATTCTCCCACCCTTGACTGGACCACCGGGGAGATCAAGAATTGGAGTTCTGCTTGCCTTAAGAAATTCCTCACCTCTGCTCCCAGTCCCGTCTGTCGGGCCTCAGTGTCTCCTCCTGTGCCTGGTCTCCCCAAGGCCTATTGGGACTGTGCCGTGCCTCCTCATAGCCCCAGTCCTGGTGACACCCTGCCCCGTGCCAAGCTTCACCCTCTGCCCTCCCTCCCCATTCCCACTCCTGCTGTACTGCCTGCCTTTGTGGAAACCCTACAATCCCAGTGTCCTCGTCCCATGTGAAGCAATTGTCGGACAAAAAAAGGGGGAGACCTAAGGGGGGGGGGGGTACTGTTACGCCGAGCGCTCCGGGTCCCTGCTCCTCCCCGGAGCGCTCGCGGCGTTCCTCTCTCTGTAGCGCCCCAGTCAGACCCGCTGACCGGGAGCGCTGCACTGACATTGCCGGCGGGGATGCGATTCGCATAGCGGGACGAGCGGTCACTTACCTGTCCCGGCCTCCGGCTGTCATGTCCTGGCGCGCGCGGCTCCGCTCCTTAGGGCGCGCGCGCACCAACTCTCTAAGATTTAAAGGGCCAGTGCACCAATGATTGGTGCCTGGCCCAATTAGCCTAATTAGCTTCCACCTGCTCCCTGGCTATAATACCTCACTTCCCCTGCACCCCCTTGCCGGATCTTGTTGCCTTGTGCCAGTGAAAGCGTTTAGTGTTGTCCAAAGCCTGTGTTTCCAGATCTTCTGCTATCCATATTGACTACGAACCTTTCCGCCTGCCCCGACCTTCTGCTACGTCTGACCTTGCCTCTGCCTAGTCCTTCTGTCCCACGCCTTCTCAGCAGTCAGCGAGGTTGAGCCGTTGCCGGTGGATACGACCTGGTTGCTACCGCCGCAGCAAGACCATCCCGCTTTGCGGCGGGCTCTGGTGAATACCAGTAGCATCTTAGAACCAGTCCACCGACACGGTCCACGCCAATCCCTCGCTGACACAGAGGATCCACATCCAGCTAGCCGAATCGTGACAACAGTCAATGTGCTTTGTTAGCTTTATTTTCTCTCTATATTTGTAAACTGCCTATATGATTCTCTTCTGTAGAAGTAATTTACAAATATGTAAGACTTTCTGACACCAGTTGATTTGAAATGTTTGCCATTTTTTTTTTTTGCCTCCAGAGTACCCCTTTAATGCACAATAATAATGATGATGATGTCTTGGGTCAATTTTGAATAATGGTCTGCTAAATTAAGTCATCTATGTATTGGAAGTGAAAGTTTTATATGGCTTTTCCAGGATCAGAAAAAATAAATAAAATCCAGCACCATTTATGTTCATAAACTGTTTCTGATATTGCTGCTTTGTCCCATTCACTTTCATCACAGAGCCATAGCTAACTGGTACCACTTTGGACTACTTTTTTTGTGTATGTTATTAACGTCCATGCTATCATATCTTTTCTGGTCTTTATTGCAAACAGAGCAGTGAAATATTTTTTATGTACAGCAAAGGTGCCACAGTCCCCTCCTCTTTTCCCAAAGGTATTGTGTCACATAGACAAGCAATGAAGGTTTTATAAGTAAAGGGGGATATAATGGATGCCTACGGGGACACAGGTAAATAGGTGTTACAACATTAAAATCTATTCTGGTAAATCTATTTACTTATAAATTATTAAGTGTATAATTTGCTTTTGCCTAATAAGAATATTTTTTATGAAAACTTTTTCCTATAATGTAAAGCTATACACAACATACAATTACTCATTTTGTAGAATATCACATTCTTTACATCACAGTCTACAAACAGAATAAAAATTGTTCTCTCTAGCAACTCTTTTGCCACCAGTAATGTATTAGCGATACTTTGTCCCTGTCATTTCTTGCCAATACTTGTACCATTGTGCATAATTTTTCTATTTTGAAAGTATCAGGGATGATTACAATTATTTCCTTATGATTTACTTTTTTGCAACAACAGAAATGTGAATGAGACACTTAAATGTGAAACATATAAACAAAACAGAAAATGCAAAGGCAACTGATATTAGAGACTTGTTTTCTTGGAGATTTTTGGGGTAGTGATTAATGTAGGAATGTGAGAAGTGTCAGGTAAATAAATAATTGTTACGCCTAGCGCTCCGGGTCCCCGCTCCTCCCCGGAGCGCTCACGGCGTCTCTCTCCCCGCAGCGCCCCGGTCGGTCCCGCTGACCGGGAGCGCTGCACTGTCATGGCCGTCGGGGATGCGATTCGCACAGCGGGACGCGCCCGCTCGCGAATCGCATCCCAGGTCACTTACCCGTCCCGGTCCCCTGCTGTCATGTGCTGGCGCGCGCGGCTCCGCTCTCTAGGGCGCGCGCGCGCCAGCTCTCTGAGACTTAAAGGGCCAGTGCACCAATGATTGGTGCCTGGCCCAATTAGCTTAATTGGCTCCCACCTGCTCCCAGACTATATCTGATCACTGCCCCTGCACTCCCCTGCCGGATCTTGTTGCCTTGTGCCAGTGAAAGCGTTTAGTGTGTCCAAAGCCTGTGTTACTTGAACCCTTGCTATCCATCTTGACTACGAACCTTGCCGCCTGCCCCCGACCTTCTGCTACGTCTGACCTTGCCTCTGCCTAGTCCTTCTGTCCCACGCCTTCTCAGCAGTCCACGAGGTAGAGCCGTTGCTAGTGGATACGACCTGGTTGCTAATGCCGCAGCAAGACCATCCCGCTTTGCGGCGGGCTCTGGTGAACACCAGTAGCCTCTTAGAACCGGTCCACTAGCACGGTCCACGCCAATCCCTCGCTGACACAGAGGATCCACTACCTGAAGCCGAATCGTGACAGTAGATCCGGCCATGGATCCCGCTGAGGTGCCGCTGCCAAGTCTCGCTGACCTTACCACGGTGGTCGCTCAGCAATCGCAGCAAATTGCCCAACAAGGACAGCAGCTGTCGCAGTTGACCGCCACGTTACAGCAACTTCTGCCTCTGCTACAGCAGCAACCATCTCCTCCGCCAGCTCCTGCACCTCCTCCGCAGCGAGTGGCCGCTCCTAGCCTCCGCTTGTCCCTGCCGGACAAATTTGATGGGGACTCTAAACTCTGCCGTGGATTTTTGTCTCAGTGTTCCCTGCATATGGAGATGTTGTCGGACTTGTTTCCTACAGAACGGTCTAAGGTGGCGTTCGTAGTAAGCCTTCTTTCAGGAAAGGCCTTGTCTTGGGCCACACCGCTCTGGGACCGCAATGATCCTGCCACAGCCACAGTCCAGTCCTTCTTCGCTGAAGTCCGGAGTGTCTTCGAGGAGCCAGCCCGAGCTTCTTCTGCCGAGACTGCCCTGTTGAACCTGGTCCAGGGTAATTCTTCAGTGGGCGAGTACGCCATCCAATTTCGTACTCTTGCTTCCGAGTTATCATGGAATAACGAGGCTCTCTGCGCGACCTTTAAAAAAGGCCTATCCAGTCGCATCAAGGATGTGCTGGCCGCACGAGAGATTCCTGCCAACCTGCAAGAACTCATCCATTTGGCTACCCGCATTGACATGCGTTTTTCTGAGCGACACCAAGAGCTCCGCCAGGAAAAAGACTTAGATCTCTGGGCACCTCTCCCACAGTATCCGTTGCAATCTACGCCTGGGCCTCCCGCCGAGGAGGCCATGCAAGTGGATCGGTCTCGCCTGACTCAGGAAGAGAGGAATCGCCGTAGGGAAGAAAATCTCTGTCTGTACTGTGCCAGTACCGAGCATTTCTTGGTGGATTGCCCTATCCGTCCTCCACGTCTGGGAAACGCACGCACGCACCCAGCTCACGTGGGTGTGGCGTCTCTTGGTTCTAAGTCTGCTTCTCCACGTCTCACGGTGCCCGTGCGGATTTCTCCTTCAGCCAACTCCTCCCTCTCAGCCGTGGCCTGCTTGGACTCTGGTGCCTCTGGGAATTTTATTTTGGAGTCGTTTGTGAATAAATTCCGCATCCCGGTGACCCGTCTCGTCAAGCCGCTCTACATTTCCGCGGTCAACGGAGTCAGATTGGATTGCACCGTGCGTTACCGCACAGAACCCCTCCTGATGTCTATTGGACCCCACCACGAAAGGATTGAGTTATTCGTCCTTCCCAACTGTACCTCTGAGGTCCTCCTCGGTCTGCCATGGCTCCGGCTTCATTCTCCCACCCTTGATTGGTCCACCAGGGAGATCAAGAACTGGGACTCTGCCTGCCATAGGAAGTGCCTCTCCCCCCTCCCAGTCCCGTCAGGCAAGCCTCAGTGCCTCCTCATGGCCCCCGTCCTGGTGTCACACTGCCCCGTGCCAGGCTTCGCCCTCTGCCCTCCCTCCCCATTCCCACTCCTGCTGTGCTGCCTGCCGTTGAGGAAACCCTCCATTCTTTCCCGGTGTCCTCATCCCAGGGGAGGCAGTTACCGGACAAAGAAAAGGGGAGACCTAAGGGGGGGGTACTGTTACGCCTAGCGCTCCGGGTCCCCGCTCCTCCCCGGAGCGCTCACGGCGTCTCTCTCCCCGCAGCGCCCCGGTCGGTCCCGCTGACCGGGAGCGCTGCACTGTCATGGCCGTCGGGGATGCGATTTGCACAGCGGGACGCGCCCGCTCGCGAATCGCATCCCAGGTCACTTACCCGTCCCGGTCCCCTGCTGTCATGTGCTGGCGCGCGCGGCTCCGCTCTCTAGGGCGCGCGCGCGCCAGCTCTCTGAGACTTAAAGGGCCAGTGCACCAATTATTGGTGCCTGGCCCAATTAGCTTAATTGGCTCCCACCTGCTCCCAGACTATATCTGATCACTGCCCCTGCACTCCCCTGCCGGATCTTGTTGCCTTGTGCCAGTGAAAGCGTTTAGTGTGTCCAAAGCCTGTGTTACCTGAACCCTTGCTATCCATCTTGACTACGAACCTTGCCGCCTGCCCCCGACCTTCTGCTACGTCTGACCTTGCCTCTGCCTAGTCCTTCTGTCCCACGCCTTCTCAGCAGTCAGCGAGGTAGAGCCGTTGCTAGTGGATACGACCTGGTTGCTACTGCCGCAGCAAGACCATCCCGCTTTGCGGCGGGCTCTGGTGAACACCAGTAGCCTCTTAGAACCGGTCCACTAGCACGGTCCACGCCAATCCCTCGCTGACACAGAGGATCCACTACCTGAAGCCGAATCGTGACAATCATCAGTAGCTGCGGTGCTTATCAAAACAACTTTCTTTTATTTTACTTCAAAAGCTAAGTGAATAAATAAATGTTCAACCAGTTATTATATGGAACTAAACACATCGGCCCAGATTTATCAAAGAATGTCTACGGTTGAGCTATTTTCCCACATTTATTTGGGTGGTGGGTTTGACTAGCGTGCATCTTATTTATTAAGAAGGTGCAGCAGGATGATGAACTTTGCGCAGCTCTGCTGTGGTGGGAAAAGCTCTACCACATACACTTTTTCTATATGCTTGTGAGGGAGGGAAGTAGAAGGGTCTAGAATTTGGAAGGTGTTTTTACTTACTTTCACAGAGCTGCCATGACATTTTTACTTGCATTTTACATTGCATGCTACAATCCAATTTGATTGTGGTGTCTAAGGGGTTAAAGCTTGGCATCACTGTGAACGGTGATGTCTGGCATTAGAGATGGGTCCAGGTCGCAGATAGCTGCCAGGACCACCCAGCTATGACCTGTGCTCAGCTCCTGAGCACATGTCATAGAAGGGGAGTGAGAAGCTGTTGGCCACAAGAGGTTAAAGGTTAAATTGTGGAAGGTAGAAGTGATTCTCATGCCTACTGGTAGGGGGTGTAGCTTTGCGCCTAAAAAAAGTACCTTTGCGCACAAAATAATGACTTTTGACAAAAGTCGCAAATGATAAATACGTGACCACTGCATGGTCAAAAAGAGAAAGTTCTACGGTTAGGCAAAAAGAGTGAAACTGTCTATATGAAAAGATGCATAAAAGTTGCTAAATATGCTGCCTGTGCCTGAACTGTGCCAAAACATAGACAAAAAAAAAAAATGCTCTAAAAGTAATGATAAATCTCCCCCATCCTCTCTACCATACAAAACCAGCAGGCTAAGAGCTCCTTTAGGCTAGGATTCCACTTGTTTTTTTGTGCTGCGTTTTTTGGGATTAAAACAACGCCTGAAAAAACGCCTGTGCAATGTCCTGCAAAATTAGTTGGGTACCAAAAAAAAAAAAAAAAAAAAAGGATTCAGCAGTAATGGAAAAAAATGTATTAAACAAAATGTATATATTTTATAACAAAATTTTTATGAATTTTTTATAAAGTGTGTGTGTTTCACTTTTTTTTCTCTATTTTTTTTTTTTACATTTTTAGGTAGTACTACTACTCCCAGCATGGAACACACTGTTCCATGATGGGAGTAGTAGTACCTGTACTATAGACATATCGCTCTGGGTGTCAGTCCTGATGCGATTGTCCATAATTTAGCAGAGATGCGGCTCTATACACCGCTCACATCTCTGCTCTGTACTCCAGCCAGTGATGTGAATAGAACATCACTCATTCATATTTTCCGCTCAGAGCTGTGATTGGCCGGATGGTTGCAGCGAATCACTGCTCTGAGGGAAATATGAGTGAGTGGCCGAAGTACAGAGCAGAGATGTGAGCGCTGTATAGAGCCGCTCCATCTCTGCAATAGACAGGACGATCGCAGCGGGTGTCAGTAGTGATACCCGCTGTGATCTTTCCTTAACTGCAGGTACTACTTCTCCCAACATGGTGTACACTCCGCTCCATGCTGGGAGCTGTAGTATCTGCATTAATAGACAGATCGCAGTGAGTGTAACTTCTGACACCCGCTGTGATCTGTCTATTAATGCAGGTACTACAGCTCCCAGCATGGAGCAGAGTGTACACCATGTTGGGAGAAGTAGTACCTGCAGTTAATGAAAGATCACAGTGGATGTCACTCCTGACACCCTCTTTGATCCTCCTGTATAATGTATAGATTTGGATAGGGGATAAGATGTCTAAGCACCGGAGTACCCCTTTAAGGAGTTAAAAATCTTAGGGGGAAATTTATCAAAGCCTGTCCAGAAGAAAAGATGCTGAGTTGCCCATAGCAACCAATCAGATTTCTTCTTTCATTTTTGAAAAGGCCTATGAAAAATGAAAGAAGCAATCTGATTAGTTGCTATGGGCAACTCAGCGACTTTTCCTCTGGACAGGTTTTGATAAATCTCCCCCTTAATCCTTCCAGTACTTATAAGCTGCTGTATGCTCCACAGAAAGTTCTTTTCTTTTTTAATTTACTTTCTTTACTGACCACAGTGCTCTCTGCTGACACTTCTGTCCATGTCAGGAGCTGTCCAGAGCAGGAGCAAATCCCTAAAGCAAACCTATCCTGCTCTGGTCAGTTCCTGACATGGGCAGAGGTGTCAGCACTGTGGTAAGACAGAAAAGAACTATACAACTTCCTCTGTAGTGTACAGCAGCTGATAAGTACTGGAAGGATTAAGATTTTTAAATAGAAGTAATCAACAAATCTGTTTAACTTTCTGGCACCAGTTAATAAAAAAAAAATAAAAAAATTCCACCAGAGTACCCCTTTAATCTTGCATTATCCGTCACACATCAATAAGGGTGGGTTCACATTACGTTTTCACTGTACGGGTGCCAGATCCGGTTGGGGGGAGTGAAAAACGGGTGCTTCTGTATCCCAGCCGGACCCGGTCCGTATCTAATTCATTTCAATGAGCCGACCGGAGTCAAACGGTAAGCATAACACTAGTCTGGTCCATGTGGATAATAGAAGAAATTATTTTGTTCCGGCACAATGCAAGAACTTTGGTAAGCAATTTTATGACAGTAGAAAGAAGAAAGATAGGCAATAAGATTCAGCAAACTGTGTGTTTTATTCTTCTTTAGCAAAACAACATTCACTGCTTTTCTCATAGATGGTGGTAAAGCACAATTTTCCAGAGAATATTGGAAAATCTAAAGATGATAGGGGACAAAAAGCTCACCATACATTTGTAAATTTCATAAGAGAGGAGGCCTTATTATTTACCATGGTGCTAGCTGTCATCTCCAGTTTGTTGAAAGTTAATGGACACTTCAAAAAAGTACAAGCCTCTGCAGAAAACTTGGGAAGATCAATAGATAGAAGAAACTGGGTCATTGCATCAGCACCTCTTCATCCCTAAGAGAAGTGATGTAGGATGCTCTCTCCTGTGCTTTGGAGTTTGCAGAGGGTATATGACTCACTGCCTCCCCTTCATAAAAAAAAACTTTTGTTTAAAAAACATTTGTTTCATATAAAGTGATACAAAATAAAGAGTCACAAAATACCACCAGAAAACAATATCATGCAGGTGTGAAGGTTTGGCAAAGTTGTACAGCATGGCATAGAAAAGCTGCAGAAAAAGTATCTTCTTGATATCGGCATACTTGGCCCTAAGGCATTGCACCTCAGTCAAGCTGTCAGGAAAATAGAGACATAACAAAGCCATTGAACTCCAGATCCACACAGTTCCATGTCTTATGAAGAACTGTGCCCTTGTTTTTATAATGCAAGATCTGGGCTAGAATGGATTGAGGTGGACAGTCCATTCAACCGCAAACAAAAGTGAGAACGAGTCTTTGTCGAACTTTTGTAAGATCCTAGACTTAATAAAGCCCGTAGGGTCAAAGCCTTCCATTTTTTTCAGGAACCCCACAGTGCATATATTTTTGGTGCTGGAATTGGTCAACAGCCTTGAGCCACAATGCATTCTCCAATCCTCCGGATCTGACACCCCTTGCTCCACAGCAGCAGTGCAAGCAGAGGTTATGAAAATTGTGACGGATGGGAAATATCCTGCTGGATGGAGCCCACTTGTGAGGAAAGTCAACAAAACATCCTTCAGGAAAGGTTTTTCCCTGTTCTTATCCCCCCCTGAGACAGGACTGTTCTCACAGCAGCAGCAGATAAAGAAAGTTCTATATTATAAGGTTCAGAATACTGGACGGAATCAGTAATGGCAGATAAGGCAGCCCCTTTAGATTCCACCTCAGCCTCAAGCATCTTCTTGGAGCTGGCTCAGGCTATGTTCACACGATGGAATTTCTGTGCGGAATTCTCACATTGAAGTTCTGCATGGAGATTCGGCTGGAGCAAAGTCTCATTGATTTCAATGGGATTCTGCTGTGCTGTTCACATAGCAGAATTTCCACAATGGAAACATCTGGCGAGGAAATTCAAATTCCGGTGTATCCAGAAAGAATATTCTAAATGTCGACTCTGCATGAAAATTCATTGCCGCCTGAGATGGTGCATTTCTGAGCGGTCCTTGTGCTGATGCTCCACTGTCAGGGAAATGTCTGTATGACGATCCCACCATGTGAACATAGCCTCACAGAGAGTAAAGGGGTTTCCTGGGTAGAAAAATAGTTGCAGATGGTGTGGCAATCAGAAAAAATAGCTGAAGTATCAGCAGGATAGAAGAGTCGTGTAACTATTTCTTTGCTTAATCATGCCCAAAAGTGGCGACCAGCATCATAAGAGTAGCACTGGATAGGCATAGGCAACAGGTGATTACTTGTGTTTTTATTTTATTTTTTCTACCGTGAAAATATTTATCTGGATAACCAAAATGTTTACTTCTCCCAGGCACAAATTCATGCACATACAGTGGTCCCTCAACATACGATGGTAATCCGTTCCAAACGGACCATCGTTTGTTGAAACCATCGCATGTTGAGGGATCCGTGCAATGTAAAGTATAGGACAGTGGTCTACAACCTGCGGACCTCCAGATGTTGCAAAACTACAACACCCAGCATGCCCGGACAGACGTTGGCTGTCCGGGCATGCTGGGTGTTGTAGTTTTGCAACATCTGGAGGTCCGCAGGTTGAAGACCACTGTAAGAGGAAGTTGTACTCACCTGTCCCTGCCGCTCCAGACCGTCACCGCTCGTCACCGCTGCCCGGGATGTCGCCGCCCATCGCTGTCGCCGCGTCCCCAGGGTGTCCCCGCCGCTCCGGCAAAGCCTCTGCTTCCCCGGCATCTGCGCTCTCTGTTGCCGCCCATCAAGTCGCTACGCACACCGCTCCAATTGGATGATGGGACGGTGTGCAAAGTGACGTGATGGCAACGATGGAGAGCGCCGATGATGCAGAGGATCCCGAAGAGGAAGGTCCGAAGCCCCGAGGACAGGTACGAGACCATCACCGGAGCACATGGGGCACCGTTAACGGCTATCCGCCGGCAGCTGAAGCAGTCAGCACTGCCGGATAGCCGTTTATGCGATGGCCCGACATAAAAAAGCATCGTATGTTGATGCTGCCTTCAACATGCGATGGCCTCTGAGAGGCCATCGCATGTTGAAATTATTGTATGTTGGGGCCATCGTAGGTCGAGGGGGTCACTGTACTTACATACACATGTTGGAAACACCCCTACAGAGAAACACATACTCACATACTCAGATAAATTCGCACTTCTCAAATTTGCATAATGCCAATAATTTTTTGGATTGAAAAACTTGAAAGGATACTCTACAGGTTCCACGAAAATAGCTGTAAATTGTTGAGATAAAAGTTACGAAATGACTGTTTATTTTGTGCAATCACATGTCATTTTCATTTTGTTTATGATTGATTTAAAGTTAAAAAGACCAGATTTCCCGTGTGACATTGAATACTTTTCTATTAAATGTACTGGAATGTTTTTCTTTATATTATATACTAATCTAAAACTGTAGTAAATACAAAGCCTGATTTATCAAACTAAATATCAAATTACATGCGATGGGAAGTTTTCCATGAATGTACTTCTTTCTTAAAGCTCTGAAATATTTCCCCCATGAACAAACAATTCTCATATTGTCCAAAGTTCAAATCTTGGTTGACTAAACCTACTTGCCAAATGCTTCAATTACTTCTCTTTCTGGAATATCTTCATCAAAGCAGACTCATGGGAAGGAAGAAAAACTTTCAAGTCCCCTGGTTAAATCTCTTGTTGAATTTTGTTCCAACATGATCAAGAACGCTGCAAAACATTTTCCTCTCGATGTAGCCTCTTGAGAATGGAACATATGTTCTGTCACAGCTCTGTCATCAAGTCATCTCGACACTTTCTTGTCTGGTGACAACATTGCTTTCTTTTTGATAACAAGATTTTACCATCCCTGTCCCGCTCAAGGTAAGTACTGCTGAAGTTTTTCATCTGTTCCACTAAATTGTGCCCATACTTTATACATATTGTCAATTGCTTCAATTGCACAGCTTTTTTTTTCTTTTTTCTTTTTTTTTTTTTCTTGCTGAAAGCGACAGGCTTTAGGGAATTTACTAAGTTTAGACAGTAACTCCTAAAACTTTTAAATGATAAAACATGTTATTGTGTTAGTTACACTCAAGCAGCTAGGTATGTGGAAATATTTGAGAACAACCACTAAACCTGGATGCCTTTATGCTATGACATTCAAGACTTAAGAATATACAATGCGTGGCCTTGATATTTATGGTGTGATGCCACTAAAAATTCACACGTGTTACCATGAATATATGCGTATCTTAAAACATCATATGAACTGATTTTATATTTAAAGAAATAATGTTCATTAATATTATATTAGGGTAACAATTTCTCTTTCTAGGCAAATATCAGGCAAATTGTGGTGGAATTTGTCCACTTTATCTCTCAAGGAGACATAAATCTCACTAATTATAGGGAGGAATATTTAAAATCCAACACACACACACACACACATATATATATATATGTTATATGTTGAGCTGCAGCCGGTCATGCTGGCCGCGGCACACTCTCAGCCCGTCTCCCTGTCCTGTTTCAGGGATGGGCAGCACCGCGGCTCGCATGTCAGGCTGCGGGTGCACTGTTTCCCCTGGCATTTACTTACCTCTCAGCGCTCCTCTGCTTCCTCTGACCTCCTGGCTCCTCTGCTTCCTCTGACAGCCGGCATGCGCATAGCCATCTCCTAGGGTGCACGCATGCCGGCTGTCTAACATTTAAATGGACAGTGCACCAGAAATTGGTCCTTGCCAGATGCTGACCCTATATAGTGTCTGCACTTCCTCTTGACCTCTGATGGATCTTTGTGCCTTGTAGCCATTGAGAAAGCGTTCCTTGCTGTGTCCAGTCTATGCTGTGTACCAGTTCCATTTTTTCTACATTTCCTGACCACATACCTAGCTGCCTGCCCAGACCTTCCTACCAGACCCTGACTCTTAATTTCCTTATTAAATTGTATCAAGTCTCATCTCGGCCGCCACTGTGGGTTAGTTGTACCAGGGGTATCGACCTGGCAGTTTGCCTGCCGCAGCAAGTCCATTCCTCTTTGCGGCGGGCTCTGATAAAAACCACAAAATGTATTGTACTTACAGGAGCAGGGATTCCTGTTTATCCTCCTGTATTATCTTAAAGGGATTGTACAGCTAAAAAAATTTTTGGGTGTATATATATATATATATATATATATATATATATATCATAATACCTGTACTTATATCACTCGCTCCCCTGCAGCCTTCTTTATCGTGGTGCCTGGTGTCTGCCATGCTACACATCCCGATGCTGCAGACAACATCTCATATTGTCTCCATAAGGTTAGAAAAGATAACCCAGGTTAGACAATTGATAAAATATTTTTCCAACTATATTATATATGTATTCTTATTTCCTTGTGTGTTTAATTATATAGGAAAGATCATCTACCCATCCATCCAAGTAGGAGATTTCATGAACAAATTTTACCCATTGCTTTTAGTAGGGGTTGATTGGGGTTGAAGGGAATCTGTCATTTACGTCACCTGCACTATTCTGCTGGTACAGGCGTATAATGTGGACAACACTGATTACAATGGTCTTTAGCGGGTTTTAATCTGTGCCTTCATTCCTCCACTGTGCCTGAAAATGTAAATATGCAAATAAGGTGGCTTGGTGCACTTGGGAGAGTTCCGTAGCCCAGTGTGACATCCGGCCCACATAGTCCATGTTAATGCTTTCTTCATGCATATTTACAGTGACAATCGCACATGCGCCACATTGTTTCATTTGTTTCATTGATCAAGAGGGAAACAGGATAAAAGTGTGATGTAATATATGCCATCAGAACTTAAAAAAAGCATCTGAGTAAGGCGAAATGGTTGTTGGCTGCTTGTGTGCTGCTTAGTATGTAGCACAACTGCCAATAAACTGTGTTCCACATCATCTCTTTTGTTGCATACAGTACTATGTGCATCGTTGCTCACCTCTCTCACCCAGCCTGGCAAATGTGTTGTGCTAATAGCCTATCAATTCAAACTGAGACAGGAAGTATGGGGAAAATTAAACAATATTTATTAACACTTTCAAATTACAATAAAAACACATTAAAAATGAGCATCAACAAGCAGACTACAAAGGCATCTCCAAGTGGACAAAAAGGTGGGTACTAGAGATGAGCGAATCGATACTGATGAACCCAAATTTGTTTCAAATTTCAGGAAATATTCGATTTGCAACGAATGCGAATATTGCCGCTATTCTATCGCGCGAATCACTTCATTAAACTCCATTTTCTGCGGTGCAGGCTCCAGGGCATCTAAAGGGCAGATCCACATGTCAGTACATGGGGCAAGGAACACTGGGAACGCGGAAAGGGAAGTAGGCGGGATGACCCTAAATCATATGCAGGATGCAGCCTATCAGCAGCCAGTCACCCCTGTGATGTCACAGCCCTATATAATAGGCAGCCATAATTCCGGCTCCTCATTCATTACAATACACTTCAGAAGGATCATAGGACACAGAGCCTGTGTGTGTGTGTTACAGCAGAGAAAAGCGCAGTCCAGCAGTGTTTAACATTCTCCTAGTCACATCAGCATTCTCGTGGAAGGAGAGCATTGGTTTTTTTTCACTGAAAAGGATTTTTACTGCAGCTGCAGGCATTAACCTCCCAGTCACTTTTTACAGCATTGAATTACAGAGAGGGGCAGAAAGCTGTATGTTGCCTCATACATTTCAACAAGCTGCCTCAACTTCATAAACCTTAGCAGAGGAGGCAGGAATAATCTTTCAGTGCAATTCAGTGTCTTTGTTGGACAAAAAATCATCTACTGGTTATACTAGTCTGTAGACTGTATAATACCCAGCAGTCCATTCCTAATAGTCTTTGACAGAGTGCAATTTTATGTTTAGTACACAGCTTTTTTTGGCTGCAGCACTGTTGTGTACTGCTGGTGTTTTACAAAAATATGTTTTTTTTTAAGGTTACTGTAGCGCATTTTTCTGCCCTCATCAGTGAAAGGACAGACAAAAGTAATCACTGGCTGGTGTTTTACAAAAATACAGAGTTTTTAGGCGTACTGTAGCACATTTTTGTACCTACTTATCTAAACAACTGGCTACCTAACTAACTGGCTAGTTACCTACCTTCATACCTGACTACTTGGCTACCTACGTGCCCATTTATAGTGAGTGAATCACCAAGGGGGCATTTTTTACAGAATGAAGGCCTATAGATGGGGAGATTGTGTAGAGAAGGCATTGAAAAAATGCAGAGTCTAACATGTTTGTCCTGCAGATGCCAAAGAGATTAAGTTTTGGCTGGAAGAAGCCAAAATAGAGAAGAAAAGGAATAGAGAAGAATAAAGAAGAAAAGGAAAGAGGAGGCCGCTGATCAGAAAATACATCATCTGTGAGTCCCTAGATGTGCGTATTTCCCACGTGAGTATTTTCTGCTGCAGATTTGCTTTAGTAGATTTTGCTGCCCACTGATTTTAAGCCAGTGATGTCCAAACTGTGGCCCTCCAGATGTTGCAAAACTACAAATCCCAGCATGCCCATACAGCAAATGGCTTTCTAGGCATGCTGGAGGCATGCTGGGAGTTGTAGTTTTGCAATATCTGGAGGGCCACAGTTTGAACATCACTTCTTTAAGCGGTAGCAAAATCTGCTACAGCAAACCTCCAGCAGAAAATATGCAGGTGTGAAGCTCCAAGGTTTCGGTGTTCATATCAAGGCTGAAGATTTATTGCACCATATAACATAAAGTGCTTTGTTTTATGGTGCAATAAGTCTTCAGCCCTGATTTGAACACTGAAATCTTGGAGTTGTGCTGTTACTTTCTTAGTCTTTCTGTACTACGTACAGCTGGTATCTATCTCTATATGGTCCTGTATATAATCACTTAGATAGTATACAGATCCTGTGTACAGCTGGTATATACCACTATATGGTCCTGTATATAATCACTTACATGGTATACAGAGCCCTTGTACAGCTGGTATCTACCTCTATATGGTCCTGTATATAATCACTTACATGGCATACAGATCCTGTATACAGCTGTTATATACCACTATATGGTCCTGTATATAATCACTTACATGGTATACAGATCCTGTATACAGCTGTTATATACCACTATATGGTCCTGTATATAATCACTTACATGGTATACAGATCCTGTGTACAGCTGGTATTTACCTCTGTATGGTGAATGTATTTGGGAATATGGTCTTTTGTATAGTTTATTTTATTCAGTAACAAATATAGCGTTATTAGTAAGTGGTTATGGTGGTGGTCATTGTATGGCGGTATTATTTGTTCCCACTGGTAACACACAAAACTAGCAGTGTGCACGTGTTTAATTTTGTTGGGAGATGCTGACCATTTTTGTTTTTTGGTTCTGGTATTATTGGTGATATTGGTCTTAATAGTATGATGGTCACTAACAGTATGACGGTAATATGCATGTTGATAATATTTCTCCTTGTATACTGTGCACGATTGGGTGTGAATGAGGGCATGGTTAGGGGCGTGACTGGGGTGTGGTTATGGGTGTGGCTTGGGCTATGGGCTCTAGCCTCTGGTCTTTTGCAGACCTAGCAACGTCGCTGGCTGAAACAGCTGTCTATGGATGGGTACTCTGATTTTGGTTTGGCTGATAATCTATATTCACGTTTCAAGGTTCTGTTAGGTCTATTGAATATTGATTTACAAGGAAGCTACCTCCAATAGGTGACACTATAGAGTAAGCTCTTTTTTTCTGGAGCAATTTTGCATACTTTTTTCCAGAGAAGATTGTTTGGCCTACAAGACTCCCTGCCAGCCTGACAGTTTCACCAGGAAGCACATTATCCCCTAGATCCAAACTTGTTTAGTAACACGTTATATGCTGTACTATATGATTACTTGGGGGTCTAATATTTGGTTCACTGTTATATCATGATCAAATATTGGGAGGCATCAACTGGTGCCAGAAAGTTAAACAGATTTTTAAATTATTTCTATAAAAAAATCTAAATCCTTCAGGTACTTATTAGCTGCTGAAAACTACAGAGGAAATTCTTTTCTTTTTGGAACACAAAGCTCTCAGCTGACATGACAAGCACAGTGCTCTCTGCTGACATCTGTCTATTTTAAGAACTGTCCAGAGTAGGTGAAAATCCCAAAAGCAAACATATGCTGCTCTGGACAGTTCCTAAAATGGACAGAGATGTCAGCAGAGAGCACTGTGGACATGATGTTAGCAGAGAGCTCTGTGTTCCAAAAAGAAAATAATTTCCTCTGTATTATTCAGCAGCTAGTAAGTACTGGAAGGATTAATATTTTTTTAATAGAAGTAATTTACAAATCTGTTTAACTTTCTAGCACCAGTTGATTAAAAAAAAAGTTTCCTACCGGAGTACCACTTTAACTATTTTTCATAGCACCTTTATATGTTTATTAAGATCTTAACACATAACTTTGCATCACAATTATTGGCAGATTATATTGTTTGGAAACCGTACTCAGTACATTAAGTTTCCAAAGTCTCCAGACTATCACAGCAGACACCAAGCTCCGGCTGTCAATTATGTTATTCTATTTAATGTACGTAGCAGCTCAGATGTTTTTCTTAACAAGCAGTTAGGTTTATGTTTGTTTTCATTGCTACTCTAGTGTGTACCTTTGTTTTCAGATGCAGATTTTCCTAACATCTGTTTCAATCGGTACTGCATCCACATCAATTTTATGTGCCTCCATTGCTACAAATAAATAGATTTATTGTTGACCTTTGAAAAGAAATTGAATCTTTTTGGTGTTAATAGCATTTCTGTAATTGCCATCAGTTATTGCTGAACATCAGTTATTGCTGCCCTTATGTGAGTAATATGTACCACGTTATGACGGGCTGATTTGCCATTTGTTGGTTGAAGCCGACATAATAAAAATCGATACATTTTTGTTAACACCATATTGACTAATACATTGTAAATGCTCTAAAAGAGCATTTTACATATGCAAAGAGCATGTAACATATGCAAATTTCTAAGATTAACTTGAACCAGAAAGACGAGAAGAGAACAGCATAAAAAAGGATGGAAAGAACTCATGATCTGAATCATACAGCATCTCACATAAGTGAGTACACACCTCATATTTTTGTAAATATTTTATTATATAATTTCATGTGACAAAACAAAAGTGAGTACACCCCTAAATGGAAATGTCTATATTGGGCCCAAACTGTCAATATTTTTTGTGGCCACCATTATTTTCCAGCACTACCTTAATCCTCTTGGGCATTGAGTTCACCAGAGCTTCAAAGGTTGTCACTCGAGTCCTCTTCCCTTCTCCATGATGACATCACAGAGAGACCTTGACATAAATTCATGACATAAATGTACGTCATGATGCGCAAAGTGTTCTCTAGGGGTCAATTATTTGAAAGTAGAAAAAAACAATCTATATAAATATAAAAAAAAATAACAAAGTATATAATGCGATACTGCTTTAATCAAACAAACCCTTTCAGTAAAAATAACAGGCCAGTTTTACTGTAAAGCACACTACATAAAAATGAAACCTCACAAAATTTGGTTTTGTGGTGTATTTTATGCTAAAATAAAAGGTGTCTTTACAAAGTACAATTGTTCTACCAAAATACAAGCCTTCATATATCTGTATAGATATAAAAATGAAAAAAAGGAAAGACTCTTAGAAGACTTGGAGGAAATAATTAAAAGGCTAAAGTTGGCCTGGTCATTAATTGGTAAAAAAAAAAAAAAACTTATATTTATAATTATGCCAGATTGTCCAATTACTTGTAATTGCAATTGTCTTAACTTTAATTATATTTTCACAGCTTAGATCCATCCCGTGCCTTTATTTAAAGTGTACCTGTCAGTTATAAGAAAAAAGCTTTGACATGTGTCAAAGAGACATTTGTCAAAGAGATGTGTCAAAGAGACATGACTTTGACATCAGTCTTATTGTGAGTGCTCAGACCTGACCGAGTGCTAAAAGAAGTGTAGAGATAAACCCACTGCTGAGGGCCTTTATCCCCACTCTCTGCGTCAGTGATCGAGAAAATCCTGTAGACTTAGGCTAGGTTTCCACTTGGTTTTTTTTTCACCCCTAAAAAAAACACCAGAAAAACGCCAGAAAAACTGCCACAGCTTTTTTCTGCATTTTGGCATTTTTTCTGGTGTTTTTCCTGGTGTGTGAAAACTGTGTGGATTCTGAACGCCCGGTCCACAGAGTGTAAGGAGCTGAGGAATGATGTATAGCATTACTACTCACCTCCCCCGGCTGTATAGTATACAGGGGGGCATAGTGTACCCGTGTATACTATACAGAAGCCGGGAATCCTGTCACCAGACTCACAGGACTCCCTGCTCCAATAGCCCCTTTGGGCTGTATACAGTATATACAGCTATCTATAGATAGCTGTATATAGTGTATACAGAAGGCATCCACTTACCTCCCTTGCTCCTGTCCCCTCGGGTTTGTGTAGCTCCGCCCCTAGTGATGATGTAATTAGGAGGCGGAGCTACAGATGTGAGCCAGGCTGGTAAGTGTGAACCGCTGTTCACATTGTCCATTTTGTATAATGTGAACAGACCCTTCTGGCAGTGTCCTCCCAGACAGGGAGACTCCAGCTGTTTCTAAACTACAACTCCCAGCATGCCCAGACAGCAAAAAACTGTCTGAGCATGATGAGAGTTGTAGTTTTGCAACAATTTGAGGCTCCCTGTTTGGGAAGACATTGCATTATGGGGGCTCTCCCCAGCAGACAGTGCCAAAAATGTACTAACCAATATTTTGTGTTTCCTTCTCGTTTCAGATCTGTGTATGCAAAGGATTATGGCGGATTCGGAGGACTACTGCGGATAAACTGGATTTTTTTTCCTTTTAATAAAATGGTTTACGAGGGCTGTTGCGGCTTGGTTGGTATCTGGCTGAGAATGAAAAGATGGGGAACCCTATGCATTTATTTATAAAGAAAATAACCGCATTTGGTTTTCCCGTCTTTTTATTCTCAGCCAGATACCAACCAAGCAGCAACAGCCTGACGTTACCAGCATTTTTGATGCTCCAGGCCTGTTGGTACCTGATCTTCCCGGCACCCCCGTGGCGGTGGGTACTGGGGTAATAATTGGGTGTCAGCGCTAGCTGTTTTTGGGGCTAACGCTAAGCCCGGCTTAGTAATGGATTCCGTCTATTAGACAGCTTCCACTATTAAGCCTGAAAATTTAATTTTAAAAAAAGACGACACATTGGAAAAATTGTTTTATTTAAAAAATCACTCCCCCACAGCCCTCCAGTTAAAAAAAAATCCAGTTTATCCGCAGTAGTCCTCCGACTCCTTAATCCTCTGCATACACAGATCTGAAATAAGAAGAAAAAATAAAAACACAAAATATTGGTTAGTACATTTTTGGTGCTGTCCGCTGGGGAGAGCGCCCATATTGCAATTTGTTCCCAAACAGGGAGCCTCCAATTGTTGCAAAACTACAACTCCCGGCATGCTGGAGTCTACCTATCTGGGGAGACACTGCCAGAAGGGTCTGTTCACATAATACAAAACAGACAATGTGAACAGAGCCTCACACAGCCTCAGCCGGGACTGGAGGGAAGTAAGCGGACTTCTTCTTCTCAATAGAAAGAAGGAAATTGGCACTGATACCTTAGTGAGGGTACGTTCACACGAGCGGATTTACAGTGTATTTTACACTGCGGATCCGCTGGTGAAGAACCGCTCCATTCTGTCTTTACATGTGCCTGCTCGTAGCGGCAATACGCCGCGACAAGCAGACACCCTGCAGCGATGTGAACGGCGTACTCGCAGAGAGCTCCCGCGATGTGCGAGTATACTGCGCCTTGCACACCGCAGTGTGTCTGCTCATAGTGGTGTATTGACGCTATGAGCAGGCACATGTAAAGACAGCGAAATACGCTGCGAAAATCCACTCGTGTGAACATACCCACAGGCAGCTCCCAGAGATGGACAACAGAAAGGCACTGCAGGTAACCAGGTAACTCCAGCCGTGGCGGTGCTAGGACTATACGATAATAGATATCAACACTAGTACAACTAAGAACTGGACAGGCATCCTGCACTCACCGCATAGGTACTGGTCACTCAGCTCCCATCTCAGGCTGCTCCTCCGGATCGGCTGACAAGGTAGCGAGGGGCGCCCCATGCTACCTTGTCAGCCAATCCGGAGGAGCAGACCGAGATGGGAGCCAAATGACCAGTACCTATGCGGTGAGTGCAGGACACCTGTCCAGTTCTTAGTTGTACTAGTGTTGGACTTTGTCTTCTGTATACACTACATACAGCTATCTATAGATAGATGTATATAGTGTATACTGCCTAAAGGGTTAACCTATACTGTCGGGCAGTGTAAGTTAACTCTTTCCTTGCTGGGCTGGCGCATAGTGTACAGCTCAGCAAGGGGTTAAGTGAGCCAGCAATGTGTATACTGTATACACATTGCATGCTCACTATATATCTACTGCTCAGCATCAGCTGTTCTCCCGACTCTGTAGCTGTGGGCAAAACTGAGTCCCGAAATTCACATCAGGAGGATCGCAACAGGTGTCAGGAGTGAAATCCACTGTGATCTGTCCCTTACTGCAGGTACTACTCCTCCCAACATGGAGCACATTCTGCTCCATGCTGGGAGCAGGAGTACCTGCATTAATAGACAGATCGCAGCAAGAGTCACTCCTGACACCCGCTGTGATCCTCCTGTATAATGTTTACATGCGGCCGGTCGCTCTTCTATTGTCCCCTGCATTGACGTATATATACACCTATTTATATTTCCGACAGAGAGTTGTGATTGGCTGGAACCATCTGGCCAATCACAGCACTCTGCGGGAAATATGAATAGGTGTATATATTAGGGGTGTGAGAATAAATCGATTCACTCGATTATCGCGATTTTTTATTTGGCGATACGGTATTGATTCAAAAATATTTTGAATCGATACCGTATCGCCAATCAGGTATGTGGAATTTGTATCTCCCGACGCCCGAAACATGCGCCGGGCAGTTGAATTTTTCCGGCTCCTGCAAGCTGGGCCGGACCTGAAAAGCGCGGTGGTGCTCTGCAGTATGTATAGAGCGGGCTCCTTACTCCTGAACACTCCGTACTCTGCAGCCCCCAGCTGTTTTTTTTAGTAGCCTGGGGCCGCCGCTAATAGCCAGCAAGCTGGCTATTAACCCTTTAGATCGCCGCTGTCAAAGCTGACAGAGGCGTCTAAAGGGATCTGTGAATGCTCCCTGTTGGGCTAGTGGGGTTGATTGCCCCCCTGCAGCGTGATCGTGGGCGGGCAATCCACTGTGAAGGTAGTGGGAGGGGCTTACCTCTACTTCCTGCTCTCCGTGGCTCTGTCATTGATAGAGCCTGACTTGACTAGGCTCTATCAATGGATCACAGAGCAATGGAGCTCAATAGAACTCTATTCATCTGTCTGAGGAATCTACCGTAATGATTCCTAAAAGTCTATTAAAGTGTATAAAAAAAATTAAAAAATGTTTTAATAAAAGTGTAAAAGACATTGTTTTTGAGACAGAATCGGGATATATCGCGATGTATCATCACCTAGACTGTATCGCGATATATCGGGATATATCGACTCGCCACACTGGTATCGCGATTCGAATCGTATCGCCAAATTCTTGGTGATTCTCACCCCTAGTATATATACAGCAGTGCAAGAGACCATAGAAGAGCAGCCGCCTGCATTTCCAAATGATACAGAAGGATCGCAACGGACCCAGGGCGATCTGTCAATTAGTACAGGTACTACCTAAAAAATGGGAAAAAAAAGTGAAACACACACACTACATTTTTTTGATTGTCGGCTACATTTTGTGTCCTACCCACCCCCATAAATTGACCCCTGTTTAAAAATCAATAAAAATTTTGTTCTAAAAAAATTAATTTAATTAAATACAATTATTGACATCACTACTGTATTTTTTATTTTTTTTTTTTAAATGGTACCCTACGGAATTTTAATTAAAAATGTATCTCCATCCCTTTTTTGCATCGCTAAAGTCCAAAAAAGAATAAAAATCGCCTGCAAAAACGCCAAAGTTAAAACCCACATGGGGTTTTTCTTGGTGTTTTTTCACGCCCCTAGACTTCTATGGAAGAAAAAAGCCAAGATTTTCCCGAAAAAACGCCAAAGTCTCAACAAGAGGTCATTTTTTTAAAACTGCCAAGGAGCCCATAGACGCCAAAAGGATAAAAAAAAAAAAACGCCAAACTGAAAAAAGACAAGTGGATATGGCATTTTGCAGTTAACTATTGACTTGCAGCTTACATCTGGCGGCAGCGTTTTTTCACCAACAAAATGCCATGCAGCAGAATGGGCTTTTTTATTGGTGTTTTTGCCCCCCCCCCCCCAAAAAAAAAGTGGAAACCTAGCCTCATAGTGTAAATATGTCTCTTCACATGGCACAGAACCTGGAGAAAATGCACTGTTCTCCGGTCTTGTTTTAGTGATCGGTTGGGGTCTTAACACTAAGACCCTGACTGATCAAAACTTTTGACATGTCCCTAAAACATGTGAAAAGATTTTTAATTTGACACTGCCTATATAAATTTAGTTAAGACCTGCATGATAGAAATCAAGGGCATTGTTAAGATCTAATAAGACCTAGGGCACAAGTCCCAAAGCATATTTTGCCTGTCCTCCCCCCCCAAAAAAAAGAAAAAAAAAAGATATGTTAACCCTGCCATCAAATAGTTTGAACAGTATATACAACAACATATCTCTGAAAAATATAGTCCTGAACTTATTGACCATAAATTACAAGGGCCAAATAATTCCCCTACACATGACAATAAACAGAACATTATAAAGGAGCTTTACTGCATGTAGAAGTGATTAAAGTGACTCACAGGTGACGTCTGATCTGAGTTGTTTCTCTTCTCCATCTGAGAAGACAATTTCCTACAACTGCGACCCATCTTAGAGTACAGTGCCCCCATTAGACACTTTTCATCAATTATAAAACCCCTTAAGGACCATTTCGGCCTAAGGACTCAGCAAATTTTATTTTTACGTTTTCTTTTTTACCTCCTCGCCTTCTAAAAATCATAACTCTATTATATTTTCATCCACAGACAAGTATGAGAGCTTGTTTTGTGCACGACCAGCTGTTCTTTTTTAATGACATCACTTATTTTAACATAAAATGTATGGTGCACCTAAAAAAATACTATTTGTGTGTTGAAATTGAAAAGAAAACCACAATTTTTCAAATTTTTTAGGAAACCATATAGTGTTTGAATGACACAGCGTGGAGGTGGCAGCAGCATGAGAAGACCATATAGTGGTCAAATGACACAGCATGGAGGTGGCGGCAGCCTGAGGAGACCATATAGTGGCTGAATGAAACAGTGTGGAGGTGGCAGAATCACGAGGAGACCATAGAGTGGCTGAATGACACAGTGTGGAGGTGGCAGAAGCATGAGGAGACCATATAGTGGCTGAATGACAGCATGGAGGTGGTGGCAGCATGAAGAGACCTTACAGTGGCTAAATGACCCAGTGTGGAGGTGGCAGAAGCATGA
Organism: Hyla sarda; assembly: GCF_029499605.1. Classification (NCBI taxonomy): domain Eukaryota; kingdom Metazoa; phylum Chordata; class Amphibia; order Anura; family Hylidae; genus Hyla; species Hyla sarda. Next base: position 374,778,664 of record NC_079189.1, on the reverse strand, counting down.
TGAGACCATATATTGACTGAATGCCACAGTGTGGAGGTGATGGCAGCATGAGGAGACCTTATAGTGGCTGAATAATGCAGCATGGAGGTGGCAGAAGCATGAGGAAACAATATAGTGGCTGAACGACACAGCATGGAGGTGGCGGCAGCATGAAGAGACCATATAGTGGCTGACACAGTGTGGAGGTGACAGAAGCATGAGGAGATCATATAGTGGCTGACACAGTGTGGAGGTGACAGCAGCATGCGGAGACCATATGGTGGCTGTACGACATAATGTGGAGATGGTGGCAGCCTGAGAAGACCATATAGTGGCTGACTGACACAGCCTGCAGGTGGTAGCGGCATGAAGAGACCATTTAGTGGCTGAATGACACAGTCTAGAGGTAGCGGAATCATGAGGAGACCATATCGTGGCTGAATGACACAGTGTGGAGGTGGCGCAAGCATGAGGAGACCATATAGTGGCTGAATGACACAGCCTGGAGATGGTGGAAGCATGAGGAGACCATATAGTGGCTGAATGCCACAGTGTAGAGGTGGCAGAAGCATGAGGAGACCATATAGTGACTAAATGACACAGCGGGGAGGGGGCGGCAGCCCGAGGAGACCATATAGTGGCTGAATTACACAGCCTGGAGGTGGTGGAAGCATGAGGAGACCTTTATAGTGGTTAATTGACACAGCATGGAGGTGGCGAAAGCATGAGGAGACCATATAGTGGCTGAATGAAACAGCGTGGAGGTGGCGGCAGCATGAGGAGACCATATAGTGGCTGAATGACACAGCGTGGAGGGGCTGCAGCAGGAGGAGACCATACAGTGGCTGAATGACATAGCGTGGAGGTGGCTGAAGCATGAGGAGACCAGATAGTGGCTGAATGACGCAGCCTGGAGGTGGCAACAGCATGAGGAGAACATATCCACATGCACCTGTGCTTCTGCAATGGCATCCTGCGGATGCTGTACTGCTCCAATCCTGCACTAAAAATAAAGAAAACTTCTTCACTGTGAAACTGTGAGTGCCTCCTCATTATCTTATTGTGCTTTATGGATATTGCACTGTATGCTCTGGAGGATTGAGCACCTCGTTCGGTTTCAGCTAGTTGGTTGCTTTGCTGCAGCGCTGAGTGTTTGGCAGAGAGCCAGAGCCTGCTAGAGACTGATCCAGACCATAGACGCCAGTGTCGGTCTTTGTCTACCTTTTCATGAGTACATATGAGAACATATGGTGGCAGAATTAGAGAGCCTGGAGATGGCATCAGCACGAGGAGAACATATGGTGGTAGAATGACACAGCCTGGAGGTGGCATCAGCAGCATCAGGAGTCCTGAAAGTGACCCGGTAACAGAGTGGGGCGGTTGGTGGCAATTCCAGTACCGTTGACAAAGGTGGGTAAAAGGAGAACTTGGCATCAGATGTGTGGCATAAGGCTGGTGGCAGGATCAAAATAGTAGCTGAGGCAGGTAGGCAGAAGAAAACGGTCTCTTTTGTCGAAGTGTTGGTGTGCACAAGTAAGTATTGAGGATATGCATTATATAAAACTTAACTTTTAATAATATTCTTAGGATAAAATATATGTTCCCAAATTTTTTTTTAATCAAACAAAAGGAAAGGTGTGCAAAAAACACTATGTGCCACCTACACCACCAAGTATTGATGTGATGCAAAGACCACTAAAAGGTGGAAGGGAACAACGTATGGTCCATTGTAACCGGTGGGGGTAAAAACTTCCCCTGTAAGGCCCTACTCTTGCCCTATTTATCCCCTTCTTGGCAAGTGTTACTCGGCCTAAAAAGGGCAGCCATACACAGGAACCTCTCTCTATTTCCAGCTAAAAAACCCTGGGAAATGGCAGTGTTTTTAGGTGGAAATAGGGAGAGGTTCCTGTGCGGGGCTGCCCTTTTTTAGTGGGAGTAACACTTGCCAAGAAGGGAATTAATAATGCGAGAGTAGGGCCTTACAGGGGAAGTTTTTACCCCCACCTGTTACAATGGACCATTTGCATCACATTAATATTTGGTGGTGTTGGTGGCACATGGTGTTTTTTGCACACCTTTCTTTTTCTAAGATTAAAAAAATTAATTTGGGTCCATATATTTTATCCTAAGTAAAGTTAAGTTTTAGCTAATGCATATCCTCAATACTTATTTGTGGTCTAATGCAGAGGAATTTCTGTAACTGTGGAGCAGCACCTTAAATCTGTTTTGCACTATCCATATTTGTGAAGTGTTGGTGTGGCACCATGGTCAATCTACTCTGATGCATCAGGCATTGGTGGGTGAAAAACCTGGCTCATCCATGCCTGATTCATCTTGACAAAGGTCAGTCGCTCCACATTTTTGGTGGACAGACAAATTCTCCTTGGGGTTGCTATGGCTCCCGCCGCACTAAACACCCGCTCTGATAGCACACTACTGGCCGGGCAGAACACCTTTTCAAGAGCAAACTCTGCTAGTTGTGGCCACAAATCAAGTTTGGCTGCCCAGAATTCCAGCGGATCTTCAAGGTGTGTTGGCATGGTCCTGTCAAGGTATGCCACCTGCTGGTTCAGGTCCTACTCCAGGTCTACCTGCTGCTGATGAGTTGCTTCACTATGCGGGTGAAGAAAGCTACTCAACAGCGACTGTAGACTCAGGCTGATGGAGCTGGTACTGCTCCTGCCACCCCACATCTCCCCAGCAGCCATGGCAGTGGAGGGTGAGTGCAGAGGGCCCCCCGAGTCAGACCTGCGAGACGATGGTCAATGGCACAGATAGGCATCGGCCAACTGACTACATAGGATGCCTCTGTAGTAGGTCTCTTTGTCCTCCCTCTCAGTGGGTGTAAAAAAGGCCCCCATTTTGTGCTGGTAGCGAGAGTCCAACAAGGTGGAGAGCCAGAAGTCATCCTGCTGCTTAATGGTGACAATTCAGCGGTCACTACGCAAGCAAGTGAGCATGCATCATGCCATATGTGCAAGTGACTCGAAGGGACTACCTGCCTCCATCACCATTCCATACTGCCATGGTGTGTCTGGGTCCTCTGTCTCGTCTTTCTCATCACCCTGTAGCTCCACAGCCTGCTCCTGCTCCTCCACTCCTGTCCGATGACTATAAAATCCCCCCATTTCACAAAACCTTGCCTGTGCTCCACTGTACCCCTCCCCCTCCTCCTCCAGTTCATCCCCCACAGGGCTCATGTGGCCGTGAGATATAGGCGCCATGACTCCAGTGCCTTGACCAGCCAACGTTTCCAACACGTGTTGTAGGAAATGAAGCAGTGGAATGACGTCATTCATCCCATAATCCTGGTGACTGACTAATAATGCGACTTCCTCAAAGGGCCTGAGCAAACGGCAGATGTGACATAAGAGCTGCAACTTGTTAACATTGAAGTTACACAGGGGAGTCCTCCTATCCGCTAGAGTTATTATGAAATCGGTGATGGCTTTTCTCTATTCATATAGTCAGTCCAACATATGCAGGGTGGAATTCCAATCGGTGGAAACGTCGCAGATCAGACTATGTTGGGGGATACCGTTCTGATGCTGCAGCTCAAGGAAGGTGTGCTTTGCGGTGTACGAGTGGCTGAGGTGCATGCAAAGTTTCCTTCCCATTGTTAGGATGTCTTGCAGATGGGGGGAACACTTCAGGAACCGCTTGACAACCAAATTGAACACGTGTGCCATGCAGGGAGCATGGTTCCGGCTTCCTTGACGCAGCACAGACAAGATGTTCTTCCCGTTGTAGGTCACTATGGTTCCCATTTCCAGTTTTAGTTAAGTAAGCCGATTTCTTGATTAATGACTTTGAGCAGCTCCTCCCCTGTGTGAGGCTGAGGACACGGGTGATGATGAGGAGGCGGAGTCACACACTGTCACAGGACCAATGGCCTGGGAGCATAAAGGCGGAAGCGGGGTGACCTGTTCAAGTTGCTGTTGTGGCTGTGCAGGAACCGCATTCACCCAGTGGACTGTAAAGGACATGTATTGTCCCTGCTCCACACGTCGGCGCTGCCGTGCTCTTTGGTACAAACCGACAGGTTCAAGGACTGGCCCACCTTCTGTTCCACAAAATTGTGCAGGGCTGGTACTGCTTTTTTAGCAAAGAAATTACATCTTGGCACTCTCCAGCTTGGCTCGGCACAAGCCATCAGTTCTCTGAAAGGTGCAGAGTCCACCACTTGAAAAGGGAGGGACTGCAGCTGGCGGAATGACTGACTCGAAGTAAGAGGAGCAGGAGCATCAGGACCGACAGAAGATGGGTATGACAGACAGCTCCCTTCGGCTGAGGTGGTGGAGCCTTGGCTGGCTGAAATAGGGAGTGGCGTGCCACTGGGTGATGCAGCAGGCTGGAACACCGCATCAGAGCCATGGTTCTCCCAGGCTTTATGGTGACGCTGCATATTTGATGTAGGGCCGTGGTGCCAACATTGGGACCCTGCCGACGCTTCACCTTCTGCAGACACATCTTGCATGTGGCCAGGTTAACATCCTCCGGATGCTTGATGAACACTGCCACATGGCTGAGTAGCTGTACGTACAGTTTACACTTATGAGAGGAGGACTATGAGCGCCACTATGCTTAAAACTGTATTAGACTACAGAAATGAGTGTGTAGCTTTGGCTGGCCTTTCACATTAACTAGGCCCAAATTAGTTTAACAGAAAAAAAAACATACACCACATATGTACGCACAGGTTACACTTATGAGAGGACAACATGCTCAGCTATGCAACCTGTATTAGGCACTGAAATCAGATGACTATGGCTTTTGTACTGCACCCTAACTGGCCCATTAGCTTTAGAGTTGTAGTACACACTAGTACTGCAGCACAGAGTCGCTGTGTAGTACAGCCCAATACAGTATTATTATGCACTAATAGCAGGTGACAATCGCTTTTAGTGTTCACCCTAACTGGCCCCTGTTAGCTTTAGAGTTGTAGTACACACTATTGCTGCAGCTCAGAGTTGCTGTGTAGTACAGCCCAGTACCGTATTATTAGGCACCTAGAGCAGTGACAAAGGCTTTTAGTGCTCAGCCTAACTGGCCCATATGAGCTTTAGAGTCACTGTGTAGTACACCCAAGAGTGTACTTTATCGCTCTCTCTCTCCCTTCCCTATCAGTGCATTTCTGCAGTGATTTGGGCTTGTGGTGAATCACTGCTGTGAAGCAGTTTTTTCTGTGCAGCACAAACGCACTGCTCTATCTCTGCAATAAAACACTCTCTGAAATACAATGCTGGAATGGCTGGCTGAAAGATGGCTGCCGATTATATAGGGCTGTGACATCACAGGGCTGGCTGGTTGCTGATAGGCTGCATGCTGCATATGATTCAGAGTCATCCTGCCTACCCGCCTTCCCAGAGTTCCTTGCCCCATGTCCTCACATGTAGATCCGCCATTTTAGATGCCCTGGAGCCTGAACCACACTAAACTAGAGTTTAATGAAGCGATTTGTTTCATCGAATTGCGGCAATATTCTAATTTGTTGCAAAGCGACTTGTTGATATGGGGCAGGAACAGTCTTTTTGCCCTGATTGTTGCGATTTTTTAAGAATGCAGCAGCTAGGATTTTGGGTGGGGGGGCCACGGCGGCCTGGGCTGTACCTGGTGGGATTTCCTATATAGTGTCTCCCCTTTGGAATGGCAGTCTCTAAGAGCAATGTTGGACACTAACGAGTATACACAGGGGCCCCCCACCACCAGCGACTTACTTGATAGAAGCATCGGCAGAGTCTGCGCAGCAGCGGGTACTTGACCGGAACCTCCGGAGACGGACAGACCAGAAGTGACTTACCTTTGCATCCTCTTCATGCGCCCCCTGGCAACAAGGGGCGGACCTTTCAAGTTCCACCTTTGACTGGACACCACGACATTGTTTCCACGCCCGGGGTTGAGACGCTGTCTCTGGCAGAAATCTTTGGCGCACATTTCCAGCACATCTTTAACCCTTGCAGGTACAACAGACATTGTGGCGCGCAACATGGCCTCTGTTCTAATCTTGCACATTGTAAATCTAACTTTTGCAGACTTTTTCACCTCCAACAACACTGTAATTTTCACCTCCCCCACTACTTTTTCAGCGCCAGTACAGAAACACATTTCAATGACACAGTCTCGTACACTTTGCTGGCACATGCTTTCACGCAACTGTATGCGGTTTTATATTAGACACAGTTCAAACTTGGCAGGAAGGACTTGCAACAACTTGTATATGGAACACACACCCGTATACTGTTGATGGGTGGCCTGACTTGACTGGGTGGATGTGTGGTTAAGGCACACACCCGTATCCTGTCAAAATTGTGGTGAACCTCCAGGTGAAATGGTTGGACAACGGGTGAAGCGGTGTGAGTGGTAGGATCAAATGGTATTAACCACTAGTGTTGGTCCGGAATATTTGCATTTCGAATTTTTATCGTGAATATCGCAAATTCGCGAATATTGCGAATATATTTACTATATATTCGAAATTATGAATATTCACTTTTTTCCGCATATTCGCATATTCCTTCTTTTCACTTGTGGGCCATTTAGAATGATGCAAATACAGTTGTCAGAGGTTATCAACAACATCACTAGCAACCAATAGTAAAGTTGCCCACCCCCTCACTGTTTTCTTCCACAAATATGCGAATATTCGCATATGCAAATATTCGCATATTCGAATATAACAAATACTCGAAATTCGCGAATATAAGATGAATATTCGTCTATATATTCGCGAAATATCACAAATTCTAATATGGGCAATGCCGCTCATCACTATTAACCACTAGTGTTTGCGACGCCAATGTGGTTTTTGGGTTCCTGAACACCACATTCCCGCATTCTCCGCTATGCCAATTGCTAGAACTGAAATGAGAGTCCACAACCAGGTATCATCAAATGGAGGCTTTACTGAGTTGAAGACAGGTGTAATTATCTTCATAGCTATGGTCAGAATTCCCAGAGAGATGGCCAGGACCCAGAGGACCTTGCAGCTTGCTGGACCAATATACTTGTAGTTAACTTGACTTGAAATTACACTTGACTTGACTATGTGCAGGACTTGACTACTTGTAGTGACAGCAGGCATGGACTTGAGACTTACTTGAATGACTGTAGCTTTTGAGGTCTTCCAGATGCTGAACACTTACACTGAGATCTCTGGTGGTTGTTTTGCTCAGCAAAGACTTGATGCTTGCATCAGCAGAGCTGGTAGCAAAGAGAGTGAATTGCAATGGCCACCCCTTTATATAGTGGGGGGGGGGCTTGACTAAAGCATATTGGTCAAGCTGCAGGTGATAGGTTAAGCTGGTGCTTTCTGGGAGAACATGTGACATCATGTGACTGCATAACATAACATGTGACAGACTTACACAGGTCCTTGAGACCTCCCACAGGTCCTCTATACTACCTATACATAGGGATCCTGTCTAGGCATTAAAGTGACACACACACACTTTTTATAAAACTAACAGAGGGAGACCTTGCAGGGGAGCCCCCAGGTAACTGAGGGACTCAACCTGACAGGGCATAAGGGTAGTACAGGACCATGTCCTGTACTGGGACATCATAGTATGTGAACCCAGCCTTACTCTGCCAGAGTGTGGAGGTGCTGAAGAGTACTGCCCTTCCACTGTTAATTGCTACTCAAGTAGTAAAGTGGACTTTTTATGTGCCCACAGTATCTATCTATCTATCTTTCTATGTACATTTGTATCTCACATTGTAGCATATACACATTTACATAACATTCTCCAGTACATAAGAAGAGGAATAATTTTTACCCCCTTTCAAGGAGATTGATTATGCATTCTATATATACAGACATTAAAGACTTGAATGTTTCATTATCTGTTCTTTGAGAACATTTGTGTGGTCTATTTGCCGATGTAAGCCATTTTTTATTACCAGGCTGAGGAATGTCAGCTCATACAAATCTGTACTTCGAAGATTGCAACCCAAGGATTTGTTATTGGAATGTGAAAATAATATCAGAGACCTCTCTAATACTTAAGATTATTCATGTTTAGAATATAGATAAATACTCGTTTACTATCATGTCGTAAAACTATGCAGTTCTCGTCCCAATTCCTATTACATTTTACTCTTTAAAATGAGAAATCTTCCTTAGTAATGTGAAATATTCCAGTATACATTACATTTTAGATTTACACAATTCCACTAGCAAAGTGGTAGTAGATGTGTCAGTATAATGATTAAACACAAATAAATAATAGAACAGAAGAAAACTACAAAGGGAAGTGAGTGAAGAACAAGGCCATATTACATCTCTTTGAATGTAGCATATTTTTAAGGCTGGTTTGATAGACAATAGGGGAATTCATCAAGAGTGGTGTAGGTGAATGTCTTTTTACTCCTTCACTTTGTGTGGTAGAAACTGTGAACGGGCACCAATTTTATAAAATGAGGCAGGGTATTTGATAAATATGGTGCTGGTACAGATTTTTTACTTCAGTACTCCACTTTGTATGGTGCCTCCTCTGCAACCCTGCAAAAATGAAAAAACACATCAAGAAGTGCAATGTGTGAACACCGCCTCAAGGAGTTGTGTAACTACTATCCATAGAGACAGTAGCAACAGCATACAGATAGAGCTGGGAGGTGAGTAGTTTGGAAAAGTCTGAGAGCTAGCAGGAGCTATCTGATAGGTGATGATGTCATGCTGTAGTTCACAGGAAGTCAGCTGACCCAGGACTGACCACTTCCTCTGACACATTAAGCACTGTGACTTTCTGTGGGTCAGACTAGTGATCACATGACCAAGTAACAGTAATAAAATACATGGATGCAGCTGTGCTGGAATGACACAAATTTTGCTGTAGGACTGGTGATAAGTGTGTATTATACAGTGACCCCCCGACCTACGATGGCCCCGACATGATCATTTCAACATACGATGGCCTCTCAGAGGCCATCACATGGTGAAGGCAGCATCAACATGCGATGCTTTTGTATGTCGGGGCCACCTCATAAACGGCTATCCGGCAGCGCAGACTGCTTCAGCTGCCACCGGATAGCCGTTTACGGTGCACTTACCTGTCCTCGGGACGATCACTTACCTGTCCTCGGGGCTCTGGCGCATCCTCTTCGTGATCCCCTGCATCGTCGGCGATCTCTATCATCATCATCATGTCGCTGCGCATGCCGTCCCGTCATCCAATAGGAGCGGCGTGCGTAGCGACGTGATGGCGGCGATGGAGAGCGGCGACGGAGAGCGAGGATGCCGGGGAAGCAGAGGCCTTGCCCGAGTGTCGGGGACACCCCGGGGACGCGGCGACAGCAATGGAAGGCGACATCCCGGGCAGCAGTGACGGTCCGGAGCGGCGGGGATAGGTGAGTACAACTTCCTCTACCAGTGGTCTTCAACCCGCGGACCTCCAGATGTTGCAAAACTACAACTCCCAGCATGCCCGGACAGCACTTGACTGTCTGTGCATGCTGGGTGTTGTAGTTTTGCAACATCTGGAGGCCCGCAGGTTGTAGACCACTGTCCTATACTTTACATTGCACGGATCCCTCAACATACGATGGTTTCAACAATCGATGGTTCATTTGGAACGGATTACCATCGTATGTTGAGGGACCACTGTACAGGAATTTAGGCCTTAGACTGGATTGCTGGTGTTTTCTGAGGATCTTCCCTGACTAGCCCAATATTTGTTCTGTAGAGTAACAGACCACATCTCCTCATATCTCAAACACCTCTTCATATCTCAGTTTCTGGGATACCTGTGTGTAATATGGTTATATTGAAGTTAGAGTTACATCTGAATTTGCAGGTTTTAAGTAAAAATCAATGTATTAAAGCACTTGGCCATTTTAGGTATAATCTTGGTTCCCAAGTGATGAATACTTTTATCTGCTCTTATTCATGTTCTGGACAACCAAGATTCTAGTACATGGGCAGAGTGTTTACTGCTGGACATGTCTGGGCTCATGATGCTCTATATGCTGCCATTTTTTTTTTTTGGTTGGGGGAGAAAGTCTTTGCAAGGGGGCATGACTTCTGAGTGAAATAACAGTACAGAACTTTAAATAGGTGTAAATTAGTAAGTTGCCTATATGCATGTTTACAAAATGTCTTACGATTATTCCTACAGTATAATAGCCAATACCTTAAAATACACAAATCCTCCTTGTGCTGTTAACCTTTCGAAATGGAGTAAAAACAATAACTGAAAATGTAGTGTACATCCCCTTCATGGTTCCTTTTTGCTCTACAGGCCTAGAAATGATTGTATGGGATTTCCTATAGCAAATTCTTTTAAGCCGACATGCACAATTTTATGCCTGTCTGTGTGGAATATCAGAATCCTTCAAAAGATCAAAAACCCCTTCCATTTGCCAGACAGATAATTCTGAGTTTAGTAAAAAAATAAATAAAAAAAAAACAACAACTTTCCTATACTGACATTAATGGCTTGTAGGAAATTGCATAAAAACTGTTTTTTAAAGTCTTGAATCTTTTTTTTCCCCCCGTCTGCTGTCAGCCACCTTTTCTGTCTGCATCCCTCGCAACGACGGCACGCGGTAGCCATTTAGTGAAGACTCGGTAATCGTTTTCTTTTAAAGGACAAGGGCTAATCACTAGCTGTTTAACATTCTAGTCACATGACAAGGCGGAAGAATAAATCAGTTAAACAGCAAGATGCAGAACAACTCATTTTCATGTAAAAAGGGGTGATTGCCTTTTAACGTTGTGTTTTTTTTTTCTTTTCGTTTTTTTTTTTATTTTTTTTTAAAGCTGTTAAAACCCAAACATCCTGGTCTATCAGCCTATGAATTATTAATAAAAAGGGAGAGAAAAGAGGCTTTCTTTTTCTAAATACCATCTACTAAGCCACCACAGACTGAAGTGCCTCACACTGATTCCTCATTTACATAGTCCCAGTTGGAAGCTAATGAAGACTGCTGAGCCACCTTTCAACATGCAGATAAACCTTCATGTATTTAAAAGCAGGGAATATGTGCTTGTTGCTGGCAAATTATTCATCTTAGATCTGAAGTTTTTGACACCGCCTGCGTCAGATAAACTGTCACCCAAATTGCAAACTAATTAGTGATTCAAACATTTTCGAGCTGATTGATGACAGAATAATTTACGCTTGTTTCTCAGTTTCCAGCTGGCGGAGGCTGCTGACTGGAGTCCTAATTAACGCTAGTACATCAGTCATGTTCTGCCAAGGCAGCACGTACAATTAAAAGGCAGTTTAAATGGAATATCACATTAAAGAGGCTGATAGATGTAAATGTGAGGAAACAGCGCTTTAGGAAGGAATGACAACAAAACCCACTAACCAAAACAGAATAGAAGTTTTTTTTTTTTTTTTTTTTAAGAAATGCATAATAAAACAAACACAAACTACACAGATAATGAGAAGCCCTACACTATATAAAGTGTTATTCATAAGTTGCTTAACTTTTTACTGTTTACTACTCCTTTATATATATCTTTATTTTAGAACACGTCAAGAGGGCAAATATGATCTAAAAAAAAAGGGGGGGGGGATTTACTCAAATGAGGATTCTGAACTTACATTTTTTTTTTATAATGGAGTAGGTAAATAACAATACATGCTTAATGCTTCGATTCCCCACAGCTGTCGTTAACAGCCCCCGGTCACTGCTGCTTACTGCTGTTCTCCGCTTCTTTTGAATTGCCTGTTCAGCCAATCACTGACTGCAGTGCTGACCTTCCTCAGCCAGTAATTGGACAAAGTGGGCATTTTCTGCAAGAATGATAAGCTAGAGGAAGTGGGGAGCAGCAGGGACAGGAGGACAGCAGTTGTAGGGGAACAGGGCAGGTGAGTATGCATTATTTTTCATTTAAAAAAAGCACCTGTAATCCATAATAAAACATTTTTTTTTTCATTTAATGCCTGGAATACCCCTTAATGTGATGTTTCTAAGCCTTTTTATATAATAATATTTTTTTCATATATATTTTTTTAATCAAACTGATGTTCATGAATATTCATTTAGGCCTCGCCAGTGGATGCCATATGGGGGTATTAAAAAGAGTATTAAGCCTGTGGGTAGTGCTGGACCCTGGTTTAAAATCCAACCCATGTGTTTGCAATGGTTTCCTGTGGATATTTCAATTTCCTTTCATATTAGGCTAATTTGTCATTTAAATTATGATCCTTGCTGAGGGCTGGCCCGGGACCAGTGTGAATGATGACAATCTCCGTACAGAGATGGGGAATATGATGGTGCTCTATGAATGACAATGAAATTGAAAAAAATGTAAACCCTTTAAACCCCTGAATAAAATAAGAATAAAAAAGCAAGAATGCTATAAAACCCCTTTAAATGTCAAATGTATATCCAGTGTAAACTTATTTATCGATGATACATTTCCCTAAAAATATTAAATGAGAACTACATTAGATAAATAGTTGTCATTTAAGTGAATACTCCCTAGAAGGGAATGTATGGAGACTAGGAAGGAGATTTATCAAACCTGTCCAGAGGAAAAGCTGGTGAGTTGCCCATAGCAGCCAATCAGATCGCTTCTTCCATTTTGCAGAGATCTTTTTAAAAATGAAAGAAGCGATCTGATTGGTTGCTATGGACAACTCAGCAATTTTTCCTCTGGACAGGTTTTGATAAATCTACCCCCTAGTGACTCCCACGATAGGTCAACCTGAATTGAGCTTTTGGGGGTACTGTTTCTACTTGCAGAGACTGCCAGCTAAAGCAGGTAATATTAAAGGGCTGGCCATGCCCCTAAGCAGTTAAGAGTAGGGTGCTGGTTGGCTGTGTGAGAGACCTTTGATGTAGGAGAATTGTTTCTGTTTTCTCAAGGAAGCATTATCTATCCTCTAACATTCCCTCTGCCAGATGGTGGTCTCCCCAAGAAGAAAAACACCAGATGGTAAAAACTTTAAAATACATTTAATAAGTGCGGCTTTTCCGTGAAGCTCCACTCATTTTCAGTTTGCTGGATTTACTAAAAGGTGCATGCCTTTCTGTACATCCAGCGGCTCTGTGACTTTATGTTGCACCCAGCATACAAATCTATAGATAACAGCAGTGCAGGTCAGTTCAGCCCACCCACCACCCACCCCTGCAAGAACGTAGTGTAAATATGGAGTATGGAGTAGATATGGAGTAGCAGCTGTAACTTGTAGAGTGCACTTAGAGAAATCCAGCACAAATCTGTTCTTGCTCTTAACGTGGTTCATTTAAATGAAAACTGTCAGCTTGTTCACCCACACTAAACCCAATACACTGGGTTATAGTGTGGATGAACAGGAGTCCAACGAGGGGTCACTTACTTATATATAACCAGTAGATCTGGAGGTTCTGGGATTCTGAGGTCCCCAAGAAGATCCTCTGCTGAATTCAGTGAATTGTGCACAGGGGGCGGGGCTTTGTTGGCTTAATTTACATATTCGCATGATTCTCTGAATTGAGTAGAGGATCTCCTGGAGGGCAAATCTCAAGACCTACTGAACATATTTTAGTTAGTGACCCCTCATTGGACTCCTGTTCCCCCACACTATAACCCGGTGAATTGGGTGAGCAGGCTGACAGTTTTCCTTTAAAGGAGTACTCAGCTGCTAGACATGTTATTCCCTATCCAAAGGATAGGGGATAACATGTCCGATCTACGCTGCAGCATGCCTGTCATCCGGTACACAGAGCGAACTCTGCTACGTGCCATATGACTGGTGATCACAGCAGCCATGCAGCTCCATTCATGTCTATGGGAGAAGGTGTGACGGCTGTGTACTAGCCGTCATGACCCCTCCCATAGAAATGAATATAGGGGGCATGGTCTGACGTCACGATCATGGAAGCCCCAGGCCTCTGTGACCGTAAAGCTGGATCCCCCACGATCAGACATGTTATCCCCTATCCTTTTGTCTAGGGGCGGAGTACCACTTTAAATGCTTAAAATAGCATTTATTTGTACCTTTTTAGATTCTGACTTTTTTGTGACACTGCCCTCTAGTTTTGACCCTGACTAGTCTCTGGGTATTCTTGGTTCTTGATTATGTTCTGTTTTACCTTGTGCACTTAGCCAGGGAAGGAACCATTGCACATTTGGGGGCTCCCAGTTAGGACCGATTGTCTAACTGGCAGCTCCCAACTGGCTGATGGTCCCTACACTGGCTAAGTGCACACTTAGACAGCATAGGGACTGTGGTTGGATTCACCAACGAAGGCTCACTCTTTCCCCCTTTAAACAACAATATTTGTCTTAAATTGTAGATAGTTATTTTTTCAAGTGTCTTTAGGTTTTAAACATATACATTTCAGCTACTTGAGTTCTCTAATACTATCATCCTAACATTGTTACATGTAAGACTGCACTGCTCAAGCTAAAAAACTGTTTTAAATAGGCCATGACCCACAAAAGATGCCAAACAAGCCAGCAATAACTGGCTAGGATTAAAAAAAGAAAATAGGTATCTACTTGTACACATCACATCTTTTGCAATAACATCCCCTGTATTTATAGATTTTACATATGGATAGATAAATAAATAGATAGATAGATAGATAAAAAATAGTAAAAAAATGGGAATCTTTATAACTTCACTTTTATTCCGTCCTACTAAAAAATGCAACTTCTTATAACAAACATTAAAATTAGTAATGACCGCCACCAGTGTTCGTAAACTTCACAGTTTCAAATATTATTTATAACTTGTTGCACAGACAATCGCACAAAGTCCCTTGTGATATGTTCCTGTTCACATTTTCATTTTCTAGACGAGTTCATCTTCACGTTTTTGTTGAATTCAGTGTGCATACTCCTCATGTAGATTGCACTCTACACTGTCCACACTTCAAACCCTCATCAATTATGAGTAGGTGATATTATCTCTGAGAACGAGCTGCTGTTCACACTATGCAGAGGATTATTTACTCAACTTTTCGCCAAACTTGTTTTTGAAGTCTCCCTGTATTTTATGCATTAATAGCATTGCACATTATCTATTGCGTTTTCCAAGACAAAACCAATGTGACACTCCTGGATAAAGCCCCGTTGGGTGAAACGCATTGGAGGTCTGGTGGGTAACTGGGGAGCGGAGGGAGTGTTACTGTTTTATGCCACTACTACATCTGGTTTTCTCTGTGATCCGTTTTGTGTGCGTTTTTAAACATATTGGTCCTATCTATTTATTTGGCACGCTGCTGGCACTTTAAATTGTTCAGCACACTTGGACACTATATATACTATTGTTACCTTCTTTTTATCTCCCCCTGCTCCCTGGTTCCCACTTCTGTTTGTCCACGCTGTGTGTGTAATCATTATATGTCTTTATATTATTCTAAATAAAATTCATTTTAGTTTATACTTTGTGCAGGGTATACTTCACTGCTCCTTTCGCTCAGCTTAGTTCATGAACTTCCCATATTCTACATATTGGTAACAATACACACTTGCTATTGAACCATTGCATTTTTCATTTCATGACCAATATATTGACAATTGTAAAGGCTGACTAGCATTATTGCAGCCTATTTTCAGATATTAATTATTAATCGCCATACATTCCCCACCAGTCATCCTTTTCTTATTTTAACTGTTGTAATATGTATCGTGATGCGCCCCAGATCACACTTATAAATGCTCAATGTGTTTTACACCGGATGACTTATCAAGCTACATTTCACTATACTCCCACAAAAGATGAGATAGCATATTTATGTATATATTCATTGTAAAATTAAATGCACTCTACTCCAACACCACCACACATACGGGTTTTCACTAGTGCTTCACCTGTTTCATTTTAAAAGATTGAAGGTTTGGTTGCGCTTTGAGTGCGTTATTTATAAGTTCCTTGCATGCATAAATATATATATGTAGAGCCTATGTTCACTCCCGACACTGCTCCACCAGGATTATCTCTCCCACATGTGTAGATAATTATTGAGATTCCAACATTTATTTGGAGACAGTTCAGGATGTTGATGCGTTTTTCAATGCGTTTTATAAGTATGTCATTTTTGGTGTTAGTATTCCATCCCACAATACGTTACACTTATTAGCAAACAGTAATTTTTAGAATCAAAGCCATCATTACAAATTCCGCATTTATCTTAGAGCATATAACACTTAGTCTTGTAGTGTAGAATTAATATGAACTAGTATGAACACAGTCCCGTATTATCCAGGTGTAATGTTTGGCACATTTATGAGTATACTTCTTAAAGCATTACCGCATAGTTATGTAGCATACTGTAGCAATAGTTAGAACTTGTACAGACACAGTCCAATACTTATAGCATTACCGCAAGATCTTATCATGTAATGTGGCAATATTAAAGCTAGTTTATACACAGTCCCGTACTTTCCAGGTATAATTTTATTGGTTTTTATTGTTTGCTTCAACTGCACACAGATTGTATTTGGCTCAATTCATCCCAAATATCTGTACTAAATTATCTCTATGTTCAGTCCTCTTGTGTTATAGTGTACGGTTCAGACATATTGGGTGCACACGTATTAGTATGTCAGTTAACTCCATCAGTAACCACGGGTATCAGGCATATCATTTATCCAGTGCATTGTGCATGTTTGTGTAGATATAACAATATAACAGTCTTTCATCAGCAGTCATATATTTAGGTAAAAACCTCATGCTGATTCCATGTATTTTTATCTCTCTCTGGTTCAATGCGTTTATTTGCCAAATCCTTAGGAACCTTTTCCAGGCTTGTTTTCCAGGATCTTTGGTGTTTTGATGTCCGACACTGATTGCGGTCAGCATCAAATGCCGATTAGTTCATGGTTCTCTTTATAGGACACAGATCCAAACATCTGAGTTACTTGACAGGTGCTGCCAATCCCACACCATCACTTCAGTACTCTGAAGCGTCTATGTTTGGGAATCGGTATTCCTTTCACCAAGGTGTGTACTAGTGAGTGAGTGTGATTATAGTCAGGAGATCTATACTACGTACTGACTATTCTATCAGATGTTTTACAGAGGGCTACATTGGGGATCCATATAACCATTATTAAAAAACTGTTCTTTGACTTTGCATGGTATGTTTCTTCGAAAAAAAATTTAGAGAGCTAAATTATAAATTATTTGTCAGACTATATGCCCAGCTGTTATTTTGGAATTATTGGAAGGTGTCAATATATTCTCAGACCTTTCCAGATTTTATAATTACCTACATTTCCCTATCCGAATGGGAGATTTTTAGTGACAAGATTCGAGCAATTTTATGCAGGCTCTAAATATCAACACAATGAACCTTAAATTTACTCTACTAATACTATCAGTGAACATGAGATTGAGTTTTTGGATATTAATGTGAGACTTATGCCAGATCATACAATTCAAACTACACTGCACAGAAAAGAAACAGCTACTAATACCCTTCTTTGGTGGGAGAGCTACCATCCCCTCCCACTGAAGAAGGGTGTACCTACAGGACAATATCTTAGAATTAGGAGTAATTGCTCTACCCTTGCGGAGTTTGAGGAAAAGGCACAGGAGTTCAGACACTGACTGAGAGAAAGGGGATATCCCAATAAGGTCCTCAAGAGAGCTTACCATAGGGCCCTAAAAAGCACAAGGGAACAACTACTAAGCCACAAACCAAAAATGGAGGGAGAAGAGATAGTCCAGATTATAAGTAACTATTATGAGAAATCCCACCAAGTGAAGGAAATCATACAGAGGTATTGGGAAATATTAAGATCTGATAAAATACGGAGAGCCCCTCCATTACATACAGAAGGGGGAGAAATTTGAAAGAAAGGCTTACAAAAAGTTACCGTATTTATCGGCATATAACACGCACCCCCATTTTAACAGGGAAATTAAAGTAAAAAAAATAAAATGTAAAATAAATGACTTGGACTAAATGCCACATCATCCCCACAACTTCGTTTTCTTCTGCACCTCAGTTTGGTCCTGTCCCCTCCAGTGCCACATGATTCCATGCTTTTATCAGTCCTTGTACCACATTTACCCCTCTCATCACCACCCCCCATGTCTCATCATCCCCCCATGTCTCAATATATCCCCCTGTCATAGATCACCACTAGCCATACAGACATTAAGCATTTAGTGCCTCCCCCACCCCCCTGTCTCATCAACCCCCACCCTGTCTCATCATGCCCCCCATCATTCCCCCTCATCATGTCCCCTTGTCTCATCATCCCCCCATCCTGTCTCATCATGCCCCCATCATTCCCCCTCATCATTTCCCCTGTCTCATCATCCCCCACCCTGTCTCATCATCCCCCCATCATTCCCCCCTCATCATTTCCCCCTGTCCCATCATTCCCCACCCTGTCTCATCATGTCCCCCATCATTCCCCCCCTGATCATTTCCCCCTGTCTCATCATCCCCCACCCTGTCTCATCATGTCCCCCCATCATTCCCCCCTCATCATCCCCCACATCTCATCATCCCCCACCCTGTCTCATCATGTCCCCCATCATTCCCCCCTCATCATCCCCCACCCTGTCTCATCATCCCCCACCCTGTATCATCATGTCCTCCATCATTCCCCCCTCATCATCCCCCACCATGTCTCATGTCCCCCATCATTCCCCCCTCATCATCACCCCACCCTGTCTCATCATCCCCAACCTGTCTCATCATGCCCACCATCATTCCCCTTCCCCCTCATCATTTCCCCCTGTCTCATCATCCCCCCATCATGTTCCTCCTATGCCAGTGGTCTTCAACCTGCGGACCTCCAGATGTTGCAAAACTACAGGTCTGCAGGTTGAAGACCACTTTCCTATGCTATTCTTCCCCTCCCTCATCATTCCCCCTTTTCCCTGTTTTTAATAGTTTATTTTCCTTACCTGGCTGCGCTTCGACTGTCTTGTGGGCTGCGGTCAGTGAAGCAGATGAGTGACGTCCTCTCCCGGCTCCTCTGCGCGACATCAGGGATGTCACTTTTCGGTGGCGACTGACTGCAGCCAACAAGACAGCCGAAGCGCAGCCAGGTAAGGAAAATTAAAAAAACTATAAAAAGCAGGGAAAAGGGGAATGATGAGGGAGGGGGAGGTAAGAAAAATGAAAAGTAAAACTGTCACTTGTTTTCTCCCGCACTATCCACAGGTACTGGTGGATAGTGCGGGAGACGCTGATTAAAAGGTAGGGCAGATCCGTACAAGGTAGGGCTCATTTTAATCAGCATCTCCCGCACTATCCACCAGTACCTGTGGATAGTGCGGGAGAAAACAAGTGACAGTTTTCCAGAGCGGGGAGGAGACGCCGCTGGTCACTGATTTAAAGTGGCCGCGGCCAGGCTGCTAATACTTAAAAAGCAGCTGCTGCTGTGGCCGCTTTAAATCAGTGACCAGAAGATTTATTTGCCTTTTTGCCTTAAATTTAAGTTTTAAAAGTGTGTGTTATACGCCGAAAAATACGGTACTTTGAACCGGAGAAGGGTCAAGATGCCTGGTTACGGACAGGGATTAAAGGCAACCCTTGTGGGAGGTGCAACATCTGCCCATTGAAAGGTAGTTGCTGTGAGAGTGCCAGTACAAAATAAATTTTTCATTTAAGACAGTTGGCTAACTGTAATACAAAAGGGGTAGTTAATCTGTTGGGGTGCTCCTGTCCTGTAAATTAAGTGGGTAAAACCTACAGGATATGCAAGAGTCATGTACAGGAGTACTTAGCAGATATTAGATATAGGATAGATACGCTGGTGGGAAACCACTTATTTCAGTACCATGAAGGGAGTCTGGAAGGACTGACGGTACAAGTATTGGAAGTTGTCTCTCCTCCAATGAGGGGAGGCAATTGGGGCAAAATTCTCTTGCAGGTAGAAGCAAAATGGACATTTTGGGTGGACTCAGTAAAGCCTAAAGGGCTGAACGAGTTCATTGCGTATTCAAGTATATCTGATCCATAGTCACCTTCTGGTTAGTAGCCAGCCTATTATCATAGGGTTTAATACTTTGTGTCGCTAAACACCTCCCATTCTGATAGGGAAATGTAGGTAATTATAAAATCTGAAAAGGTCTGAGAATATCTTGCCACCTTCCAATAATTCCAAAATAATAGCTGGGTATTTAGCAGTGTTGCTCGCGAATATTCGCAATTCGAATTTATTTCGCGAATATTGCATATTCGCGAATATAGCACTATATATTCCAAATTTTTAATATTCGCTTTTTTTTCCCTCACAGTACACATCACAGTCATCATCCCTCTCTGCTTCCAGCTTGTGTGGTCTAAAGAAGGCTCTAATACTACTGTGTGAGACCACCGGGCGAATATTCGCACATGCGAATATTTGCGAATATTGATCCCTCTCTTCTGCTGCTTCTATCAAGTTACACTGGTATACTTGCTATAAAGTTCATAAATTTTCACATATGCAAATTTTCGCATATGCAAATTTTTGCATATGCAAAAAAAAAACGTGAATATTAAAAATATGCGAATTTAGCAAATATATGATGAATATTCATCCATATATTTGCGAAATATCGCAAATTCGAATATAGCCTATGCCACTCAACACTAATATATAGTCTGACAAATTTATGTCGGCATATTAGGATTCAGCTCTCTAAAAAACTTTCTTAAAAGAAACATCCCGTGCAAAGTCAAATAACAGCTTTTTAATATTGGTTATATGTATCCCCAACGTAGCCCTCTGTAAAATGTCTGATAGAATAGTCAGTAGTATAGATCTCATGACGATAATCACACTTAGGCTGGGTTCACACCACGTTTTGTTAAATACGGTTCCCGTATACGGCTGGGAGGAGGGGGCGGGGCTTAATCGCGGCGCCCGCACTCAGCCGTATTCGGGAACCGTATTCAATGTATGTCTATGAGCCGACCGGAGTGAACCGCAGCCTCCGGTCGTCTTCGTTTTTGGCCGTATGCGGTTTCCCGATATAATATTTGAAACTGTGAAGTTTACGAACACTGGTGGCGGTCATTACAAATTTTAATGTTTGTTAGAAGAAGTTGCATTTTTTACTAGGATGGAATAAAAGTGAAGGTTCTCAGTTTTTTCCTATATTTTTATTTTTTTTGGGAGACCTAACCTCAGTTGGTGGTAAGCACCACATCACTCTGTAAGATAGATAGATAGATACATAGATAGATAGATGATTAAATGGTTGTTAAACCTATAGGATGTCGACCTGCTAAGAATAGGTTTCCTTACCTTTCACCCAAAATAGCTAAAATCTGTAGGACCATGCAACCATGTCCTAACTAGATTTACTTGCCTAGGTTTGAAAAATGTCAACAATGCAATATGTAATCTAAAAAATACGACTGCACAGTGGTTATAAAAATGTATTCTATAATTGTCAAGTTAGATAATTACGTTCTTTGTGGGTGCCATCCATGTAAGACTAAGCTTTGTGTGGTTAATGGATGCTTATGTCAATAGTAGTCACCAACACTTCCTCCTCAGGGAAAGATGGAAGAAGAAGATGCGGGAGAAGATGTGGGACCGACTTTGAAATGTGTTGTGCTTTTAAAATAAAAGCATAGTTTTACATTAATTCTGAACATTTTTGTGTATTTTTAAAGGGCAGCACCCATCTTTACCAGAAGAGGAAGTGTTAGTGGCTACCATTGTCTTTATGCCTGGAGCGTGTTTAGAGAGGAACAGAAACCCAGCCATGGTTCAACTTTGAATCTCTTTGTGTGATCATCAGTCGGTATTTGCACAATTCACTTGGTTTTTGTACCATATACTCCATTCATCTTTGTATGGAGGATTTTTCACACGGAAACACTGTGTTTGGTATTTGTTCTTTTAAATTGCTGAAGATGAGTTGTGGGTCACAAATTAGTTATTTATTCTGATATTTAGAGTGATGCAAGAGGAAATTAATCGGCTAACCTAAATGAACTTATCTTTAGCCTGTATTACTAAGCTATTAGTTCCAAACCATTAAACAACATTGATCAGTTATTTCGAGCTTTGAACACTTCTAGAACAACAAGGATTTTTTTACATTGACGTTACTGGGGTGCACTGGGGTTTACGCTTACGCCTTAGGTGCACTGTTTTGTTTTCTATAAAAAAAAATGCTTATATTCGGAAGATCCCACTAAAGTCAAATAGAAAAAAACAGAAGCCATGACATTAACACAAACACAGTTTAATAGAACAGCCAATCAATGTTTTTATTTTATTTTCATTCACAGTATATACCGTATTTATCGGCGTATAACACGCACTTTTTAGGCTAAAATTTTTAGCCTAAAGTCTGTGTGCGTGTTATACGCCGATACACCCCCAGGAAAGGCAGGGGGAGAGAGGCCGTCACTGTCCGCTTCTCTCCCCCTGCCTTTCCTGGGGTCTAGAGCGCTGCTGTCGGCCCTTTTCACCCCCTGGTTATCGGCGCCGCTGCCCGTTCTGTCCCCCTGACTATCGGTGCCGGTGCCGATTGCCAGGGAGAGAGAAGCGGCGCCGACAGCCAGGGGGAGAGATGGGGCAGCGGCACCCATTGCCGCTGCCCCGTTGCCTCCCCCCATCCCCGGTGGCATAATTACCTGAGTCCGGTCCGTGCTGCTCCAGGCCTCCGTCGTGCGTCCCCGGCGTCATTGCTATGCGCTGAACGCCGCGCCGTGCATAGCAACGACGCTGGGGACGCACGACGGAGGCCTGGAGCAGCGCGGACCGGACTCAGGTAATTATGCCACCGGGGATGGGGGGAGGCAACGGGGCAGCGGCGCCGATAACCAGGGGGTGAAAAGGGCCGACAGCAGCGCTCTAGACCCCAGGAAAGGCAGGGGGAGAGAAGCGGGCAGCGACGGCCTCTCTCCACCTGCCTTTCCTGGGGGTATATCGGGGTATACACGTGCACACACGCACCCTCATTTTTTCATGGATATTTGGGTAAAAAACTTTTTTTTACCCAAATATCCTTGGTAAAATGAGGGTGCGTGTTATAGGCCGGTGCGTGGTATACCCCGATAAATACGGTAGTTGTAAAGTTGGTGGAGATGATTTGTGTACTATTGCCTATTCCTTTTATCTTCTTTACCTGTGTATCAGTTTACTAGGTGACTTGCAGTGAGAAATCATTTTCTATTTTATAATATAAAATAGCCTGAACAGAAACAGAAAATGATAAGTAAATGTATTAAATATTTTAACAATTTCTCATATTGTCTACTTACAGACCTGTTAAATTAATTCTAGGTATTTTTTTTTTCTATAGAACACGCTTTGGGTAGAGGAAATTAACATTGTGGAATGGTTTTCCAACTAACTTTTTTTTAATTAAAATATGATACTTCTTCCCATTCGGCAGGATTAATTATGATTCATTTTTTCACCTTATGACTCTGCTAATACTGCTAACCCCCACTTAAATGACTGGCATACAAAACAGATTACATTTGTGCTAATATTCTGGATGTGTGACAATGGCTGGGCATCAATCAAAGGAAATGTGCCTGGGCAATCTGTTTCCTAATATCTGTACTGCAAAGATTTCTCATTAATGAGAACTTTACAAACTTCTGTGCGTACCCTGCAATGGGCTCGGCATCACACATAAAAATAGAACAATGTAACAACCAGCCAATAATAAACTGGGATAATAAATTGGAAATATAGGGACCCACTCGAATAATTTTTAGCCTATAAATACACTAGAATAATAGAAAAAAATCATATCAGTGTTATCCCTTTTTCCACTCACTTTTTGTTAGAAGGCCAGGGTAACTGAACACTTGCTACTGACTTCCAATGCAAAGACTGTCTAGCCACTTGCACTTTTCCAATGACCAGCTGTAATCTGTAGAAGGTCTTTATTATCATGCAGCAAATACACAAGGGAAAATAAGCATTACGTAATGCTCACTGACAACGATGGGCTCTTCATGTACATTGTGGATATGCAGGGTCCACCAAAAAGTGGGAGAGAGATATTTTTTGAGATATGCTAACTGATAAGGTTCCTAAATAATAGACCCCCATTAACTCAGAATACAAATATGGTATTTGATATTTGGTATTTCTAAATCAGAAAACCCTTTAATAATGTTGCATAGTTCATAAGGTTAAAAAAAGACAAGTATCCATTAAGCTCAACCTATATCCCTACTTTGTTGTGTACATAACTTGCATATTATATTTTTTTAAGAAAAGCATCCAGCCCCAGACGCCACAACATCATGTTGCTCCATAGTCTCAATGCTTTTACAGTAAAGAATTCCCGTCTGTGATCATGGTTAGAGATGAGCGAACTTACAGTAAATTTGATTCGTCACGAACTTCTCGGCTCGGCAGTTGATAACTTTTCCTGCATAAATTAGTTCAGCTTTCAGGTGCTCCGGTGGGCTGGAAAATTTGGATACAGTCCTAGGAGACTCTTTCCTAGGAATGTATCCACCTTTGCCAGCCCACCGGAACACCAGAAGGCTGAACTAATTTACGCAGGATAATTCATCAACTGCCGAGCCGAGAAGTTCGTGATGAATCAAATTTACTGTAAGTTCACTCATCTCTAATTATGGTGAAACCTTCTTTTCTCTAGACATAGAGGATGCCTCCTTGCTATGGTCACTGGCCTAGGTATAAAAAGATCAATAGAAAGATCTCTGTTCTGTCCATTCAAATATTTGTACATTGTGTTTAAATATGTTAACATGTCTTTTTCAAATTAACAGGTTATCAAGATAAATAATCCTAAAATGAATAGTCTGTCTTGGTACTGTAAACCTCCAGCACCATTTATTATCTTTGTTGC
Source organism: Hyla sarda (assembly GCF_029499605.1). Lineage (NCBI taxonomy): Eukaryota > Metazoa > Chordata > Amphibia > Anura > Hylidae > Hyla > Hyla sarda. Next base: position 374,753,990 of record NC_079189.1, on the reverse strand, counting down.
CCTCCTCTGCACCCTCCCCAGTTAAGACATGTCGTTCTTATATACAGGTGCCCAAAATTGGACACAATACGTAATATGTGGTCTGACTAATAAATTATACAGAGGCAAAACTTTGTTCCTATCATGAGCCTTGACAACCACTGGTCACAAAAGTTGATAGTAATGTAATTCTGTTATATTTTGGAACTATATTTATGCTGTTATCTTGATTCAAGGAATAAGATATTGAAATCCAAAAAGGCTATAGATTCATGATCAGTCCAACAGAGCCTCTATGAGAATATGTATGGGTTATACACTATGAAACCATGATGCTCTTGGGCTGGATATGAGAGTCTGACTTTACTGCAATTTTTATTATTTCATCCAATAGTTTGGATAATTTGATAACATTATGTTACTCCAGTCAGGAATATGGTAAAGGACCAGTAATTTACCTCTGGCTCTGTAATGTTCATCTCTAAAAAATCCAAAGCATATATTGAAGCTTGTATGTTGAATATTTGAATGACATGCATATATTTGCATAAACCTACTACTAGAATTATCTTTCAAGGACAAACATCAGCCTTTTTCAGTGCCAAACATCACCACTATACACAGGTGTGAATCTCTCCTAACACCATATTATAATCTGTGTGAACTGAATCCTCTGGACATCTGAGCCTCTGAAAAAACGGATAGTCTGAATTGGACTGCTACCTCCCTGATGAAGGAAACTGTTTGTTTCTGAAACACGTCTGAGCCAAAAGGTAAAATAGGGCAAAGCAGGCTGGACATGACTAGCTGGTCCGTGAGGATGGGTCGGTTGATCTTTAACCTCTTAAGCATGCAGGGCATACCTGGACGCCCTGCGCCCGGTCCGGGTATATAATGCGGGGTAACGCTGTGACTCCGTGTCATACTGGATTGGTCCCAGTGGCTAATGATAGCTGGAACCCTGGGCTAATAGCGTGCGGCACCGATCGTTGTGCCGCATGATATTAATCCTTTAGGCACGGCAATCAACTTTGATACTTGTCTAAAATGAAAGTGAAAGCTCAGTCGTGCAGCTCAGTCGTGCTGATCGGGACCATCACGATAAAATCGCGATGTCCCGATCAGCTAGGACACGAGCGAAGGTCCTCTTACCTGCCTCCTTTGCGTCCGATCGGCGATTGAGATTGCTCCAAGCCCGAGATCCAGGCTTGAGCAATCGACCACCTATAACACTGATCAATGCAAAGCTATGGCTTTACAGGGATCAGTGTAAAAGATCAGTGTGTGCAGTGTTATAGCCCCCTATTTATAAAGGTCATTTAACCCCTTCCCTAACCTAATAAAAGTTTGAGTCACCCCCCCCCTTTTCCTATAAAGAAAAAAAAACTGTGTGAATAAAAATAAACATATGTGGTATTGCTGCGTGTGTAAATGTCCGAATTATAATAATATATCATTAATTAAACCACACCATCAATGGCGTACGCGCCAAAAAAATCCAAAGTCCAAAATAGCGTATTTTTGGTCACTTTTTATATCATGAAAAAATGAATAAAAAGCGATCAAAACATGAATAAAAAACGATCCATACAAAAATGGTACCGATAAAAACTTCAGATCACGGAGCAAAAAATGAGCCCTCATACTAGCCCATACTCGGAAAAATAAAAAAGTTATAGGGGTCAGGAAATGACAATTTTTAACGTATACATTTTCCTGCATGTAGTTCTGATTTTTTTCAGAAGTACGACAAAATCAAACCTATATAACTAGGGTATAATTTTAATCATTTGAACCTACAGAATAAAGATAAGGTGTAATTTTTACCGAAAAATGCACTGTGTAGAAAAGGAATCCCCCAGAAGTAATAAAATGGCATATTTCTTCAATTTCGTTGCACAATGAATTTTTTTCCATTTCCCCATGGATTATTGGTAAAATGACTAATGTCTCTGCAAAGTAGAATTGGTGGTGCAAAATATAAGCCATCATATGGAATTTTAGGTGCAAAATTGAAAGTATTATGATTTTTAGAAGCTGATGAGGAAAAAATGAAAATGCAAAAATGGAAAAACCTTGCGTCCTTAAGGGGTTAATAGGAATGTCCCATTCCAGAATTAATTTATTTCCCTCCTCTAGTGAGCAAAAGACCTATGTGTTGTCTTGATGCAAGATAATCAGTCGTGTCGGATAACCCCACTTGTAGGATATCTTGGCATCTTGAAGAACCTGTGTCACTGGGAGTAGGCTCCTTCTGAGTTGTAGTGTGACCGCAGATAGGTCGGCATAGATGGACACTCCATAAAATTTGGCAGGGAGTGAGCCTTTATTCCTAGTGTGGTACATTAGTGCGTCCTTAATATGATAAAAATAGACGCGTGCCAAAACATCTCTTGGGATGTTATCCGGTAGGTGTCTCGGTTTAGGAACCCTATGGGCCCTATCTATCAAGAGGTCTCTAGGTGAGCAATCCGGTATGACCGGTTTGATGAGATCTTGGATATAGGGAATTAGGTATTTTGTCTGTACCTCGGCAGCCTAGGGTGCTGTCTAGCTGGGCTCCCCGATGCCGAGGATGAGGGAGATGCCGGGGCTGATAAAGTACCTGAGGTAATGCTGAAGAGACTCTGTCGGAGCAGGAGAAGGTGACTTCAATGTCTGTATCTCTCCGTGCTTCTATTGAAGGGAAAGAGCTATTGCGAACCTGAGGTAGAGGTGATTCCCGCTCCCGTGGTGAGCGCTGATCACCACCATGTAGAGAGGACTGCGGGGAGCATTGCAGGGAAGATGCGGTGCCAACTTGAGAGATGCGGCTGCTCGGGGTATAATAGAAATCTGTCAATTTTCTGGGTTTCCCCGTAACTCTCGTTCTCCTTATCGTAGCCGTGGGTGCTAGGGGCACTCCAACACCCGGTCAGGTAGCAAAGAGGAGTATAAATGCGTTTGTCGCGGTATATAGTCAGTAATCTCAGAAGCTACAGTGCTATGTGGCCATCACCCATCACAGTCGGCAGACAAGCCACACCCCCATGACAGGTACTCTTTAACCTCTACATACCACACTGTCTATACTCTCACTCTCCCCGACTTTGCGCTTTTGGCTATATAAAACTGTTTTTTTTTTATTTTGATGCAAATAGCTTTTTTCAAAACAACTAAAAATTTTGGGGAAAATAATCTTAGATGGCCAATTATAGTTCTGCTCTAAGAATGTTGAAATATTTGACAAAACATAACCACAGTCTAAATAACTAGTGTTGAGCGGCATAGGCCATATTCGAATTCGCGAATATTCGCGAATATATGGACGAATATTCGTCATATATTCGCGAATATTCGCATATTCGTTATATTCTCGTTTTATTTTCGCGTATGCGAAACTATGTATATGCGAAAATTAACATATGTGAAAATTCGCATATGCGAAACTTCGCATATGCTAATTTTCGCATACGCGAATTTTCGCACGCCAGTCTCACACAGTAGTATTACAGCCTTCTTTACACCACACAAGCTGGAAGCAGAGAGGGGTGATCACTGTGATGTGTACTGTGAAGAAAAAAAAAAAAAAAAAAAACGAATATTCGTAATTACGAATATATAGCGCTATATTCGCGAAATTCGCAAATTCGCGAATATGCGATATTCGCGAATAATATTCGAATTGCGAATATTCGTGAGCAACACTATAAATAACCTATACCACACACTATTTCAAAGCAAACTAACCAAATAACTAATTAAGTACAATGGAGCAAATTTACTATAGCAAACACACTAGAATTCTGGTGCAAATTGTGCAAAAACCTCCCCAAAAAACTGGCTTATATGACATGCATTACATTTCATTTACATTGTAGACACTTTTACATCTGCACAATAACGGGGTGTGGTTAAGCAGGAAAGGGGGTATGGCTTATATGTGACAACATTGTAACATGACATTTTGGAGTAAAGTATGCCATCTGATCATTGGTCTAAACTTAGACTAGACAGTTTAAGATGTGCCAGATTCCTCTGTTCACAGAGGAACGGATTCATCCTCTGTGATAAGTATGGCTCATTTTTAAGCTGTCTAGTCTCAGTTTGCACTGTTTATCTGTTACACAGTATTACTAAATGGACCAATATTATTTTGAAATGTTGCGGGAAAAAGAGGTACTTTAATGGCTGATTCAGATTCATAGAGGAGCAGGGAATCCTGTCTGAAAAAAAAAAAAGAGTCCCTGTTCCTGTATTGTGAGTGGCTAGGCAAGTACTATATGCCTGGCTGATCAGCTACATTAGCTAGGCTGTATTCTGTTGATGCATTCAATAGCCGCTTACCTCTAAGAGGCCTAACATATTTACCCAGTGAATGTATATAAGCAGGGGGGCATACAAGTTCCTCAGCTTCAAATAAAATTCTGATTCAGATTTGGAACAAAATGATTAGCTAATTTTTACATTCTTTATTGTGGAAGGGGCTTATTCTCTTTTATTAAAACTTTTTTTCCCTTTCTTTTTATATACTTTTTTGGTCCCCATAGGAGACTATTTATTGCAATCTTTTGATTGCAAATATTGAACAGTGTTATGCATATTCATAGTACTGATCTGTGTTTTCTGCAATCTAAATTTCTGGTCTGCTAAAAGGCAAACCAGAGAAGAAGAGCGCAGCAGCCGGCAGAAACTGGTGAGTGTAGCTTTGCTGGCCATCTTAACACATGGAACCCCAGCAATTGCACCGCAGTTGGTCCCATGTGGGCATGTACACCTATGCAATACTTCAAATGCTGTGATCAATATTAATCACAGCATCTGAAGTGTTAATGGCAGACATTAGTGGGATCGCTGATGTCTGCCATTATCCATGAGGTCCTGGCTGCTGTTCCGATCACTGTGTCAGGAAAAGTGGTGATTGTGGAATCACACAATGTACATGTACATCGTTGTGCGCTAAGTACCAGGGGTAAAAGCAAAACTGACAGCCGGTTCATCCGAACTAAACCTGATACACAGGGTTATAGTACAGGCAAACCGGATTACAACAAGGTATCACTTACTCGGATCCGCGGTCAGGTTCCAGAGATAGACCCATTATTAGCCGGCATTGCTAATATGTTAATCGCTGGCTGTAACATTAAACAGCACAGCTTTAAAAGTAAACATTTATACAGAATTTTTGTTCTGTCTCAAATGCCATGCATTTATGTAAACTCTCGCCTTAGTCATAATCCATAAGTGGTTTTAAAAATCTTATGCTCACAAGATAACTGATGTTTTCCCAAGAGGTAGCCACTTGTCTGTTAATGACATGTTACCGATTCTGTTACAAAATTGAATCTTATTGTAAAGTGCTGTATATGCACCAATACGTCTCTTAAGCCTGCAAGATAACAAAAGGATAGTAAACATTCAGTATAGTTCTTTTTAAATCTGGTAATTTGTATCTTTCATTGCAGCATTAGCTTCAGAACAAGTGTTCTCTTACTACTAAGAAAGATGTAAAATAAAGAAGCGCTCTTATTGACACATAAAAGGTTTGCAATTATGCACAAATATGCCATCATCTTATGTGCTCTATTATGAATATGGATGTATTCTCCAATTATTAAAGAAGATAAGGGCATACATAAAATATTGTTTTGGTGTCTATTGAAATGACTGCTGATTCTAATTATTTTATATGGCGTTTTGGACACAGAGGAGATCAACATGCTGGAATAACAATTCTTCACGCACTTTATATATTTACTTATAGTTCCTGTATTTAATGTCTATTTTTAAAAACGCAGGACATTTCAAAAAGATTCTCCATCAAAGCAGTGGCTGTCTTGGCACCCAGCACCCGTAGCATATGACCTGCCAGATCAGCTCTCCCCTGTGCCATTGAGTTTGGGTGAATATCTGTAAAGAGACTGGAAGTCTGTTTTAAGAAAAGATAAATGTTCATCTTCATCACATCACTTGTGAAAAAAGCTTAAAGGGAACATGTCAGGACTCGGTCTCCCTCACACCGATCCCAGTACTTCTTAGACGTGGAGAACAGTCAATGTGCCATACAAGGTTGTTTATGGGGGAAGAGAGTGAGGCCAGCATGACTGGAAACCACCCCATCTACTCCCCATGGCTAGTTAGCGCTTATTAGCATACAACATGATTTCTGATGTTTTTGGCAACAGATGTAATATAGGAGAACAGTGTTGAAATGTTTTTTGTCTATGATATAGTGGGGTCAGTGGGAAGGGTACCAGGGAATTGGCAGTTTTCCTTTAAAGGGACCAGCAAAAAAATTATTAAAAATATTCAACCCTAAACCTGCTGCCAATCCAGTGTCCCATGTCAGTAGTCCTGCAATGACATTTTATATATCTTGCATGTGATGCTGTAGCTAATTCCTGGCCTCAGTGGTCATGGCCATAGCTGCAGGAGAGACCACAGAAGCCACACATTTGCTGAATCATCACACGTACAATATCTAAGACTTAATCACAGCATTTCTGGCAGGGGACACTGGTTAACATTTAAATTTTTCCTGCTAGACCCAGCATATAGGAAATTACTTTTAAAAGTGTCAAGGCTGGCTGCTGGTTAGGCCTTAAAATGTGCATGACTGCTGCTGTATACTGCTGAGTGTCGACACAAGAAATAAACACCAGAAAAAATGTTGGTATATATCTCCTTCTCAGAATACTGGCTAAGGAGCTGTCCAAAGGATTTCTCTTTATTATACGGAAGTACATTGGTTTTTACATTTGACAAAAAGGGGAGGTTAGTTATCACGTCAAAATCATCATGTTATATTTTGATTGGTTATGTGAGTATTGCGTCTGTATATATTAGCATATTAAGCATTCATTTCTTACTTGGCCATAATTCACTTATGTTGCCTTTCCCCCTATTCTACCAGAAAATTCCGGATGTATCTGTCCTTCTGCACAGTCTATATTTCTTCAAATATTTTGTCTTCCAACTTCCAACCTCTTCTTTATCTCGCATCTTCTGGCCTCCTCCCAAGGTCTTCATCTCAGTCACAAGCAAATAGCAAGCTGATCTGTCTCATAAGGAAAATAATGTTTTTCTGCAGCATATTAGCATAAATATCTCTATTTTTAATATATATATATATATATATATATATATATATATATATTGATCAGTATTCAAAGTCATAATGGTCATCCTTATCAAAAGGACCTTGAGACTTTACTGTCATTAAAAACTTAGGGTGCCCTGAGGATTTTCAGCTGCTAAGTTTCAGCTACTTATTTTATACAGCTTTTGTTCTGCTGCTTATATTTTGCTGGTAAGTCAATAATAAAATATGTAACACAAAATAAGCAGCTGAATATAGGCAGCAGAAAATAAAAAGCAGCAGATCAGCTGCGAAAAATCCGCATGCATATTGTTGTTGCATATCTACTGCAGAAATGCTTCTAAATTTGCTGCATATATGCTGCTGCAAATCTGCAGCAGATCTGCCGCAGGAAATACATACAAACGCATTTATTTGCGGGTTTCCCACTGTGTGTTTGAAAGGGGATGGGGCTGTCCGCAGCAGATTTTTGGCTGCAGAAATTTCGATGCGGCAAATCTGCTGCAAGCCACATGAAAGTCAATAGGGTGTGCGACAGAAATTCCACAGCCAAAAATGTGCTGCGGAGAGCCCGCACCCTTTCAAACACGTAGTGGGAAGCCCGCAAATAAATCCACTCATGGGAATAATCCCTAACAGTACCTATTTGTCCAGATTTATCAAACTGTGTGAGAAAAAAAAAACTGGAGAGATTTCACCACAGCAACCAATCACAACCACAACCAATAATCATGTTACGATAGGAAAGTTGAGCTGTGACATGAAGGGTTAATGGCAGGAATAAGTGTGATTACTGATGTAAGCCATTACCGGCGTAGACCCTGCAGTAATTGCTGACATCAGTGATCATCTTGATGTCCGCCATTAATCCTTCACCAGAGGTCTCCTCACCTACCTCCTGTTGCTCTGCTGCAGTATTCTCTGGTCTGTCTTATAAAGTGGTTAAAAAGTCACATATATGCAAAAATGGTACAGATGAAAACTACAAATCACAAAAATAACTTATACAGAAAAATGAGAAAGTTATAGGGGTAAGAATAGGGCAATATTAACCCCTTAAGGACCAGGCCATTTTATACCTTAAGGACCGGAGCGTTTTTTGTAATTCTGACCACTGTCACTTTAAACATTAATAACTCTGGAATACTTTTAGTTATCATTCTGATTCTGAGACTGTTTTTTCGTGACATATTCTACTTTAACTTAGCGGTAAAATTTTATGGTAACTTGCATCCTTTCTTGGTGAAAAATCCCAAAATTTGATGAAAAAAATGAAAATTTTGCATTTTTCTAACTTTGAAGCTCTCTGCTTGTAAGGAAAATGGATATTCAAAATATATTTTTTTGGGGTTCACATATACAATATGTCTACTTTATTTTTGCATCATAAAATTTATGAGTTTTTACTTTTGGAAGACACCAGAGGGCTTCAAAGTTCAGTAGCAATTTTGAAATTTTTCACAAAATTTTCAAACTCACTATTTTTCAGGGACCAGTTCAGTTTTGAAGTGGATTTGAAGGGTCTTCATATTAGAAATACCCCATAAAAGACCCCATTATAAAAACTACACCCCATAAAGTATTCAAAAAAACATTCAGTAAGTGTATTAACCCTTTAGGTGTTTCACAGGAATAGCAGCAAAGTGAAGGAGAAAATTCAAAATCTTCATTTTGTAGACCCAATTTTTGAATTTTTGCAAGGGATAAAAAGGAGAAAATTTTTACTTGTATTTGAAACCCAATTTCTCTCGAGTAAGCACATACCTCATATGTCTATGTAAAGTGTTCGGCGGGCGCAGTAGAGGGCTCAGAAGGGAAGGAGCGACAAATGGTTTTTGGGGGGCATGCCGCATTTAGGAAGCCCCTATGGTGCCAGGACAGCAAAAAAAAACACATGGCATACCATTTTGGAAACTAGACCCCTCAGGGAACGTAACAAGGGGTAAAGTGAACCTTAATACCCCACAGGTGATTCACGACTTTTGCATATGTAAAAAAAATATATATTTTTTTTACCTAAAATGCTTGGTTTCCCAAAAATTTTACATTTTTAAAAAGGGTAATAGCAGAAAATACCCCCCAAAATTTGAAGCCCAATTTCTCCCGATACAGAAAACACCTCGCATGGGGGTGAAAGTGCTCTGCTGGTGCACTACAGGTCTCAGAAGAGAAGGAGTCACATTTGGCTTTTTGAAAGCAAATTTTGCTCTGGGGACATGCCGCATTTAGGAAGCCCCTATGGTGCCAGAACAGCAAAAAAAAAAACACATGGCATACCATTTTGGAAACTAGACCCCTCGGGGAACGTAAAAAGGGGTAACGTGAACCTTAATGCCCTACAGGTGTTTCACAACTTTTGCATATGTAAAAAAAAAATTTTTTTTTACCTAAAATGCTTGTTTTCCCAAAATGTTTACATTTTTAAAAAGGGTAATAGCGGAAAATACCCCCCAAAATTTGAAGCCCAATTTCTCCCGATTCAGAAAACACCCCATATGGGGGTGAAAAATGCTCTGCTGGCGCACTACAGGTCTCAGAAGAGAAGGAGTAACATTTGGCTTTTTGAAAGCAAATTTTGCTCTGGGGGCATGCCGCATTTAGAAAGCCCCTATGGTGCCAGAACAGCAAAAAAAAAAACACATGGCATACCATTTTGAAAACTAGACCCCTCGGGGAACGTAACAAGGGGTAATGTGAACCTTAATACCCTACAGGTGTTTCACGACTTTTGCATATGTAAAAAAATATATATTTTTTTTTATCTAAAATGCTTGGTTTCCCAAAATTTTTACAATTTTAAAAAGTGTAATAGCAGAAAATACCCCCCAAATTTGAAGCCCAATTTCTCCCGATTCAGAAAACACCCCATATGGGTGTGAAAAGTGCTCTGCTGGCGCACTACAGGTCTCAGAAGAGAAGGAGTCACATTTGGCTTTTTGAAAGCGAATTTTGCTCTGGGGGCATGCCGCATTTAGGAAGCCCCTATGGTGCCAGGACAGCAAAAAAAAAACACATGGCATACCATTTTGGAAACTAGACCCCTCGGGGAACGTAACAAGGGGTAATTTGAACCTTAATACCCTACAGGTGTTTCACGACTTTTGCATATGTAAAAAAATATATATTTTTTTTTACCTAAAATGCTTGTTTTCCCAAAAATTTTGCATTTTTTAAAAGGGTAATAGCAGAAAATACCCCCCAAAATTTGAAGCCCAATTTCTCCCGAGTACGGCGATACCCCATATGTGGCCCTAAACTGTTGCCTTGAAATACGACAGGGCTCCAAAGTGAGAGCGCCATGCGCATTTGAGGCCTAAATTAGGGACTTGCAGGGGTGGACATAGGGGTATTCTACGCCAGTGATTCCCAAACAGGGTGCCTCCAGCTGTTGTAAAACTCCCAGCATGCCTGGACAGTCAACGGCTATCTGGCAATACTGGGAGTAGTTGTTTTGCAACAGCTGGAGGCTCCGTTTTGGAAACAGTGGCGTACCATACGTTTTTCATTTTTATTGGGGAGGGGGGTTGTATAGGGGTATGTGTATATGTAGTGTTTTTTACTTTTTATTTTATTTTGTGTTAGTGTTGTGTAGTGTTTTTAGGGTACAGTCGCACGGGCGGGGGTTCACAGTAGTTTCTCGCTGGCAGTTTGAGCTACGGCAGAAAATTTGACGCAGCTCAAACTTGCAGCCGGATACTTACTGTAATCCTCCGCCCATGTGAGTGTACCCTGTACGTTCACATTGGGGGGGGGAACATCCAGCTGTTGCAAAACTACAACTCCCAGCATGTACGGTCTATCAGTGCATGCTGGGAGTTGTAGTTTTGCAACCGCTGGAGGCTCCGTTTTGGAAACAGTGGCGTACCAGACGTTTTTCATTTTTATTGGGGAGGGGAGGGGGGCTGTGTAGGGGTATGTGTATATGTAGTGTTTTTTATTTTTTATTTTATTGTGTGTTAGTGTAGTGTAGTGTTTTTAGGGTACAGTCACACGGGCGGGGGGTTCACAGTAGTTTCTCGCTGGCAGTTTGAGCTGCGGCAGAAATTTTGCCGCACCTCAAACTTGCAGCCGGATACTTACTGTAATCCTCCGCCCATGTGAGTGTACCCTGTACGTTCACATTGGGGGGGGGGAACATCCAGCTGTTGCAAAACTACAACTCCCAGCATGTACGGTCTATCAGTGCATGCTGGGAGTTGTAGTTTTGCAACAGCTGGAGGCACACTGGTTGTGAAACACCGAGTTTGGTAACAAACTCAGTGTTTTGCAACCAGTGTGCCTTCAGCTGTTGCAAAAGCTACAACCCCCAGCATGTACGGACAGCGGAAGGGCATGCTGGGTGTTGTAGTTATGCAACAGCTGGAGGCATACTACTTTGGCTGGGGATGCTGGGGATTGTAGTTATGCAACAGCTGGAGACACACTGGTTTGCTACTTAACTCAGTGTGCCTTCAGCTGTTGCAAAACTACAACTCTCAGCAGTCACCGACAGCCAACGGGCATGCTGGGAGTTGTAGTTATGCAACCACCAGATGCACCACTACAACTCCCAGCATGCACTTTAGCTGATTGTGCAAGCTGGGAGTTGTAGTTACACAACAGCTGAAGGTACACTTTTCCATAGAAAGAATGTGCCTCCAGCTGTTGCAAAACTACAAGTCCCAGCATGCCCATAAGGGCATGCTGGGAGTTGTGGTGGTCTGCCTCCTGCTGTTGCATAACTACAGCTCCCAGCATGCCCTTTTTGCATGCTGGGAGCTGTTGCTAAGCAACAGCAGGAGGCTGTCACTCACCTCCAACGATCCAGCCGCACAGGTCAGTCCCTCGTTGTCTCCGCCGCCGCCGCTGCTCCTGGGGCCCCGATCCCAACAGGGGCGCCGGGGATCGGGGTCCCCAGCACCCGGGGTGCACGTCCCGCACCCGCTCACGTCCTCCGGAAGAGGGGCGGAGTGGGTTGCGGGAGTGACACCCGCAGCAGGCGCCCTGATTGGTCGGCCGGTAATCCGGCCGACGAATCAGGGCGATCGTGAGGTGGCACCAGTGCCACCTCACCCCTGCTGGCTCTGGCTGATCGGGGCCGTCTCTGACGGCCCCGATCAGCCAATAATTCCGGGTCACCGGGTCACTGGAGACCCGATTGACCCGGAATCCGCCGCAGATCGCTGGACTGAATTGTCCAGCGATCTGCGGCCATCGCCGACATGGGGGGTCATAATGACCCAACTGGGCGATATGCCCCGATGCCTGCTGAACGATTTCAGCAGGCATCGGGGACCGGCTCCGCTCCAGATGGTTGCGGGGGGCCGGTAAAACACATGACGTTCTCATACGTCATGTGTCCTTAAGGACTCGGAAATGGAGACGTATGAGAACGTCATGTGTCCTTAAGGGGTTAAACATACTTATTTTGTAAAAAAAAATTTTTTTTAAAGTAATAGAACAATATAAAACCATGTAAGCATGAGAATCGTTTTAATTGTATTGACCAACAGAAGAAAACATGTCAGTTTTACTGTAAAGTGTACAGCGTTAAAATAAATCCCCTTCAAAAGTTGCAAATTTGTTGTTTTCTTTTCAATTTCATCATATATATTATTTTTTGGTTGCACAATACATATTATGGTAAATTGAAAGGTGTCATTACAAAGTACAATTGGTGGCGCAAAATAAAAGGCCTCATATGGGTCTGAAGGTGTAAAAATTAAAAAGTTATGGAGGAAAAAACTAAATTGTACCCTAAAGGCCAAAATGGGCTGTGTCCTTAAAAAGTTAAAGAAGCAAACCGGAATTGCATGTTTTTACAACTATCATACATAACCATGTGTTTTATCCCAGCAGAGCTGCATATATATACCCCCCACCACCACCAACATCAACAAAAAAAATTGATCGGATGACAAAAGCCCTGAAGATTTGACACTCATTTTACTTCATAAAAAAAATGATTTCCTATTTATAGAAATCATGACTTATAAAAAAATAAAAAATAAATAAAAACTATCCAAAATATAATGCTGTCTGACTGCAGCCTCATCTTCGTTCCAAGCTAAAGCACAGGCTGGGACAAAGTCAGTAAGTGAGGGTAGGATCAGCACTTCTATACTCACTACTTTCCTATTAGCTTGAAAACAGAGAGGAGAGGGTTACAGGGCAGCTTATAGTGATTGGATGAAAATACACAGCACAGCAGACTCAGGGAGGAAGCTGAGTCATACAGAGTAAGGACAGTGAGATAAACCAAATGAGCAACAGTTGGAAAATATGTGTGAGAGAAATATAGGTGCTAGATACATAAAAATATGACAGGTACTCTTTAACATAAGCTTCCCTTATATTAAAAGGAAACTGATTGACTTACATAGTTACATAGTTACATAGTTAGTACGGTCGAAAAAAGACATATGTCCATCAAGTTCAACCAGGGAATTAAGGGGTAGGGGTGTGGCACGATATTGGGGAAGGGATGGGATTTTATATTTCTTCATAAGCATTAATGTTATTTTGTTCCATGAATTTATCTAATCCTGTTTTAAAGCTGTTAATTGTTCCTGCTGTGACCAGTTCCTGAGGTAGACCGTTCCATAAATTCACAGTTCTCATGGTAAAGAAGGCGTGTCGCCCCTTGAGACTAAACTTTTTCTTCTCCAGACGGAGGGAGTGCCCCCTCGTCCTTTGGGGGGGTTTAACCTGGAACAGTTTTTCTCCATATTTTTTGTATGGGCCATTAATATACTTATATACGTTTATCATATCCCCCTTAAACGTCTCTTTTCAAGACTAAACAATTGTAACTCCTTTAATCTCTCCTCATAGCTAAGATGTTCCATGCCCCATATTAGTTTAGTCGCGCGTCTCTGCACCCTTTCCAACTCCGCAGTGTCCCTTTTATGGACAGGTGCCCAAAACTGAACAGCATATTCCAGGTGAGGCCGTACCAATGCTTTATAAAGGGGAGTATTATGTCCCTGTCCCTTGAGTCCATGCCGCTTTTGATACATGACAATATCCTGCCGGCTTTGGAAGCAGCAGCCTGACATTGCATGCTATTCTGTAGTCTGTGATCTACAAGTACACCCAGATCCTTCTCTACCAGTGACTCTGCCAGTTTAATCCCCCCTAAGACATACGACGCATGCAGGTTATTAGTACTCAGATGCATAACTTTACATTTATCCACATTGAACCTCATTTGCCAAGTGAATGCCCAGACACTTAGTCTATCCAAGTCATCTTGTAACCTATACACATCCTCTATAGACTGTACCGTGCTACAAAGCTTGGTGTCATCTGCAAAGATAGAAACAGAGCTGTTAATACCATCCTCTATATCATTGATAAATAAATTAAACAACAGCGGGCCCAGTACTGAACCTTGGGGTACACCACTAATAACCGGGGACCAATCAGAGTACGAATCATTGACCACCACTCTCTGGGTACGATCCATGAGCCAGTGTTCAATCCAGTTACAAACTAAAATTTCCAAACCCAAAGACCTTAACTTACCTGTCAGACGTCTGTGAGGGACAGTATCAAACGCTTTAGCAAAATCCAGAAACACTATATCCACAGCCATTCCTCTGTCAAGGCTTCTACTCACCTCTTCATAAAAGCAAATTAGATTGGTTTGACAACTTCTATCCTTAGTAAACCCATGCTGGCTATCACTTATAATACAATTATCCCCTATGTATTCCTGTATGTAATCCCTTATAAGTCCTTCAAACAATTTACCCACAATGCACGTTAAACTTACCGGTCTATAGTTTCCTGGGGAAGACCTAGAGCCCTTTTTGAAGATTGGCACCACATTCGCCTTGCGCCAGTCCCTTGGCACAATACCAGACACCAGAGAATCTCTAAATATCATGAACAGGGGTACAGATATTACTGAACTTACCTCTTTAAGAACTCTTGGGTGTAGTCCATCCGGCCCTGGGGATTTGCTTACATTTATATCACTTAACTTACCTTGTACCATCTCTACATTAAGTCAGTTCAGTACATTACATGATGTGTTACCAGCACTGACCTGGCCAATGTCAGCTCCTTCTTCCATAGTGTATACAGAACTAAAGAACCTATTCAGTAGCTCCGCCTTCTTGATCGCCTGTGACAACCTCCCCATTATCATTATTAAGGGGTCCTACATGCTCTGTCCTTGTTTTTTTTGCATTTATATATCTAAAAAAATATTTAGGATTAGTTTTGCCTTCTTTGGCCACCTGTCTCTCATTTTGAATTTTTGCTGTTTTTATTACATTTTTACAGATTTTATTAAGCTCCTTTTACTGTTTAAATGTTATAGCTGACCCATCAGATTTGTATTTTTTGAAGGCTATTTTTTGTTGTTTATTGCTCTTTTAACATCATGTGTCAGCCATGTAGGATTTAGTTTTAATCGTTTATATTTGTTCCCCTTTGGTATATATTTAGCTGTATAGTTATTTAGAGTTGATTTAAAGATGTCCCATTTACCTTCTGTATCAGTATTTGAGAACACCTCCCCCCAGTCTATGTCCTGTAATGCAGCCCTCAGCCCAGGGAAGTTTGCCTTTTTAAAGTTATATGTTTTTGCCTTCCCCGCCTGTCTTTGTTTTCTACATTTTAAGTCAAAAGTAACTATATTGTGGTCGCTATTACCAAGGTTTTCCCGCACAGTTACATTACCAACCAGCTCTGCGTTGTTGGAAATGATCAGATCCAACAAGGCATCACTTCTTGTTGGGTCCTCCACAAACTGGCCCATAAAATTATCCTGCAATAAATTTAGGAATTGTCGCCCCTTTGTAGTTTTAGCCAACCCCGGACCCCAATCTATATCTGGATAGTTAAAATCTCCCATTATTACCACTGTACCTGCCCGGGCGGCCCTCTCTATTTGTTTTTGAAGCCAAACTTCTATCTCTTCAGTGATATTAGGGGGTCTGTAGATTACCCCAAATATAATTTTTTCAGTATTTCCCTCCTTTTGTAATTCTACCCACAGTGATTCCACCTCCTCAAAATCATCACACACTTATTATCATGCTAAGTAGTCCCAATGAAAAATTGACTTCAAGTTCTGTAAGTAATATATAAATGACAAAAAATATCCTCAGTTTAAGATTTTTATTTGCCACATTTTATATGGTATATTTGATTAGCTGGCTATGGTAGTGTTCATGTAATGCAGTCGAAAAAGTTTTCTTACCCAGTATGCTTTGATGATTACATTCTGCGAGCTTCCTTCCTAACACTGTCATTTTATTTTGTCCACCGTTTCCCATCATATGCTGATAACACCCAACAAAACATAGTCATTCATAGATCAACCGTTGAATAGTTTGGCAGTAATTTAAAACTACGTATGTTGTTATTTCTTTTTTGCGTGCAATAAGTAAATACTTCAGTTCTTATTTTGCTTGCATGCCTAGACAGTTCATTTTTTTTTACAAAACGTATAGAAGAGAGAACATTTCTTTTTTTTTTATGTACAATTCTGAACAATTTTCTAAAAAAGGTATTCTGTGAATAGTGGAGCAGGAGTGCTGTAATCACACAATCATGCACTCTGTGTGCAACAAGAGATAGAAGTCACCTGCGGTTATTCTCTGGCGCTGACAGTGAAAAGTTCAGGCACATTCAAAAGAGCATGATTATTCCTTAAATGTCTGCAATTCCTTTAGAAATGCATTAACACTCTTTGACAAAAGTCCAGAAAAGTCCTAAAGTTACATCTATCAGGACTTCTATTTAATGATTTTTTTCAGACTGTAAGATATTGTAAACTGCGGTGTGAAAGGAGCTGTTAGGTTCATTAGAGGCACAAGGAAATAATTCCTCAGTGTGTTTATTCCTGTATATTCCTCTCTGTTGTGTCTTACAGATGCTTCTATAATATATATATGACAACCCTATGTAACTTTACCAAGATGACCCTTGTCCCAAATGCAAAAACATTCCCTTCCTGTTATATAATAATAAAAAATAAGTAAATAAAATGCAATAGCTCAGACATAAAAAGCATTTGAACATCAATTGCCTATGTATAGAAACTGTGTTACTGAGTGCAAAGTGTTTCGAAAATACCCTCTAAATATAGAATGTAGAATTTGTAGTGTAAACTGCATCTAAAACAAACTTTGTACTGCTTTTATAGGTTGGGATCACACATTAAAGAAAACCAATCAGCAGATTTTATCATATATAATACTTGGCACTGCGTTATTTATGCTAAAATCATTATCCTCACCATCCCTGGGGGACGTTTGTGCCACCAGGGATAAGAAGATATTACGTTATAAAGTCCCCCCTGGCCGACCGGCAAGTAGTCTCCTGGGCGGGGACTTTCACTTACCAGCACCCATTGCTCCGCATTGCTCCGGCCGTGGCACTGCACCCGACGGCTTGAATGGCGGCTCGCGTCACTGCTCTGCTCTGGCTGCTTATTATATAATTAATCAAATAAGGAAACCTTTTGCACAACATATTATAGTGCAAAATGTTGAAACTAAATTGAAAATGTTTTAAAACCTATTTAAAATGTCTCAGACACTTTAGGATTAACAAAAGCCATTATTACTTTTCTCACTTACTGTGTTTACATTAACACATGGTGATAAATTGTCTCTTTTTTGTGATCAACAGAATAGTTACAGTTCTTTTTATAGAAATCATGG
Organism: Hyla sarda; assembly: GCF_029499605.1. NCBI lineage: Eukaryota > Metazoa > Chordata > Amphibia > Anura > Hylidae > Hyla > Hyla sarda. The sequence continues at coordinate 374,736,272 of NC_079189.1, read as the reverse complement.
CTTATAAAAAAAAGACCCCAAACTATCCAGCATATAATGCTGTCTGGCTGCAGCATCAACTTTGTCCTAGCGATAGCACAGGCTGGGACAAAGTCACTAAGTGAGGGTGGGACCAGCACTCCTCTGTGCTCACTCCTGTCCTATTAGACTGCAGCATGAAAAAAGAGAGGAGGGGGTTACAGAGCAGCCTTTAGTGATTGGATGAAAAGACACAGCACAACAGACTCAGGGAGGACGCTGAGACATACAGAGTAAGGACATGCCCCCGCCAGAACACTGGAAGATAAACTAAATGAACAACAGATGGAAAATATTTTTGAGAGAAATATAGGTGCTAGAAACATAAAAATATGACAGGTACTATTTAACATCCGGTGCCTATCTTGCCTCTTATATTAAACAGAAACTTATTGACTTATTATCATGGTAAGTAGTACCACAGAAAAATGTACTTCAAGACTGTTCCACACTACAAATTCTGAAGAATGGCTGCATGGCGCATTGGATCTTGGTTCAAGGAAAGAGAAGCTAACCATTTACCCTGCCCAGAATCATCACTAGACTTGCATATTGTTGAGCCTGTTTGGGTCATTGTTGAATAAATCCCCACCGTCGCTTCTTCCAGAGAATTAGTGGAAGAGTGGAACAAATACTAACATAAATGTTTTAAGCATTTTATATTTCTTTAACAATACAAAAAGTGATGTCTATAATTGGTGTACTAGTTTTCTAGCCCAACCTCAGTACATGAAATAGTGAAATCCTTTGTGACATATATATATATATATATATATATATATATATATATATATTATTCTTTTTTCCCAGTGACAGTACAGTTATTTCAATCAGCAATCTGTTCCATGCTGCTCTATACACCTTTTATAGTAATTGCCATCAATTTAAGAAAATAGCAAATTAGTAGAACAATTTTCAAACACTAAGTTACTGATTACATTTATTATAGACTAGCTTGGTAGCATAATCATATTTTAGTGGGACGTCTTATGTACACAGCGCAGCAATGCCAGACCCTTCAGCTGTGCAATTGCAGCAAAGCAGTATAATCTTGGGTGTAACTTTCACCGTAGCAGCAATAGCAGTTATAAACTTACACAGATACTTGTTACAACAGACAAAATAAGATAAAATACGCTCTTTGTTGACATCCAAAGTAAAAGACATACATTTAAATTCATACGTAAAAAATGTGTCAGTTGATAAATGGACATCCCTGGATTCTCAGGTAAGTGGTTGTGACTAGTTGCAAACATATGTATGTGGCCTCCCAAACTCAGGTATTTGCCTCCACATAGTAACAAGTATCCTTCTAAGTTTAAAATAAAGGGGTACTCCGGTGGAAAAAAATTTTTTTATATATCAACTGGCTCCAGATTTGTGAATTACTTCTATGAAAAAATATGAATCCTTCCAGTATTTATCAGCTGCTGTATGCTAGGAAGTTAAGTTGTCTGACCACAGTGCTCTCTACTGACACCTCTGTCTGTGTCAGGAACTGTCCAGAGCAGGAGCAAATCCCCATAGCAAACCTCTCCTGCTCTGGACAGTTCCTTACATGGACAGAAGTGTCAGCAGAGAGTATTGTGGTCAGACTGACAAGAACTATACAGCTTCCTCTGGAGCATATAGCAGTTGATAAGTACTGGAAGGATTAAGATCTTTTAATAGTAATTTACAAGTCTGTTTAACTTTCTGGCACCAGTTGATTTATAAAAAAACATTGTTTTCCACCGGAGCACCCCTTTAATTTGGTTGTATATGGCAGATACATGACCTGTCCACAGTGATCTAGCTATGGAGTAATATGTGGGCTATAATTTCTCAGCCCCTCCCCCCCCCCCCCAATACCATATTAGCTATACTAAACTGTACCATTTGGTATGTTAGCAGTTTTTACAGGGCTCACCCGGGTATAAGAACATTGTATTTTTGATAACACTGTTATATGCATTCTCTGATATATGGTGCTGTTATTAATACCTTTTATTTTTCTACCGATGCTGCGGTTTTGTTGTTAGCTGGCAGGGACCCACCTTATCTCACTATGGAGCTTTATCTCACTATCTATTGTAACACTTCTATTTAAAATAAATGTTATGGTTCTATTAATGGTAATTTCTCAATGACCACTAAGATACAACTTAATTGATACATTGTGAATTATGGACAAATTTCAGTGGGAATGGTAGGTAAGATGGCAGGCTTTATCTGGAGGCTTGATATGGAGGCTCCTTTAAGTAACCTCTTAATCAGAGGGTCTTGAGAGAGTGATTTCCCCAGAAAATCTGGTATGCCAGTGATCTGTACCTTCAGAGTGAGGATAGCAATGCCTTTATCCAGGCCATCTTGGAGAAACTGAAGAATAAGTGATAGAAGTGGATTTGCATCCTCTTTCTCTTCCTAGAGCAACAATCTTGAAATAAGCGCTTGATCCTAACATATAATCTATTTGCAGGTGCTCTTGAGAAGGACAGTGTCTTCAAGCCCAAGTCTGATAGCCCTCTATATTCTAAAAAGGGACTGGTCAACCTCCAGGCTGTCAGGTCTAATATCTTCAGATCCAGCAGAGCTGAGTGCCATGAGACACCAGATTTTGTTTTGGGAAAGTCTCCAATATTGAGCTGGGTGAACCATAATCTCTTTGACCAGAACCTTATGGCAATCCATGTGGCCTGATCTTGCCTTATTTTAATCGATACCCTTATTTTCAGGGAAAACGAAGGGGATATGTAGGTCAACCTGAATCTCCAAGGAATGGACAGAGCATCTATTTCCATCGGGTTGTCATCCAAGTATATAGAGAAGAACTTCTCCACCTTGGCATTGAAACTGGTGGCCATGAGATCTATCTCTGGCATTCCCCACCATTGGCAGATCTACTGAATTTTCTCCGCTGAAAAGACCATTCTCTCTAAGATATCTTTCAGGGGATCTGAAATTATGTTGAATGTTCCACAGATGTGAACAGCAGACAGCAGGTGGGTTAGGCTCAACTCTGCCCAATAATGGATCAAACCCACTCCACTGAGCAGTGGCTAAAATCTTGTGTCTCCCTGTTTGTTGAAGTACAGAACTGCCATCCTATTGTCTGATCTTCACTGATTCGCCTCGGTTCTGCAGGGAGAAGTGAAGATGTGACAGAGCAAATTGCTCTGAGCTCTCTCAGATTTAATGCCAGATGCAGTTCCTAAGCCATCCAAGTACATTGTACTGAAAGATATTCTAGATAGGCTCCCCAGCCTACAAGGGATGAATCTGTTGTCAACATAATCCAATGAGGACTTCCATTTGTGACTGTCTCGACCAATGTAGAGAGCTTTGAGCTTTTGGTGACAGGAAATACTTTCTGTCAGGCCCTGAAGGGCTGCAATTCTATATGCCTTGGACTTCTTGATGAGGATGAAGGTGCCAGAGCACCCATGGAACCATATGCACGGTTGCTGACATCGTCAGTGTCTAAAAGTACACTAGAAGGGGAACAAGGAGGAACTCCATTACCTTCATTACAGGGTCTCCTCTTTCTGGAGAGAGGTGAAGCGTTATCTGAGATGAGTCCAGTACAAACCCTAGAAATGTTTTATTTTTGGTTGCAGGTTTAATGTCCAACTTTTGTTAGTTTATTAATCAGCCTAGGATTTGGAGAAAAGACAAGATAAAAATGTTGGTGGAGAATTGTAGATGCACTCAGGCCCTTTTGAGCTGGACAGCAATCTTCAAATATCTTCTGCCGGATGGATATCTTCTGTAGACTTTTGACCACAAACTTCTCTGGTGGAGGGCAAAGAAGGTTTTTCGAGTATCCTGTTACAGCAATGTGCAATACCAAAGGGTCTTGAATAGAAGTGATCCAGGCATCTACAAAGTACTGTACATTGCCCCTGACCAGAACGTCTGGAGATACTAGGCACCAGAACCTTGCTGAGCTCTAGAATAAGAGAATCTGTCTTCTCTAGACTGCCTTCCCATGCTCAAAAGGACTGCAAAAGGGATTTGCACTTTTTATTGATCCCCCCCCCTCCATGAGCTTACCAAGCTTAGCCCTGAATAATCTACCTGACTCAAATGGGAGGCCACAAAAGTTGTACTTGTGGCCATTGATTTTACTGCCAAGTTAATTATTGAGCAGCAGCTTCGGATAAACAATCAGTAGCAAGGCTAATTGACTTGAAGGCGGTAAGGATAACATCTCAAGAGGCCCCAAACTTGCATCAATGTTACTGCACTTGTTGTAGGTGCTTCTTTAGGAAAATAGCCATTTCAGAAGAGCTGAGCCATGGAAGCAGATGCTGAAGCAGCAGAGTAGTCTCTCCTGAAAGTTTTATGAAAACAGATTTTTTGAGGTGAGTGACTTCTAGGTCTTTTGGGGCCTATGGAGTCCTTCAGCTCCTTTATGGAGTTTTAAACAAAGTCCTTGACCCAGATGTCTTTGAATTCTTGGGATCAGAATCTCAGGCCTGCAGAAAGGGCAGCAATCATACTCGTAATTGTCCGATAGAAGGGTCTTACAGTGTCTACAAGAGAAATGCCTTCTCTTGGAAACATTTTTTTAACACTGGTCCTCTCTTGCCTGAACCCTGTGAAGACATCTGAGGAAGTATAAACCATTTTTATCTTTTAAAATAAAAAATTAATAACTCATAGAGATCTGTAGCACAAGACTGTAGAGACCCCTCACCCCCGAGAGTGACTTTAGAGGCCACAGAGGCAATAAAACAGAAACTCCAAATGGTATTTATAAAATAACTAAAAATGGCAATTACTTCAAAAAAATAAGCCCCCTCTGGAGCTCACATGGAGGGTTAGGGAACAGAAACTTTAAAGTTGGCTTTCAGGGGTACAGAGAAGGGAACGGAAGTGACCTCACCATGTGTCACTTCAGCCCCAACCAAGATGGCGGCACCAATAGATGGGTACGCTGATTGCCAGCAAAGACTGAAACACCGCCAACTGACTAAGTGTGCAGGTGTAGGAGGAGCAGGAGTTACGATATAATGAAGCAATCAAGTAAAAGAGGCTCCATTACTGGCCAAGATGCTACACAGTTTGCGCAGTCGCATCACCACCCAAACAGAGAGAACAGGGCCAATAAAAAATTTAAGTCACCAAAACAAATTAAAATATAAAGTGCCCACACAGGAATAGGAGAGGAATCCTAAGTCCAACTGTTTGCTATCTCGGAAGGACTGAAAAATACACATCTACTTTGGGGAGTGGTTTCCCTCTATAGGAAGGCTGGCATTGTGTTAATTAGTTTATTGACTTTCTTTATTAAAATGTAATCTTTCCTGCCAGCTATCAGGAGCAGAAAAATCTCATCATTGTGCTGTTGGTAAGGGAATTAGCAGTTCTTGACACCATTGTAAAAAAAAAAAAAAAATTTAATTTAAATATTAGAAAAATTGTAAATGGGTCTTGAACTATTTGATTGATGGCCCTATATCAATTGATGACTGGCAGGGTACCAGCACCCAGAGCCCCCCTTACTGATAAGCTGTTCAATGCCCATACTACACATTGAAGGGGCCAGAAGGCATGTGCTGTTCACTGAATAATGGTGGTGCCAGGAAGGCTATCATACCTAGGACATACAAGCAGACAAATCTAAATCTGTTTGAGCATAAAGTAGCAATAAAAAATGATGTAAAACAGTATGAGAGTACAGATAAACACTGTGGAGAAACTTCAGTGACTATCATGCCAAACATTAGGTTTGTAAGCTAAGGTGCCAAGTTTTGAATCAAAGGCAGAACATGACACTCCATGAATAGTGCCAATGTAAGATCCCACTCTATAACAATATAGATAATAAAACTTGCCACTCAATTTATTTACTTTTAGGGTATATTTACAGCAGTCTGTATTGTAAATAATATGTTTAGGTCATACTGGTCTTCCTCAGATAATTGGATTTCAATAGTTTTTGTAGAAATGGATGTAAAAGCAGTGCAAGTAAGGCAACTTAGAATAGCGGCCTATAGGAAAGTGAAACAAGTCGAGGAGTGTGAAAATGTAGAGGTGAGTCATTACCTTTTTGTATTCCACATTTCTTGTATTTAAATGTATATGTTTAATGCATTATTATAGTAACAAATCTTGCAGCTATGTAATGTTGATTTATATTGAGTAAACCAAAGTAGAACCGATAAAAACTACAGATCACAGTGCATACAAAGTGCCCTCATACAGCCCTATATACTTAAAAATAAAAATGTTATAGGGGGTCAGGATTGAGTGATTTTAAGCATATTAACTTTTTTAGAAAATCTTTGTATTTTGTATACGAAATAAAAATAAAACAAAAGCCATGAATTGGGTATTAATGTTAACGTACTGGCCATAAAATACTGGTAACATATCAGTTACTGTATACTGAAATGAAAGTAAATACTTGGCACTCAAATGCGAGGTGCAAAGGATATTTTTATTAACAGTCCATACAAAATGTGACATTTCGGTCCTACCAGGACCTTCCTCAGAATTCAACAGGACTGGTGAGGAGGAGAAATTAGAAAAAACGGTCAAGTGCCATGCGAATAAGGTGAGGAGTAGTGTGACCAAAGTCACAGAAGCAGTTACTCTATACTGTAGCATGCAGGATATAAAAATGAGCACCCCCCCCCCCCCCCCCGAAATAGGTAAAAAATATATTTATGTCACCCCGCAAACCATTATTTTCTGTTTCATCATATATTTTATCCTAAAATTGTTCCTGTAAAAAAACAAGCCATACTATGGCTCTGTAGATGGAAAAATAAAAGACTTATGGCTTTTGGAAGGTGAAGAGGAAAAAATAATTGCACAAAAATGAAAAATGGCTTGAAAGGGTTAAAGTCACCAGGGAAAAGTTGCTCTGTGTTTCGGGTGGGTCCAAACTTGCAGAAGGTCAGACAAAAAAAGTGGGAAAAATGTTACCCATTGACCCCAGTATCAAACCTTCTGTAAAATACAGACCCCCTCAGTCTAATACAGACCGTTAATATAATAGACATCCCACTATGAGACTCCTAGAATACCATAGACCCAATTTCAGACCCCTAGTAGGAGTATGGCTCACGTAAATTACTCTGATTTATTAATCTGTCAAAAAAAAAAGACTGGTTTTGACCATAACAGCCAATCACAGCTCAGCTTTCAGCTGAGCTGTGATTTTGGTTTCAGGCAGATTAATAAATCTACGCCAATGTGTTATTTACATCCAATACCTACAGCAAATTTGATGGCATTATTTCATTACTTTTAATATGATTTTTTTTTAATTGATTTATACTGTTCTATTATGCGATGCTTTTAAATCAAATAAACTCTTGTCGATTGCTGCTTACACGAGTTATTACACAGTCTATTTATTTATACTTATTCATTTAGTGATGATAATTTAACCATCACTGTAAAAGAAACATCAGGTGCAAGCTCCAGGGAAGACAAAGGACAGCTGGTCCAAGCTGAAGAGCTATAAAGGGGGAGGCCGATCTCTCTCCGCTCAAGGCTAATGTACTATTCTTTGGAGTCTGCCTCATTTATGAAAACATTGGTTAAGGTTTCCTTACTAAAATAAAAGCTATTAATATAATATATTGCTTTAAAGTTTCTCGTATTTTATTACATTTTATTAAATTTTTGCCTGATTATATGTCAAGTTAAAGGGGTATTCCGGGCAAAAATATTTTATTCCCTATCCAAAGGATAGGGAATTAGGTGTCTGATCTTGGGGAGGCCCTGCGCGATCTCCCTGTAGCACCCGCATTCTATGCGGGTGCTGAATCTCCAATTTCGGAAACCTCCAGGTTTCCGGGACTGGGGACGTCACGCCACGCCCCCTCCATTCATGTCTAATGGGAGGGGGCGAGGCAGCCGTCACGCCCCCTCCCATAGACATGAATGGAGGGGGCGTGGCGTGACGACATGTCCCCAGTCCCGGAAACCCGGAGGTTTACGAAACTAGAGACGCAGTCCCCGCATAGAATGCGGGTGCTACAGGGAGATCGCGCAATCGCGCAGGGTCTCAGCAGAGGGCCCCCCACGATCAGACACCTTATCCCCTATCCTTTGGATAAGGGATAAAATGTTTTTGCCCGGAATACCCCTTTAATCATGTTGTGTGACACATTCATAAATGTTATAGTAAAGGATAGATTAGATAGATAGACATTCCTACACCTCTTGTCTCACTATTATACCCCACTTAGGTATGCATAAATACAGTTGGTAGGCTGTATTCAAATCTCTGTTGCAAATTCTGTTGTAGAAACAGAAATACAAATTTCAAAAATGATTAAATCCATCACACAACGGACACCAGTAGCGCCCAAAGCACCCCATTGACTTATAATGGGGTTTGTAAAGTTCCATCATGGTGTCCATTGTTTTGACTGCATGCTCTGTTGTTCTTCCAATAAAATATGATAAAATCTGCAATTGTAATTTGGAACAGCCAATCCAATGCAGATGTGAATAGCCACATGCTGTTGATACTGTGTTCACCAAACACATGAGATAACATATTTAAACCAACTGGTGACAGAAAGTTATACAGATTTTTAAATAACTTATATTTGCAAATCTTAAGACTTCCAGTACCTATTAGCTTTAAAGTAAGCTATATGACTGTGAATGAAGACAATTCTCTCGATCCAGCACTTTATTAGATATGTGTTAAAATGCCTTCCAATCTATGAAATCTCCTCCGCTTACACCAAGTGCCCCATCCCGTACACCCTAACACATTAGTGCGCATGCTTTATGCTCTAGAGGAAGTCGTGTAATCTTTCCAGTCAGACATTATACTCTTTGCTGCCACCTCTGTCTGTGTCAGGAAGTGTCCAGAGCAGGAGATGTTTGTTATGGGGATCTGCTCTAAATGATTATAGGGGTACTCCAGAGAAAAAAATGTTTCAGATCAACTGGTTCTAGATAGTTAAACAGATTTGTTTAAGAATCCTTACAGTACTTATCAGATGCTGTATACTACAGAGGAAGTTGTGAAATTCTTTTCAGTCTGACCACAGTGCTCTCTGCTGACACCTCTGTCCATGTCAAAAACCATCCAGAGCAGAAGCAAATCTCCATAGCAAATCTCTCTTGCCCTGGACAGTTCCTGACATGGACAGAGGTGTCAGCAGAGAGCACTGTGGTCAGACAGAAAAGAACAACTCAACTTCCTCTGTAGTATACAGCAGCTGATAAGTGCTTAAAAGATTAAGATTTTATAAAGTTTTTCTAGCACTAATTGATTTGAAAAAAAAAAAAATATATATATATATATATATATATATGTTTTCAACCGGAGTACCCCTTTAACCCCTTAATGACCAAGGACGTAAATTTACGTCCTGGTGCTGGGGTACTTAGCTCACCAGGACCTATATTTACAGCCTGTACATGACCACAAGCATTGGAGCGATGCTCTGATCAATCTGCGATTAACACCTCAGATGCCTTGATCAATACACAATGGCGCACGGAGGTCCCCTCACCTGCGTCCGCCGCTTTCCACGGATCTTCTGCTCTGGTCTGAGATCGAGCAGACCAGAGCAGAAGATGACCAATAACACTGATCAGTGCAATGCCCTATGCATCGCACTCAACAGTATTAGCAATCGCTAGCAGTCCCTATGGGGACTATTAAAGTGTAAAAATAAAATAAAAATAAAAATAAAAAAAAAGTTAAAAAATATTTAAAAATCCCCTCCCCCAATAAAATGCAAAATATCCTTTTTTCCTATTTTACCCTCATAAAGTGTAAAAAAAAAAAATTAATACACATATTTGGTATTGCCACATGTGTAAATGCCCTCATACCGCCGCTTATAAAGAAAAATAAAAAAGTTATAGGTCGTCAAAATGAAGGATTTTAAACATACGAATTTGGTTAAATAGTTTGCGATTTTTTTTAAGCATAACAATAATAGAAAAGTATGTAATCATGGGTATCATTTTAATTGTATTGACTCACAAAATAAAGAACATGTCCTTTTTACCGTAAATTGTATGTCTTGAAAACAAAACCTTCCAAAATTTGCTAAATTGTGGTTTTCTTTTTAATTTCCCTACACAAATAGTATTTTTTTGGTTGCGCCATACATTTTATGGTAAAATGAGTGATGCCACTACGCAGGACAACTGGTCACGCAAAAAACAAGCCCTCATACTGGTCTGTGGATGAAAATATAAAAGACGAGGAGGAAAAAACGAAAATGCAAAAATAGAATTGGCCTGGTCCTTAAGGTCAAAATGGGCCTGGTCTTTAAGGGGTTAAGGACACAGACAGAGGTGGCAACAGAGAACAAAGTCTCTGACTGAAAAGACTACATGACTTCCTCCAAGGCGTATAGCTGCTGATAAGTGCTGGAAGGCTTGAGCTTTGTAAATAAAAGTTATTTACCTATCTGTATCTGATCAAAAGAAATATTAATTCTCAAAATGTATTTTTTAGTACTTTATTAACAGTATTAGCAATCACTAGCAGTACCTATGGGGACTATTAAAGTGTAAAAATAAAATAAAAATAAAAAAAAAGTTTAAAAAAATGTAAAAATCCCCTCCCCCAATAAAATGAAAAATATTCTTTTTTCCTATTTTACCCTCATAAAGTGTAAAAAAAAAAAAATTTATACACATATTTGGTATTGCCACATGTGTAAATGCCCTCATACCGCCGCTTATACAGAAAAATGAAAAAGTTATAGGTCGTCAAAATGAAGGATTTTAAACATACTAATTTGGTTAAATAGTTTGCGATTTTTTTTAAGCATAACAATAATAGAAAAGTATGTAATCATGGGTATCATTTTAATTGTATTGACTCACAAAATAAAGAACACGTCATTTTTACCGTAAATTGTATGTCGTGAAAACAAAACCTTCCAAAATTTGCTAAATTGCGGTTTTCTTTTTAATTTCCCTACACAAATAGTATTTTTTTGGTTGCGCCATACATTTTATGGTAAAATGAGTGATGCCACTACGCAGGACAACTGGTCACGCAAAAAACAAGCCCTCATACTGGTCTGTGGATGAAAATATAAAAGACGAGGAGGAAAAAACGAAAATGCAAAAATAGAATTGGCCTGGTCCTTAAGGTCAAAATGGGCCTGGTCTTTAAGGGGTTAAGGACACAGACAGAGGTGGCAACAGAGAACAAAGTCTCTGACTGAAAAGACTACATGACTTCCTCCAAGGCGTATAGCTGCTGATAAGTGCTGGAAGGCTTGAGCTTTGTAAATAAAAGTTATTTACCTATCTGTATCGGATCAAAAGAAATATTAATTCTCAAAATGTATTTTTTAGTACTTTATTATTTGTTATTTGACCTTGCTTTCAGCTTACTTGCTGGGTTGTGTTATCCAGAAAACATATTATATAATCATATGACTCTCACATTCAAATGTAACATAAGTAAGTAATACCTACAGTTAACACTTTATAGAGGCATCATCATATAGATAAAATACAAATTCAATGATCATTGAATTTCCAAGTAGACAGGTCCAGCTTGGTAGCATCTCTATGAAAATGTATTTACCATGAGGACATTTTGACAAGATAATATAGATCACAACAGCAGACAGTTTTGGCTTCTGCATCTGAAATGCTAAAAATAAATATTCTAATTTAAAGGGTTATCTAGCCTTAGGAGTAACTGATTGCTGGCCAAATTCTAAAATTGCATTTGACAAAATGTGGCAGTATGTCTCTCTGGTCTTCTTAACTTAGCATGCGTCAGTAGGTTTGAGCCTCAGAATGTGTAATTTGTATGACTTCAAAGCTTCAAAAGAAGTACATCCATTTGGCCTTTTATTTATGCATGAGACCTTTGCTTCAACTTCTGCTCTCAGCCATTATGTCAAATCAAAGCTGTTTAAGACATGATATCTGATAAAGTAATAAACTGTTTATTTAGGCCTATATTTATATTTTTCATCTCCATTAAATACAGAAATTCGGAATTTAATTCATGTAAAGAAAACGAGTCGTCCACTGGTTACTATCTGCCATATTTTCCCAAGTAAAGGATTCTCAGATTACTTTTACGGCATTTATATTTCAGTATGCATGAATATTGCATGCAGACCACATTTAGTTTTTGATGTGGTGTTCTACATGATTTGTTTTCACTCGTTTGGATGATTGCTTCACCCATGAGCAGAAGAATGAGGGAGAAGCATGAATGACTATGAGGTCAGCCATGCAAGGGAAAATAAATCTTGTTTAACATTCCACAGAGAGATCTATTCTGCTTCCCACTATTATAAAGATCCGATGACGAAAGCTTTGAGAATTTCATCATCAAGCACAAGCTGTTTTCATTTTGATATTTAACTGTAACTATACATTGCATTGTTGGCAATTTTAGTAAAGTTAACACAGTCTTGATAACTCCGATGCTTGATAAAGCATTATTATTATGCATTGCAGGCAGATTCAATACAACCCCATTGAAAATGTATTCTGATTGGTTAAATAATTTAAATCATAATCCATAAATTAATATAGGATGCTGTTTAATCATGATGATAATTCATTTTACATGCAATTCTAAGAATAGCCATTTAGAAGCAATTTCATGTCATATGTTGATATGATAGATATTAATAAAGGGCTTGTCCGAGAATTTTAAGGGGTTGGCCATCTTTAAGCAATTTAAAGGGGTACATTGCCCCTAGATATCTTATCCCCTATCCAAAGGATAACCCTGCAATCTCAGCAGTGACACCCCAGATAACCGAGGCATGGAGCGAACTTTGCTTTGGATAGGGAATAATATGTCTAGGGGCAGAGTACCCCTTTAAGGGAATAAATAGTAATCATTATAGTGAGGCACTTACTCTTATACCGATGCTCTGCTGTGGCTTCGTTCTGAACAATTAGCTAGATCCCTCCCCCTCCCATACACATACATAGTGGCTTATAGCAGTACAAGCAAGGAGTGACGTGTAATATCAGGGATCAGTGGGGAAGACTGAAGCTTCGGCACTGGAGCTGTTGGGAGTTATTCTGCTGATTTACCTTGGTTTATTAATTTTATAATAGTTCAATTGGTTTATATAATGTAGTATACCGTAATATTAGTTTATAATATGCAGTTAGATTTATTAAACACTCAGGTAACCCTACTAACACTGACATTTTGCTGTGGTTTTTGAGATGCAGTAGTAATGCACCAGTACCAGGGTCAGACTTGCCCACCAGAGTGCCAAAGAATCCTTTGGTAGGCCCATACTCGGATCGAGTGATGAGCCCCAAAGCCTCAAAAGAAGAGCACCCCATCTATAATAGTTCAATTGGTTTATATAATGTAGTATACAATAATATTAGTTTATAATATGCAGTTAGATTTGTTAAACACTCAGGTAACCCCACTAACATGGACATTTTGCTTTAGTTTTTGAGATGCATTAGTAATGCACCAGTACCAGGGTCAGACCTGCCCACCAGAGTGCCAAAGAATGATTTGGTAGGCCCATACTCGGATCGAGTGATGAGCCCCAAAGCCTCAAAAGAAGAGCACCTCATCTATTGCTAATTTTAGAGCTAATCACATTCAACTAGATTCCTTTTCTTTTGGTTTACATTACCTCCCCACTCAGCTAATGATGTACATGTACGTCATGGGTAATAAGGGGTTAACAGTATTTACCTATGTGTTTTACTGCAAGCCACATCGGTATAAACACATTAGACAGGAGATAACTTTGCACACCTCTATAGGAGAGTTTTCTAGGCATGTGCTGCAACCTGTGCAGAGGTCATGGTGAAAGGAGATGGGAAGGATGAGCTCTGAGCATAACCTATTGTAAATTGTCTAGTCCTGTCTTATATATAGCCTGGTGTCACCTTTTACTGTAATTAATACCTGTGTTAAGAAGGAGACAAGATCTTTACAAAAACATGATCATTACAAAAATGGAATTGCCAGTTTTTTCTTAGGCTTAGTGGCCAGAATGAAAACATGAAATATACATGGTAAAATTGAGAAAAAAATCTAGAAAACTCACACATACACAAACATATATATATATATATATATATATATATATATATATATATATAGATAGATATAAATATATATCTATAAAGTATATACTGTATATGTCTGTCTGACTCTTTTGCCATATGAATATATATATATATATATATATATATATATATGAAACTATAATGCCCAGGCAAATTGTACAGTAGTGTGGGATATTTGTCTAAACCATGGACCTTACTATATAACATTTACCATCAGTTCTCTTTTTTATCTTTGTCAGTCAGTCAGGCTAATTATTCCATCTATCATAATTTTACATTCTACACAAGACAATCTAATTCTTCTCTTCTTGGTGTTATCAATCTCCCTTCTCTCTCACTATCACATGATCTTCCACCATGACAGTAGATCAAATGTCATGGTATTTCTACTTTAAAGGGCACAGTCATTGAAAATATCAGGAATGTGCTAAAATTACATTTTAATAGTTTAAGAAACATGTTTGTTTTCTTTTCTGCCAATCATAAAACACATACATTTATAATGCATAAAGAGCAAAAACATTGTGTAAAAAAATACATCTGTGCCATATGGAAACAATTTATATGTTTTAATGCCAACCAAATACTACTGTAAGCCAGAAAAGAAAACTAATATTATACATTTGAGGCATGTAACAGGATTTATTTGACATATTTTAAATGGGGTTTTATCATACTACAGATGTCTATGAAGGATGACTGCTGAGTCTCCTAATAATCCAATAGAATTAGAGTTATGGAAAACAGCAAGTTAGGCTGCTTTCACACTATAAAATTCATCCGTTTTAAAGATCCGTTATGAAAACCCTGAAAATCGGCCAATAAACATCCGTTAGAAAATCCCATACGTCCGTTAGAAAATCCCCTTATAGTCTATGTGATTTTTACATTATCCGTTTGAATCCGTTATAGTCCATTATTAATAACGGATGTTATTTTGTGATGGGAGAATGAACAGAAGAAATAGTGCATGCACTATTTCTCATGTTACTATCTTCCGTCACAAAATAATGTCCGTTATTAATAACGGACTATAAAGGATTAAAACGGATAATGTAAAAATCCCATAGACTATAATGGGATTTTGTAACGGACGTTTAATGGTCGATTTTTATGGTTTTCATAACGGAGCATCAATCGGATCTTTAAAACGGATGAATTTTATAGTGTGAAAGCAGCCTTAGGCTAGGATTCCCCTTTTTTTTTAAATGAAAACGCCAAGAAAATGTCAATTCTGCCGCATGGAATTTTTTTGGCCAAAAAACGCTGCGGCCAGATGTTAGCTGTAAATCAATGAGAAATCGCAAAATTCTTATTCCACTTGCCGTTTTTTTTCACTTTGGCATTTTTTTTTTATCCTTTTGGCGTTTTTGTATCACTTTTTTGGCATTTTTTTCAGCTCCTTGGGGTTTTAACTTTGGCGTTTTTGCGGGTGGTTTTTAATCTTTTTGAACTTTAGCGATCCAAAAAAGTAATGGAGATAACTGTTTTGAATAAAATTTCGTAGGATACCATTTAAAAAAAAAAGATACAGTAGTGAAGGAAAAAATCGTATCTAATGAAATTTATATTTTTTATAAAAAAAAACATTTTATTACTTTTTAAACAGGGATCAATTTATGTGTGTGGAAAAATAAAAATGTAGCCGACAATTATAAAAATGTATTGTGTGTGTGTTTTTCACCTTTTTTCTTAATTTTTTTTTTTTTTAGTTAGTACTACTACTCCCAGCATGGAACACACTGTTCCATGATGGGAGTAGTAGTACCTGTACTAATAGACAGATCGCCCGCTGCAATCTTTCTGTATAATGTATAGCTGCGGCGGGCACTCTTCTATGGTCCCCTGCCCTGACGTATATATACACATATTCATATTTCCCGCAGAGAACTGTGATTGGCAAGATGGTTCCAGCCAATCACAGCTCTCTGTGGGAAATCGGAATGTGTATACGACAGGGGCAGGGGACCATAGGAGAGCGGCCGCTGCATCTATACATTATACAGGTGGATCACAGCGGGTGTCAGGAGTGATACCCGGTGTGATCTTCCCATAACTGCAGGTACTACTACTCCCAACATGGAGCACACTCTGCCTCATGCTGGGAGCTGTGGTGCCTGCATTAATAGACAGATCGCAGCAGGTGTCAGAAGTTACACTCACTGCGATCTGTCTATGAATGCAGGTACTACAGCTCCCAGCATGGAGCAGAGTGTGCTCTATGTTGTGAGTAGTAGTGCCTGCTTAAGGACACATCACAGCAGGTATCACTACTGACACCCGCTGTGATCATCCTGTCTATAGCAGAGATGCAGAGCGGCTGTATACATCGCTCGCATCCCTGCTCTGAACTATACTCCGGGACGGCCACTCACTCATTCATATTTCTCTCAGAGCTGTGATTGGCTGCAACCATCCAGCCAATCACAGCTCTGGGTGGGAAATATGAATGAGTGATGTTCTATTCACATCACTGGCCAGAGTACAGAGCAGAGATGCGAGCTCTGTATACAGTGGCATCTGTGCTATATAATGGACGATCACATTGGGTGTCAGGACTGAGACCCGGGGCGATCTGTCTATTACTACAGGTACTACTACTCCCAGCATGGAACAGTGTGTAGTAAGGTAGTACTACCTAAAAAAAAATTTGAAAAAAAAGTGAAACACACACACTTTATTAAAAAATAATAAAAAGTTTCTTATAAAATATATACATTTTGTTTAATAAAATATTTTCAATCACTGCAGCATCCTTTTTTTTTTTTTTTTTTTTTTTGGTACCCAACAAATTTTGGGTACAAAAAAAAAACGCCAAAAGGTGACAAAATTGCAGTTTCCACACAAATGAAAAAAACTAAATAAAATAACCTACAGGTGTGGACGACCACACAGAACTGTGAATTTAGCCACAATAAAAATGACTGATAACAAACATATTCGTATACAAAATTAATTTTATTGAGGTATTAGTTAAAATGCATATATATATATATATATATATATATATATATATATGAGAGTACAGAATCAATTTCATAAAAAGTACCGAATTTATCGGCGTATAACACGCACTTTTTAGGCAAAAATTTCTTTTTAGGCTAAAAAGTCTAAAAAGATGCTCTAGATTTCTTATGCAAGTACCGTATTTATCGGCGTATAACACGCCCTTTTTAGGCTAAAATTTTTTGCCTAAAGTCTACCTGCGTGTTATACGCTGATAAGCCGCTGCAGTTCAATGATTTAAAGCGGGCGCTTTAAATCAATGAACTGCAGCGGCTTTGCAGGTGCAGAGACCGCCACCGCTGCCGGCTTCTCTGCCCCTGCCTGTCCTGGGGTCTAGAGCCCTGCTGCCGGCCCTTCTCTCCCCCTGGCTATCGGTGCCGCTGCCCGTTCTCTCCCCCTGGCTATCGGTGCCGGTGCCCCATTGCCGGCGCCGATAGCCAGGGAGAGAGAAGCGGCGCTGGCAATGTGGCAGCGGTGCCGACAGACAGGGGGAGAGAAGGGGCAGCGGCACCCATTGCCGGCGCCGCTGCCCCTTTGCCTCCCCCATCCCCGGTTGTATAATTACCTGTTGCCGGGGTCGGGTCCACGCTGCTTCAGACCTCCGGTGTGCGTCCCATGCGTCGTTGCTATGCACTGCACGGCGCGGCGCAATGACGTCACTCGTCATTACGCCGCACTGTGCAATGCATAGCAACGATGCAGGGGACGCACACCGGAGGCCTGAAGCAGCGCGGACCCAACCCCGGCAACAGGTAATTATACAACCGGGGATGGGGGAGGCAACAGGGCAGAGGCGCCGGCAATGGGTGCCGCTGCCCCTTCTCTCCCCCTGGCTATCGGCTACCGCTGCCCCATTGCCGGCACCGCTTCTCTCCCCCTGGCTATCGGCGCCGGCAATGGGGCGCAGGCACCGATAGTCAGGGGGAGAGAACGGGCAGCGACGGCCTCTCTCCCCCTGCATTTCCTGGGGGTGTATCGGGGTATACGCATGCACACACACGCACCCTCATTTTACCAAGGATATTTGGGTAAAAAACTTTCTTTACCCAAATATCCTTGGTAAAGTGAGGGTGCGCGTTGTAGGCCGGTGCGTAGTATACCCTGATAAATACGGTATATATAGGAATATAAAAATATAGATATAAAATCAATAAATAAACACAGTATAAGGTGGATACTGGGGTGAGACAAGCTGTGTACCAATAAAACTGAAGAATGATCAGTAAATACAAATAATAACAAGACTGCTAGTGAGCTGCAGTTATAGAGTTAATCATATGTGTAAGAGGAATGCATATACCAAGGAAAAGAAAGAGGTGTAGAGAGTTAGCCACAAGAAAAATATATGTGCAAAAGAAATTGTGATTGTGCCAAATTCATAAAATAACACACTGCACACCGTGGACAAAAAAAGAGGAATGAATAAGGTAAAATTTATATAGAAAGAATATATATAAGAAAAATATAAATAAATCACAGCAAGCTAAAAAAAGAAAAAATGTATTTAAATTTTTTTAATGTTTTTGTATATAAAAAGGGGAGGTATATGCAGTGCTGAATTGGGCAATTATATGGCGTGAAAATGAATAAAACAAGGTGTATATGTGTATATGTGCAATTAATAGTTCCTGGGTGATCACATAGGGTCTTAGCAACAATTAAATAGCAGCAGCCAAGTGGCAGTGAACAATACTAGCAGCAAAAATAGATGGCAGCAGCAAATGAAATAACTAGCAGCAGTAGTAATGATAATACGTACAAATAGAAGAAGAATCTTGGTACCAGTAAACACAGGACTCACCCCAGTTCACCTCCACAACTCCGACGCTTTTCACCGGAAGCGGCTTTGTCAAGGAGTGAGGTGGACTGGGATGGCCTCGGTATATGTAGTGTATATGTGCCAATGGGAAATCGGAGACACACCTGATGCGTGGCGCCATGTTATGTGGACCGGAAGCCTCTCTGTGCGCAAGTCATGTGATCGCATAAACATTGCGTTGCCTGTAATAGGATAACGCGAGAGGAGGGATATGTAAAAAGGCCCCACTAAAATGGCCGTGTGATGTGAGTAAAAGTATAAAGGGAACGTGGACATAACTTATAATGAATACCACATAGATATATGTGCAAATAGTGACTTATGGGAGTGTGCAAAAAATAATTGAAAGATGAACATGGAAGTGATGGGTAAGGAGTAATTGACTGTGAGTGAGTGAAGGTAAAAATGAAAAAATATGGGATAAAATTGGGGAAATAAAAAAAAATGATGATAGTGAATATTAAATAATCAAGATAGATAATAAGAAAAAAATAAATGATGAATTAATAATAATTTAGAAATAAATAGGTAATTAAAAAAGTTTATAATAGTTAATGGATATATATAAAGTAAATATTGGTAGAGTCAAAAAAAAGATTGGAGGGGGAAAGGGAATGGATGATAGTGGTTGCAAATTAATGGGTAAAAGGGGAAATACATAAATGATAATAAAATAAATAATTAACAAGGACATATAATGGTGACATTCATTGACATGCAAACATGCATCGCATAAAAAAAATAATAAGTGTACAGTGGGTGTGTGTGACATAATTATCAACATGCAATACAAATGGGGGGGCCCCCATACACCTTAGATTATACAGGCATATTGTAAAAATATAAAGTCAAAAATGAGTCATGTGAGAACAAATCAATGGTGAGCGGACAATTGGTGTATGTGACATACACAAAGAGACCACCCACAGATATCTAATATGGCTACAACCAACATATTGACATATTAGGGTTATAACAAATGATAGGGAAGGGGAAAATGTGTAGATAAAAAAGTGGGGGGGGGAAGAGAAGAAGTGAAGATTTTCTTCCGCAATATTTAGATGAGAAGCTGATGTATACCAAAGAACCTGCAGAAGTCACATACACCAATTGCCCGCTCACCATTAATTTGTTCTCACATATTGACTCTTTTTTTACTTTATATTTTTACAATGTGCCTGTATAATCTAAGGTGTATGGGGGCCCCCATTTGTATTGCATGTTGATAATTATGTCACACACACCCACTGTACACTTATTCATTAACTATTATTAACTTCTTTAATTACCTATTTATTTCTAAATTATTATTCATTCATCATTTATTTTTTTCTTATTATCTATCTAGATTATTTAATATTCACTATCATCATGTATTTTTTATTTCCGCAATTTTATCCCATATTTTTTCATTTTTACCTTCACTCACTCACAGTCAATTACTCCTTACCCATCACTTCCATGTTCATCTTTCAATAATTTTTTGCACACTCCCATAAGTCACTATTTGCACATATATCTATGTGGTATTCATTGTAAGTTATGTCCATGTTCCCTTTATACTTCCACTCACATATATCCTAATTTTTTAACACACTGCACTTTCATACCTCTTACAACATTAGCTGACCTAGACCCTGCCCAATTTGTCCACTTCTATTATTCCCTCACTCCTCAGTCATTCATTTTTCTTTCAATACATTGTTAACGTTCAGCCATGTTTGTGGAGACATGGTCATTTTAGTGGGGTCTTTTTACATATCCCTCCTCTCGCGTTATCCTATTACAGGCAACGCGATGTTTATGCGATCACATGACTTGCTGCGCACAGAGAGGCTTCCGGTCCACATTACATGGCGCCACGCATCAGGTGTGTCTCCGATTTCCCATTGGCACATATACACTACATATACCGAGGCCATCCCAGTCCACCTCACTCCTCGACAAAGCCGCTTCCGGCGAAACGCGTCGGGTTGTGGAGGTTAACTGGGGTGAGTCCTGTGTTTACTGGTACCAAGATTCTTCTTCTATTTGTACGTATTATCATTACTACTGCTGCTAGTTATTTCATTTGCTGCTGCCATGTTTTTTTGCTGCTAGTATAGTTCACTGCCACTTGGCTGCTGCTATTTAATTGTTGCTAAGACCCTATGTGGTCACCCAGGAATTACATATACACATATACACATATACACCTTGTTTTATTCATTTTCACGCCATATACCGTAATTGCCCAATTCAGCACTGCATATACCTCCCCTTTTTATATACAAAAACATTTAAATTTTTTTAATTAATTTTTTCTTTTTTTTAGCTTGCTGTGATTTATTTATATTTTTCTCATATATATTCTTTCTATATAAATTTTACCTTATTCATTCCTCTTTTTTTGTCCACGGTGTGCAGTGTGTTGTTTTATGAATTTTGCACAATCACAATTTCTTTTGCACATATATTTTTCTTGTGGCTAACTCTCTACACCTCTTTCTTTTCCTTGGATATGCATTCATCTTACACATATGATTAACTCTATAATTGCAGCTCACTAGCAGTCTTGTTATTTTTTGTGTTTACTGATCATTCTTCAGTTTTATTGGTACACAGCTTGTCTCACCCCAGTATCCACCTTATACTGTGTTTATTTATTGATTTTATATCTATATTTTTATATTCCTATATATACTTTTTATGAAATTGATTCTGTAGTTATATATATATATATATATATATATATATATATATATATATATATATACATTTTAACTAATACCTCAATAAAATTAATTTTGTCTACGATTGTGTTTGTTCAGTCATTTTTATTGGGGCTAAATTCACAGTTCTGTGTGGTCGTCCACACCTGTAGGTTATTTAATAGTTGCTCTTTTAGTGAAAAGACCCCCCAATATATTATTCTTTATTACTTTTTGAGCCTTTGAGGAAAGTTTTTTTCGGTGACACAAATGAAAAAACGCCAGAAAAAACGCCAGACGCAGGACATTGCACTGGTGTTTTTTCAGGCGTTTTTTCAGGCGTTTTTTTAATCCCAAAAACAAAAAAAACAAGTGGAATCCTAGCCTTAGTGTACACCATTGTTTCCTCTGGCTTTAAATCACTGTGAGGGTGCATTTACACCATGTTTTGTGCCTCAGCAGACTGCGTTTATCAGGAATATGGCAGCAGGCGATTTTGAAATTGAAAATGGGTTGGACATTGAGTTACAAGGTACATATTAGAGTTGAGCGAACTTTTGAAAACTTCAGTTCACTGGGTCCGCCAAACTTTTAGAATAGGTCCAGTTCACAGTCAATTAGTTCTAACTGAACTCATAATTCGCTATCCTTTAAAACTCATGACAGAACACCCTTAAAGGGGTATTCTGCCCCTAGTTATCTTATCACTTATCCAAAATATAGGGGATAAGATGCCTGATCCTGGGGGGGGGGGGAGGGGGTGTGTCTGTTGGCTTGGACCCCCCACGATCTCCAAGCCAGCACCACTGCATTCTGTACATAAATGGTCAGAATGTTGGCTTCGGGCTTCCGTGTTCGTGGCATCACACCACGCCCCCATATGCATGTCTTTGGGAGCATGATGGCTGTGTACTTCTGCTCCACAGCTGCCACGCCCCCTCCCATAGACATGAAAAGAGGGGGCGTGGCATGATGTCAAGAACACGAAAGCCTGAAGCCAGTGTTCTGAACATAGATGTTGAGAATTCTTTAGTGTTGTCCCAGATATTGCAGATAGGATAGGGAATAAGATGTCTAGAGGCAGACTACCCCTTTAAGAGTTAGTGCACAATCCCTTGACTGTGCCTCTCCCCTAGAAGGCTTTTTTCTTGAGACCACAGATGCCGCAGAGTCACCGTCACCTGCTCCTGAGCTGATAATACCAGCAGACCTGGTCTGGTACATTTGACAAATGATCTTGCCCTACTTGGGCTCTGCTCTTTATCACCGGCACTGCAACCACATGCCTCCTGCTTTGACCATGTTACCTGCTTGCCACATCCTGTCCAAACCTTGCTCCCCCTCAGCATATCCACCATGATGCCCTACAATATTACCACCTCGCCTACCAACACCTTGTCACGATTCGGCTGGCAGGAGGTGGATCCTCTGTGCCAGAGAGGGATTGGCGTGGACCGTGCTGGTGGACCGGTTCTAAGTTGCTACTGGTATTCACCAGAGCCCGCCGCAAAGCGGGATGGTCTTGCAGCGGCGGTAGCAACCAGGTCGTATCCACCAGCAACGGCTCAACCTCTCTGACTGCTGAAGATAGGCGCGGTACAAGGGAGTAGACAAGAGCAAGGTCGGACGTAGCAGAAGGTCAGGGCAGGCAGCAAGGATCGTAGTCAGGGGCAATGTCAGGAGGTCTGGAACACAGGCTAGGAACACACAAGGGAACGCTTTCACTGGCACAATGGCAACAAGATCCGGCGAGGGAGTGCAGGGGAAGTGAGGTATAAGTAGGGAGTGCACAGGTGAGAATACTGATTAGGCCTGCTGCGCCAATCAGTGGCGCAGCGGCCCTTTAAATGGCAGAGACCCGGCGCGCGCGCGCCCTAAGGAGCGGGGCCGCGCGCGCCGGGACAACACAGACGGGGAACGGGTCAGGTACGGGAGCCGAGATGCGCATCGCGAGCGGGCGCGTCCCGCATCGCGAATCGCATCCCGGCTGGGAGTAATATCGCAGTGCACCCGGTCAGCAGGTCTGACCGGGGCGCTGCGAATGAGAGAACGCTGCGAGCGCTCCGGGGAGGAGCGGGGACCCGGAGCGCTCGGCGTAACACACCTGTCCCACTAGTGCTATGCTCCACCACTGCTTCCATCTCCACCACCTTTACAACACACTCCAAAAGATGACTGTCCTCACACAACTCCTCCTTGTTAGAATCTATCCTTCTGCCTAGCACTAGTGTAAGAAAGAAAAACAGAGATAATGGAAAAGACTGTCTAAAAAGGTTTCATTTTGGATGCTAGAATCTCCTTCACAGAAAAGACGTCAGAAGATCCGGAAACTGGAGTGGGAGAAACAACTTTGGGAGAGAAGAGGTTAAGGATGAGTGGTTTAAGGAGAGAGACATGGAAGGCATTGGGAATACGGAGAGAAGGAGGAAGAAGGAGTTTGTAAGAGACAGGGTTGATCTGGCACTTGATTTTGAAAGGACCAAGATAGCGTGGTCCCAGTTTGTAACTGGGGACATGAAAGCGGACATATTTAGCGGTTCTTCTTTTTTTATCAGCAAATCTTTTCATCCGGGATGAAGCCTGTAAAAGAGAATTTTGGGTCTCTTTCCATATGGTGGAAAGATCACGAGTCACTTCATCCACAGCGGGCAAACCAGAGGGCAAGGGAGTAGGGAGGGGAGGAAGAGGGTGACGGCCGTACACCACGAAAAATGGGGATTTAGCAGAAGATTCGGAGACTCTGAAGTTGTATGAGAATTCGGCCCATGGTAGAAGATCTGCCCAGTCATCCTGGCGGGAGGAAACAAAATGCCGTAAATAGTCACTCAGGACCTGATTAACTCTTTCTACTTGCCCATTGGATTGGGGATGATAAGAGGAAGAGAAGTTTAATTTGATCTTGAGCTGTTTACAGAGAGCCCTCCAGAATTTAGACACGAATTGGACGCCTCTATCTGAGACGATATGCGTGGGCAAACCGTGAAGGCGAAAAATGTGTATAAAAAATTGCTTTGCCAACTGAGGCGCTGAAGGAAGACCAGGAAGAGGAATAAAATGTGCCATCTTGGAAAATCGATCAACGACCACCCAAACAACTGTGTTGCCACGGGATGAGGGCAAGTCCGTAATAAAGTCCATACCAATCTGTGACCAAGGCTGTTCAGGAACAGGCAGAGGATGAAGGAGACCAGCAGGCTTCTGGCGAGGAGTCTTATCCCGGGCACAGACAGTACAGGCCCGCACGAAATCAATAACATCAGTCTCCAGAGTCGGCCACCAATAAAATCGAGAGATGAGTTGCAAGGATTTTTTGATGCCCACATGGCCTGCGAGGTGGGAGGAGTGTCCCCATTTGAGAATCCCGAGACGCTGGCATGGAGAAACGAAGGTCTTCCCTGGAGGAGTTTGCCTGATGGAAGCTGGAGAAGTGGAGATCAGACAGTCCGGAGGAATGATGTGTTGCGGAGAGACCTCTACTTCAGAGGCATCAGAAGAACGAGAGAGGGCATCGGCCCTAATGTTCTTGTCAGCAGGGCGAAAATGGATTTCAAAGTTAAAACGGGCAAAGAACAACGACCACCTAGCCTGGCGAGGGTTCAGTCGTTGGGCAGACTGGAGGTAGGAGAGATTCTTGTGATCAGTGTATATGATAACTGGAAATTTTGATCCCTCCAGCAGGTGCCTCCATTCCTCAAGCGCCAATTTAATGGCCAGTAGTTCTCGATCCCCGATGGAATAGTTTCTCTCCGCCGGGGAGAAGGTCCTAGAAAAAAACCCACAAGTCACAGCATGCCCGGAAAAATTTTTTTTGTAGAAGGACAGCTCCAGCTCCCACTGAGGAGGCATCTACCTCCAATAGGAAGGGTTTAGATGGGTCAGGTCTGGAGAGCACGGGAGCGGAAGAAAAGGCAGACTTGAGATGTTTAAATGCGTCTTCCGCTTGGGGGACCAGGACTTGGGATTGGCATTTTTCTTGGTTAAAGCCACGATAGGAGCCACAATAGTGGAAAAGTGTGGAATAAACTGTCTGTAATAATTGGCGAACCCCAAAAAACGTTGGATAGCACGGAGTCCGGAGGGGCGTGGCCAATCTAAGACGGCAGAGAGTTTATCTGGGTCCATTTGTAGTCCCTGGCCAGAGACCAAGTATCCTAGGAAAGGAAGAGATTGACATTCAAAGAGACATTTCTCCATTTTGGCATAAAGTTGATTGTCACGAAGTCTCTGAAGAACCATGTGGACATGCTGGCGGTGTTCTTCTAAGTTGGCAGAAAAAATCAGAATATCGTCCAGATAAACCACAACACAGGAATATAGGAGATCACGAAAAATTTCATTAACAAAGTCTTGGAAGACGGCAGGGGCGTTGCATAGGCCAAAGGGCATGACCAGATACTCAAAGTGTCCATCTCTGGTGTTAAATGCGGTCTTCCATTCGTCCCCCTCCCTGATGCGGATGAGATTATAAGCACCTCTTAAGTCCAGTTTGGTAAAGATGTGGGCACCTTGTAAGCGATCAAAGAGTTCCGAGATAAGAGGTAAGGGGTAGCGTTTTTTTACCGTGATTTTATTAAGTCCGTGGTAATCAATACAAGGACGTAGGGAGCCATCTTTTTTGGACACAAAAAAAAATCCAGCTCCGGCAGGAGAGGAGGACTTGCGGATAAACCCCTTTTTTAAATTCTCCTGGATGTACTCCGACATGGCAAGAGTCTCTGGAGCCGACAGAGGATAGATTCTGCCCCGGGGTGGGGTAGTACCCGGGAGGAGGTCAATAGGACAGTCATAAGGCCTGTGAGGAGGCAAAGTCTCAGCTTGCTTTTTGCAAAAAACGTCAGAATAGTCCATATAAGCCTTAGGAAGACCGGATACAGGGGGAACCACAGGGTCACGGCAAGGAGTACTGGGAACCGATTTAAGACAGTCCTTGTGACAAGAAGTACCCCAGTTCTTGATTTCTCCTGTGGACCAATCAAGGGTTGGGGAATGGCGTTGAAGCCACAGTAATCCAAGAAGAGTTTCAGAAGTGCAGTTGGAGAGGACCAAAAATTCAATTTTTTCGTGATGAGGTCCGATGCACATTAGGATAGGTTCCGTGCGGTAACGCACGGTACAGTCCAATCTTTCATTGTTAACAGAATTGATGTAGAGGGGTCTGGCGAGACTGGTCACCGGGATGTTGAACCTGTTGATGAGAGAGGCCAAAATAAAATTTCCTGCAGATCCGGAATCCAAGAAGGCAGTAGCAGAGAAGGAGAAGGTAGAGGAAGATATCCGCACAGGCACAGTAAGGCGTGGAGAAGCAGAGTAGACATCAAGAACTGTCTCATCTTTGTGCGGAGTCAGCATACGTCTTTCCAGGCGGGGAGGACAGATAGGACAATCTTTCAAGAAGTGTTCGGTACCGGCACAGTACAGGCATAGGTTCTCCATGCGGCGTCGTGTCCTCTCTTGAGGTGTCAAGCGAGACCGGTCAACTTGCATAGCCTCCACGGCGGGAGGCACAGGAACGGATTGCAGAGGACCCGAGGAGAGAGGAGCCGGGGAGAGAAACCGCCTCGTGCGAACAAAGTCCATATCCTGGCGGAGCTCCTGACGCCTTTCGGAAAAACGCATGTCAATGCGGGTGGCAAGATGAATAGGTTCATGCAGGTTAGCAGGAATTTCTCGTGCGGCCAGCACATCTTTAATGTTGCTGGATAGGCCTTTTTTAAAGGTCGCGCAGAGGGCCTCATTATTTCAGGATAATTCGGAGGCAAGAGTACGGAATTGGATGGCGTACTCGCCAACAGAAGAATTACCCTGGACCAGGTTCAGCAGGGCAGTCTCAGCAGAAGAGGCTCGGGCAGGTTCCTCAAAGACACTTCGGATCTCCGTGAAGAAGGAGTGTACAGAGGCAGTGACGGGGTCATTGCGGTCCCAGAGCGGTGTGGCCCATGACAGAGCTTTCCCAGACAGAAGGCTGACTACGAAAGCCACCTTAGACCTTTCAGTTGGAAACTGGTCCGACATCATCTCCAAGTGCAGGGAACATTGCGAAAGAAAGCCACAGCAAAACTTAGAGTCCCCATCAAATTTATCCGGCAAGGATAATCGTAAGCCGGAAGCGGCCACTCGCTGCGGAGGAGGTTGTTGCTGGAGCTGCGGAGGAGATTGTTGCTGGAGCTGTGGTAATAGCTGCTGTAGCATCACGGTCAGTTGAGACAGCTGGTGACCTTGTTGCGCTATCTGTTGTGACTGCTGGGCGACCACCGTGGTGAGGTCGGCGACAACTGGCAGTGGGACTTCAGCGGGATCCATAGCCGGATCTACTGTCACGATTCGGCTGGCAGGAGGTGGATCCTCTGTGCCAGAGAGGGATTGGCGTGGACCGTGCTGGTGGACCGGTTCTAAGTTGCTACTGGTATTCACCAGAGCCCGCCGCAAAGCGGGATGGTCTTGCAGCGGCGGTAGCAACCAGGTCGTATCCACCAGCAACGGCTCAACCTCTCTGACTGCTGAAGATAGGCGCGGTACAAGGGAGTAGACAAGAGCAAGGTCGGACGTAGCAGAAGGTCAGGGCAGACAGCAAGGATCGTAGTCAGGGGCAACGGCAGGAGGTCTGGAACACAGGCTAGGAACACACAAGGGAACGCTTTCACTGGCACAATGGCAACAAGATCCGGCGAGGGAGTGCAGGGGAAGTGAGGTATAAGTAGGGAGTGCACAGGTGAGAATACTGATTAGGCCTGCTGCGCCAATCAGTGGCGCAGCGGCCCTTTAAATGGCAGAGACCCGGCGCGCGCGCGCCCTAAGGAGCGGGGCCGCGCGCGCCGGGACAACACAGACGGGGAACGGGTCAGGTACGGGAGCCGAGATGCGCATCGCGAGCGGGCGCGTCCCGCATCGCGAATCGCATCCCGGCTGGGAGTAATATCGCAGTGCACCCGGTCAGCAGGTCTGACCGGGGCGCTGCGAATGAGAGAACGCTGCGAGCGCTCCGGGGAGGAGCGGGGACCCGGAGCGCTCGGCGTAACACACCTGTCCCACTAGTGCTATGCTCCACCACTGCTTCCATCTCCACCACCTTTACAACACACTCCAAAAGATGACTGTCCTCACACAACTCCTCCTTGTTAGAATCTATCCTTCTGCCTAGCACTAGTGTAAGAAAGAAAAACAGAGATAATGGAAAAGACTGTCTAAAAAGGTTTCATACACCGGGCTTTGTAATTGTAAATGATAAGAAATTTACTGACACCTGGCCTAGCATCGCAGTTCTCCTGAGATGACCGAGAACAAGCCAGCAAGTCTACAATGGCCTATAATCCTCTGAAACAACAAGATGCCTGAAGGAAAATGGAGTTTTGCTTGCCAATGCTGCAGCTACTACTGCCACTAGGAACCTGGCAGCTGCTGCTACCTGTACAAGGCCTGGGAAAATAAGTGGTGCCCACAGTGGCCACTAACATGCTTAATGGCGGAGGACATGGAATGGGTGCTCTTTACTCTACTCCGCCCTCATCCAAATAATGAAAAGGATTTTGAGGTGATATTTATTTATTTATTTTTTTTTGGGGGGGGGGGGGGGGTAATTTGTCACCAACTAGTCAAGTGATTGAGAAACTGCCAGACAGATATGCATTATTTTTTGTTAAAACTTGAAAATACAGGTAAAGCGGTGCACAATGGTCCAGTCTAGTTCCACTTTCACAGCTAGAAATGTTCTATTTGTACAACCCAGAAAATACAGGTAAAGTGGTGCAAAAGGGCTATTTAAGATGTATTCTCACAGTTTTTGATTGAGAAATGCACTAGGTTTTTTTTGTGATTCTCCTGACAATTTTGTTCTTCTAACCCTAAGCTTAGAGAAAAGATAAATACACCCCACACAAGCACTTTCTGTTGTATTGCACAGGCACACTAGTGCAGTGGAGCTTTGTAGTGCACGCACACTGATTGACTGAACTATAAATTGGTACATCACATAAAGCCCACCACACAGTTTAGATGCTATGCTAGAATGCCTTTCTTTGTGTTACAGCATACATTTTGCCTGGCTGGGCTCTATATTGCTCACACACTGCTGGGATCTGTAGTGCACAATCACTGGTCAGCACTGCAGGTCAGCCCACCACACAATTAATTTGGTACAATGCTTTGTGCTCTCTTGTAGTGTGTTTTCTTTCTATGGCTGGGCTCTGTAGTGCCACAATAAGCTGTTCTGTGCTCAGCTTGTCACTCCAAGATGGCAGCTGAAAAATAGTGCATAGGGTTTTATCTGTCCTCCTAGAAACACCCTATGCTTTTTTTTGATTGGCCTGGGAGCTGTATGCAAGCAATAATCAGCTAACCTGCAGTCATGTGATCTGGCTGCTAGCTGCAAAGTGTTCTGGGCTACCCTGATGTCATCTCAGTGTTCCTACTTTCTCATCTCATGCTGAACTGGCACAAAAAACACAGTTGGGGTTATTTACTACTAGGATCCTGACTCTTTTTTTCTCAGGTTTTGCACCCAGATTGTGGGCGACACAATTTGTGACCAGAAAAAACAAAACTCTCAATTTTGCAAGAAACACCTGAAAAGGGGCACGACAATGGGAGAAAGGGGGTGTTGCCCCAACAAAAGGGGCGTGTCCCTGACAGTAAAAAAAAAAAAAAACAGTGTGACTGCTCTTCAGTCCTCCCT
Organism: Hyla sarda; assembly: GCF_029499605.1. Classification (NCBI taxonomy): domain Eukaryota; kingdom Metazoa; phylum Chordata; class Amphibia; order Anura; family Hylidae; genus Hyla; species Hyla sarda. The sequence continues at coordinate 374,706,052 of NC_079189.1, read as the reverse complement.
TCCTGATGGTTAAATAAAAGAGACTTATATGCAACTAATGGTGAGTGCCATTATTTGTTTCTCTTGTTAGATGAATTGTCACATTGCTGCTTTTGTGTGAGTGATCACCACTTCCAGTGGCGGATCCAGAGTATAATCACTATCAGCAGTATCAGGCTATGTTTGCACGGGGTAATGTCCGCACAGAAAAGCTCAGCACATGAAATAGTGGCAGACGTTGCTCCCCGTCTGGATCCTCTGACCACTACCTAGTAATCTGCAGCCACAGCAATAGGATCAAGACTATTCCTGAAGTAGCAAAGTGGTATACATATCCACAGAAGTGCAAAGTCTGGAAGTTGTAGTGCCGACCCTAATATTCTTTTTGCATAAAGCATTACATGGTGTACATGTACATCATGCTGCTCCAAGGATTTATACTAAGAACAGTGTTTTATCGAACAGCAGTTGTTTGTTTCTGTACATTAGAGCCTTTTGTTCTCTAATGTAACAGGGTGTCTTGTAAGAGGCAGTAAAATTTATGCTATTTCTAGCTAAACTACATGACTTTGACTTTGCATTAATAGCTCCTTAGCTTGAAAAAAAAAACAATATATGCATAAAAAGCATTATAATTTTGAAGTATCAGTTCACTAATTCATACCCTGAATAATAAAGGAACTCATTAAGTGTGGAGTCTTTGTTACTTATTGGTGCATAGATCTCTTAGCAGTTTAAGTTATGTATCATAAGTCTAAATACTTTCAGGGATAATATAAAATTATCTACTGTTCTTTTATATCTAGATATGAACATTTATTTTCTTTTGCTACTTTGCTAGCCTAGCTGAGAAATAATATATTATCATAATTGCATATTATTTATTAGCCAGGAAACAAATAAGTAAATCTAAAACAATTCTCCTTTGTTATTCATGAATCTGCATTAGATGGCAGAGATATAGTAAAACAAGTAGGCTATCATTATATTTATTACAGCCTCTTTGTGCTAATGAAGAATAACATTCACTAGGAAAATGATCTAGGTGGTTTAGAAATTAAAGCTAGGCCTACAAACTACATTCCTCAGGAAACATCTAATGTCACATTTTATAGAAAGCCTTTTAAAGGGGTACTTCACTGCTAGACATCTTATCCCCTGTCCAAAGGAAAGGGGATAAGATGTCTGATCATGGGGGCCTGCCACTGGGGACCCCCACGATCCCCCTTGCAGCAGCCCGGTACCTCAGCAGCCTGGAGCTAAGTTTCCTCCGATGCTGATGAGAGGTGGTGCAGGTGACGGGGCATCGTGACATCACGGCCCCGCCCACTCATGACATTACGTCCAACCCCTCAATGCAAGTCTATGGAAGGGACGTCCACTCCCATAGACTTGTTTTGAGGGGGAGTGGCATGACATCACAAGGGGTGGGGCCGTGATGTCACGATTCCCTGTCCCCTGCACCACCCATCATCAGCATCGGAGAAAACTTAGCTCCGGGCTGCTGAGGTACCGGGCTGCTGCAGGGGGGATCGGGGGGGTCCCCAGTGGCAGGCCCCCGTGATCAGACATCATATCCCCTATCCTTTGGATAGGGGATAAGATGTCTAACAGTGGAGTACCCCTTTAACCTTAGTAGAAGACGGCAGACCCAATTGTTTACTGACTGTATTTGCCGGCATTATTTATTATTGCTGAGACAATATAGAACAGACAGTGCTTGGTATTATGAAAGCAGGAGATGACATGGGGATTTAAAAAAAACAAACAAAAAAAAAACACTTTTAGCAATAGTGACCTAATGTGGACATTTAAAAGTAATGTTATTTAAAAGATACATATATGACCTCTTATGTATTTGGATAGATAGGGAGGCGGATATTCATTAAAAGGGTACTCCGCTAGCAGATATATTTTTTTAAATCAACTGGTGCCTGAAAGTTAAACAGATTAGTAAATTGCTACTATTTAAAAATCTTAACCCTTCCTTTTCTTTTTGAATTTCTTTTCCCTCTGGTTAATTACCACTTTAAGTTTAATTAATAAAATTTCCACCTGTCCTAATTTTCCACAGGGGCAGTAATACCCCATTTGTGCTGCTAGTTAGGATGCAAGTGAATTTGGAATTTTTATTATCATCTTACTTAACTTCAATACCCATAGCTATCTTATTTTTTATTTAGACACCCATATGATGGCTTGTTTTTTGCATGACCAATTGTACTTTGTAATGACTTCCTTCATTTTTCTATAACATTTGCTCCGAAACCTAAAAAAACATTTTTATTTGGGAAAACATTTTTTGACCCTCTATAACCTTTTTTATATTTCAATGACATAGGAGAGGGGGCCTACAACTATATATGGGAAAGTATGGGGGCCTACAATTACATCAGGAGGCCTAGGTAGAATAGAGAACAGGATTAAGGTCACATACATATTTACACACTTGGCTTGGTTTCCACACAGGTTTTTTCTGGTGCTCTCTGCTGAATCACAAGCACAGTGCTCTCTGCTGACATCTCTGTCCATTATAGGAACTGTCCAGAGCAGCATATGTTTGCTATGGGGATTTTCTCCTACTCTGGACAGTTCTTAAAATGGACAGAGATGTCAGCAGATAGAACTGTGTTCTTGATGTCAGCAGAGAGCTCTGTGTTCCAAAAAGAAAATAATTTCCTCTGTAGTAATCAGCAGCTAATAAGTACTGGAAGGATTAAGATTTTTTAACAGAAGTAATTTAAAAATCTGTTTAACTTTCTGGCACCAGTTGATAAAAAAAAAAAAAAAAAAGGGTAAAAAAATGCTTCACTACAATGATAAATGCTGGTGCCTGTGTGGAAACCAAGCTTTAGGTTGCCATCCTTTATAGTCCTTCCTTTATAGCTCCTATTTCTTTTTTATATATGTGTGGCTTTGGGTCAAAAACTGCAGTGACTATTTTTCAAAACTCCCATGTGTGAGACCAGCCTCAATGCTTTTTATCTTCCGAACAGTATTTCCAGCATTGGAACATATATATTTATACACTTTAAAGGCAGTATACATAGTAACGTTGCTAAAGAAAATGATATGGGTGACACAGACCAAGCCTCCTTTCATCTCTGATCTTAAAATAAAGTAATAAGGTAAGATGGAATAAAGAACAACACTTTCAAATGAAATATATAATAGAAGTATTGCAACTAAAAAAAATCTCATCAAAATCAAACATGTTCCATGCTGTTTCAGAACATTCTTTGCTATATGGATGTCCTTTGAGCAGGAATAACATATATTGTTAAAAGCCATCTAAATGATAATGCACAAATGGATAATTTCATAATTTTATTCTTTTGAACTGTAACTGGGTTTTGTCTTTCATGAAATTACTATATTTGGAATATTTGTACAATTAATTTGATATGTTGATTCAACTACATTCAAACACTACATGAACAAACATTGGAACACTGTCATTTTTGGAAGCATGTGGTACTTAAAGCATAACAGATATATATATATATATATATATATATATATATATATATATATATATATATATATCATACCCTGCATGGCTCCCTCGAGAAATAAATACGTGATGCGTGTTTCATTTGAGAAAGCAATAATATCCAGTAATTGTGTCCTAGTGCTCATAAGTCATTATTTATTAAAAGACTGCAAGCAGTGCAAGAGTGCTGAAAAAGCAAATATTAGTCTTACTAGCAACTACATTTCCCAGTTTCCACACATTTCTTCCATTGTCTAAGTTTATAACTATTAACATATAGCGGGTGCTTTAAATGTGTTTGAACATTTCTAATACTGGGGTAATGAATAGAGATGAGCGAATTGAAGCTGACGAACCCGAATTTGTTACGAATTTGTGGAAATATTAAATTTGTAGCGAAAGCGAATATCGCCGCAATTCTATCACATGAATCGCTTAATTAAACTCCATTTACTGCAGTGCAGGCTCCAGGGCATCTAAAATGGCGGCTCCACATGTCAGTACATGGGCATGGAATGCTGAGAAAGTGGGAAGGCAAGGCGGGAAGGGAAGTAGGCGGGATGGCCCTGAATCACATGCAGGATGCAGCCTATCAGCAGCCAGTCACCCCTGTGATGTCACAGCCCTATATAATCGGCAGCCATAATTCCAGCTCCTCATTCATTACAATACACTGCAGAAGGATCATAGGACACAGAGCCTGTGTGTGTGTGTTACAGCAGAGAAAAGTGCAGTCCAGCAGCGTTTAACATCCTCCTAGTCACATCAGTGCTCTCGTGGACGGAGAGCATTGTTTTTTTCACTGAATAGGATAAATCATCTGCTGGTTATACTAGTCTGTAGACGGTATAATAACCAGCAGTCCATTCCTAATAGTCTTTGACAGAGTGCAATTTTGTACACAGCTTTTTTTGGCTGCAGCACTGTTGTGTACTGCTGGTGTTTTACAAAAATATTTTTTTTAAGTGTACTGTAGCACATTTTTCTGCCCTCATCAGTGCATACCGCATACGTACATCTGAGTAGTGTACTATTTTGTACCTGTGAATCTGTCAAGGGCCTACATACTGTGAAAGGGCAGAAGTAATTACTGGCTGGTGTTTTACAAAAATACAGAGTTTTTAGGCGTACTGTAGCGCATTTTTCTGCCCTCATAAGTGCATACCGCATACGAAATTCTAAGTAGTGGACTATTTTGTACCTGTTAATCTGTCAAGGGCCTAGATACTGTGAAAGGACAGAAGTAATTACTGGCTGGTGTTTTACAAAAATACAGAGTTTTTAGGCATACTGTACCGCATTTTTTTGCCCTCATCAGTGCATACCGCATACGTTCATCTAAGTAGTGTACTATTTTGTACCTGTTATTCTGTCAAGGGCCTATATACTGTGAAAGTCCAGGCAAAAGTACTCACCAGCTGGTGTTGTACTCAGATACTTTTTTAAGTGTACTGTAGAGCATTTTTCTGCCCTCATAAGTGCATACCACATACCTATATCTAAGTAGTGTACTATTTTGTACCTGCTAATCTGTCAAGAGCATAGATACTGAGAAAGGCCAGCCAAAAGTACACACCTGCTGTTGTTCTAGACAACTACTCTTTTAAGCATAGTGGAACGCATTGTACTCTCCTCATATACGCACTAAGTATGTCAGGGAGAGAAGTGCCAGGACATGTACAGAGGAGAGGGCTAAATCCTTCAGGCAGAGGTCGCAGCAGACTAGAGGCGAGTGGCAGCAAGAGTCACAGCGAGAGGCCTGAGCTAACGTTATCAGCTAGCGGTCGTGTCTCGACCAGCAACCCATCTGCCATCATCGATTGGTTAACACGGTCATCCACTTCATCACAAGTGACATCTGACACCCCCAGTCAACAGTCGGTGGGTTGCTCAGACACAACCCTCAGTTGCCATGGCCCAAGAGCAGTCTGTGTCCTCCCATTGCCTCTGTCCTATGCTGTTCCCTCCCCTAAAGATGTATCTTATGCTGTGGGTTCAGCTCCACCATTCAGTGAGGACGATCTAATAGAGGACAGTCAGCATCTACTGCCCAGCCAACAAGTGGAGGAGACATCTGCCGCTTCCCCCACTAGGCAGGCAAGGAGTGGTGAGGAGAGTGATGTCGGAGCCGGTTTTGCCAGCGTTCAGGGTCCTGAGGCAGACACTGTTGAGGAACCTGAGGAGGACATCAGTGACGTGTAAACACTTGTTGATGATGATGAAGCAAATCGCAATTAAGAACCGGGTGCAGAGCGGGCTTCATCACCATCATGAGAAGAGAGTTGCAGATTGCCCGTGAGGCAGCAACTGAGCCAGCAAGGTGGTTGCATGGTTGGCAATCAGCATGGTGGCAGAAGTGGAAATTCTGGAGCCAAACATGCCCAGGGGAGACCACCTGCTTCACTGCAGCCTACCTTTCCGGGAGGTAGTGGAACAGGGGTTCCTGGAGACGGCGGCAGTAGCAGTCAATTAGTGCAGACTGTTGGTGGGAAAATCAGCTACTCGGCGGTGTGGCAGTTTTCCATCAAGCATCCAGAGGAGGTTCACATAGCCACATGCAGAAAGTGAAGCGTAGACAGGGTCCCAATGTTAGCACCACTGCCCTGCGTCAACATATGCTTCACCACCATAAAGCGGCCTGGGAGAACCGTGGCTCCGATGTAGTAGTCCAGCCTGCTGCATAACCTAGTGGCATGCTGCTCCCTCTTTCAGCCAGCCAAGGCTCCAACACCTCAGCTGAAGGGAGCTGTGTGTTATACCCTCCTTCTGTCACTCCAGATGCTCCTGCCTCTCCTACTTTTACTCAGCCATTCCGCCAACAATCCATCGGCGAAGCCATGTCCAAGAGACAATGGTATGCGCCCACTCATCCAACAGCTCAGAAGCTGAATGTGCTCCTGTCTAAGTTGCTGGTGCTGCAGTCCCTCCCTTTTCAAGTGGTGGACTCTTCACCTTTCAGAGAACTGATGGCTTGTGCCGAGCTGAGGTGGAGAGTGCAAAGCCGTCATTTCTTTGCGAAGAAGGCAGTACCAGTCCTGCACAATTATGTGGAAGAGAAGGTGGTCCAGTCATTGAGCCTGTCAGTGTGTAACAAATTGCACGGCAGCGCCGATGTCTGGTGCTGTAACTACGGTCAGGGACAATACATGTGCTTAACAGCTCACTGGGTAAATGTGGTTCCTGCATAGCCACAACACCAACTTGGACAGGTCACACCGCTTCCTCCTCCACGCTCTCAGGCCGTTGGTCCTGTGACAGTGTGCGACTCTGCCTCCTCATCCTCCACCGTGTCCTCAGCCTCCACTGCCCAGACAAGTCTTAGTGGTCCTTCAGCATACCATGTGTGCAGGGCACGGCGGTGTCACACTGTTCTTCACATGGTTTGCCTTGGCGAAAAGAGTCACACAGAGGAGGAACTGCTAAAAGTCATTCGTAAGGAATCGAAGCATGGCTTACTCCACGAAAACTGGAAATGAGAACCATGGTGATTGACAATGGAAAGAACATCTTGCATGCGCTGCAATTGGGAAGACTGAGCCATGCGCCCTGCATGGCACACGTGTTCAATCTGGTTGTGAAGCAGTTCCTGAAGTGTTTCCCGATTTGCAAGACATCCGAACAATGGGAAAGAAACTTTGCATGCACGTCAGCCACTCATTCATTTCAAAGCACACCCTCCTTGAACTGCAGCGTCAGAACGGTATCCCCCAACATAGTCTGATTTGTGACAATGCCACACGTTGGAATTCCACTCTCCATGTGTTGGACCGACTGTACGAACAGAGAAAAGTCATCATCAATTTCTTAATAATCCAAGCGGATAGGGGTACTCCCCTGTGTAACTTCAATGTGAACCAGTGGCAGCTCATACGAGACACGTGCCGTTTGCTCAGGCCCTTTGAGGAAGCCGCATTATTAGTAAGTCACCAGGATTACGGGATGAACGACGTTATTCCACTGATTCATTTCTTACAACACGTGTTGGAAACGATGGCTGGTCAGGGCACTGGAGAAGTTGCGCCTACATCTCATGGCCACGAGCCCTGTGTGGGCTGAACTGGAGGTGGACAAGGAGAAGAGGGAGGGGCATAGTGGAGCACAGTTTAGGTTTCACCAAATGGGCGGTTTTTCTAGTAATCTGACAGGAGAGGTGGAGCAGGGGCAGCCAGAGGAGCTACAGGGTTATGAGGAAGGCGAGAAAGAGGACCCAGACTGATGGGTCTGCTATAACATTTAAACAGTACAAAGAGCTTAATAAAATCTGTAAAAATGCAATAAAAACTGCAAAAATTCTAAACGAGAGACAGGTGGCCAAAGAAAGCAAAACTAATCCTAAATATTTTTTTAGATATATAAATGCAAAAAAAAACAAGGACAGAGCATGTAGGACCCCTTAATAATGATAATGGGGAGGTTGTCACGGGCGATAAAGAGAAAGTGGAGCTAGTGAATGGGTTCTTTAGTTCTGTATATACTAGGGAAGAATAATGAGCTGACATTGGACAGGTCAGTGTTGGTAACACATCATGTAATGTACTGAACTGGCATAATGTAGAGATGGTAGAAGGTAAGTTAAGTAAAGTAAATGTAAGCAAATCTCCAGTGGGATGGACTACACCCAAGAGTTCTTAGAGAGGTAAGTTCAGTAAAATATGTACCCTTGTTCATGATATTTAGAGATTCACTGGTGTCTGGTATTGTGCCAAGGGACTGGCGCAAGGCGAATGTGGTGCCAATCTTCAGAAAGGGCTCTAGGTCTTCCCCAGGAAACTATAGGCCGGTAAGTTTAACATGCATTGTGGGTAAATTGTTTGAAGGACTTATAAGGGATTACATACAGGAATACATAGGGGATAATTGTATTATAAGTGATAGCCAGCATGGGTTTACTAAGGATAGAAGTTGTCAAACCAATCTAATTTGCTTTTATGAAGAGGTGAGTAGAAGCCTTGACAGAGGAATGGCTGTGGATATAGTGTTTCTGGATTTTGCTAAAGCGTTTGATACTGTCCCTCATAGACGTCTGACAGGTAAGTTAAGGTCTTTGGGTTTGGAAATTTTAGTTTGTAACTGGATTGAACACTGGCTCATGGATCGTACCCAGAGAGTGGTGGTCAATGATTCGTACTCTGATTGGTCCCCGGTAATTAGTGGTGTACCCCAAGGTTCAGTACTGGGCCCGCTGTTGTTTAATTTATTTATCAATGATATAGAGGATGGTATTAACAGCTCTGTTTCTATCTTTGCAGATGACACCAAGCTTTGTAGCACTGTACAGTTTATAGAGGATGTGTATAGGTTACAAGATGACGTGGATAGACTAAGTGTCTGGGCATCCACTTGGCAAATGAGCTTCAACGTGGATAAATGTAAAGTTATGCATCTGGGTACGAATAACATGCATGTGTCGTATGTCTTAGGGGGATTAAACTGGCAGAGTCACTGGTAGAGAAGGATCTGGGAGTACTTGTAGATCACAGACTACAGAATAGCATGCAATGTCAGGCTGCTGCTTCCAAAGCTATAAGGATATTGTCATGTATAAAAAGAGGCATGGACTCTAGGGACAGGGACATAATACTCCCCCTTTATAAAGCATTGGTACGGCCTCACCTGGAATATGCTGTTCAGTTTTGGTCGCCTGTACATAAAAGGGACACTGTGGAGCTGGAAAGGATGCAGAGACGCGCGACTAAACTAATATGGGGCATGGAACATCTTAGCTATGAGGAGCGATTAAAGGAGTTACAATTGTTTAGTCTTGAGAAGAGACGTTTAAGGGGGATATGATAAACGTATATAAGTATATTAATGGCCCATACAAAAAATATGGAGAAAAACTGTTCCAGGTTAAACCCCCCCCAAAGGTCGAGGGGGCACTCCCTCCGTCTGGAGAAGAAAAAGTTTAGTCTCAAGGGGCGACACGCCTTCTTTACCATGAGAACTGTGAACTTATGGAACAGTCTACCTCAGGAACTGGTCACAGCAGGAAAAATTAACAGCTTTAAAACAGGATTAGATACATTCCTGGAACAAAATAAAATTAATGCTTATGAAGAAATATAAAATCCCATCCCTTCCCCAATATCGCGCCACACCCCTACCCTTCAATTCCCTGGTTGAACTTGATGGGCATATGTCTTTTTTCGACCGTACTAACTATGTAACTATGTAACACCGTGGCAGTATGCAGCCAAGATGGAGGCAGGGAGTCCCTCCGAGTAACTTGCACAAATGGCACAATGAATGCTCACTTGAGTAGTGACAGCCGAATTGTCACCATTCTGCAGCGGGATGACTTTTGGATCTCCACCTTATTGGACCCTCGCTACCGCCACAAAATGGGGGACATTTTTACATCCACTGAGAGGGAGGACAAAATGACCTACTACAGAGGCATCCTATGTAGTCAGTTGGCCGATGCCTATCGGCGCCATCGTCCATCCTCTCGCAGGTCTGAATCGGGGGGTCCCCTGCGCTCACGTTCCACTGCCATGGCTGCTAGGGAGGGGTGGGGTGGCAAAAGCAGTACCAGTTCAATCAGCAGCAGCCTGAGTCTACTGTTGCTGATGAGTAGCTTTCTTCACCCTCATAGGGAAGCAACCCATCAGCAGCAGGTAGACCTGGAGCAGGACCTGAACCAGCAGGCAGTGGCATACCTTGACATGCCCATGCCAACTCACCTTGAAGATCCGCTGGACTTCTGTGCAGCCAAATTGCAATTAGAAGAGTTTTCACTGGAAAACCTGTTCTGCCCGGCCAGTAGTGTGCCATCAGAGTGGGTGCTTAATGCGAAGGGGGCCATAGTAACCCCAAGGAGAACTCGTCTTTCCACGAAAAATGTTTAGAGACTGATCTTTGTCAAGATGAATCAGGCATGGATCAGCCAGGATTTCCATCCACCAATGCCTGATGCATGAGAGTAGATTGACCATGGTGCAACACCAACACTTCACAAATATGGATAGTAGACTTGTGCACTAGAAAAATTTTCGTTTCGTTTCGTTTTTTCATTTTGGAAAAATTTTTCGGTTCGGTAATATTTAGATTTTTCGGATACATTTGGTATTCGGGTGTTCGGTTAGATTTTTCGGATACATTCGGTATTCGTTTTTTTTTTATATTTTCTTTCGGATACATTCGGTATTCGGGTACATTCGGTAAATCTTTTTATTCTTTTTTGGACTTTAGCGATCCTAAAAAATTATGGAGATACCTTTTTTAATAAAAATTTCGTAGGGTACCATAAAAAAATAATAATAAAAAAGATACAGTAGTGATGGAGAAAATTGTATCTAACGAAATGAATATTTTTTTTTATATGAAATGTTTATTAATTTTTAAACAGGGATCAATTTATGTGAGCGGGTAAAGCACAAAAAATGTAGACGACAATAATAAAAATGTATTGTGTGCGTGTCCGTGTATGCAGAGGATTACTGCGGATTCGATGGATTACGGCGGATTATTTTTTTTTACTTTTAATAAAATGGTTAATGAGGGCTGTGCGGGAGTGTTTTTTTAAATAAAATAATTTTTCCAATGTGTTACATAGTTACATAGTTAGTACGGTCGAAAAAAGACATATGTCCATCAAGTTCAACCAGGGAATTAAGGGGTAAGGGTGTGGCGCGATATTGGGGAAGGGATGGGATTTTATATTTCTTCATAAGCATTAATGTTATTTTGTTCCAGGAATGTATCTAATCCTGTTTTAAAGCTGTCAATTTTCCTGCTGTGACCAGTTCCTGAGGTAGACTGTTCCATAAGTTCACAGTCCTCACGGTAAGGAAGGCGTGTCGCCCCTTGAGACAAAACTTTTTCTTCTTCAGACGGAGGGAGTGCCCCCTCGTCCTTTGGGGGGGTTTAACCTGGAACAGTTTTTCTCCATATTTTTTGTATGGGCCATTAATATACTTATATACGTTTATCATATCCCCCCTTAAACGTCTCTTCTCAAGACTAAACAATTGTAACTCCTTTAATCGCTCCTCATAGCTAAGATGTTCCATGCCCCATATTAGTTTAGTCGCGCGTCTCTGCACCCTTTCCAGCTCCACAGTGTCCCTTTTATGGACAGGCGACCAAAACTGAACAGCATATTCCAGGTGAGGCCGTACCAATGCTTTATAAAGGGGGAGTATTATGTCCCTGTCCCTTGAGTCCATGCCTCTTTTTATACATGACAATATCCTGACGGCTTTGGAAGCAGCAGCCTGACATTGCATGCTATTCTGTAGTCTGTGATCTACAAGTACACCCAGATCCTTCTCTACCAGTGACTCTGCCAGTTTAATCCCCCCTAAGACATATGACGCATGCAGGTTATTAGTACCCAGATGCATAACTTTACATTTATCCACATTGAACCTCATTTGCCAAGTGGATGCCCAGACACTTAGTCTATCCAAGTCATCTTGTAACTTATGCACATCCTCTATAGACTGTACCGTGCTACAAAGCTTAGTGTCATCTGCAAAGATAGAAACAGAGCTGTTAATACCATCCTCTATATCATTGATAAATAAATTAAACAACAGCGGGCCCAGTCCTGAACCTTGGGGTACACCACTAATTACCGGGGACCAATCAGAGTACAAATCAGTGACCACCACTCTCTGGGTACGATCCATGAGCCAGTGTTCAATCCAGTTACAAACTAAAATTTCCAAACCCAAAGACCTTAACTTACCTGTCAGACGTCTATGAGGGACAGTATCAAATGCTTTAGCAAAATCCAGAAACACTATATCCACAGCCATTCCTCTGTCAAGGCTTCTACTCACCTCTTCATAAAAGCAAATTAGATTGGTTTGACAACTTCTATCCTTAGTAAACCCATGCTGGCTATCACTTATAATACAATTATCCCCTATGTATTCCTGTATGTAATCCCTTATAAGTCCTTCAAACAATTTACCCACAATGCACGTTAAACTTACCGGTCTATAGTTTCCTGGCGAAGACCTAGAGCCCTTCTTGAAGATTGGCACCACATTCGCCTTGCGCCAGTCCCTTGGCACAATACCAGACACCAGTGAATCTCTAAATATCATGAACAGGGGTACAGATGTTACTGAACTTACCTCTCTAAGAACTCTTGGGTGCAATCCATCTGGCCCTGGAGATTTGCTTACATTTATAATACTTAACTTACCTTGTACCATCTCTACATTAAGCCAGTTCAATACATTATATGATGTGTTACCAGCACTGACCTGGCCAATGTCAGCTCCTTTTTCCATAGTGTATACAGAACTAAAGAACCCATTCAGTAGCTCCGCCTTCTCTTGATCGCTCATGACAACCTCCCCATTATCATTATTAAGGGGTCCTACATGCTCTGTCCTTGGGTTTTTTTGCATTTATATATCTAAAAAAATATTTAGGATTAGTTTTGCTTTCTTTGGCCACCTGTCTCTCATTTACAATTTTTGCTGTTTTTATTAAATTTTTACAGATTTTATTAAGCTCTTTGTACTGTTTAAATGTTATAGCTGACCCATCAGATTTGAATTTTTTGAAGGCAATTTTTTAGTTGTTTATTTCTCTTTTAACATCATTTGTCAGCCATGTAGGATTTAGTTTTAATCGTTTATATTTGTTCCCCTTTGGTATATATTTAGCTGTATAGTTATTTAGAGTTGATTTAAAGATGTCCCATTTACCTTCTGTATCAGTATTTGAGAACACCTCCCCCCAGTCTATGTCCTGTAGTGCAGCCCTCAGCCCAGGGAAGTTTGCCTTTTTAAAGTTATATGTTTTTGCCTTCCCCGCCTGTCTTTGTTTTCTACATTTTAAGTCAAAAGTAACTATATTGTGGTCGCTATTACCAAGGTTTTCTCGCACAGTTACATTACCAACCAGCTCTGCGTTGTTGGAAATGATGAGATCCAACAAGGCATCACTTCTTGTTGGGTCCTCCACAAACTGGCCCATAAAATTATCCTGCAATAAATTTAGGAATTGTCGCCCCTTTGTAGTTTTAGCCAACCCCGGACCCCAAGCTATATCTGGATAGTTAAAATCTCCCATTATTACCACTGTACCTGCCTGGGCGGCCCTCTCTATTTGTTTATGAAGCCGACCTTCTATCTCATCTCTATGTGTTGTGTTTTTTTTTTCATTGAATTTTCAGGCTTAGTAGTGGAAGCCAGTCTTATTGACTGAATCCATTACTAAGCCAGGGCTTAGTGCTAGCCCCAAAAACAGCTAGTGCTAACCCCCAATTATTACCCCGGTACCCACCGCCACAGGGGTGCCAGGAAGAGCCGGTACCAACAGGCCCAGAGCGTCAAAAATGGCGCTCCTGGGCCTAGGCGGTAACAGGTTGGCATTATTTAGGCTGGGGAGGGCCAGTAACAATGGTTCTCGCCCACCCTTGTAACGTCAGGCTGTTGCTGTTTGGTTGGTATTGTGCTGAGAATGAAAATACGGGGAACCCTATACATAACGCCAGCCTGTTACCGCTGGACAGCCTCCATAAGATAGCCTCCATAACTAAGCCTGAAAATTCAGTAAAAAAAAAAACACAACACATTTGAAAAATTATTTTATTTAAAAAAACACTCCCCCACAGCCCTCGTTAACCATTTTATTAATAGAAAAAAAAAATCGGCCGTAATCCATCGAATCCGCAGTAATCCTCTGCATACACGGATCTGAAACCAGAAGAAAAAAAACACAAAAAATTGGTTATGACATTTTTGGCGCTGTCCGCTGGGGAGAGCACCTATGATGCAATGTCTACCCAAACAGGGAGCCACCAATTGGTGCAAAACTACAACTCCCAGCATGCCCAGACAGCCTTTGGCTGTCTGGGCATGCTGGGAGTTGTAGTTTAGCAACAGCTGGAGTCTCCCTGTCTGGGTAGACAGTGCCAGAATGGTCTGTTCACATTATACAAAACGGACAATGTGAACAGAGCTTCAGATTTACTAGCCTTGTTCCCTTCTGTAGCTCTGCCCCCTGATGACGTAATCACTAGGGGGCGGAGCTACACGGACCTGCCCGGTACTCAAGGGAAGTAAGTGGACTTCGTCTTCTGTATACACTATATACAGCTATCTATAGATAGCTGTATATAGTGTAGACTGCCCAAAGGGTTAACCTACACTGTCCAGCAAATTTATACGTTTAAAAATGTCATCTTCTGACCCCTATAACTTTTTCCACGTACATGGCGGTATGAGGGCTCATTTTTTGCGCCGTGATCTGAAGTTTTTAACAGTATGATTTTTGCTTTGATCAGACTTTTTGATCACTTTTTATTCATTTTTTAATGGTATAAAAAGTGACCAAAATACGCTTTTTTTGCACGTACGCCATTGACCATGCGGTTTAATTAATGATATATTTTTATAGTTAGGACATTTACGCACGCGGCGATACCACATATGTTTATTTTTTATTTTATTTACACTGTTTAATTTTTTTTATGGGAAAAGGGGGGTGATTCAAACTTTTATTAGGGAAGGGATTAAATTACCTTTATTAACACTTTTTTTTTACTTTTTTTTTTTGCAGTGTTATAGGTCCCATAGGGACCTATAACACTGCACACACTGATCTCCTATGCTGATCACTGGCGTTATCGGCGCTTGACTGCTGGTGTCTGGATCTCAGGCACGGAGCAGTCATTCATTGGTCGGACACCAAGAAGGCAGGTAAGGGCCCTCCCGATGTCCTGTAAGCTGTTCAGGATGCCGCAATTTCACCGTGGCGGTCCTGAACAGCCCGACTGACTAGCCGGGATACTTTCACTTTCGCTTTCGAAGCGGGGGTCAACTTTGACCGCCGCTTCTAAAGGGTTAATACCGCACATTGCCATGATCGGTGATGTGTGGTATTAGCCGCGGGTCCCGGCCGTTGATGAGCGACGGGACCGACGCGATGTGATGCGTGGTCGCAGCTTCATATCGCTTCATTTCGCGGGAGCCGACGCAGGACGTAAATATACATCCTGCGTTGTTAAGGGGTTAAAAATCATACATTTCAATGGTCTCCTCATGCTTCAGCCACCTCTAGGCTGTGCCATTCAGCCAGTATATGGTTTACTGATGCTGCTGGGCCTGGGTCTGGGAATACAAATTTTGTTATGGAAGCACTAGCTACCCAAAATCTTCAGTTTAAATTTCAGAATTCATCTTTTCATCTTAGGGATTGTGAAGCCCTAGTGTCTACTCATGCCGCTGCCAACTCCTTGCTGTGCCATTCAGACACTATATGGTTTACTGATACTGCTGTGGCTGGTATCACTTGGGTATTGTTTGAGTCTAATAACCAAAAGTATTGCCAGAGAGTGAAAAAGTGATTGTAATTTAGATGCCAGGAATAGAAATACATTAGCATCACTTTTGTGTCACATGACAGAATATAGTCATTAGGTACTAAGGACATTAAGCACTTAATTCTATTGTAGCATGTGCTTAGGTCTTCCTAATGTATGGTATACACTGGTGCTGCTATTTGCAGTGTTAGTTGTTAATATGCCTGAGTTGTTCTGCAAGCTCCTATTTATATCTTGTTCTTGATATAGGAGTAAATACTGGTTCCTAACCATCTAGTTTAAACAGCTTGTACACAAGTTGCTCAAACGTAATAAACATGTAGAGCATGTTAAAGTTACTTCACCCTAAATATCATTTACTACATACCCCATATTCTACACTATACAAAACACACATTGCAAAAACCTTGATACTTGAATTAAGTAGAAGTTGAAAAAGGAAAACTAAATAGGTGAGTGGGGGGAGGATAATAAAGCAAAGAAAGCAGACAGTGGGATGGATAGGTTAGAGAGGGGTCAGGACATAATGGTGGGTGGAGAGGAGTCCTGTGGGGGGAGGTTAAGAGCAGTGGATAAGGAGATTCATGAACAGAAAAGGTGGTGGAGTCTGTCTGTATGTAAGAAGTGGTATGAAAGTCAGTGTGAACGATGCCAAAGTGTGTGATGATTCTGAGGATGTGGAATCATTGTGGGTAGAATTACAAAAGGAGGGAAATACTGAAAAAATTATACTTGGTGTAATTTTAACTATCCAGATATAGATTGGGGTCTGGGGTTGGCTAAAACTACAAAGGGGAGACAATTCCTAAATTTATTGCAGGATAATTTTATGGGCCAGTTTGTGGAGGACCCAACAAGAAGTGATGCCTTGTTGGATCTGATCATTTTCAACAACGCAGAGCTGGTTGGTAATGTAACTGTGCGAGAAAACCTTGGTAATAGCGACCACAATATAGTTACTTTTGACTTAAAATGTAGAAAACAAAGACAGACGGGGAAGGCAAAAACATATAACTTTAAAAAGGCAAATTTCCCTGGGCTGAGGGCTGCACTACAGGACATAGACTGGGGGGAGGTGTTCTCAAATACTGATACAGAAGGTCAATGGGACATCTTTAAATCAACTCTAAATAACTATACAGCTAAATATATACCAAAGGGGAACAAATATAAACGATTAAAACTAAATCCTACATGGCTGACAAATGATGTTAAAAGAGCAATAAACAACAAAAAAATTGCCTTCAAAAAATTCAAATCTGATGGGTCAGCTATAACATTTAAACAGTACAAGGAGCTTAATAAAATCTGTAAAAATGTAATAAAAACAGCAAAAATTCTAAATGAGAGACAGGTGGCCAAAGAAAGCAAAACTAATCCTAAATATTTTTTTAGATATATAAATACAAAAAAACCAAGGACAGAGCATGCAGGACCCCTTAATAATGATAATAGGGAGGTTGTCACGGGTGATCAAGAGAAGGCGGAGCTACTGAATGGGTTCTTTAGTTCTGTATATACTATAGAAGAAGGAGCTGACATTGGACAGGTCAGTGCTGGTAACACATCATGTAACGTACTGAACTGGCTTAATGTAGAGATGGTACAAGGTAAGTTAAGAAAAGTAAATGTATGCAAATCTCCAGGACCGGATGGACTACACCCAAGAAATCTTAGAGAGGTAAGTTCAGTAATATCTGTACCCTTGTTCATGATATTTAGAGATTCTCTGGTGTCTGGTATTGTGCCAAGGGACTGGCGCAAGGCTAATGTGGTACCAATCTTCAAGAAGGGCTGTAGGTCTTCTCCAGGCAATTATAGACCGGTAAGTTTAACGTGCATTGTGGGTAAATTGTTTGAAGGACTTATACGGGATTACATACAGGAATACATAGGGGATAGCCTATGTATTATAAGTGATAGCCAGCATGGGTTTACTAAGGATAGAAGTTGTCAAACCAATCTAATTTGCTTTTATGAAGAGGTGAGTAGAAGCCTTGACAGAGGAACGGCTGTGAATATAGTGTTTCTGGATTTTGCAAAAGCGTTTGATGCTGTCCCTCATAGATGTCTGACAGGTAAGTTAAGGTCTTTGGGCTTGGAAACTTTAGTTTCTAACTGGATTGAACACTGGCTCATGGATCGTACCCAGAGAGTGGTGGTCAATGATTCGTACTCTGATTGGTCCCCGGTAATTAGTGGTGTACCCCAAGGTTCAGTACTGGGCCCGCTGTTGTTTAATTTATTTATCAATGATATAGAGGATGGTATTAACAGCTCTGTTTCTATCTTTGCAGATGACACCAAGCTTTGTAGCACGGTACAATCTACAGAGGATGTGCATAAGTTACAAGATGACTTGGATAGACTAAGTGTCTGGGCATCCACTTGGCAAATGAGGTTCAATGTGGATAAATGTAAAGTTATGCATCTGGGTACTAATAACATGCATGCATCGTATGTCTTAGGGGGGATTAAACTGGCAGAGTCACTGGTAGAGAAGGATCTGGGTGTACTTGTAGATCACAGACTACAGAATAGCATGCAATGTCAGGCTGCTGCTTCCAAAGCCAGCGGGATATTGTCATGTATAAAAAGAGGCATGGACTCAAGGGACAGGGACATAATACTCCCCCTTTATAAAGCATTGGTAAGGCCTCACCTGGAATATGCTGTTCAGTTTTGGTCGCCTGTTCATAAAAGGGACACTGTGGAGCTGGAGAGGGTACAGAGATGTGCTACTTAACTAATATGGAACATCTTAGCTATGAGGAGCGATTAAAGGAGTTACAATTGTTTAGTCTTGAGAAGAGACGTTTAAGGGGGGATACGATAAACGTATATAAGTATATAAATGGCCCATACAAAAAATATGGAGAAAAAGTGTTCCAGGTTAAACCCCCCCAAAGGACGAGGGGGCACTCCCTCCGTCTGGAGAAGAAAAGGTTTAGTCTAAAGAGGCGACACGCCTTATTTACCGTGAGGACTGTGAATTTATGGAACGGTCTACCTCAGGAACTGGTCACAACAGGAACAATTAACAGCTTTAAAACAGGGTTAGATACATTCCGGGAACAAAATAATATTAATGCTTATACAGAATTATAAAACTACATCCCTTCCCCTTATCCCCTTACACCCTTCCCTTCAATTCCCTGGTTGGACTTGATGGACGTATGTCTTTTTTCAACCATACTAACTATGTAACTATATATATATATAAATATATATATATATATATACATACATGCACACAGTGGGGCAAAAAAGAGTAGTTTAGTCAGTCACCAACTGTGCATGTTCTCCCACTTAAAAAGATAAGAGAGGCCTGTAATTTTCATCATAGGTATACCTCAACTATGAGAGACATAATGAGAAAATAAATCAATAAAATCATATGGTCTGATTTTTAAAGAATTTATTTGCAAATTATGGTGGAAAATAAGTATTTGGTCACCAACAAACAAGCAAGATTTCTGGTTCTCACAGACCTGTAACTTCTTCTTTAAGAGTCTCCTCTGTCCTCCACTCGTTACCTGTATTAATGGCACTTGTTTGAACTTGTTATCAGTATAAAAGACACCTGTACACAACCTCAAACAGTCACACTCCATACTCCACTATGGCCAAGACCAAAAAGCTGTCGAAGGACACCAGAAACAAAACTGTAGACCTACACCAGGCTAGGAAGACTGAATCTGCAATAGACAAGCAGCTTGGTGTGAAGAAACCAACTGTGGGAGCAATTATTAGAAAATGGAAGACATAAAGACCAATGATATTCTTCCTCGATCTGGGGCTCCATGCAAGATCTCACCCCTTGGTGTCAAAATGATGACAAGAATGGTGAGCAAAAATCCAAGAACCACAAGGGGGGACCTAGTGAATGACCTGCAGAGAGCTGGGACCAAAGTAACGAAGGCTAACATCAGTAACACACTACGCCACCAGGGACTCAAATCATGCAGTGCCAGACGTGTCCCCCTGCTTAACCAGTACATGTTCGGGCCCATCTGAAGTTTGCTAGAGAGTATTTGGAGGATCCAGAAGAGGATTGGGAAAATGTCATATGGTCAGATGAAACCAAAGTAGATCTTTTTGGTAAAAACTCAACTCTTCATGTTTGGAGGAGAAAGAATGCTGAGTTGCATCAGAAGAGCACCATACCTACTGTGAAGCATGGGGGGATGGAAACATCATGCTTTGGGGCTGTTTTTCTGCAAAAGGGACCAGGACGACTGATCCGTGTAAAGGAAAGAATGAATGGGGCCATGCATCGTGAGATTTTGACTGAAAACCTCCTTCCATCAGCAAGGGCATTGAAGATGAAACGTGGCTGGGTCTTTCAGCATGGCAATGATCACAAAAACACCGCCCGGGCAATGAAGGGGTGGCTTCGTAAGAAGCATTTCAAAGTCTCAGGATCTCAACCCCATAGAAAACCTTTGGAGGGAGTTGAAATTAATGCAATGGAATTATCATCTGTACAATTTTTGAGAAATACATTTTTACATACGATTGTATATGATTTTTTGCAATCCAATTTCATCTGATTTTACGGTCCGATAATTGGATGGTTAAATCGTGATGTGAACCTAGCCTTACAGAAAATGTTTGACCTCTGTCATTGCCAACAAAGGGTATATAACGAAGTATTGAGATTAACTTTTGTTATTGACCAAATACTTATTTTCCACCATCATTTGCAAATAAATTCTTTAAAAATCAGACAATGTGATTTTATGGATTTTTTTTCTCATTATGTCTTTTATAGTTGAGGTATACCTATGATGAAAATTACAGGCCTCTCATCTTTTAAGTGGGAGAACTTGCACAATTGGTGATTGACTAATACTTTTTTGCACCACTCTATATAGGACTTCTGGTATATTGCTCCACAAGGTCTGCTCTGCATCTCCTGGTGAATGCGTCAGTCACTGGCAAGCAACACCCTCCCCACATGCCATACCCCATCTTGCAAAGACTTGCCCACCATTTAAGCCACACCCCTTTTATTTTCAGTTTACAATATCTTTACCACAACTTAGCCCCACTTGAGGATGGGCTATGAGGATTAGAAATGAGGATTAATACTAATAAACAGTTATTTAAAAAATAAATGAGAATTCGATATGAGGACAGGATATGAGGTCGGGATATGAGGACAGAATATGAGGACAAAATATAAGGACAGGATATGAGGTCGGAATATGAGGAGGGCATTTGGGGTCGGGATATGGGGTCAGAATTTAAGGACAGAATATGTGGACAAAATCTTCCTCCTTTGTTGCTTTTCCTCCCCCTCAAGGATAAGGAAGGAAAAATGGAAAAACCGGACAGCGCCGGGTACTCAGCTACTGAATAAGGGACTCAACTCAATAAGGGAGATTTATCAAAATCTGTGTAGAGGAAGAGTGGTATGTTTGCCCATGGCAGCCAATCAGATCACTTCTTTCATTTTTAAAGAGACCTGTGAAAAATGAAAGAAGCAATCTGATTGTTGCCTTGGGCAACTGCACCACTCTTCCTCCACACAGGTATTGATAAATCTCCCCCAATGTGTGTATGTGTGTATATTCCAGCATCACTTCCAAATGGCTAAAGATATTTCCATGAAACTTGGTACATATATTACTTATATGTCAAAAACAAACATAGGATAGATAAATTAACCCTTACCCACCCCCATTTGCGACGGTCAGGGTTTTTGTTTGACGTCCCATAAAAGTCTATGGAAAATGTATGTTCCCTTGTAAGTTCCAAATGACTAGATATATTTTGATGAAACTTTGAACACATGTTACTTTTATGTCAAATAAAAATATATGATAGTTAAATTAACCCTAATCTACCCCCTTATGTGAAGGATGGGGTTTTTGTATTAGGTCCCATGCAAGTATATAGGACTTCCATTACCTTACTCCAAACTCTGCTCTGCATCTCCTGGTGAGTGCATCAGTCCTGCCACACCCCTACCGCATACCACACCCCTCTCACATGCCACACCACATATCACAAAGCTACACCCACCATTTAATCCACACCTCTTTTATTTTCTACCCCTTTTGTGCATTGGTCCGGCCTGCAAGTCATGCCCACTTCAACAAAACCACGCCTCCTTCTATTTTCGGCCTACAATCTTTTCATCACAACTCAGCCCCACCTTAGGACAGGATATGAGGGTGGGAGATGAGGACAGGATATAAGGACGGGATATGAGGATGGGATATTAGGTGGGACATTAGGTCAGGATATGAGTTCAAGATTTGAGGATGGGATATAAGGACAGGATATGAGAACAGGATATGAGGACGGGATATGAAGATGAGATAGGAGGTCAGGATATGAGGTCAGGATATGAGGATGGGATATGAGGTCAGGATATGAGGATGGAATAAGAGGAAAGGGATATGAGGACGAGATATGAGGTCGGGATATGAGGATGGCATATGAGGTCAGGATGTGAGGACGGGATATGAGGAAAGGGATATGAGGACGGGATATGAGGAAGGGATATGAGGACAGGATATGAGGTCGGGACAGGAGAACAGGATATGAGGACAAGTATTTCCTTCTATGTTGCTTTTTGTCCCCCACAAGAATTACGTAGGAAAAACTGGGCAACGCCGCGTACTCAGCTAGTAAATATATAATTTATAATAATGTGAATGGTAATATGGTTTACAGAATAAATTCACACCACCAATTTAGGAAAACCTCTTTACTTTTTTTTTGTTTATTGACATACTGCAAATCTGTAGAAAATATAAGGCAGATTGTAAATTTAAATAATATACATGCACATCTGAATGCACACACACATACTACTGACATAATGGAACAGTGGGTGCTCAATTGTTTTCTATTTTGTCTAGTTTACTCATCCCTTATGTGAAAAGAGGAAACATAGAATATATTCAAAAAAGAATGAAAGTATTACTGCCTTTAAGATACTTCCCTGTCATAAAAAATACAATGTGAGTGCTGATTTTTTTGTAATTTGCATTTAAATTACAATTTTCAAGTCCTTTTGAAAAGTAACATATTACAAGAAGCCAGTGGTAGATCATAAATATTTTGGATAGAATATTAAAAACAAAACAAAAAGGAATCTCTGCTGTGAGATTTGCATTTTATGATTTACCTTTTTATACTGCATTGGTATACATTACCCTTTAATCATCACTTTAAACGTCAATCACAACACTTGTTAATGAAAACCGAAAGATTTCCAAATCAAATAGGCATCCATGATCTATCATGTGACTTGCATTTTTCATTATGATTTTTACTAGTTCATCTCTTTCCACTTTGTCATCATTCCGACGCTTAACTAATATTTTAAGTATTATGGAAAGGGTTATTTACATATGATTTTGTAGACATGGGCTTGATATGTTATGTTTTCATGGTTTCATCACATGGTATCAAGTCTGATACTTTAATGAGCCTTTGAATATTTAATTTCTGTACTTCATATTTATATATATGCTAATACACAGGTGCTGGAAAAATTACTGCAATGTCGTCAGTGCATCAGCATTGGGAGCTTCCAAGACGTACAATTAATTACCTGTCTTTTCATTGTATCACTTATTTGCAGTGTAACTTCATGTATCTTATACCAGCCATTAAATGGGTACTCCACTGGAAAACTTTTTTTTTAATCAACTGGTGCAAGAAAGTTAAACAGATTTGTAAATTACTTCTATTAAAAAATCTTAATCATTCCAGTATTTATCAGCTGCTTTATGCTCCACAGGAAGTTCTTTTCTTTTTGAATTTCCTTTCTGTCTGACCACAGTGCTCTCTGCTGACATCTTTGTCCATTTTAGGAACTGTCCAGAGTAGGAGCAAATCCCCATAGCAAACCTATCCGGCTATGAACAGTTCCTAAAATGGACAGAGGTGTCAGCAAAGAGCACTGTGGTCAAACAGAAAGGAAATTCAAAAAGAAAAGAACTTCCTGTGGAGCATATTAGCAATAAGTTATTTACAAATCTGTTTAACTTTCTGACACCAGTTGATTTAAAAAAAAAATGTTTTTCAGTGGAGTACCCCTGTAAAGCTATGCAGGAACCATTAGCTCATATATGCCTATAATTATTAACAGCTAGGTTACAGTTCTACAGTAAGGCCGGGATCAAAAAAAGTTTTCTGTTTTTATTTTTTGTAAAAGTGTGTGCTTAAAGGAGTACTCCACCTCTAGACACCAATCCCTTATCCAAAGGATGATCCGCTGGGACCCCTTGTTCTCTGGGGCCTTTGTGTTTAGAATGCTGACTGTGCTAGGCTTCAGGCATCCATGGTCGTCATGCCCCTCTCTTTTAATTTGTCTATGGGGGGTTTGACAAATATGGTTGCTTGTAATCTGGCATGGAGCGGAGTTTGCTTAATGCAGCAGATTACAGGGGTGTTGGGTCAGAGATTGCGGGGGGTGAGAGGGGGTTCCAGCAGCTGGACTCCAACCCCCCCAAACCCCCCCCCTTTGGATGGATGGAGTCCCCCTTTAAAAGATGCTTTTTTAACCCCTAATATTCAGGAGTCCTTGGGAAATGAGAAATTAGCAATCTTGCTAACTTTCCTGGTGATATGAATGTTTTTTTTTTGTTTGTTTTTTGTGGAAGTTATTGCTGGTTGGGCCAGGTGGGAGGACTTTTTGTCTGAGAGGATGATGTCCCTTCTTTAGCAAGCTGATAGGAGTTCTTATAGGCCAGGCAAAAGTGTATGTACTGTAAATTAGTTGCCCTCCTGCTCTGTACTGATGAAAGCAAGACCCCCCCCCCCCCCCCCACACACACAAAAAATAACTTTACAAATGGGTCCTCCTTCTTTACTTACATAGTAGCTACCTCCGGTGGAACTTTTTTTGTTAGAAAGCTAATTTACATGTAGAAGTGAGAAAAGACATAGGGGAGATTTACTAAGACTGATTTGTTCACTGAGCTCAGTAAATCCTTGCATGTAAGGCATACTGAGCTCAGAGCTGGCCTAGATTTTTGCTGCAATTTATCCTGGAGATGTAAATTGTAACAAATTGGGCACACAGGAGGCCACTCCCCTTCATGCAAAGGGGGTATTGATAAAAAAGTGGTATTGATATCTCAAGAGACAACAGCTTGAAGGCAAAGGGGGAAAGGGAATGATGGTTACTTAAAGGTAATGTACCACTGATCAGCATAGGCAGGAGGGAGAGAGATCATCTCTGATGGGCCTGGTAAAACTAAAATTGTATTGTTGGAAAGTGACTCTAAACCTGCTTATTTTCCATTCAACATATTAGTGGCAGTATAACCGCACCCAACTCATCGAACTCTAACTCATTCATAAGTATCCGGGCTCACTACACAAAGATGACCAGATGACCAATGCTTCTAATTGAGTGAAGAAGATTACTGTAATGATGCTGGATGTGGATCCACTGACCTGTGTGGCAGATGACTTGGGCCATATTGGGGAGCGGAGTCTAAGGGGCTGCTTCACCAGAGCCCACTGCAAGGCAGGATGGGTTTGCTGCGGTAGGCGGCACCCAGGCTGCTACCCACGATAGGACTCGGCCACACAAGTAGCTGGGTGAGGTACAGAAGGATGAGGCAGAGGCGTAGTCGAATTTAGCAGAAGGTCTAGGCAGGCGGCAAGGTGGCGTAGTCAAATAACGTATTAGAAGTGTCAATACAAGGGCAAACAACAGACAAAGGGAACGCTTAATCTCAGGCTATGGGGCACTGAAGATCCAGCAGGGAAGAGGGGTGGAGCTGCTTTAAATAAACTAGCAGAAGGACCAGGCACCAATTAGCGGTGCACTGGCCCTTTAAATCTCATGCAGCCGTGCACGCGCGCCCCAGGAGGCGGGGGCACATGCGCCGGGAACCAGAGACTGTAGTAGGAGCAGGTAAGGGACGAATCGTGATTTGCATGCGTGCGCGTCCCGCAATGCGGATGGCGGCCCAACTGGGAGAGCGGGCCGGTGAGCGCTCATGGTCAGAGCGCCGGACCGGAGCGCTCACCGAGACTTTTTTAGAAAAGTGGTTGTGGATGACAGGTCTCAAGAGGGAGACATAGAAGGAATTCGGAATCCGGAAAGAGGGTGGCAAATGGAGAGAATAGGCCACAGGATTTAGTAATTTCTTGATTTTATAGGGACACAGATAGCGAGGGCCCAGTTTATAGCTGGGTACCCTGAACAGATATACTTGGATGACAACCAGACTCTGTCACCAGGAGAGAATTTGGGAGGAGGACACCTATTCTTGTCCACTTAAGACTTCATACGAGACTTGGCATTCAATAGTGAGCGACGTTTCATCTGCCAGATGGTGGAATAATTCCACACTTGCTCATCAACTGCAGGAACTCCAGAGGAAGAAGACAAGGGAAGAGGAGGACGAGGATGAAGTCCATAAACCACAAAGACGAAGTCCCAGTGGATTCAGCATCCCTATGATTGTATGAGAACTCTGCCCAAGGAAGTAACTCGACCCAGTCGTTCTGACGAGCAGAGGCGAAATGACGAAGATAATCTCTTAAGACCTGATTCACTCTCTCGACCTGTCCAGCTTAACTTGGAGACATGAACAGAGGGCTCGCTAGAACTTTGAGACAAACTGGAATCCATGATCAGATACAATATGAGAAGGCAGTCCATGTAAGCAGAAGATGTGGCAAAGGAAAAGCTGTTGTGCAGATGGAAGTCCAGGCAATGGCACAAAATGAGCCATTTTAGAAAATCAGTCCACTACCACCCAGATGACCGCATTGCCGGCAGAAGATGGAAGGTCAGTAAAGAAGTCCATAGCAATATCGATCCAGGGAAGATCTGGGACTGGCAAAGGCTGTAGAAGACCTGCAGGTTTAGAACGAGGAACCTTGTCCCGGCCACAGACCGAACAGGAACGGACAAAAGCAACGACATCCCGTTTTAGACTAGGCCACAAATACTGTCTGGAGATAGCTGTAAGGATTTACGAATTCCGGAATGACCGGCCAGGAGAGAGGAATGACCCAACTTCAAAACTTGGATTCTTAAACGGGGAGATACACGTAAGTCTTTCCAGGAGGCAGGTGCTGAAGTCTTGCTGGTGCTACAGAGATGACATGCTCAGGAGGAATCATATGCTGAGGAAGAGATTCCTGGTCATCAACGTCAGAAGACCCGGAGAGAGGGTCGGCTCATAGATTCTTTGCTGCTGGACGGAAGTGAATGTTGAGTCAAATCTGGAGAAGAACAAAGACAAATCGGGCCTGTTGAGGGTTGAGTCGATGGTCTGTCTAAAGATAGAGCAGATTCTTATGATCAGAATATATAGTGATCATACAGTCCAATACAGCGGACAACTTGTTAGGGTCCATTTGAAGACCTTGACTGGTAATTATATATCCGAGAAATGGAAGACTGTTTTTTTCGAAAATACACTTCTCAAGTTTGACATAGAGATGGTTGTCACGGAGGCGCTGTAAGACCTGGCGGATGTGTGAACGATGAGTCTGAACATTGGGCGAGTAGATGAGAATATCATCCATAGTTAGTACGGTCGAAAAAAGACATATGTCCATCAAGTTCAACCAGGGAAATGAAGGGTAGGGGTGTGGCGCGATATTGGGGAAGGGATGGGATTTTATATTTCTTCATAAGCATTAATGTTATTTTGTTCCAGGAATGTATCTAATCCTGTTTTAAAGCTGTTAATTTTTCCTGCTGTGACCAGTTCCTGAGGTAGACTGTTCCGTAAGTTCACAGTTCTCATGGTAAAGAAGGTGTGTCGCCCCTTGAGACTAAACTTTTTCTTCTCCAGACGGAGGGAGTGCCCCCTCTTCCTTTGGGGGGGTTTAACCTGGAACAGTTTTTCTCCATATTTTTTGTATGGGCTATTAATATACTTATATACGTTTGTCATATCCCCCCCTTAAACGTCTCTTCTCAAGACTAAACAATTGTAACTCCTTTAATCGCTCCTCATAGCTAAGATGTTCCATGCCCCATATTAGTTTAGTCGCGCGTCTCTGCACCCTTTCCAGATCCACAGTGTCCCTTTTATGGACAGGTGACCAAAACTGAACAGCATATTCTAGGTGAGGCCGTACCAATGCTTTATAAAGGGGGAGTATTATGTCCCTGTCCCTTGAGTCCATGCCTCTTTTGATACATGACAATATCCTGCTGGCTTTGGAAGCAGCAGCCTGACATTGCATGCTATTCTGTAGTCTGTGATCTACAAGTACACCCAGATCCTTCTCTACCAGTGACTCCACCAGTTTAATCCCCCCTAAGACATACGACGCATGCAGGTTATTAGTACTCAGATGCATAACTTTACATTTATCCAAATTGAACCACATTTGCCAAGTGGATGCCCAGACACTTAGTCTATCCAAGTCATCTTGTAACCTATACACCTCCTCTATAGACTGTACCATGCTACAAAGCTTGGTGTCATCCAAATATACAAGAGTATACAGTCATGGCCTCAAATGTTGGCACCCCTGAAATTTTTCAAGAATGAAGTATTTCTTAAAGAAAAGATTTGCAGTAACATGTTTTGCTATACACATGTGTATTCCCTTTGTGTGTATTAGAACTAAACCAAAAAAGGAGGAAAAAAAGCAAATTAGACATAAGGTCACACCAAACTCCAAAAATGATCTGGACCAAATTATTGGCACCCTTTCAAAATTTTGGAAAAATAAGATTGTTTCAAGCATGTGATGCTAATTTAAACTCATCCGGGGCAAGTATCAGGTGGGATAATATAAAAAGCACACCTGAAAGCAGATAAAGAGGAGAGAAGTTCACTTAGTCTTTGCATTGTGTGACTGTGTGTGCCACACTAAGCATGGACAACAGAAAGAGGAGGAGAGAAATATATTGAAATTATGTGTTTTTACATCCATTATACCCCATTTAGTATACATTTCCCTGCCCCCACAGTCTAAAGCTTAATTTCCAGCTCAGCCACAGTAGATGTGGCCAAAGAACCTATTTTTCCACAGTAGGCGGACACTAAACCAAATGGGCGGGCATTATGGCAAGAGGGGAGCATCTGATCCTCAACACCATAGCCGGGGATTGATAAGTATATTGCTGTATCATTTCTACACTAAATATTTATATCCCTCAGGTAGATCCATGCTAGTTTGCTAAATATAGAGTATGTACTATTGTATTAATGCTTGTATGTATGTCTTATTTGGTTTAGCTAATTAATGTTTTATTAAATGTTATCAACTTTGCTGGTTATTGAGTGATTGTTAAAGGGGTACTACCGTGCTGACAACTTATCCCCTATCTAAAGGATCGGAGATAAGTTGCCTGATCGTGCGGGGTCCCACTGCTGGGGACCCGCACGATCTCGCACGCAGCACCCCGCTCTCATCAGCCCCGGAGCGAACATCCGCTCCAGGTCTGATGACGGGGCCGGTGATTGTGATGTCACAGCTCCGCCCCCGTGTGACCTAACGCTCCGCCCCTCAATGCAAGTCTATGGCAGGGGCAAGAGAGCTGTCTCGCCCCCTGCCATAGACTTATATTGAGGGGGCGGAGCGTGACATCACCCGGGGTGGAGCCGTGACGTCACGATACTCCGGCCCCATGATCGGGAGTCATCAGACCCGGAGCGATGTTCGCTCCGGGGCCTGATGAGAGCGGGGTGCTGTGTGCGAGATCGTGGGGGTCCCCAACTTATCCCCGATCCTTTAGATAGGGTATAAGTTGTCAGCACGGTAATACCCCTTTAATTTGGTGGGATACACTGCTGGTACAAGACATTTCTGCCAAAATACCTTGTACAATTATTTCATAGTTGTACAAAACTTAATCAGTGTTTCTGGGTGTTTACAAACATATTTAGGCCCTATAAATTTAGCCTGTACTTCCTGCTTCCGTTTCATATAGTTGGTGGCATTTTTGGGGACTCTAACAAAGTAAGCACATTGTTGGGGGAGAGACATGTTTTGTTGTACTCTTATCCTAAAAACCACAATTGGTGTAGTCAGCAGGATTAGCCACAATAATTGGAGCTGCAGACATCATTATCACCCTAGAACCACAACAGATGGGACCTATCACGCTAACTCTACACACCTCTGAGTGGGTGACATGCAGGATCCATTAACAGTTGAAGTGCACAGCTATAGAAGGTGCAACTCCTTACTTGCATTGGTGGATGCAAGACATATTTTGATCAAAAAGTGTGCTAAGAGCCTCCATTTTTGATCAAGAGTGCTGCAGCAATTATATTTTATATCTTGTTTTTTCCACAGCAGCATGCACCTATGTATTAGGTAGCTGCGTGCCTGGGTATTTTTCAGTGTTTTTTTTTTTTTGCACTGTAACATTGTAACGTTGTCTTGGCGGGACTGTGACAGCATCAGTCTTGTCTCCATGTGAATCCAGAAGGGTGGATCAAGCTTGTTGGTCAGAAAGTCTACAGGAGGGGATGGGAGGGATCTAGGCGAGCACAGCAGTACTAATGCAATGAAAATAACAAGCCCCAGTGCACCAAAGACTGAATTAGCATAAGCAATAAATGCAGGTTCTCTACGTAATGCTGCATGTGCATAACAAATGTATTTTTTGTTGCACTACAAGTTCTATTTAGCAGTGGTAGTAGTGATATATGGACAAAGGGGGTGCCAATTTCTATTTAATATATTGGGACTTTGATTTTCAGCACTTATTTCCAAGGCAAACATAAGGGAATTGATGCTGATTCTGCCTCATTTCTGCTCCATTTACCATGGGCAGAAAGGGTGCGAGTCCCAAGAGGAATTTAGTGAGGAAGTTTTCCTCGCTGAATTGTTAAGTTTGAACATATCCTAAGTATGGAGAAGAAACTGCAGCACATTTAAAAGACAAAGGGTTTGCAGATATTTAGGACATTCACTGTCTTTTTGAGATGTAAGAATCATTTAATATATAACAGATAGTTAACAATTTGGGACATTTTCACTATTCCCATGTCTCCTAATGTAATGTGCATTTCTGTTTCAGGAGCATAATGTATTTCATATATTGAAGTGAATAAGATGTCATGTACTTGTAATGTTGTTGTGCAATAAATTTTATGTCTAGTTTCAACCTTGAGCCTTTTGAAATTCCAGTCTTAAGAAAGGTTTATGTGTTCTATATGCAGCACGGGATATATCTGTGTAATCTGTGTTGTTCCTTTAAATGTATGAGATTATATTATGGTTGCGATACTGTATGGTAATAGCAGTGTTAGTTTGGTTAAGACATGCTTGTATGTGTTCTAGATCAGTGCATAAAATCCCTCCGGAAATGTGAGATAAACACAGTTAGGTAAAAAGTGTAAATCTAAATGTTGATTTGTAGACATGAAGAGGATAGCCTGCTAGCTGACATGCTGATTTATTGAATTCTCCAAGTTAATCACTACCGGCCCCTGGCCAAACGGATCCAGCAATGCTGAAAGGCAGCTGAGGGAGCAGACTTATAAGCATAAAGCCGCATAATAGTGTTCAATGAAGTGTGAGACTTTTAGTTCGGTCTCACTGAGCCGACCGCACCGCCGGAATGTCAAAGAGGGATTGTGGGTGGAAAAATTATGGATTTAAACTGCTAGCTGTAAATGAGGTCAATATGTCTGGTTCATAAACAGTCCAAACCTATTCCAAGAATTCAGTGAGGGGGAAAATTAGCGTGAAGCCAACACTGTAGACAAACCTCATTGAGATATAATTGCAGCCATAAATACAAGTGAAAAGCTTACTGAGTGCAATAAAATATAGACATGCATTTTTATTCCCCAATCTAACCACCCCTCTTCTTCCATGCATTCTTCGAGAGTGTGCATTGGTTAAGTTTGGCGCATTTATAAGGTCACTTCCTTCAGTTTTCCCACTCCTTTTTGTTATACACAACATTGAAATTAATTGAGTGTTCACGATATTTCATTCCATTTCATACATACAGAATTTATAAAAACAGAAATCAAAGGGGAAGATCTGAAGCTTTGTCTTTTTTTTATATTTCTTTTACCATTCATTAACGAAAAAAAAATATGGTGTATTTGTCTACATGTGTTCTATATAATCTATATATAATTATATATTTGTTCATGTGTACATACTGTAAGTGTGTGTGTGTTGGTGCCAGCTTATTAAAAAAGAACAAGACTGAAGCAAATAAAAAGGAGCAAGATCCTATTTAAACTAATACATCTGTTAGATCCTTCTTGAATCCAAATTTAATGAGGTGACATCAAAGGCAAGAGCTGTATCCTATGGAGATTTTCTTTTATGATACCTGTTCTTTGCCGAAGAAACACTGTCATAAATGAATATACATTTTTTCCCCTCTACTTCCCCCCCCCCCCCCCCTCTTTAAACTATAAAGCATTTTATCACTGCATTCTAGTCTGGTGCTAAAAGGGCAGGGGACAGGCATTATCTACTTGTTTCGTCCAAGTTGAAAGCTGATGTAGTAATAAATTGAAGTCTAATAGCTATAGTAAGGCTGTTGCTCCCCTGAAGCCAATTGATTTAAATGGCAGTAATTTGGCTAGTAGGGGTAGTTCTGCTTAAATTAAATCCATTAATATAATAGCTGAAGCTCAATGAAATACACCTCTAAAATACCTTCTGATGGTCACTGGTTTAATGACTGGAGAGGGAAGTCTTATGACATTCATATTAATAGAAAGGAATTTGAAAAATAGTAAGGTTAACTTGGGCCTTTCTGTTAAAGAGAGATAAGGGATATGTAAGGAGCAAAACAATGTCCAACATAGTTATAGTAAATAATATATAATAATTATTAAAATGCATGAACTTAAATTAGTTATAATTATATTACAGAATGTCTAATGTTATATTATAAACATGTGGGACTAAAGGAATAATATTTATCCGTGAGAAGTGCACCAAAAGCTGTGTGAAGACTTGGTCTTTCATCATCCACTGGGAATTTGGGGGGGGGGGGGGGTATATACAAATTAGTTCTCTGGCAACACTTATTGGAGGCTGAGTTCCTGTGAGTTAAGGTTTGACTTTTGAGAATGACTGTGAATTTAATAAAGTGAGAAAATATTACTAAGATAGGAAGGTTAGAAAAAAAATTGTTAACTTTTCCTTTTTGAATTGGGAGGTAGAAATTATGTGTAGGTATCCACAGACCCACTGTCACATAGCTTCCAACAATGCTAAATAGTTTCCCTTTTGGGAGAGATTGTGGGCAGCTTTGTTATTAAAATCCCAGTCATCTTCTAAGACTCTAAAAAGAGTCAAACACTGGATTGACTGACTGGAATACTACCTTTTATACGGTACACTTACCTACACTGTAATAAGCATGTATAATAGGGCTTTGGGACTGAGGGAAATACTGTGTTTTATCTCAATATACAATGAGGGGGATATTCAAAGAATTTTGCACCACTTTTTTTTGCCTTAGCTGCACCACATTTGCTTAAAATGTGGCAAACACTATTAGTGCCACATACTTAGATATTTGGCATCCGAATTAGCGCATTGTTAGCCAATTTTTTAAAAAGGGGCGTGGGTAGGCTACTTTGTGCTATTAGCACCCTATTTTCAAAGGTTTAGCACAACCTTCACAAAGGTTTTGCAGTTAATACCAAGTATACCTGGTATTAAATTATGTGCTATTTGCTCAAAATTTCCGAAAGACCAAAGACACTTCTAAAAATGAGGCACAGTTAACACTCTTTGAGGAGAAAAAAAAAAGGATCACTAATAACACAAGCCTTGGAATATTCTAGTCCCCCAATATTTCCTAGATAAGACCAAATCTTGTTTATTTCTTGTACAGAATATCAATATTTACCAGCAGTTTCATTTCTATGCAAATAAATATTAAACTTTCAACTGAAAAATATGCTTCATTTTAGGATTAGTCTTGGCTAGTCAGCTTTGCCACTGAACTGACATCATGACAATCTCAGTGAAAGAGTAATATAGAAATTAATTGACATCATTAGATTTCTTTATTATACTACTGTGCTTAAAGGGGTACTCTGGTGGTCAACGTGTTTTTCCGTTTTTGACTTACCCTATTTGTTTTGTTTCATTTCTATTTCTTGTTGTTTAGGCTACTCTATTTCCGTTCTTTGTTGTCTTTTTATCCCCCACTTTGTTTTCCTAACTTTTCTTCTAGTTCCTGTTTATTGCTGTGCTGAAAACTACAAATCCCAGCATGCCACATGCCTTGCTGGCTTGGAGCGGCTCCTTTTTTTGTTTGTTTGTTCCGCCCTTTACCCATCCTACTATTTTCCCTGGTCAGCCCCCTTATACACAGCACACTAATATAGTCAGGCCTGGTTGGGATACACTGGCATACACACACAAAAGGGACTACTACTCCCAGCATGTGTCATTCAGGAGTTTTCAGTCTGTCTTATAACACCAGCATTCTGCCTCTGTAGTCTCCTGGGGGTTGTAGTTCACCACACCTCTGTGGGGCATACACCAGTGTTTCCCAACCAGGGTGCCTCCAGGTGTTGCAAAACTAAAATTTCCAGCATGCCCTGACAGCCTTTGGGCATGCTAGGAGTTGTAATTTTGCAACAGCTGGAGGCAAACTGGTTGGGAAACACTGGTGTAACATGATGTGTATGCTGAATAGGGTAGAACAGTGTTTCCCAACCAGTGTGCCTCCAGCTGTTGCTAATCTACAACTCCCAGCATGCCCAAAGTCTGTCAGGGCATGCTGGGAGTTGTAGTTTTTCAACAGCTGGAGGCACACTGGTTTGTAAACACTACATAACAGGAACTACAACTCCCAGCATGTGTCATTCAGGAGTCCCCCTTCACATATAGAGATCATCCCCAGTATGAGATTTATTCTCCTGCAGTCCATACATCCCCAGCCAGTGCACCTTCTCATCCTCCCCTTCAGATAACACTTATCTTCTCTGTGAGGTCCTTCTCCTGTGCTGACCTGCATCCTTAGAATACAGAACAGGGGGGAGGGGAGGTGAGGAGCTGTGTACTCAGCTGGATGAGATGAGAGGGCATGGCTTATTTCTCTCCTGCAGACCGAGGGGGAAAAAAATGACATCTTGTCCACAACAGACTCAGAACATGGCCGACTGTGGAAAACAGTAAAAGAAAACCCTCTTAACTACAGAACTTCCTGCCCAACAAACAGGTAAGAAAAACACATACATGCTGCCAAAACATATAACACATGTATATTGCAAAAAAAAATAAACTTACAAAGAAGATGCCATATAGTAAAAAAAAAAAAACTAACCACTGGAGTACCCCTTTAATGATTTCCCACTCATAACGTCAGGCAGCTGTTACGCCGAGCGCTCCGGGTCCCCTCTCCTCCCCGGAGCGCTCGCAGCGTTCTCCTGTTCACATCGCCCCGGTCAGACCCGCTGACCGGGAGCGCTGCGATAATGTCCCTAGCCGGGATGCAATTCGCGATGCGGGACGCGCCCACTCGCGGTGCGCATCCCGGCCCGCTTACCAGACTCGTTCCTCGTCTGTGCTGTCCCGGCGCGCCGGCTCTCTGCGATTTAAAGGGCCAGTGTGCCACTGATTGGCGCCTGGTTTTAATTAGTGTGTTCACCTGTGCACTTCCCTATATTACCTCACTTCCCCTTCACTTCCTTGCCGGATCTTGTTGCCATTGTGCCAGTGAAAGCGTTCCTTGTGTATCCCAAGCTAGTGTTCCAGACCTCTTGCCGCTTCTCCTGACTACGATCCTTGCTGCCTGCCCTGACCTTCTGCTACGTCCGACCTTGCTCTTTCCTAATCCCTTGTACCGCACCTATCTCAGCAGTCAGAGAGGTTGAGCCGTTGCCGGTGGATACGGCCTGGTTGCTACCGCCGCTGCAAGACCATCCCGCTTTGCGGCGGGCTCTGGTGAATTCCAGTAGCAACTTAGAACCGGTCCGCCGGCACGGTCCACGCCAATCCCTCTCTGACACAGAGGATCCACCTCCAGCCTGTCGAACCCTGACAGCAGGCTTAAAGACATTCTATCACGTGACCATATCCATATTCACCTGTGGTGCTAGCTATCATTAGTTATAATATCTATGTTGTTTAGTGGTTGACACAATGGGAGAGATTCATCAAAACCTGTCTAGAGGAAAAGTCACTGAGTTGCCCATAGCAACCAAGCGATCTGATTGGTTGCTATGGGCAACTCAGCAACTTTTCCTCTGGACAGGTTTTGATAAATCTCGCCCAATGTTGTTTTCATGCTGCTGTCCTGGATTCAGATTTTGCCAAGAGAAGTAGTATCTTCTTTGAATTATATATGTTTCTTCTATATGTGCAACATAAGTATTAAAGAAATGTAATCTGCCTAATCTCTCATCTCTTGTATTTTGAACCAGGTCTTCCTTTCCTGGCTGTGTAACCAACATAAAATGTTATGAGATTATTGACCTGTGAAAAAGAAGGGCAGTTCGTAGAAAACAACCAGGTAATACAAAGTAGTAAACATAACATTATAGTGCACAGATTGAAATAGAATAACATAGCAGAAGTAAATCACCAACCTTTCACAAAATATTTCAGGATAAACTGTTGTGTGTGTATATAATTTGTATAAGATATATTTCCCTAGTTTTCAACTCTGCAGGACCCAACTCAATTTTCAGTTTTCCCTGAGCTACTGGATGGAGACAGGTTGCTATTGTGTCTTTTATACACTGCAACACAAAGAATATGAGATCACACCCTCAGAAACAGCAGCAGGAGCAGCATGGTGACATTACACAGCGATACTTAGCAGTGTAAGTGGTAGATCATGTATTGGAAAAAGACAGAAGATTTACTAGACTGAACGTCTTCCTCATATGTCTCTTTGCCTCACTCTGCAGCAAAATTCTACTTCCCATCCCCTCTTCATATACTTCTATGGGCAGTTTATAACTTGATCCCTCAGTGGTCTGATTTTCTATCTAAAGATTGAATTTAAACAGTTTATCAGAGTAAAAAATTAGTCCAGTTAGAAGAAGAATTGAGAGTTTATTATTCTCTAAAAAGATTCTTCACAAAAGTACTTATATTTACTTGTTCTAAGTTTGCTTAAATGTTAGTAAACATTAAAAGTAATATGACAGTGGAATGTTCTGTCACATAACATTAAATATATGTTATATCTCCAGTAATTTCACCATATGCAATGAACATGTTTCTAAAACTAGCGATCAAAAGTTTGAGGAAAAATGATTTTTTTTTTAAAGAAAGCAATTCTTATTTCCACTGAATAAGACACATGCAACTTGCTTAGTTTGTTGATCAAAAGCTTTAACCCAAGCATGTCAAACTCAAAGGCTAACATGGGCAAAAAAAACAAGGTTTTAGTTTATGTGGGCCGCATCCAAAAAAGGACGTAGTAACGCCGGCCCTTGAATTCTGGGAGCGTGACGTGAGCAATGTCAATGTCAATACGAGGCCCCCACATTAGGTGCCCAGTACAGTTCCCCCCACATCAGGTGCCCAGTACAGTTCCCCCACATTAGGTGCCCAGTACAGTTCCCCCACATTAGGTGCCCAGTACAGTTCCCCCACATTAGGTGCACAGTACAGTTCCCCCACATTAGGTGTGCAGTACAGTTCCCCCACATTAGGTGCCGTATAGTTCCCCCACATTAGGTGCCGTATAGTTCCTCCACATTAGGTACAGTTCCCCCACATTAGGTGCATTATACTTCCCCCACATTAGGTGCGCAGTACAGTTCCCCCACATTAGGTGCGCAGTACAGTTCCCCCACATTAGGTGCGCAGTGCAGTTCCCCCACATTAGGTGCGCAGTACAGCTCTCCCACATTAGGGGCAGTATAGTTCCCCCACATTAGGTACAGTTCCCACACATTAGGTGCAGTATAGTTCCCCCACATTAGGTGCAGTTCCCCTCACATTAGGTGCAGTATAGTTCCCCCACATTAGGTACAGTTCCCCCACATTAGGTGCCCAGTACAGTTCCCCTACATTAGGTGCCCAGTACAGTTCCCCCACATTAGGTGCCCAGTACAGTTCCCCACATTAGGTGCCCAGTACAGTTCCCCACATTAGGTGCCCAGTACAGTTCTCCCACATTAGGTGCCCAGTACAGTTCCCCCACATTAGGTGCCCAGTACAGTTCCCCCACATTAGGTGCCCAGTACAATTCCCCCACATTAGGTGCCCAGTACAGTTCCCCCACATTAGGTGCCCAGTACAGTTCCCCCCATTAGGTGCCCAGTACCCCCCCCCCCCATTAGGTGCCCAGTACAGTTCCCCCACATTAGGTGCCCAGTACAGTTCCCCACATTAGGTGCCCAGTACAGTTCTCCCACATTAGGTGCCCAGTACAGTTCCCCCACATTAGGTGCCCAGTACAGTTCCCCCACATTAGGTGCCCAGTACAATTCCCCCACATTAGGTGCCCAGTACAGTTCCCCCACATTAGGTGCCCAGTACAGTTCCCCCCATTAGGTGCCCAGTACCCCCCCCCCATTAGGTGCCCAGTACAGTTCCCCCACATTAGGTGCCCAGTACAGTTCCCCCACATTAGGTGCCCAGTATAGTTCCCCCACATTAGGTGCCCAGTACAGTTCCCCCACAGACATACAGCCTCCAGTCATATACACTGTATGGCTGGAGGCTGTATGCCTGTGTACTGCCCCACTTCAGTCCTCTGACCACCACTCCTCCAGTCCGGCCATAGCTGTAGGTCCCGAGACCGGAAGAGCAGTCGTCTGACCACAGAAGCTGACGTGCTGCTGGTCACTTACCATGCTGGCCAGCGCGCGTCTTCCACCTCCATGTTCCACTCCTCCGCACCTCTGTTGCTATCACCCGGCGGCCCCTGCATTTTTAAACTTAACGCGGGGCCGCTGAGAGTTGACGGGGGCATCCCTGTGTCCCGAAAACATATTTCGGGACACTAGGATGTCCGGGCTGCAAATATATTCATTGCGGGCGGGCTGCATGTTTGACACCCATGCTTTAACCCCTTCCCTCTTTGACGATTTTTCATTTTTGCAATTTTGCTTTTTCCTCCTTACCTTCTAAAAATCATAACACTTTCAATTTTGCACCGAAAAATACATATGAGGGATTATTCTTTGCATCAACAATTTTACTTTGTAATACTATTAATAATTTCACTACAAAATCTACAGCGAAACAAGAGAAAAATTATTTGTGGGGCAAAATTGAAAAAAAAAATTTTTGAGCAGCTTCCGTTTCTATGCAGTGCAGTTTTCGGCAAAAATTGCAGCTTATTCTGTAGGTCCATATGGTCACAAGGGTACCCAATTTATATAGGTTTGATTTTATTTTACACGCACCAAAATTTATAAATTGAAAAATGTCCTCTTCTGACCCCCATAACTTTTTATTTTTCTGTATACGGGGCAGTATGAGGAATCATTTATTGCACCATAATCTGTAGTTTTTATCAGTACCATCTTTGTTTTGATTGGACTTTTTGATCACTTTTTATTCATTTTTTTATGGGACAAAAAGTGACCAAAAATACGCTATTAGACCGTGCAGTTTAATTAGTGATACATTTTTATAGTTCAGATATTTATACATGCGACGATACCACATACATTTATTTTTATTTACACAGTTTTTTTTATGGAAAAGGGGGGGTGATTCAAACTTTTATGAGGGAAGGGGTTAAATCACATTTATTAAAATTAATAAGATTTATAGCACCGGCGCAGAAATTTATATACAAGCCGCTAAGATACCACTGGGTGGGTCCCTGATTTTCCACCCCAAATGTTGAATAAACTATAAATAATTGTCATTAAACTAATCATCGTCACACACCAGCAATTGTAACCAACGTGGTATTTTAAGTTGCTACTCAGTATTTTCTTTTTGACATTAACTGCATTGGATACAGTAGCCTTTGAGTGGTACAGACATACCGAGTGGTCTTACAATCCACTCTACCTTGGACATATCTGCTATTTTTATATCCTTGTGGCATATACTAGGGCTGTGTATAATCATTTACATATCACTATTAAGCTAAATCACGGCATACATCCTTTTCTTTTAGTGAACAAGGTCTGTCACATGCCTTATATGAACCTATTCTTCAGAATCAAGTAAGTAATATTTATGTTCTATAACCCAATTAGCGCTTGTACATATTTATTAACACTTTATTTTGACTTTTTTTTTTGCAATGTTATAGCCCCCATAGGGGACTATAACATTGCACACACTGATTTCCTACACTGATCAATTCCATGCAATAGCATGGCATTGATCAGTGTTATCGCCGCTCGACTACTCCTGCTTGGATCTCAGGCATGAAGAGTGGGAAGTTGTGCTGCTGACAAGACTAAGGGAAAACAGATTAACTACTTAAATATAATCTTCCCTAGTGTCTCATCAGCAGCACAATAATGGGATTTAACTAGCAGTATCCCCGGGCGGGCTGGTTACATTAACGGAATCTAAGACAGATTTAACAAATTGCATTTTGTCTGACAACAATAAGTCAATCTTATAGTGCTTAAAGAAAGTGTTTGGAGTGGTCCATGATGCCCTTTGGCAGATGTGTTCCAGAGGAACTGTATTTCTTTCAGCCCAAGAGGCCGCCATTGCTCTTGTTGAATGAGCTCTGGTAAAGCTTGGAGGATCTAGATTTTGGATAGAATACGATATCCTGATGCAGTCATAGATCCATCTATAAATAGTCGCCTTGGAGGCTTCAGCTGCAAAAGCCTGTAACTCCCCTACTCTTTTGGCAGATGTTATGGCTAAAAGAAAAATAGTCTTGAAAGTAAGTTTTTTTTAGGAAGCCTCTTCTAGAGGCTCAAAGGGTTGTAGACATAGGTCTTTTAGTACAAGTGAAAGATACCAAGAAGCTATAGGTTGTACTCTATTTTGGTCTGAGTCTACCTAGGGATCTAACAAAATCCTTGACTTCCTGGTATTGCAACAACTTTATTTGGAGGAAAGCTGAAAGTTCAGCCACTTGCACTCGAATAGTACTAGGAGACAGACCTTTATTGAACCCATCCTGTGAGAACTCAAGAATTTGGGGTCTGGATGGAATGGACAGATCTAGATTATTCTTTGTACACCAAGTACAAAATACTTTTTTAATTCTTGCGTAAGTTTTATTTGTAGAAACACTCCTGGAGTGTGCAAGCGTATCTAGAACCCGATCTGAAAACCCCTAAGATTTTAAAATGGTCCTACTAACCTCCAGGCAGTTAGATGCAGGGCTTTCAGATTGTGGCATACCTGAGACCCTTGGGATATTAGATCCCAATGTAGAGGGAGTTCCCAAAAAACTCCCTGACTCATGGTCACCAGGAGAGAGAACCACGCTCTAGTTAGCCAGAACGGGATTATAAGTATTACAGCCGTCTGTTCCTGTCTGATCTTCATCAGATTTCTCTGAATCATGGGTGTTGGTGGAAAACGTATGCCAGACTGAACTGCCA
Source organism: Hyla sarda (assembly GCF_029499605.1). Classification (NCBI taxonomy): domain Eukaryota; kingdom Metazoa; phylum Chordata; class Amphibia; order Anura; family Hylidae; genus Hyla; species Hyla sarda. The sequence goes on along the minus strand of NC_079189.1, from coordinate 374,664,888 downwards.
GGGAATTGACATGCCGTCTATGGCAAATGGCTGCTCCTCGGCATAAAGGGAGCAAAATCTTGGGACCTTGGCATTTAGCCTGGTAGCCATGAGACCTATTTTTGGATATCAAGGAGAAATTGAGTGGCTCTTGTTTCGACCACGCCCATTGTAGACCTGGGCTTCCAATCAGTACACCTATACCCAAGGTGCACAAGGAAAATGTATAATTAATAAAAGGAATGTTGGGGCTCAAGGTCAAGGATTTAAGGACACAGATATAATTAAAATATTTGAATTAATTTATTCTATAAATAATACATATATGTACAGGGATACCAATAACTCACAGGGCCCTTGTGCAGTTATGGTAATCACTGAATATAGAAATATATATAAAAGGGTATGTAAAACAGTAATTAAAATAATAATGATAGGACCACCTATAAATATTAATAAAAGCCTATAGCTATAATAGCACAAAATCCAATTATCAATTAGACCTGCAATAAAACCATCCAGAGAATTGTCCCAAAATCACTGATGTAACAAATGACAATCAGATTGCTGTATCCTATAGCAACAGTCAGAGGGTACCACTAGCAACAGTCTGTGTGGTATAGTATAGGTATGCTTTAGATATGATTTAGATGCATAATGACTGTCACTGTGTTTCCATATTCAATCATATAACCGGCATATAGGAAATGTATCTTTAAACAGTTAGTAGATGATGCTAATTGTAGCAAGTGGCAAGAGATACTTGTATGCTCACCGCTCCGCTGGTAACAGATGGAACAGGCTCACCTCTCGGGCATCGGTTTGTGAAGGGCAGGTACCGTAGTCTGTGTGAGATACTGTGATCTCTCCTTCAGTTTTTCGTGTGATCCGATTGTATGCCTGTGTAGTTCGATGTCTCTCTCAGCAGGAGAGAACGGCGCCGGAGACTCGATCGTCTCCTCGCTGGCGGCGTTAGGTGGCGGTGGATCCAAAACTCGGGTGCTCCAGTGCTTCCACTGGCGGTGCCGGTCACATCCTCGTGGCTGATGGACGCACACAAGGAACTGGCGTTGTGGTGGACGGTAAGATGGCAAAGTCTGTGGTTGGCAGGATATATATGGTGGTAGTCTCAATACTTTCTCAGTATTTTCCTCAGCAGCAATAAGTATAAATCAGGTATAGGAAAATAACCGTTCTTATATATAATTAACCCCTCCTCTAATAACTCACGTCACTTCCAGTGTAAATAGACGTTTGTAGTAGTAAAAACATGAATGAAACTATAGAGGATTATATAAGTAGACAAATGGCTGGATATAGATAAGTACTAAATACCGTACCGCATTAAATATAAATAGACAAATGTATATATGGGAAGTCTTATTTATACTGGAAGGTAAAATAATCCTATGATGACTAAGAATAGTGATAATAATATTAATAAAAGGACACAAAAACTGTACATAAAAGTTATATATAAACCTATATGGATAAATAATCAATACCCTTCAAAAAATATACATATATACGAATAAATGTAGAAATTAATGATAAAAGACATATAAATGTAAATGTGATATGATGTGATCTATTGAAGATGTATAAGTACGTGTCAGAATAGTGTATAAGTAAATGAATGGAAATAGGAACCAGAGAGAACGGAGGACACCCCAGATAAATTAATATATCATATAAAACATACTCTACATAATTATATAAAATAAAATGTGAACAATATATAATACATAGAATTATACAAAATATAAATATTGATAAAAATACATGAAATAGATCACTCATAAAATACTATACATATAAAAATACATACATATATAACGTGTGAAAATAAATATAAAAAATATGTATATATATATATATATATATATATATATATATGCGTATAAAAGTATGGATAAAATGAATAACATGAATGCTAAATACTCTATCTAATTAATTCATGTATTAATATCAAATGCCAGTAGATAAAGGTGCTGCACAAAAATGTATCATAAAGAACGAAGGACGTGACCGGCATTGCCAGTGGAAGCGCTGGAGCACCCAAGTTTGGGACCCACCGCCACCTAACGCCGCCAGTGAGGAGACGATCGAGTCTCCGGCGCCGTTCTCTCCTGCTGAGAGAGACATCGTACTTCACAGGCATACCATCGGATCACACGAAAAACTGCAGGAGAGATCGCAGTATCTCACACAGACTACGGTACCTGCCCTTCACAAACTGATGCCCGAGCGGTGAGCCTGTTCCATCTGTTACCAGTGGAGCGGTGAGCGTACAAGTATCTCTTGCCACTTGATACAATTAGCATCATCTACTAACTGTTTAAAGATACATTTCCTATATGCCGGTTATATGATTGAATATGGAAACACAGTGACAGTTATTATGCATCTAAATCATATCTAAAGCATACCTATACTATACCACACAGACTGTTGCTAGTGGTACCCTCTGACTGTTGCTATAGGATACAGCAATCTGATTGTCATTTGTTACATCAGCGATTTTGGGACAATTCTCTGGATGGTTTTATTGCAGGACTAATTGATCATTGGATTTTGTGCTATTATAGCTATAGGCTATTATTAATATTTATAGGTGGTCCTATCATTATTATTTTAATTACTTTTTTACATACCATTTTATATATATTTCTATATTCAGTGATTACCATAACTGCACAAGGGCCCTGTGAGTTATTGGTATCCCTGTACATATATGTATTATTTATAGAATAAATTAATTCAAATATTTTAATTATATCTGTGTCCTTAAATCCTTGACCTTGAGCCCCAACATTCCTTTTATTAATTATACATTTTCCTTGTGCACCTTGGGTATAGGTGTACTGATTGGGCAGCCCAGGTCTACATTGGGCGTGGTCGAAACAAGAGCCACTCCATTTCTCCATTATTTCAATTATATTTTTTACCCGGGAGTTCTGAGCTCCGTTTCTCCACTACCATGGACATTTGGACACACATGGCTACTAAGCAATCTAACATTAACACATTAAAATTTTCCGCCCATACTAATAACTCTACTAATCAAAAGGACACACCACAACCACATAAGGTGCTATCCGACACATTTAGGGAATTATAATTTTATCTTATTAAAAATCTCAAACAAAAATGGGAAATCAAGACCCTGTCACATATGATTGAGACTGAAAATGTACCAAAAGGCCTTACAGTACATAAAACACTAGATGGAGTCCTGAATAGTGACACATTCACAGTTAAGTGGGACTCATTTTTTAAGCAGGTATCTATAGAAGCCACTAAGTTAGTGGTGGAGAGACGCCAGGAAATGCTTATCGATATTGATACAAAAATCTCTACACTACGTACAACTATAGACTCTTTTGAAAAATCAACTGAATTCTTGAAATATCAAGAATGTCTTATAAAAAAATTAGATTTAGTGGAAAATGAGATTATCACTAAAAAAAACAAAAAAAGACTTTGGAATGCTAGAAAACAACTTGAACAGTACACTGCTAACACTAATGACACTAAGGTGAGTAACAATATACCTGTGCGCACCTTTAACATACCCACGTCCAATAAATATGCAGCACTTATCACTGAAGATCGTTTTTTAGGAGAAACCCCTAAAAGACACATTTCACCACACCACAAGTCAGCGCTGCAGGCCTCTTATTACAGACCACGATACGAACACAAGACGTTTCAACCACATTACCATCACAATTCACATCCGTACTCACACAATCATTGGTCTCCCCACTCACCTTACTCCAATTGGAGACAACCCAGACCATATATTTCACACAAACCACGTTATCAGAGACACAACAACACATACCACCACCCCAACAGCCAAGCCCCAAGCCAACCGTCAGGTCACTATCCCACACAAACTCTAGAACCACGGAAAATAATCCAAACAGTGGAAACAGTAGCATAGATACACCCGACACCAACGAACACACTCACAGTACCAACGCCAAACAGAAAAAGAGAGTACGTCGAGGACACCATAGAAAAAATAAACACACCCAAGACAAAAGTGAGCAAAATATGAAGGATCTGGATAGTGCAATATTTAACCTCAGTTCTAAACACCTTAGTTCCAATCAACTGAATTTATTAAATAAAGGATTAAAATATGTGCCAAGCCAACCCCTTGATAAATTTGGTGTGTATATTGGGCTAGAACAATATATTCGAAAATAAAGTTTAAAAAAATATTGTATGAGAAACCCTATTCCTCCCACCACAACCAATAGTTCAAATTATCAGCATACAACCCTTAAAAACAAATCAAACGTTTTTCCACGCCAAGAGATAAGTGCAGATATGTTATCTTTCAAAAAAGCAATAGAAAATTATTTAAGGAAAATTAAAAACCCAAAAAATACATGGACTAATTTGTCCCAAGGTGAAATTAAAGCGATCAAACAATTACAGGAAGACTTGTCCATCACCATTAGACCAGCCGACAAGAGGGGTGGGATAGTGGTGATGGACACTTCTGTCTATATAACTAACTGTCTAGTACAATTGAATGACACTACCACGTATTCCAAATTAAAGGGTGACCCCACAACCAAATTTTTTGAGGAACTCCAAACATTATGCTCAACAGCAAAAGACGAAGGTATTCTATCCAAACAAGAGTTTGAATACATTACAGGCACACCAAAACGTCTGCCCATTTTCTATACTATCCCCAAGATCCATAAAGACCCCGTTAAACCTCCAGGCCGCCCGATAGTATCGGATATAGGCTCAATTACGGCGAACCTGTCAAAGTACATTGACAGGTTTCTCCAGCCCTATGTAAAAGAGACAAAATCATACTTAAGGGATACAACCCAAATTATTCAAATTATTGAGGCTATTAGATGGGACTCTTCATGGATCTTGGGGACACTAGACGTCAGTTCCCTGTATACTGTAATAAATCACTAGCAAGGTATCAACGCTATCCAGAACATTCTTAATTCTAAACCGGACCTAGTACCCAGCAAAATTCAGTTTATTTTAGATGGGATTCATTTTATCCTTTCTCATAATTATTTTGCGTTTGAATCCGATTTTTACTTACAGATCAACGGAACTGCCATGGGCACCAGATTCGCCCCCAGCTACGCCAATCTGTTTATGGCAGATTGGGAAACTAGTACCATCGACTCGCAGCTGGGGGCGGATCTGGTGTCATGGCACCGTTATATAGACGATTTTTTTTTTCTGGAGAGGTTCTAGGGAAGCGCTTGGTGATTTTATTGAATATCTTAATGTTAATAATTTTAATTTAAGATTCACACCTAATATTAGTTCAGTTTCAGTCGAATTTTTAGATTTATTAATTACGGCTAGTGAAGATAGATTAATATGTAGCACATTCCGCAAATCGGTTGCCAAAAACGGTTTTATTCTGCATACAAGTTGCCACCTCCCCTGCTGGCTTGCTAATGTACCCACAAGTCAATTCCGCCGTCTTAAAAGAAATTGTACAAGAAATGAACAATTTGAAATTGAAGCAGAAGGACTCACACAACAATTTTTAAACAAAAAATATCCACCAGATACATTAAAACAATCTTTGGACAAAATCCGTGGACTGGATAGAGCCACCTTTTTTCAACCAAAAAACCCAGAACCCCTGAGTAATATTTCTATAGATAATGCTAAATTAATTATGCCCTACAATACCCAACACCGAAAAAATAGAAAGCATTATTAAACGTTATTGGCCACTTATCCAACAGGATAAAATTATAGGGAGCACTATTCCAGAAAGACCTCCTATAGTTTACACCAGAGCTCCCAATTTTGGCATAAAGATAGCACCGACTGTACGATCAAATTAACAAGAGAAAAATCCTCAGTCCACTTTATTAAATCTTAAATGCTTTTTTCGGTGCGGCCAATGCCCTAATTGCAAGGCCACAAATTTTGAAAAGAGAACAACTCTAGTCGAGTCCACTGCCAATGATTTTAGCTATAATATCAAAGATTTTTTTAATTGTGCCAGCAGGGGAGTAATTTATCTAATCCAATGTCCGTGTCTTAAACATTATGTGGCACATACATCCCGAGCATTGAAAACACGTATTCTAGAGCACAGATATAATATAAAAAAACAGAATGAGAAACACCCCCTGTCGGCACATTTAAATTATTTCACCAAGGCAATCCCAATAACCTCAAATATGTAGCACTTCAGAAGATACACCCAGACTGGCGAGGTGGCAATTTTATAAGTAAAATGTCGCGAGCAGAGTCCCGAAAAATATTTGAATTCGGATCCCTGGCCCCCAGAGGTTTAAATAGTGATATTGAATTATTTGGCTTCCTAGAATAGTCATATGGTTGGGTCCCCTTAGACAGTCCGTCGTGTGTCTGGCTGTGTTATCAGCACCATGACGAACCCTTTATCGGGCCCTTTCCTAAATTCTTCATTCTTTATGATACATTTTTGTGCAGCACCTTTATCTACTGGCATTTGATATTAATACATGAATTAATTAGATGTTATTCATTTTATCCATACTTTTATATGCATATATATATATATATATATATATATATATATATACACACATACAAATTTTTTATATTTATTTTCACACATTATATATGTATGTATTTTTATATGCATAGTATTTTATGAGTGATCTATTTCATGTATTTTTATCAATATTTATATTTTGTAAAATTCTATGTATTATATATTGTTCACATTTTATTTTATATAATTATGTAGAGTATGTTTTAAATGATATATTCATTTATCTGGGGTGTCCTCCGTTCTCTCTGGTTCCTATTTCCATTCATTTACTTATACACTATTCTGACACGTACTTATACATCTTCAATAGATCACATCATATCACATTTACATATATATGTCTTTTATCATTAATTTCTACATTTATTCTCATATATGTATATTTTTTTGTAAGGTATTGATTATTTATCCATATAGGTTGATATATAACTTTTATGTACAGTTTTTGTGTCCTTTTATTAATATTATTATCACTATTCATAGTCATCATAGGATTATTTTACCTTCCAGTATAAATAAGACTTCCCATATATACATTTGTCTATTTATATTTAATGCAGTACGGTATTTAGTACTTATCTATATCCAGCCATTTGTCTACTTATATAATCCTCTATAGTATCATTCATGTTTTTACTACTACAAACTGTTACGCCTAGCGCTCCGGGTCCCCGCTCCTCCCCGGAGCGCTTACGGCGTCTCTCTCTCCGCAGCGCCCCGGACGGTCCCGCTGACCGGGAGCGCTGCACTGTCATGGCCGTCGGGGATGCGATTCGCACAGCGGGACGCGCCCGCTCGCGAATCGCATCCCAGGTCACTTACCCGTTCCCATCCCCTGCTGTCATGTGCTGGCGCGCGCGGCTCCGCTCTCTAGGGCGCGCGCGCGCCAGCTCCCTGAGACTTAAAGGGCCAGTGCACCAATGATTGGTGCCTGGCCCAATTAGCTTAATTGGCTTCCACCTGCTCCCAGACTATATCTGATCTCTGCCCCTGCACTCCCCTGCCGGATCTTGTTGCCTTAGAGCCTAGTGAAAGCGTTACTGTGTTTGTCCATACTGTGTACTTGACCTCCTGCTATTGCCTTATTGACTACGATTCTTGCTGCCTGCCCCGACCTTCTGCTACGTCCGACCTTGCCTCTGTCTACTCCCTTGTACCGCGCCTATCTTCAGCAGTCAGAGAGGTTGAGCCGTTGCTAGTGGATATGACCTGGTCACTACCGCCGCAGCAAGACCATCCCGCTTTGCGGCGGGCTCTGGTGAACACCAGTAGTGACTTAGAACCGGTCCACTAGCACGGTCCACGCCAATCCCTCTCTGGCACAGAGGATCCACCTCCTGCCAGCCGGCATCGTGACAGTAGATCCGGCCATGGATCCCGCTGAGGTTCCCCTGCCTTATATCTCTGATCTCACCACGGTGGTCGCCCAGCAATCCCGACAGATCGCCCATCTAACCCACCAGCTGTCGGAAGTGTCCACCATGGTGCAGCAACTTCAGTCGCAACTTCTGCCTCTGCTACAGCAACAACCATCTCCTCCGCCAGCTCCTGCACCTCTTCCGCAGCGAGTGGCCACTCCTAGCCTCCGCTTGTCCCTGCCGGACAAATTTGATGGGGACTCTAAGTTTTGCCGTGGCTTTCTTTCACAATGTTCCCTGCACTTGGAGATGATGTCGGACCAGTTTCCTACTGAAAGGTCTAAGGTGGCTTTCGTAGTCAGCCTTCTGTCTGGGAAAGCTCTGTCTTGGGCCACACCGCTCTGGGACCGCAATGACCCCGTCACTGCCTCTGTACACTCCTTCTTCTCGGAAATTCGAAGTGTCTTTGAGGAACCTGCCCGAGCCTCTTCTGCTGAGACTGCCCTGCTGAACCTGGTCCAGGGTAATTCTTCCGTTGGCGAGTACGCCATACAATTCCGTACTCTTGCTTCTGAACTATCCTGGAATAATGAGGCCCTCTGCGCGACCTTTAAAAAAGGCCTATCCAGCAACATTAAAGATGTTCTGGCCGCACGAGAAACTCCTGCTAACCTGCATGAACTCATTCATCTAGCCACTCGCATTGATATGCGTTTTTCTGAGAGGCATCAAGAGCTCCGCCAGGAAAAAGACTTAGATCTCTGGACACCTCTCCCACAGTCTCCATTGCAATCTGCGCCTAGGCCTCCCGCCGAGGAGGCCATGCAAGTGGATCGGTCTCGCCTGACCCAGGAAGAGAGGAATCGCCGTAGGGAAGAGAATCTTTGTCTGTACTGTGCCAGTACCGAACATTTTTTGGTGGATTGCCCTATCCGTCCTCCACGTCTGGGAAATGCACGCTCGCACCCAGCTCTCGTGGGTGTGGCGTCTCTTGATGCTAAGTCGGCTTCTCCACGTCTCACGGTGCCTGTACGGATTTCTCCTTCAGCCAACTCTTCCCTCTCAGCCGTGGCCTGCCTGGACTCTGGTGCCTCTGGGAATTTTATTCGGGAGTCCTTGGTGAATAAATTCCGCATCCCGGTGACCCGTCTCGTCAAGCCACTCTACATTTCCGCGGTCAACGGAGTCAGGTTGGATTGCACCGTGCGTTACCGCACGGAGCCCCTCCTAATGTGCATCGGACCTCATCACGAAAAAATTGAGTTTTTGGTCCTCTCCAATTGCACTTCCGAAATTCTCCTTGGACTACCCTGGCTTCAACACCATTCCCCAACCCTGGATTGGTCCACAGGGGAGATCAAGAGCTGGGGTACCTCTTGTTTCAAGGACTGCCTTAAACCGGTTCCCAGTACTCCCTGCCGTGACCCTGTATGTTCCCCTGTATCCGGTCTCCCTAAAGTCTTTATGGACTCTGCCTGCCATAAGAAGTGCCTCTCCCCCCCTCCCAGTCCAGTCAGGCAAGCCTCGGTGCCTCCTCATGGCCCCCGTCCTGGTGTCACACTGCCCCGTGCCAGGCCTCGCCCTCTGCCCTCCCTCCCCATTCCCACTCCTGCTGTACTGCCTGCCGTTGAGGAATCCCTCCATTCTTTCCCGGTGTCCTCATCCCAGGGGAGGCAGTTACCGGACAAAGAGAAGGGGAGACCTAAGGGGGGGGGTACTGTTACGCCTAGCGCTCCGGGTCCCCGCTCCTCCCCGGAGCGCTTACGGCGTCTCTCTCTCCGCAGCGCCCCGGACGGTCCCGCTGACCGGGAGCGCTGCACTGTCATGGCCGTCGGGGATGCGATTCGCACAGCGGGACGCGCCCGCTCGCGAATCGCATCCCAGGTCACTTACCCGTTCCCATCCCCTGCTGTCATGTGCTGGCGCGCGCGGCTCCGCTCTCTAGGGCGCGCGCGCGCCAGCTCCCTGAGACTTAAAGGGCCAGTGCACCAATGATTGGTGCCTGGCCCAATTAGCTTAATTGGCTTCCACCTGCTCCCAGACTATATCTGATCTCTGCCCCTGCACTCCCCTGCCGGATCTTGTTGCCTTAGAGCCTAGTGAAAGCGTTACTGTGTTTGTCCATACTGTGTACTTGACCTCCTGCTATTGCCTTATTGACTACGATTCTTGCTGCCTGCCCCGACCTTCTGCTACGTCCGACCTTGCCTCTGTCTACTCCCTTGTACCACGCCTATCTTCAGCAGTCAGAGAGGTTGAGCCGTTGCTAGTGGATACGACCTGGTCACTACCGCCGCAGCAAGACCATCCCGCTTTGCGGCGGGCTCTGGTGAACACCAGTAGTGACTTAGAACCGGTCCACTAGCACGGTCCACGCCAATCCCTCTCTGGCACAGAGGATCCACCTCCTGCCAGCCGGCATCGTGACACAAACGTCTATTTACACTGGAAGTGACGTGAGTTATTAGAGGAGGGGTTAGTTATATATAAGAACGTTTAGGTTCCTATACCTGATTTATACTTATTGCTGCTGAGGAAAATACTGAGAAAGTTTTGAAACGCGTCCAGCTACAAGTATTGACCACTGAGAACACCACCATATATATCCTGCCAACTACAGACTTTGCCATCTTACCGTCCACCACAACGCAAGTCCCGTGTGCGCGTCCATCAGCCACGAGGACGTGACCGACATCGCCAGTGGAAGCGCTGGAGCACCCGAGTTTGGGACCCACCGCCACCTAACGCCGCCAGCGAGGAGACGATTGAGTCTCCGGCGCCGTTCTCTCCTGCTGAGAGAGACATCGTACTACACAGGCATACCATCGGATCACACGCAAAACTGCAGGAGAGATCGCAGTATCTCACACAGACTACGGTACCTGCCCTTCACAAACCGATGCCCGAGAGGTGAGCCTGTTCCATCTGCTACCAGCGGAGCGGTGAGCATACAAGTATCTCTTGCCACTTGCTACAATTAGCATAATCTACTAACTGTTTAAAGATACATTTCCTATATGCCGGTTATATGATTGAATATGGAAACACAGTGACAGTCAGTATGTATCTAAATCATATCTAAAGCATACCTATACTATACCACACAGACTGTTGCTAGTGGTACCCTCTGACTGTTGCTATAGGATACAGCAATCTGATTGTCATTTGTTACATCAGTGATTTTGGGACAATTCTCTGGATGGTTTTATTGCAGGTCTAATTGATAATTGGATTTTGTGCTATTATAGCTATAGGCTTTTATTAATATTTATAGGTGGTCCTATCATTATTATTTTAATTAATTTTTACATACCATTTTATATATATTTCTATATTCAGTGATTACCATAACTGCACAAGGGCCCTGTGAGTTATTGGTATCCCTGTACATATATGTATTATTTATAGAATAAATTAATTCAAATATTTTAGTTATATCTGTGTCCTTAAATCCTTGACCTTGAGCCCCAACATTCCTTTTATTGATTATATATTTTTGGATATCCCCAAAGAGCTGTAATCTGTTGAAAAATGTCTTGGGACAAGAACCACTCCGCTGAGATTGTCATTTGTCGACTACCTCTGATATGGACAGCCGATAACCTGGTTATCTTGGGCTCCACCCATATAAACATCTTGCCTTTTTCTGACAGTAGTATTGGCGATCTTGTACCACCCTGTTTGTTGATGTAAAACACTTCCTCCATATTGTCTGTTTTGACTCAAACAGCTTTCCCATAAAGAAAAGGTTCGAAATGTTTTGGGTGTGAAAAATAGCTCTCAACTCTTTGACATTGGAGGAGAATTGTTTCTCTATTGCTGTCCATATTCCAGCAACCTTGCGACCAGAAAAATTAGCACTTCAACCTGACCGTGAGGCGTCTGTGGTTAAAACTTGCCAATTTGGCTCTATCATGGACATACCGTCCTTGAGATTCTTCCACCACAGGAGAGAGTGCCTGCACTCCTCATTAAATTCAGTGAAGGGTGTAGTTTCCATAATGGGCTCACATGTGGGGGGGGGGGAGGTTCACTGTTCTGGCACCACGGGGGGCTTTGGAAACGCACAAGGCCCCCGACTTCTATTCCAAAAAATTCTCTCTCCAAAAGCTCAATGGCGCTCCTTCTCTTCTGAGAATTGTAGTTCGCCAGCAGAGCACTTGATGTCCACACATAGGGTATTTCCATACTCAGAAGAAATGGGGTTACAAATTTTGGGGGGCATTTTCCCCTATTACCCCTTGTAAAAATGTAAAATTTAAGGAAAAAACTGCATTTTATTGAAAAAAAAATTCATTTACACATCCGGCTTTAACGAAAAGTCGTCAAACAGCTGTGGGGTGTTAAGGCTCACTGTACACCTTGTTACGTTCCTTGAGGGGTGTAGTTTCCAAAAAAATATGCCATGTGTTTTTTTTTTTGTTTGTTTGTTTTTTTGCTGTTCTGGCACCCTACAGTGGGGATCAAAAGTTTGGGCACCCCAGGTAAAAATTTGTATTAATGTGCATAAAGAAGCCAAGGAAAGAGGGAAAAATCTCCAAAATGCATCACATTACAGATTAGACATTCTTATAAAATGTCAACAAAAAGTTAGATTTTATTTCCTTCATTTACACTTTCAAAATAACAGAAAACAAAAAAATGGCGTCTTCAAAAGTTTGGGCACCCTGCAGAATTTATAACATGCACTGCCCCCTTTGCAAAGCTGAGACCTGCCAGTTTCATGGATTGTTCTCAATCATCATCTGGGAAGACCAGGTGATGTCAATCTCAAAGGTTTTAAATGCCCGGACTCATCTGATCTTGCCCCAACAATCAGCACCATGGGTTCTTCTCAGCAGTTGTCCAGAAATCTGAAACTGAAAATAGTTGATGCTCACAAAGCTGGAGAAGGCTAGAAGAAGATAGCAAAACATTTTCAGATGTCAATATCCTCTGTTCGGAATGTAATTAAGAAATGGCAGTCATCAGGACCAGTGGAAATTAAAGCAAGATCTGGAAGACCAAGAAAAATATCAGACAGAACAGCTCACAGGATTGTGAGAAAAACTATTCAAAACCCACATTTGACTACACAACCCCTCCAGAAAGATCTGGCAGACACTGGAGTTGTGGTACACTATTCCACTATAAAGAGATACTTGTACAAATATGGTCTTCATGGAAGAGTCATCAGAAGAAAACCTCTTCCATGTCTTCACCACAAAAATCAGCGTTTGAACTTTGCAAATGAACATATAGACAAGCCTGATGCATTTTGGAAACAAGTTCTGTGGACCGATGAGGTTGAACTTTTTTGCCGGAATGAGCAAAGGTACGTTTTGAGAAGAAGGAGAACAGAATTTAAAGCGCACTTCTCATTAATTTCTTCTTCTTTTTTTTTTTTTTTTTTTACTGTCCCTACCTGTTCTCTAAATAGCCCTAATCCACTTTCTGTCTTTAAAGAAAAAAATGTCACCTCATAAATCACCCTTTTAGCACTTTAGTGCTCATTTACAATGTAAGCTTCTGGCCGGAGGAAGTGGAAGTTCACCAGCAGGCGCGAGGACACTGAAGCATACAGTGAGCCTGCTTCCGCCCTCTCCTCTTCTATGCTGTCGGGAGTGCGCATAGAAATTTCAGCCAATCATACTGGAGGCTGCTCTGGGTCTCCTCCTCCCTGTTTATCATTGCACGTGCTACCCAGGGAGAAGGAGTATAAGGAGCAAGTGCAGTTCTGTGAGGAAAGTAAATCTGTGAGGAAAATAAAAAATGGTGGGTGTATTATAGTTTTCATAACTAAATGCCCTAGTGTTCCCCCTATATTAGTGATGCCCCGGTACTGCTATGTCTAATCTGCAGGCGGGTTACCGCACCTCTGTGATACCTGTCAGCGGGACTCCCACCAACAGGTATCACGGAGGTGCGGTGACCCGCCTGAACTCTCCGCTCCCAAGCTATGCATTGCGCTCATCAGCTGAGCGCACATCTTAGCCGGGACCCGCATTAACCCTTTAGATGCCGTAATCAAATTTGATTGTCTAAAAGTGCTGAGATGACCTGCCGGTTAGCTCAGGGAATGCTGATCGGGATCACCGCAGTGTAATTGCGGTGTCTCGATCAGCTGTAAGGACGGACGAAGATCCTTCACCCTGCTCCGTGCGTACGGACATCACTCCTTTACTTCTGCCGGTGATGTAAAGTATTTTCTAATATGTGAAACTGAGTAACGACTGAGGGGGTGGGATTATGCAAATTAGCCATGCGGCTGGCAGATAACTCAATCTAGCCAGCTAACAGACAGGTTGTGAGCGATCTGTGCTAGTAACCCTGTCCAGACGTCATTTCCTGGCATAGGACTTTTGCCCAGCTGGCTGACGTCCGATGTATGTGCGCATGAGGGGGTAGAAAGGTGTTCTAGTAAAGGAGGGAGACCCCTAGTGGACGGGTTTTCAAAGATGAAAAACTGATATAAAACTTTATTTTTTTTTATGTGTTTCAATTAGACATATTGTTTTTTCACCATGAAGAATAAAATATAAAAAATAATTTTAATGAGAGTGCCCATTTAATGAAAAGAACCTCTGTCCAACTGTTAAGCATGGGGGTGGATCAATCATGCTTTGGGGTTGTATTGCAGCCAGTGGCACAGGGAACATCTCACGAGTAGAAGGAAAAATGGATTCAATAAAATTTCAGCAAATTGTGGATGCTAACTTGATGCTATCTGTGAAAAAGCTGAAGTTACAGAGAGGATGGCTTCTACAAATGGATAATGATCCTAAACACACCTTGAAATCCACGGGGGATTACATCAAGAGATGTAAACTGAAGGTTTTGCCATGGCCTTCACAATCTCCTGACCTCAACATAATTGAAAATCTATGGATAGACCTTAAAAGAGCAGTGTGTGACAGACAGCCCAGAAATCTCAAAGAACTGGAAGACTTGTGTAAGGAAGAATGGGCAAAGATGCCTCAAACAAGAATTGAAAGACTCTTGGCTGGCTACAAAAAGCGTTTACAAGCTGTGATACAGTACAAGATATTAACTCTGCAGGGTGCCCAAAGTTTTGCAGACGCCATTATTTTGTTTTCTGATATTTTGAAAGTGTAAATGATGGAAATAAAATCTAACTTTTGTTGACATATTATAAGAATGTCTAATCTGTAATTTGATGCCTTTTGGAGATTTTTCCATCTTTCCTTGGCTTCTTTATGCACATTAATACACATTTTTACCTGTGGTGCCCAAACTTTTGATCCCCACTTTAGGGGCTTCCTAAATGTTACATGTCCCCCAAAAACTATTTCAGCTAAATTTGCTTTCCAAAAGCCAAATGTGACTCCTTCTTTTCTGAGCATTGTAGTGCACCCGCAGTGCACTTGACGTCCTCACATGGGGTATTTCCATACTCAGAAAAGATGGCGTTACAAATTTTGGGGGACATTTTCTCCTATTACCCTTTGTAAAAAATGTAAAAACAGCATTTTAGTGAAAAAAAAATCATTTACACATCCAACTTTAACGAAA